>NC_080704.1:58369744-59035396 GCF_030445035.2 Dasypus novemcinctus | reverse complement strand
GAGAGCATACTGAAGAAATTGTAAAGATACAGAAAAAGATAACAAATATGATGGTGATGAATGGCACAATCGACGAAATACAAAAATACACTCTCAACAAATAAGAGCATATCTGAAGAGGTAGAGGAAAGAATTAGTGATGTGTAAGACATTAACTCTAAAAGAAAACAGATAGTAGAATTGAGAGATAAAAAGATAGAAAAAATCAAGATGGCATGAAGGGATTTAAATGACAACAAAAAACACGCAAAATGCATTATAGGCATTCCAGAAGGAGAAGAGAAAGGAAAGGAGGCAGAAAGGGTGCTGGAGGAAATAATGGTTGAAAACCTCCCAAACCCATTGAGGGAGATGGATGTGCATATCCTGGAAGTGCAGTGCACCCCATACAGTATAAGTCCCAACAGGTCTACTCTAAGACATATACATGTCAAATTACCCAATGCTCAAGACAAAGAGAAAATACTGAGGGCAGCAAGAGAACATAGAACCATCACAACCAAGGGAAGGTTGATAATACTAAGTGCTCATTTCTCATCTAAAACCATGGAAGTGGGAGAGGTGGGGCAAGATGGTGTCTGAGTGAGTGCACCTTATAGTCTCTCCTGCAAAGAAGCAGCTGGAGAGCATTGGAAATTCTTCTGGACCACATTGTTTCAGGATTTTGCAGGGCAGGAGGTGCCTGGACATCTATTTGGTGGGAAGGTGACAGAGAAGATTCATGTAAAAGGTAGAATTTATTGTCTCTTTCACAGACATCAGGGGTGTGCGGCGGGATGCTTCCCCCTGGGCGGGCGGCATGGCAGCAGTGATTCCTGGGGGCTCTGCTGCACTGGGGAATTCCTAAGCCCTGATCAGGCTATACGGGGGCTTGCAGGGCAGGAGGTGTCTGGAAACCTATTTGGTGAGACAGAGACAGAGGAGAGTTTTGCAAGACGTGGAATTTTGGGTTTCTGACACAGAGATCATAGCTTCCGGGCAGAGCCCCGCCCCCTAGGGCTGGCTCCCGATCTGCGGTGGTCCTCAAATTCTTTGCAATACAAAGGCATCACGAGCAGGCTGTTTCGGGGGCTTGCAGGGTGGGAGGTGTCCTGAAGTTGACTTGGTGAGACAGCGAAAGAAGAGACACTTGTGAGAGGGGGAATTTTGGGTTTCTGACACAGAGGTCAGAATTTGTGGATGTGACCCCCCCACCCCATAGGGCTGGCACCCAGCTGTGGGGATCCCTGAAGCCTGTGTTGCATTGTGTTGCTCCCAGGCTCCCTGTTAACTGGATTCGTGGTTCTCAGGTCTGTGTCCCCTAAACCCTGGTGGCCGACATCCCAGAGACTCACACCTCTTGAGTGTCCAATATCACAGACTTCCCATCCCTGAATCCACCATGCACCGAGGGCCATCTGAGGTCCTTGATTGTCCTAGGCATCAGTGTTTGTGGTTTTTTTTTCTTTTCTTTTCTTTCCTTTTTCTCTCTCTCTCTTTTTTTTATTGTCTTGGTTGCTAATATTGCATAATCTCCTAGGCTTTTCTCCCTTTGTATCCCCCAAGGTCTTTTGTTGCTTATTGAGGGGTTTTTTTCTTTCTTCTTTTCTTTTTCTTGCTTGTTTCCCTCAGTTTCTTGGCCCACCCCCTCTCTTTTTCTTTTTTTCTTTTTCTTTTCTTTTCTTTTTTTATTTTATTTTATTTTATTTTATTTACTTTGTAATAATATTACATTAAAAATATATATATATGAGGTCCCATTGAACCCTACCTCCCCCACCCCACCTCTCCCCCCCCTCAGCAACACTCCCTCCCATCATGATGACACAGCCATTGCATTTGGCAAGTATATCTCTGGGCACCCCTGCACCCCATGGTCAACGGTTCACACCATGGCCCACACTCTCCCCCATTCCATCCAGTGGGCCCTGTGAGGATTTACAATGTCCGGTGATTGCCCCTGAAGCACCATCCAGGGCAGCTCCATGTCCCAAAGACGCCTCCACCTCTCATCTCTTCCTGCCTTTCCCCATACCCATCAGCCATCATGTCCACTTTTCTCAATCCAATGCCACCTTTTCTATGTGGACATTGGATTGGTTGTGTCCATTGCACCTCTATGTCAAGAGGAGGCTCAGATTCCACCTGGATGCTGGATGCAATCCTCCCACTTTCAGTTGTAATCACTCTAGGCTCCATGGTGTGGTGGTTGTCCTTCTTCAACTCCATCTTAGCTGAGTGTGGTGAGCCCAATAAGTCAGATTGTAGGTGCTGGAGTCTGTTGAGGCTCAGGACCTGGCTATCACATTGTCAGTCCAGAGATTCAAATCCCCTAAATATATCTTAAACCCTGACACTAACTGCACCTCCAGCACATTAGCATGAAAGTCTTATGAAGAGAGATCCCATCTGAGTCCAGATTCGTCACACATAAACACCAGTTCCAAAGAGGGGCCATCTGACCTGGTAGTTAACCCCATCGGCCATGACCATAACTCCCATGGGTCTCTTTAGCCCTCGAAGGAACCGATATCTGGGGGTTGTATCTGCTTTATCTGTCTCTCTGTCTCTGCTCAGTTGTGCATAAGGGCAATCCTTCTGACAGCCTCCAGACTCTTTTTTAGAGACTCGTAGCCATATAAACTCATTTCTCCTTTCCATTTCCCCCTTACTTTAGGTCAAACAGCATTTTAAAGTCATGCTATTTTATGTAGACAGGGATATTCCACTGATCCGCGTTGAACCTTCCGTATGAGGTCATTTTCCAGTTGCATCATCAGTTGGTAGTTGATAGTGGACCCTCGGTACCAGGGAGGCTCATCCCCGGGTGTCATGTCCCACGCTGGGGGGAAGGCATTGCATTTACATGCTGAGTTTGGCTTCGAGACTGGCCACATTTGAGTAACATGAAGGCTGACAGGAGGAAATTCCCAGGCACAATGCTGCTCTAGGCCTTGTTCTTATTTTAGGCTTATCAGCTCACAAGCATAGTCATTAGCGTCAGGGGCTCACTGTTGAACCCTCACTCCCTCCCGGTCCCTGCCGCTGCACCTGGGAGACTGTCGCTGCTCCCCTAGAGACCACGACAGAGCACCACTGGCCAGGAACCCAGTACCCCCCCTGCTGTGGTTTTTAATTGTTGCCACTATGAGTATATCCAAACATTGCCATGCACCCTGGACATATGTTCTGTACAGCTCCCTGTCAGCCATATATCCCCTGTCAATGGTATCCCATACCAGTATTCCTCCATTGCCTTTGTTGAACCACTCTGTGGTCCAGAACTCCCTGAAATTTGAAGCCCAATATAATGTAAGGGTCCCTTACTAGGAAATGGCATATAGCTATGGGTTTAAAGGTTATATAAAGAATACGTGTTGACTTGGAAAAAATTCTACATCCTACCTTTCCTCCCCCCCCCTAATTATTGAGCTTCTCTTCACCGGAGCCCTAGACCACAGCAATGCATATATATAGTATACAGCACTCCCATACATCCACCACAAAACCTTTCCCTTCCACAGCGATACTCTTACACCCTATTCACGTCATATTTACTTAACGTAATGTACAGAGTCTGAGACAATAGCTTTCAAACAAGGTGACATTTGTGCTTACATTGTGGTGCATACTTTAGGATACACAGTTTTTTACATTCTTAGTTATCCTATGTTTTACATTATGGTTTACATTATCAGTCTGTCATCTCCTATATGGTATGCTGTAATATTACATGTTTTATATCCATCCTTATGTACTCTCACGAAACTCCTCTCTTACCCCCCATTTACCTTGGTTACACACATTTAACGTCCATTTTCCCTTCCACCTTGGTGCCCACAGTGACAGCCAGCCTCCATTTCCTGAGGAGCCACTTCCAGATATAGATGGAATAGTGTTCAGGGTCTAACTTGCTCAACTGCCCCAATGCCCTGGGAGCCACCCTTTCTCTCGAGGGATACAGTTCCCTCTATTTGATGGCATTAGTCCTCCCCAGGATGTGGGTCCACCCCCACTCTCACTACTTGGGTTTCTACCCCATGGTGTCACCCACTCTGGCAGAATGAGCATTTAGACATTCCCCAGGAGCCCGTCTTGCATCAGACCCTCCCCTCCGAGCATTCTAAACAGGTAACCCTCTTTATTATATTTTGATATGATTTTCTCAGCATTTTACTCTCCACCAACACCTGACCCTCTCCTGTGTTCGTATGCTACCCCTCCCTCCCCCCACTTTTGGGCAATGTTACCCATCCGCCCATCCCCAGCCTCCCTCAAACCCGCAAAGCCCCAACCAAAGGCAACCCCTGCCCCCCTTTTATCTCTTCTTTGTGTTCATACTTACCACCATCTCGTCTTAAATTCCACCCCTGCAGACATCGGCTCATATCCTTCCTCCACCCTCCGATTTCCTGTAAGCCTATCGTTCAGTCTCTTGCTATCTAAGGCAGCTTGGTTATTTCAAATCATTGAGGTCATGTAGTATTTGTCCTTTAATGTCTGGGTTGCTTCACTCAACATAAGGTTCTCAAGATTCATCCATGTTATCACATGTGTTTGTAGTGTGTTTGTTCTTACAGCCGAGTAGTATTCCATTGTGTGTATATACCACATTTTATTGATCCATTCATCTGTTGATGGGCATTTGGGTTGTTTCCAACTTTTGGCAATAGTGAACAATGCTGCTATGAACATTGGTGTACATATATCGGTTTGCGTCCTTGTTTTCAGTTCTGCTGGGTATATACCCAGCAGTGGTATTGCTGGGTCATATGGCAAATCTATGGCTAGTTTTTTGAGAAACCACCATACTGTCCTCCAGAATGGTTGGATCCTTCTGCTTTCCCACCAGCAGTGGATGAGTGTTCCCCTTTCTTCACATCCTCTCCAGCACTTGTATTCTTCTGTTTTTTTCATACCTGCCAATCTTATGGGTGTAAGATGGTATCTCATTGTGGTTTTGATTTGCATTTCCCTGATAGCTGGAGATTTGGAACATTTTTTCATGTGCTTTTGTGCCATTTGTATTTCTTCTTTGGAGAAGTGTCTGTTTAAGTCTTTTTCCCATTTTTTAAATGGGTTGTTTATCTTTTTATTTTCAAGATATAGGAGTTCTTTATATGTGCAAGTTATAAGTTTCTTATCAGATATATGGTTGCCAAATATTTTCTCCCACTGTGTGGGCTCCCTTTTTACTTTCTTGACAAATTCCTTTGAGGTGCAAAAGGCTTTAATTTTGACGAAGTCCCATTTATCTATCAGTTCTTTTGCTGCTCGTGCTTTTGGTGAGATATTCATAAATCCATTACCTATTACAAGGTCCTGTAGATGTTTCCCTACACTGCTTTCTAAGGTTTTTATGGTCTTGGCTCTTATATTTAGGTCTTTGATCCATCTTGAGTTGATCTTTGTATAAGGTGTGAGATGGTAATCCTCTTTCATTCTTCTACATATGGCTATCCAGTTCTCCAGACACCATTTGTTGAATAGGCCACTCTCTCCCAGTTGAGAGGGTTTGGTGGCTTTATCGAATATTATGTGGCTGTATATGTGAGGTTCTATATCAGAGCTTTCAATTCGATTCCATTGGTCTATGTGTCTCTCCTTATGCCAACACAATGCTGTTTTCACCACCGTAGCTTTGTAGTATGTTTTGAAGTCAAGTAGTGTGATTCCTCCAATTTTGTTTTTCTTTTTCAGTATGTCTTTGGCTATTCGGGGTCTCTTTCCTTTCCAAATAAATTTCATAGTTAGTTTTTCTAGTTCCTTAAAGAAGGCTGTGTTGATTTTTATTGGGATTGCCTTGAATGTGTAGATCAGTTTTGGTAGGATAGACATCTTAATAATGTTCAGTCTTCCTATCCATGAACAAGGAATAGTCTTCCATTTATTTAGGTCTTCTTTGATTTCCTTGAACAATCTTGTATAGTTCTCGGTGTATAAGTTCTTTACTTCTTTAGTTAAATTTATTCCTAAGTATTTGATTTTTTTATTTACTATTGTGAATGGAATTTGTTTCTTGATTTCCTCCTGATCTTGCTCATTATTGGTGTACAGAAATGCTACTGATTTTTGCGCATTGATCTTATAACCTGCAACTTTACTAAACTCATTTATGAGTTCTAGAATCTTTGTTGTAGATCTCTCAGGGTTTTCTATGTATAGGATCATGTCATCTGCAAATAATGACATTTTGACTCCTTCCTTTCCAATTTGAATGCCTTTTATTTCTGGCTCTTGCCTCAGTGCTCGAGCAAGTACTTCTAAGACAATGTTAAATAGGAGTGGAGACAGTGGGCATCCTTGTCTTGTTCCTGAGTTTAGAGGGAAGGAGTCTAGAATTTCTCCATTGTACACAATATTGGCTTTAGGTTTTTCATATATACTCTTTATCATGTTCAAAAAATTCCCTTGTATTCCAATCTTTTGGAGTGTTTTTATCAAGAAAGGGTGCTGTATTTTGTCAAATGCTTTTTCTGCATCTATAGATATAATCATGTGATTTTTTTCCTTCAATCTGTTTATATGGTGTATTACGTTGATTGATTTTCTTATGTTGAAACATCCTTGCATACCTGGGATGAATCCCACTTGGTCATGGTCTATAATTCGTTTAATGTGTTGTTGAATACGATTAGCAAGTATTTTGTTAAGTATTTTTGCGTCTAGGTTCATTAGAGAAATTGGTGTGTAATTTTCCTTTCTTGAGATGTCTTTGTTTGGCTTTGGTACTAGGGTAATGTTGGCATCATAGAAGGAGTTGGGTAATGTTCTTTCTGTTTTGATTTTTTGGAATAGTTTCAGCAGGATTGGTGTCAGTTCTTTCCGGAATGTTTTGTAGAATTCACCTGTGAAGCCATCTGGCCCTGGGCTCTTCTTAGTTGGGAGATTTTTAATAACTGATTCTATCTCTCTGCTTGTGATTGGTTTTTTAAGATCATCAATTTCTTCTTTTGTCAATATGGGCTGCTTATGTGTTTCTAGGAATTTGTCCATTTCCTCTAGATTGTCATTTTTGTTGGAATATAGTTTTTCAAAATATCCTCTTATGATAGTCTTTATTTCTGTGGGGTCAGTGGTGATATCGCCTTTCTCAATTCTTATTTTGTGTATTTGCATCTTCTCTCTTTTTTTCTTTGTTAGTGTCGCTAAAGGATTGTCAATTTTGTTAATCTTCTCAAAAAACCAGCTCTTGGTCTTGTTTATCTGTTCAAGTGCTTTCTTATTTTCTATTTCATTTAGTTATGCTCTTATCTTTGTTATTTTCTTCCTTCTTCTTCCTGTTGGGTTACTTTGTTGTTGTTTTTCTAATTCCTTCAAATGTGCTGTTAGTTCTTCACTTTTTGCTCTTTCTTCTTTTTTGATATATGAATTTATGGCTATAAACTTCCCTCTCAGTACTGCTTTTGCTGCATCCCATAAATTTTGGTATGTTGTGTTATCATTATCATTTGTTTCAAGGTAGTCATTGATATCTTTTGAGATTTCCTCTTTGACCCACTGTTTTTCTAAGAGTGTGCTGTTTAATTTCCAAATCGTGGTGTGAAATCTGGGCTTCTGTCCCTTGCAAATCTCCAGCTTGACTCCACTGTGGTCAGATATAATGTTTTGTATGATTTCAATCTTTCTGAATTCGTTCAGCCTTTCTTTGTGGCCTAGCATATGATCTATCTTGGAGAATGATCCATGTGCGCTTGAGAAAAATGTATATCCTGCTGTGTTTGGGTGTAGCGATCTATATATATCTATTAGATCCAGCTCCTCTAATATACTGTTCAGATGTTTTGTTTCTTTGGTGATTCTCTTTTGAGATGTTCTGTCCAGAGTTGATAGTGGTGTATTAAAATCCCCCACTATAATTGTAGATGTATCTATTGTTTCACTTAGTTTTTCCAGTGTTTGCCTGACATATTTAGAGTCACCCTTGTTAGGGGCATAAATATTTATGATTGTTTGATCTTCTTGACAGATTTTCCCTTTCACTAAAATGTAGTATCCTTCTTTGTCTCTCACAATTGTTTCACATTTAAAGTCTATTTTGTCTGATATTAATATAGCTACTCCTGCCTTTTTTTGGTTATTGTTAGCTTGTATGATTGTTTTCCAGCCATTCACTTTCTATCTCCATGCGTCTCTGGGTGTAAGATGTGTCTCTTGTAGACAGCATACGGATGGGTCATATTTCCTTATCCAATGTACCAGTCTGAATGTTTTGATAGGTGAGTTTAATCCGTTAACATTCAGTGTTATTACTATCAAGGAATTATTTGTGTTAGCCATATTTTGATTGGATTTGTGTTTGTCATATTTTGTTTGTATATATATTTTTTTGTCTTTTTTGTTGTTGTTGTTGGTCTTATACTCTCCTCCAACTCTGCCTTTCCTGTTTTTTCCTTTCTTCCTGCAGAACTCACTTTAGAATTTCTTGAAGGGGAGGTTTCTTGTTGGTATACTCTTTCAGTTTCTGTTTGTCTGCGAATATTTTGAACTCTCCATCATGTTTGAATGCTAGTTTAGTTGGATAGAGTATTCTTGGTTGGAAATTTTTTTCCTTTAGTACCTTGACTATATCATACCAGTGCCTCCTTGCCTCCATGGTTTCAGAAGAGAAATCAGCACTTAATCTTATGGAGCTTCCCTTGTATGTGATGGTTTTCCTTTTCTCTTGCTGCTTTTAGGATTTTCTCTTTGTGTTGAGCATTGGATAATTTGACGAGAATATGTCTTGGGGTGGGCCTGTTGGGGTTTATGACAAGTGGAGTGTGCTGTGCTTCTTGGATATGTACGTCTGTCTCTTTCAGTAGATTTGGGAAGTTTTCAGCCATTATTTCCTGCAACACTCCTTCTGACCCCTTTCCCTTCTCTTCTCCTTCGGGAATACCTATAATACGTATATTTGAGCGTTTTGCATTGTCATTCAGGTCCCTAAATCCTAATTGGATTTTTTCTATCTTTTTATCTACCCCTTCTACTATCTGTTTGATTTCTGATGTACTGTCTTCCACATCACTAATTCTCTGCTCTGCCTCTTCTAGTCTGTTGATATTTGCTGCAAGTGTATTTTTGACTTCTTGAACTGTGGTGTTCATTCCCATCATGTCTGTTATGTTTTTGCGTATGTCTGCAATTTCCCCTCCCAGTGTTGTCTTCATGTTGTTAACCTCTTTCATTACTTCATCAAATTTGTTGTTGATAAACGTTGTGAGATCTTTCATTGCTTGTGCGAAGTTCTGCTCCCCTTCCTGATTTTTAGTTTGTTGATTGGATTCAGCCATGTTTTCCTGATTACTGATTTGGTTTGTCAATTTTTGTTGCTTTCTGGTCATCCTTTTATCTTGATGGGTTTAATCAGTTCCTTAGCTTCTTTGCCTAGTCTTGGAGATTAATTAGCTGTTATTTTTGTGTAAGTGTTATATCTTCTTTTTGTCACTTTGTTCTTCTTATTCTAATTTCTTGTTGCTGGTTAAGTTCACTTTAAAGGAAAGTATTAGTGCCAGGGAAAGGCAATTGTGTAAGCAAGGAAAAAGTGTAGAATTGTATTGGTGATATATGTTAACAAAGCAAGAATATGAGATCTGGGAGGATGGAGGTTAGATTCATGTAGATTGTGTAGAGTTATAGCTGTAGGTAGAGTACCTTTTATGAGGTAGATGACTGAATATGGGAGGAATATGGTATGAACTACAAAGCTATTGTTTTTGTGAGAGAGGGAAAAAGAAAAGAAAGGTAATAGTTTCAAGAGTGGATACCAGACAGAAAACAGAACAAAGGTATTAGAAATTAAGAGTTAGACACATTGTGGATCAAAGAACGGGAGGTGGGGGGTGGAATATAGGAGAGACAGTAGATGATAGTGGATATCAAGATGCAGGGGAAGGGGGATAGTGTAGGTAGCCTAAATCAATTCACAGAGAAATGAGGCAGTGGAGGTTGGGAAAACCCAGCAAATGTGAGGTGTTCCCTGTAGCACCTATTGTATACTTGAATTAAAATAAAATAAGTGGAAAATGAGGGACAAGAGGGAAAGAGAAAACCGAAAAAGAAAAACTAATTATAATAAAGAAAAAAAGAAAGACAAGAAGAAAGGAAGAAAGAAAAAGAGGATGGGCAAACGGTGGGGAACAGATGGGGGAAGAGAGATACAGGTATACACGTGTCACAATTGCAACACTATCTAAAACAACAACAACAAAAAACCCTAAATAACTGTATAAAAAAAAGGACTTTGGGGGACACGCTAGGAGAAAAGACTAGGGGATAATGCAATATTAGCAATCAGGGCATCAAAAAGAGTGAAAAATAAGATAAAGTGAAAATAAAAACAAAACAATATGAACCAATAAAGATAAAATGCAAACGTTAAGGTCCAGGGCACTCAAGGACCCCAGGTAGACCCCAGGGTGTGATGGATTCAGGGGTGGAAAGTCTGAGACACTGAAGACTCAAGAGGTGTGAGTCTGGGGTGTGGACCGCCAGAGTCCAGGGGACCCAGACCTGGCAACCTCAAATCTGGTCCACAGGAACCTTAGGAGCCCCGCAGTGCAACACAGCCCTCAGGGATCCCCGTAGCTGGGTGCCAGCCCCGTGGGGGAAGCCAGGTCCGGAAACTCTATATTAAATGTCTGATCCCTGCAATTCACCTACTCCTCAGGGTTTCAGCCTTTGGACAGCTCCCTCCCTGTGCTCCCACAAAACGGCCACTTGAGGGCGCCTCTACACCACAGCCAGTTCAATGACCCAGATCCCAAGCCCCTCCTGGTGGGCTGGGCTTCAGCTGGAAACGCCAAAAACAGACTCCAAGACCGGAAATCCCAAACTTTGCAAAATATTCCCCAATCGGCTTCCAGACGTGTCCCCCTCCCTCACTGCACCCTACAACATTCTCCCAATTGTGTCCCCTTATTGCCAAAAATCCAATTCCATTGCAGATCGGCAGCCAGACCTGTGGGGATGGAGCTCCAGGCGGAAGCGCAACCCCCCTTATCCGGCGACCAAAACGTCCCCCGCTTCACAACAAAACACCGTCTGTCTCCCCAAATCGATCTGCTAAGGAGTCTTGTCCCATCAACCCCTCACCAGCCGGCCCAGTATCCACGAATTCCTCAGCACCGCAAAGCCTCCAGAAAAAGGAAAAAAAAAAACCCTGGCGATGGAGGCTCCCCGAGCTGCAGCAGCGCCCGATACTGCGGCTCTGCCCACCCAAGGAGGGAACTTCCCGCGCCCAGCTGGGACCTCCATTTATATATTATAGACGTATCCTCTCTGTTACCTTCCCACCAAATTGACGTCCAGACACCTTCCAACCAGCAAAAATCCCAGAAACACCGCGGTCCCAAAGAGCCTTCAATGCTGCCCAGCCGCCCCCTGCAGAGACATTACCAGGCAAGCTCACTCAGCCACCATCTTCTCCCCAGCCTCCTTCTTTTTCTTTTTTTATCTCCTCTTTTATCTCTTTTTCTTCTTACTTTATTTTATCTAATTATACAATAGGTGCTACAGGGAACACCTCACATTTGCTGGGGTTCCTAATCCTCCATTTCCTCATTTCTGTGTGAATTGATTTGGCCACCTACACTATCCCCTTTCCCACTCATCTTGCTATCCTCCATCATCTACTGTCTCTCCTATATTCCACCTCCCTTTCTTTGGTCCCCAAAGTGTCTAACTTTTAATTTCTAATACCTTTGTTTTGTTTTCTGTCTTTTATCCACTCTTGATACTATTGTCTTTCTTTTCTCTTTCCCTCTCTCATGAAAACACTGGCTTTTTAGTTCATACTATATTCCTCCCCATATTCAGTTTACTATCTCATTATAGGTACTCTACTTACTGCTATAACTCTACACAACTTACATGAATCTAATATCCATCCTCCCAGATCTCATATTGTTGCTCTGTTAATATTTATTACCAATACTACTTTACACATTTTCATTTTTACACAATTGACTTTCCCTGGCCCTAATATTTTCCTTTAAAGTGAACTCAGCAAGCAACAAGAAATTAGAATAAGAAGAACAAAGTCACAAGGAGAAGATATAACACTTACACAAGAACAACAGCTAAAAAATCCCCAAGACTAGCCAAAGAAGCTAAGGAACTGATTAAACCCGTCAAGATAACATGATGATCAGACAGAAACAAAAATCTACAAACCAAACCAATAATCAGGAAAACATGGCTGAATCCAATGAACAAACTAAAAATCAGGAAGGGGAACAGAACTTCCCACAAGTAAGTAAAGATCTCAGAACATATATTAGAGACAAACTTAATGAAGTAAAGGAAGAGTTTAACAATATGAAGAAAACATTTGGAGAGGAAATTGCAGACATACACAAATAGATAACACATATGATGGGAATGAACAGCACAGTTCAAGAAATCAAAAATACACTCGCAGCCAATAGCAGCAGATTAGAAGAGGTGGAGGAGAGAATTAGCAATGTGGAAGACAGTACATCGGAAATGAAAGAGATAGTAGAATTGATCAATAAAGAGACAGAAAAAATCAAGTTAGGACTTAGGGACCTGAATGACAATGCAAAATGCATGAACATATGTATTATAGGCATCCCAGAAGGAGAAGAGAAGGGAAAGGGGTCAGAAGGGGTGTTGCAGGAAATAATGGCTGAAAACTTCCCAAATTTACTGAGAGAGACAGATGTACATATCCAGGAAGCACAATGCATCCCAAACATCATAAATCCCAACAGGCCCACCCCAAGTCATATACATGTCAAATTATCCAATGCTCAAGACAAAGAGAAAATTCTAAAAGCAGCAAGAGAAAAGAAAACCATCACATACAAGGGAGGCTCCATAAGATTAAGTGCTGATTTCTCATCTGAAACCATGGAGGCAACAAGGCAGTGATATGACATAGTCAAGGTACTAAAAGAAAAAATTTCCAACCAAGAATACTCTACCCAGCTAAACTAGCATTCAAGGATGATGGAGAGTTCAACATATTCACAGATAGACAGAAATTGAAAGAGTATGCCAACAAGAAACCTCCCCTTCAAGAAATACTAAAGGGAGTTCTTCAGGAAGAAAGGAAAAAAACAGGAGAGGCAGAGTTGGAGGAGACTGAAAGAGTAGCAAAAAAGACAAAAAGAGAAGGAAAACAAACAAACAAAATATGACAAACACAAATCCAATCAAAATATGTCTAACATAAACAATTCCTTGAAAGTAATAACACTGAATGTCAACAGATTAAACTCACCTATAAAAAGATTCAGACTGGGACACTGGATAAGGAAATATGACCCATCTATATGCTGTCTACAAGAAACACATCTTAGACACAGGTCTTCATGGAGGTTGTAAATGAATGGCTGGAAAACAATCTTACAAGCAAAAATGACAAAAAAAGGCAGGAGTAGCTATAGTAATATCAGACAAAATATACTTTAAATGTGAAACAATTGTGAGACATGAAGAATAATACATATCAGTGAAAGGGACAATTTGTCAAGAAGAATGAACAATCATAAGTATTTATGCTCTTAACAAGGGCACCTCCAAATACGTGAGGCAAACACTGGAAAAACTAAGGAAAGAATAGATGCATCTACAATTAGAGTGGGAGATTTTAATACACCACTATCAACTTTGGACAGAACATCTCAAAATAGAATCACTAAAGAAACAAAATATTTGTACAGTATATTACAGGAGCTGGATCTAATAGACCTATACAGATCATTACACCTGAATACAGTAGGATATACATTTTTCTCAAGTACACATGGATCATTCTCCAAGATAGACCATATGCTAGGCTATAAAGGAAGGCTCAATAAATTCAGAAAGATTGAAATCAAAGAAAATAACATCTCTGATCACAGTGGAGTGAGCTGGAAATCTGCCAGGGGCAGAGACACAGATTTCACACCAAGATATGGAAATTAAACAGCACACTCTTAGAAAAACAGTGGGTAAAAGAGGAAATCTCAAAAGAAATCAATAACTACCTTGAAACAAATGATAATGATAACACAACGTACCAAAAGTTATGGGATGCAGCAAAAGCAATACTGAGAGGGAAATTTATAGCCATAAATTCATACATCAAAAAAGAAGAAAGAGCAAAAATTGAAGAATTAACTGCACATTTGGAGGAATTAGTGAAAAAACAACAAAGAAATCCCACAGGAAGAAGAAAGAAAGAAATAACAAAGATAAGAGTAGAACTAAATGAAATAGAAAATAAGAAAACACTTGAAAAGATAAACAAGACCAAGAGCTGGTTTTTTGAGAAGATCAATAAAATTGACAAACCCTTAGTGAGACTAACAAAGAAAAAAAGCGAGAAGATGCAAATACACAAAATAAGAAAGGAGAAAGGAGAGATCACCACTGACCCCACAGAAATAAAGACTACCATAAGAGGATCCTTTGAAGAACTATATTTCCAACAAAAATGACAATTCAGAGGAAAGTTACCTGTTTAAGATACTTAAAGGGGAGAATCTGATGTAGGACAGACTCCTAGGGAATATGTGAATGCTCATTTTGCCAGAGTGGGTTATATCATTCCGTAGATCCCATATAATGAGAGAGAAGGTATACCCACATCCTGGGGAGGACTGATGCCATCAAATAGAGGGAACTGTATCTCTCAAGAGAAATGGTGGCTCCCAGGGCATTAGGGCAGTTGAGCACGTTAAGGCCTCAACACTGTTGCAAGTATCTCTGAACGTGGCTCTTCAAGAAATGAAGATTGACTGTCACTGTGAGCCCTAAGGGGAGGGAGAAATAGATATTGAATAGATGGAATCAACATAACTGTGAGGGCAATAGACATGTTTCAGAAGAATACGCAAGGATGGATATAAACCATGTAATATTACACACACACAAAAAAAGGGGCTGATAGACTAATAATGTAAATCATAATGTAAAACATAGGATAACTAAAAATTTAGAAAATTATATAGCCTAAAGTATAAACCGCAATGTAAACACAAATGTTACCTTGTTTGAAAGCTATTGTCTCAATATCTGTACATCAGTTTCAGTAAATACGATATGAATATGTTAAAAGATTATTGCTGTGGAAGGGAAAGGTTTTATATTGAATATGTGGGAGTACTGTATATTGTATATATGAATTACTGTGATCTAAAACTCTTGTGAAGATAAGCTTAATAATTAGAAAAAAGAAAAGAAAAAGATAGGATGTAGAATTTCTCCAAACTAATATGTATTCTATACCTAACCTTTAAACTCATCACTATATTCCATTTTACTATTAAGGGAACCTGACATTATATTGGGCTTCACTGTTCAGGAAGTTTTGGATCACAGAGTGGTTCAATAATGGCAGTGGAGGAATACTGGTATGGGATGTTATTGACAGGGGACATATGGTTGACAGGGAGTTATATAGGGCATGTGTCCAGGGTGCATGGAAATGTTTGGATATACTCATAGTGGAAACAATTAAAAATAGCTGGGGTGGTATTGGGTTCCTGGCTGGGGGGGGGGCACTGTCGTGGTCCCTAGGGGAGCAGCGGCAGTCCCCAGGGTGCAACAGCAAGGACCAGGAAGGAATGAGGGTCCAACAGTGACCCCCCTGATACTAATGACTATGCTTGTGAGCCTATACACCTGAAATAAGAATAAGGCCTAGAGCAGAACTGTGCCTAGGGGTTCCCTCCTGACAGCCTCTGTGTTACTCAAATGTGGCCAGTCTCAAAGCCAAACTCAGCATGTAAATGCAATGCCTTCCCCCAGCATGGGACATGACACCCGGGGATGAGTCTCCCTGGCACCGAGGGATCACTACCAAATACCAGCTGATGATGTAACTAGAAAATGACCTTGATTTAAAGGTTAAACGTGGACCAGCAGAATATCCCTGTCTATATATAATAACAGGAGTTAAAAATGCTGTTTGACCTAAATTAAGGGGGAAATGGAAAGGACAAATGAGTTTATATGGCTATGAGTCTCTAAAAAAGAGTCTGAAGGTTGTCAGAAGGCTTGCCCTTATGCACACCTGAGCAGAGTCCCAGAGACAGATAAAGTAGATAAAACCCCAGGTATTGGTTCTTTTGAGGGCTAAAGAGACCCACAGGTTCTATGGTCATGGCAGATGGAGTTCACTGCCATGTCAGTTGGCCCTCTTTGGAGCTGTGTTTCTGCATGATGGAGCTGGACTCCAATATGATCCCTTTTCACAAGCCTTTCATGCTACTTTCCTGGAATTGTAGTTGGTGCTGGGGCTTAAGATATATCTAGGGGATTTGAATCTCTGGACTGATAGCCAGGCCCTGAGCCTCAACAGACTTCAGCTCCTACACTCTGATTTATTGGATTTACCCCAGTCAGCTAACATGGAGTTGAAGAATGTCAACCACCACACCATGGAGCCTCGAGTGCCTACAACTGAAAGCAGGAGGATTGCATCCAGTATCCATGTGGAATCTAAGCCCCCTCTTGACGTAGATGTGGAATGGACACAACCAAGCCAAGGCCCACAGGAAGGAGGAATACAGTAAGGATTAGAGTGGACTTAATGATATTCTATTCATGAACTATTGTGGTTAATAATCGAGAAAATGTGGCATTGGTGTGGAAAAAGTGGCCATGGTGGCTGCTGGGTGTGGGGAATGGGAGGAAGAGATGAGATGTGGAGGCATTTTTGGGACTTGGTGTTGCCCTGAGTGGTGCTGCAGGACAATTGCTGGACATTCTATATCCACCCATGGCCCACTGGATGGAACGTGGGAGAGTGTGGGCTATGGTGTGGACCATAGGCCATGGGGTGTAGCGATGGCCAGAGATGTACTCACCAGATGCCATGGATGTGTCAGTGTGTGACTGTGGGGGGAGTGGTGGGGTGGGGTGGTGGGGGTGAATGGGGATCTCATATTTTTTGAATGTAATATTTTTTTTAAAATGAATAAATTGAGTAGAATTTGAAAAAAAATAAAAATAAATAAAGTTGGCCTAGAATTTACAATATATTTGCACTTTGCACCACACAATTTTTTAGGTTTTGACAAATGATGGCCTGTATACATCATTGCAATGCCATGCAGAACAATTCTAATGTCCTAAAATGCCCCATGTTGCATCTCTTCTTTCTTCACCCTCCCCTCAGAACCCCTGGTGACCACTATCTTTATATCAATGTTACAAGTTCTTCCATTACTAGAATAATAATAAGTACACATTGGTCCATGGTTTCATTCTCCCCTTATGTGTGTTCTTTCCTCAATCTTGAGGATTTTCAGATAATGAAGCCAGCTCTGCTTCCATTTGGAGGGGCTTAGATCCCATGGGACAAGATGGAACACTTGAAAGGTCACAGAACAACACTCAATGAATTCAGAAATACTGAAATTATACAAAGTAATTTTTCTGACCACAACAGAATGAAGCTGGAAATTAATATGGTGCAGAGAACCAGAATAGGCACAATGATATGAAAGTTAAACAACACACTCTCAGATAATCAGTGGATCAAAGAGGACATTTCAATAGAAATCAGCAACTATCTTGAATTGAATAAAAATTACAACACAATGTATCAAAAGTTATGGGATGGAGCAAAAACAGTGCTGAGAGGGAAATTTATAGCCATATATTGAAGAAGACAAAAGACCTAAAATCAAAGACCTAACTGCACACCTGGAGGAACTAGAAAAAAACAAGAAAGTAATTCCAAAAAAGCAGAAAGAAGGAAATAACAAAAATTAGAACACAACTAAATGAAATTGTGAATTAAAAAACACTAGAAACAAATGAACAAAACCAACAGCTGGTTCTTTGAGTACATTAATAAAATTGAGAAACATTACTTTTAGTAACCTCCATGGCCGTAGACATTTCCTTTAAAACAATTTCATACCTACATAATAGTGCTGCTAGGTACAAATGTTATGTTAGGCTTTCATCTTTTATATTTCTCTCCAAATATTAACACACACCCTTTTTATCAATTTTATAGAAGTTAACCCTCAGTTTTCCATGTAACATGGAATTGTATAGCATAGTAAACCACATGTGAAATATGAATATGGGTAAAATTGTATATATATGAACATTTTTCTTTTAAGCTGAACAAGTGTATATTAATACCACAAAACATTAAATCACACAAAATAATATGCTAAGTGAAAGAAACTAGACACAAAGTGCTACATATTGCATGATTCCATTTATATAAAATGTAAATATAATTCAATTTATAAAGAATCAAACTATATTAGTGGTTATGTAGTGCAAGGGAAGAAATGCTAAGTGGTGTGGAATTTTTCTTTTATGAGTAAATGAAAATGTTCTAAAATTTTTTATGATGATTAATGCATGACATTGTGATTATAGTAAAGCCATTGATTACACATTTTGGATACATTGTATAGCATGTGAATATATCTCAATAAAACTGCTTAATACATTCCCTAGTAAGGGACCATGACATTATATTGGGCTTCAAATTTCGGGGAGTTCTGGATCACAGAGTGTTTCAACAATGGCAATGGAGGGATACTGGTATGGGATACCAATGACAGGTGATATATGACTGACAGGGAGCTGTACAGAACATATGTCCAGGGTGCATGGTAATGTTTGGATATACTCATAGTGGCAACAATTAAAAACCACAGTAGGGGGGGTACTGGGTTCCTGGCCAGTGGTGCTCTGTCGTGGTCCCTAGGGGAGCAGCGACAGTCTCCCAGGTACAGTGGTGGGGACCGGGAGGGAGTGAGGGTTCAACAGTGAGCCCCTGATACTAATGACTATGCTTGTGAGCTGATAAACCCAAAATAATAACAAGGCCTAGAGCAACTTTGTGCCTGGGAATTTCCTTCTGTCAGCCTTCATGTTACTCAAATGTGGCCAGTCTCGAAGCCAAACTCAGCATGTAAATGCAATGCCTTCCCCCCAGTGTGGGACATGACACCCGGGGATGAGCCTCCCTGGCAACGAGGGACCACTATCAACTACCAACTGATGATGCAACTGGAAAATGACCTTATACGGAAGGTTCAATGCGGATCAGCAGAATATCCATGTCTACATAAAATACCATGACTTTAAAATGCTGTTTGACCTAAAGTAAGGGGGAAATGGAAAGGAGAAATGAGTTTATATGGCTACGAGTTTCTAAAAAAGAGTCTGGAGGCTGGCAGAAGGTTTGCCCTCATGCACAACTGAGCAGAGTCAGAGAGACAGATAAAGCAGATACAACCCCCAGATATTGGTTCCTTTGAGGGCTAAAGAGACCCATGGGAGTTATGGTCATGGCCGATGGGGTTAACTACCAGGGCAGATGGCCCCTCTTTGGAAATGGTGTTTATGTGTGATGAATCTGGACTCAGATGGGATCTCCCTTCATAAGACTTTCATGCTAATGTGCTGGAGGTGCAGTTAATGTTGGGGTTTAAGATATATTTAGGGGATTTGAATCTCTGGACTGACAATGTGATAGCCAGATCCTGAGCCTCAACAGACTCCAGCACCTACAATCTGATTTATTGGACTTACCACACTCAGCTAAGATGGAGGTGAAGGACAACCACCACACCATGGAGCCTAGAGTGATTACAACTGAAAATGGGAGGATTGCATCCAGCATCCAGGTGGAATCTGAGCCTCCTCTTGACATAAAGGTGCAATAGACACAACCAATCCAGTGTCCACATAGAAGAGGTGGCATTGGATTGGGAAAAGTGGACATAATGGACAAAGGGTATGGGGAAAGGCAGGAAGAGATGAGAGGTGGAGGCGTCTTCGGGACATGGAGCTGCCCTGGATGGTGCTTCAGAGGTAATCACCGGACATTGTAAATCCTCACAGGGCCTACATGATGGAATAGAGGAGAGTATGGGCCATGATGTGAACCAATGTATATGAGGTGCAGAGGTGCCCAAAGATGTACTTACCAAATCCAATGGATGTGTCATGATGATGGGAACGAGTGTTGTTGGGGGGGGGGAGAGGGGGGGTGGGGGGGTGGGGTTGAATGGGACCTCACATATATATTTTTAATGTAATATTATTACAAAGTCAATAAAAAATAAAAAAATTAAAAAAAAAAAAAAAAAAAAGAATGTTGACTTGAAAAAATTCTACATCCTATCTTTTTTTTCCCCCCCCCCCTAATTATTCAGCTTCTCTTCACAGGAGTCCTAGACCACAGCAATGCATATATATAATATACAGCACTCCCATACATCCCCCACAAAAACCTTTTTCCTTCCAGAGCAATACACTTACACCCTATTCACATCATATTTACTTAACGTGATGTACAGAGTCTGAGACATTAGGTTTCTAACAAGGTGACATCTGTGCTTACATTATGGTGCATACTTTAGGATACACAGTTCTTTACATTCTTAGTTATCCTATGTTTTACATTATGGTTTACATTATCAGTCTGTCATCTCCTATATGTTATGGTGTAATATTACATGTTTTATATCCATCCTTGTGTACTCTCAAGAAACTCCTCTCTTACCCCCCATTTACCTTGGTTCCACACATTTAACGTCCATTTTCCCTTCCACCTTGGTGCCCACAGTGACAGCCAACCTCCGTTTCCTGAGGAGCCACTTCCAGAGATAGATGGAATAGTGTTCAGGGCCTAACTTGCTCAACTGCCCCAATGCCCTGGGAGCCACCCTTTCTCTCGAGGGATACAGTTCCCTCTATTTGGTGGCATCAGTCCTCCCCAGGATGTGGGTCCACCCCCACTCTCACTACTTGGGTTTCTACCCCATGGTGACACCCACTCTGGCAGAATGAGCATTTAGACATTCCCCAGGAGCCCGTCCTGCATCAGACCCTCCCCTCCGAGCATTCTAAACAGGTAACCCTCTTTATTATATTTTGATATGATTTTCTCGGCATTTTACTCTCCACCAACACCAACCCTCTCCTGTGTTCGTATGCTACCCCTCCCTCCCCCCACTTTTGGGCAATGTCACCCATCCGTCCCTCCCCAGCCACCCTCAAACCCGCAAAGCCCCAACCAAAGGCAACCCCTTGCCCCCCTTTTATCTCTTCTTTGTGTTCATACTTACCACCATCTCGTCTTAAATTCCACCCCTGCAGACATCGGCTCATATCCTTCCTCCACCCTCCGATTTCCTGTAAGCCTATTGTTCAGTCTCTTGCTATCTAAGGCAGCTTGTTTATTTCATATCATTGAGGTCATGTAGTATTTGTCCTTCAATGTCTGGGTTGCTTCACTCAACATAAGATTCTCAAGATTCATCCATGTTATCACATGTGTTTGTAGTGTGTTTGTTCTTACAGCCGAGTAGTATTCCATTGTGTGTATATACCACATTTTATTGATCCACTCATCTGTTGATGGGCATTTGGGTTGATTCCAACTTTTGGCAATAGTGAACAATGCTGCTATGAACATTGGTGTACATATATCTGTTTGTGTCCTTGTTTTCAGTTCTGCTGGGTATATACCCAGCAGTGGTATTGCTGGGTCATATGGCAAATCTATGGCTAGTTTTTTGAGAAAACGCCATACTGTCCTCCAGAACGGTTGGATCCTTCTGCATTCCCACCAGCAGTGGATGAGTGTTCCCCTTCCTTCACATCCTCTCCAGCACTTGTATTCTTCTGTTTTTTTCATAGCTGCCAATCTTATGGGTGTAAGATGGTATCTCATTGTAGTTTTGATTTGCATTTCCCTGATAGCTAGAGATTTGGAACATTTTTTCATGTGCTTTTTTGCCATTTGTATTTCTTCTTCAGAGAAGTGTCTGTTTAAGTCTTTTTCCCATTTTTTGAATGGGTTGTTTATCTTTTTATTTTCAAGATATAGAAGTTCTTTATATATGCACGTTATAAGTTTCTTATCAGATATATGATTGCCAAATATTTTCTCCCACTGTGTGGGCTCCCTTTTTACTTTCTTGACAAACTCCTTTGAGGTGCAGAAGGCTTTTATTTTGAGGTAGTCCCATTTATCTATTAGTTCTTTTGCTGCTCGTGCTTTTGGTGAGATATTCATAAATCCATTTCCTATTACAAGGTCCTGTAGATGTTTCCCTACACTGCTTTCTAAGGTTTTTATGGTCTTGGCTCTTATATTTAGGTCTTTGATCCATCTTGAGTTGATCTTTGTATAAGGTGTAAGATGGTAGTCCTCTTTCATTCTTCTACATATGGCTATCCAGTTCTCCAGACACCATTTGTTGAATAGGCCACTCTCTCCCAGTTGAGAGGGTTTGGTGGCTTTATCGAATATTATGTGGCTGTATATGTGAGGTTCTATTTCAGAGCTTTCAATTCGATTCCATTGGTCTATGTGTCTCTCCTTATGCCAATACCATGCTGTTTTCACCACTGTAGCTTTGTAGTATGTTTTGAAGTCAGGTAGTGTGATTCCTCCAATTTCGTTTTTCTTTTTCAGTATGTCTTTGGCTATTCGGGGTCTCTTTCCTTTCCAAATAAATTTCATAGTTAGTTTTTCTAGTTCCTTAAAGAAGGCTGCATTGATTTTTATTGGGATTGCATTGAATGTGTAGATCAGTTTTGGTAGGATAGACATCTTAATAATATTCAGTCTTCCTATCCATGAACAAGGAATAGTCTTCCATTTATTTAGGTCTTCTTTGATTTCCTTGAACAATCTTGTATAGTTCTCGGTGTATAAGTTCTTTACCTCTTTAGTTAGATTTATTCCTAAGTATTTGATTTTTTTATTTACTCTTGTGAATGGTATTTGTTTCTTGATTTCCTCCTGATCTTGCTCATTATTAGTGTACAGAAATGCTACTGATTTTTGCGCATTGATCTTATAACCTGCGACTTTACTAAACTCATTTATGAGTTCTAGAATCTTCGTTGTAGATCTCTCAGGGTTTTCTATGTATAGGATCATGTCATCTGCAAATAATGAAATTTTGACTTCTTCCTTTCCAATTTGAATGCCTTTTATTTCTGGTTCTTGCCTCAGTGCTCGAGCAAGTACTTCTAAGACAATGTTAAATAGGAGCGGAGACAGTGGGCATCCTTGTCTTGTTCCTGAGTTTAGAGGGAAGGAGTCTAGGATTTCTCCATTGTAAACAATATTGGCTTTAGGTTTTTCATATATAGTCTTTATTATGTTCAAAAAATTCCCTTGTATTCCAATCTTTTGGAGTGTTTTTATCAAGAAAGGGTGCTGTATTTTGTCAAATGCTTTTTCTGCATCAATAGATATAATCATGTGATTTTTTTCCTTCAATCTGTTTATATGGTGTATTACGTTGATTGATTTTCTTATGTTAAACCATCCTTGCATACCTGGGATGAATCCCACTTGGTCGTGGTGTATAATACGTTTAATGTGTTGTTGAATACGATTAGCAAGTATTTTGTTAAGTATTTTTGCGTCTAGATTCATTAGAGAAATTGGTCTGTAATTTTCCTTTCTTGTGATGTCTTTGTTTGGCTTTGGTACTAGGGTAATGTTGGCATCATAGAAGGAGTTGGGTAATGTTCTTTCTGTTTCGATGTTTTGGAAGAGTTTCAGCAGGATTGGTGTCAGTTCTTTCCGGAATGTTTTGTAGAATTCACTTGTGAAGCCATCTGGCCCTGGGCTCTTCTTAGTTGGGAGATTTTTAATAACTGATTCTATCTCTCTGCTTGTGATTGGTTTGTTAAGATCATCAATTTCTTCTTTCGTCAATATGGGCTGCTTATGTGTTTCTAGGAATTTGTCCATTTCCTCTAGATTGTCATTTTTGTTGGAATATAGTTTTTCAAAATATCCTCTTATGATAGTCTTTATTTCTGTGGGGTCAGTGGTGATATCGCCTTTCTCATTTCTTATTTTGTGTATTTGCATCTTCTCTCTTTTTTTCTTTGTTAGTGTTGCTAAAGGTTTGTCAATTTTGTTAATCTTCTCAAAAAACCAGCTCTTGGTCTTGTTTATCTGTTCAAGTGCTTTCTTATTTTCTATTTCATTTAGTTCTGCTCTTATCTTTGTTATTTCCTTCCTTCTTCTTCCTGTTGGGTCACTTTGTTGTTGTTTTTCTAATTCCTTCAAATGTGCAGTTAGTTCTTCAATTTTTGCTCTTTCTTCTTTTTTGATATATGAATTTATGGCTATAAACTTCCCTCTCAGTACTGCTTTTGCTGTATCCCATAAATTTTGGTATGTTGTGTTATCATTATCATTTGTTTCAAGGTAGTCATTGATTTCTTTTGAGATTTCCTCTTTGACCCACTGTTTTTCTAAGAGTGTGCTGTTTAATTTCCAAATCGTGGGGTGAAATCTGGGCTTCTGTCCCTTGCAAATCTCCAGCTTGACTCCACTGTGGTCAGAGATAATGTTTTGTATGATTTCAATCTTTCTGAATTCGTTCAGCCTTTCTTTGTGGCCTAGCATATGATCTATCTTGGAGAATGATCCATGTGCGCTTGAGAAAAATGTATATCCTGCTGTGTTTGGGTGTAGCGATCTATATATATCTATTAGATCCAGCTCCTCTAATATACTATTCAGATGTTTTGTTTCTTTGGTGATTCTCTTTTGAGATGTTCTGTCCAGAGTTGATAGTGGTGTATTAAAATCCCCCACTATAATTGTAGATGTATCTATTCTTTCACTTAGTTTTTCCAGCGTTTGCCTGACGTATTTAGAGGCACCCTTGTTAGGGGCATAGATATTTATGATTGTTTGATCTTCTTGCCAGATTTTCCCTTTCACTAAAATGTAGTATCCTTCTTTGTCTCTCACAATTGTTTCACATTTAAAGTCTATTTTGTCTGATATTAATATAGCTACTCCTGCCTTTTTTTGGTTATTGTTAGCTTGTATGATTGTTTTCCAGCCATTCACTTTCAATCTCCATGCGTCTCTGGGTCTAAGATGTGTCTCTTGTAGACAGCATATGGATGGGTCATATTTCCTTATCCAATGGCCCAGTCTGAATCTTTTGATAGGTGAGTTTAATCCGTTGACATTCAGTGTTATTACTATCAAGGAATTATTTGTGTTAGCCATATTTTGATTGGATTTGTGTTTGTCATATTTTGTTTGTATATTTTTTTTGTCTTTTTTGTTATTGTTGTTCGTCTTATACTCTCCTCCAACTCTGCCTTTCCTGTTTTCTTCTTTCTTCCTGTAGAACTCCCTTTAGAATTTCTTGAAGGGGAGGTTTCTTGTTGGTATACTCTTTCAGTTTCTGTTTGTCTGCGAATATTTTGAACTCTCCATCATGTTTGAATGCTAATTTAGCTGGATAGAGTATTCTTGGTTGGAAATTTCTTTCCTTTAGTACCTTGACTATATCATACCACTGCCTTCTTGCCTCCATGGTTTCAGAAGAGAAATCAGCACTTAATCTAATTGAGCTTCCCTTGTATGTGATGGTTTTCTTTTCTCTTGCTGCTTTTAGGATTTTCTCTTTGTCTTGAGCATTGGATAATTTGACAAGTATATGTCTTGGGGTGGGCCTGTTGGGGTTTATGACTTGTGGAGTGCGCTGTGCTTCTTGGATATGTACACCTGTCTCTTTCAGTAGATTTGGGAAGTTTTCAGCCATTATTTCCTGCAGCACTCCTTCTGACCCCTTTCCCTTCTCTTCACCTTCTGGAATGCCTATAATACGTATGTTTGAGCGTTTTGCATTGTCATTCAGGTCCCTAAATCCTAATTGGATTTTTTCTATCTTCTTATTGACCCCTTCTACTATCTGTTTGATTTCTGAAGTACTGTCTTCCACATCACTAATTCTCTGCTCTGTCTCTTCTAGTCTGCTGATATTTGCTGCTAGTGTATTTTTGATTTCTTGAACTGTGGTGTTCATTCCCATCATATCTATTATGTTTTTTCGTATGTCTGCAATTTCCCCTCCAAGTGATGTCTTCATGTTGTTAACCTCTTTCATTACTTCGTCAAATTTGTCGGTGATAAATGTTCTGAGATCTTTCATTGCTTGTGCCAAGTTTTGCTCCCCTTCGTGATTATTGGTTTGTTGACTGGATTCAGCCATGTTTTCCTGATTACTGGTTTGGTTTGTAGATTTTTGTTGCTTTCTGGTCATCTCTTTATCTTGACGGATTTAATCAGTTCCTTAGCTTCTTTGTCTGCTCTTGGAGGTTAATTAGCTGTTATTTTTGCATCGGTGTTATATCTTCTCTTTGTCACTTTTTTCTTCTTATTCTAGTTTCTTGTTGTTGGTTAAGTTCACTTTAAAGGAAAGTATTAGTGTTGGGGGAAGGCAATTGTGTAAGCAAGGGAAAAGTGTAAAGTAATATTGGTGATATATGTTAACAAAGCAAGAATATGAGATCTGGGAGGATGGAGGTTAGATTTATGTAAATTGTGTAGAGTTATAGCAGTAGGTAGAGTACCTATTATGAGGTAGGTGATTGAATATAGGAGGATTATGGTATGAGCTAAAAAGCTATTGATTTCGTGAGAGAGGGAAAGAGAAAAAAAGTGGTAATAGTTTCAAGCGTGGATAACAGACAGAAAACAAAACATAGATATTAGAAATTAAGACTTAGACCCTTCATGGATCGAAGAAAGGGAGGTGGGAGGTGGAATATGGGAGAGCCAGTAGATGGTGGCGGATATCAAGATGTAGGGGAAAGAGGATAGTGCAGGTAGGCTAAATCAGTTCACACAGAAATGAGGCAGTGGAGGATGGGAAAATCCAGCAAATATGAGTTGTTCCCTGTAGCACCTATTGTGTACTTGAATTAAAATAAAATAAGTGGAAAATGAGGGACAAGAGGGAAAGAGAAAACTGAAAAAAAAAACACTAATTATAATAAAGAAAAAAAGAAAGACAAGAAGAAAGGAAGAAAGAAAAAGAGGATAGGTACACGGTGGGGAACAGATAGGGGGAAGAGAGACACAGGTATACAAGTGTCACAATTACAACACTATCTAAAACAACAAGCAAAAAAACCCCTAAATAACTGTAAAAAAAAAAGGGACTTTGGGGGGCACGCTAGGAGAAAAGACTAGGGGATAATGCAATATTAGCAATCAGGGCGTCAAAAAGAGTAAAAAATAAGATAAAGTGAAAATAAAAACAAAACAATATGAACCAATAAAGATAAAACGCAAACGTTAAGGTCCAGAGCATTCAAGGACCCCAGGTAGACCCCAGGGCGTGATGGATTCGGGGGTGGAAAGTCTGAGACACTGAAGACTCAAGAGGTGTGAGTCTGGGGTGTGGACCGCCAGAGTCCAGGGGACCCAGACCTGGCAACCTCAAATCTGGTCCACAGAAAGCTTAGGAGCCCCGCAGTGCAACACAGCCCTCAGGGATCCCCGTAGCTGGGTGCCAGCCCCGTGGGGGAAGATAGATCGGCGAATTCTATATTGAATGTCTGATCTCTGAAATTCACCTAATTCCTCAGGGTATCAGCCTTTGGACAGCTCCCTCCCTGTGCTCCCACGCAACGGCCACTTGAGGGCGCCTCTACACCACGGCCAGTTCAATGACCCAGATCCCAAGCCCCGCCGGGTGGGGTGGGCTTCAGCTGGAAACGCCGAAAACAGACTCTAAGATCCGAAATCCCAAACTTCGCAAAATATTCCCCAATCAGCTTCTAGACGTGTCTTCCTCCCTCACTGCACCCTACAACAGTCTCCCAATTGTGTCCCCTTATTGTCCAAAATCCAATTCCGTTGCAGATCGGCAGCCGGACCTGTGGGGATGGGGCTCCAGGCGGAAGCGCTACTCCCCCCCTGTCCGGAGACCTAAAACGTCCCCGCTTCACAGGGAAACACCGTCTGTCTCCGCAAATCAATCTGCAAAGGAGTCTTGTCCCAACAATCCCTCACCAGCCAGCCCAGTATCCGCGAATTTCTCAGCACCACAAAGCCTCTAGAATAAGGAAAAAAAAACAAAAAACAAAACAAAAACCCTGGCCGCCGCGGCTCCGGAGCTGCCGGAGCGCCCGCTACCGCGTCTCCGCCCACCCAAGGAGGGAACTTCCCGCGCCCAGCTGGGACCTCCGTTTATATATTATAGACGTATCCTCTCTGTTACCTTCCCACCGAATTGACGTCCAGACACCTTCCAACCAGCAAAAATCCCCGAAACAGCGCGGTCCCAAAGAGCCTTCAACGCTGCCCAGCCGCCCCCTGCAGAGACACTACCAGGCAAGCTCACGCAGCCACCATCTTCCTCTTCCCTTCTCTCCAACCTTGTTCTTGATGTATTATATTGGTTATATATTGCCAAATTTAGTTTTCTAATATTTTCTTGATGATTTTCCATCTAATTTCATGAGTGTGATTGATCTCTTATGTTTCTCTTTCCCTTCCTTCTTTTCCACATCCATCACTTTCACCCCTTGCAGCATAACTATTCTGACTTCTGTCATAATTACTCCTTTGCTTTGCTTTATAAATTTCCAATTACATTTGCATCTCTGAAACACTATAGTCTCATCTTCCACGTTTCTTAGATTTTTATAAAAGAAATCAGAAATTATGTATGTTTAAATCTGGCTCCCTTTATCCAACATTATATTTGTGAAGATATTCTTGTTCTTTCAGAGTGTTCCATTATAATAATATACCAAAAATGAATGTATCCATCCTTCTGATTATGGAAATTTAAATTGTTTCCAGTTTAGGCCTATCATGAAAAATGCTGCTGAGAGGATTTTCATCTATTCATCTTACTGCACAAATGTGTACCTTTCTGTTGGGCACATACCTAGAAATGGAATTATCAAATTAAAGGATATGCGTAATGTCAACATTAGTAGATGAGGCAAAACTCTTTTACACAGTGATTGTTTTGTTTACACTCCTGCCAACAACATATGAGAGTTCTTGGTTTTCCACATTGCTGGCAAACCTTGGTATTGCTACATATTAAACAGATAGGAGGTTTTCTCCTTGGGGTTTAAATTTGGGTTTCCCTCATTAAAAATGAGGTTGAAAATTCAAATATCATATGTTCACTGGCTATTTGATTTCTTCTCTTGTGGAGTGCCTGCTCAAGTCTTTCTTACATTTTGTATCGGGTCACCTCATATTTATGTTGGTATATAGATGTGTTTCATATATTCTGGTTAAGAGTTCTCTGACGGATATATACTGCAAGTATCTCATCTCATATTTATCTTATCTCTCTATATAATATCACTTGCCTAAAAGAAGTGCTTTATTTAAATGTAATGAAACATTAATATTTACTCTATGGATGGGGTTTTTATGTCTTTTTTGAGAATCATTCTTTCACTGGAATTCATAAATATATGTAGTCCTTTATTATATTCAAAAAGATGTAACTTTCCTTTCCAATTTAGGTACAACCAGAAATAATTTTTGTTTATGATGCAAAGGAGAGGCCCACATTTACCAATTCCAATAAGAAAAAGACAGTCATTTTTCCATGGTCTGCAGTACCAATAATTATCATTGATCAACTGTCTATGTCAGAAGCACACTTATTTCCCACATTTTTCTTCCTCAAATAAGACTTTGCTTGTATATTTGAACATTCAAACATAATTTAGAATTTGTCTATCAAATTCCACAAGCAAAAAAGTAGACATTTTTTACTGGATTGTTTTGAATACATAGATCCATTTAGGGAAAAAAGGCATCTTTAAAATACTCAATCATCCATTACTTGAACAAGGAATATCTCTCCATTTATTCTTCCCCTATTTTCACTTTCAGTAACATCTTATTAATTTTCACTCAAAGATAGCATGTATTTTATTAGTTTTGCTAATCAGCACTTGTTTTAATTTCAGAATATGTTAATTTTAGTTATTTTATTGAGATATATTCATATACCATTGAAACCATCCAAAATATACATGCAATGGCAGCAGACTTGGCCCAATTGTTAGGGTATCTGTCTACCACATGGGAGGTCTGCAGTTCAAACCCCAGGCCTCCTTGACCCATGTGGAGCTGGCCCACACACAGTGCTGGTACGCGCAAGGAGTGCTGAGCCATGCAGGGGTGTTCCCCATGTAGGGGAGCCCCACGCACAAGGAGTGCGCCCCATAAGGAGAGACGCCCAGTGTTAAAGAAAGTGCAGCCTGCCCAGAAATGGTGCCACACACACGGAGAGCTGACACAACAAGATGATGCAACAAAAAGAAACACAGATTCCCATGCCACTGACAACAACAGAAGCGGACAAAGAAATCGCAGCAAATGGACACAGAGAGCAGACAACCGGGTTGAGAGGGGGAAGGGGAGAGAAATAAAAAGTAAATAAACAATTAAAAATTGAAAAAAAAACAAAATATACATGCAATGGATTTTGGTATAATCACAAGAGTTATGCATTCACCACCAAGATCAATATTAGAATGTTTTAATTACTCCAAAATGAAACACCTCTCACCCCATCACCTGTCAATGCCTCTATCCATCCCCTGCCATACAGATCTTCTAATCTATTTCCAGTGATGTAAGTTTATTTATATTGACAATTCACATAAATGGAATAAAAAATACTCAGTACTTTCTGTTTGGTTTCAGTCACTTATGATAATTCTCTCTCTTTTTTTATAATTGAAGAAAAATATTACTATTATTTACCAAAGGCCATAGGTCACTTTAATTGCATTTTAGCTCAGATACCACCTTATTATTAAACTATTGTAATATTAATGTACAGATGTTCTAATTCATTGAAAAACATTCTGATATTTGTACTATTAAACACACTCATTGTCTGCCACAGGGTTCACTATGCTATAAAATTCCGTGTCTTACTTAGTTTTTCTTCTAGTGACACACATAACACCAAACAATCTTACTCCAATATTAGTGCTCCTAATTATATTTATTCTAAAATGCTACCATCAATTCTATCCAATTCCAAGCATTTAAAATTAACAGTATTACAAATTCTGCCCAAGTTTTGCCATTGCACCTCATTTGCTATCCTCATTCTAACTTCTGGTGACCAATCTTCTAGTCCACAACTTTGCTCATTATATTTAGTTCATATTAGTGGGATCTTACAGTGTTTCTCCTTTTCTTCTGGCTTGTTTAACTCAAACTAATATTCTCACAGTTCATCCATGTTTTCATATGCATCATGATTTAATTTCTTCTCACAACTGAATAATATTCCACTTTATGCTTATACCACATTTTGCCTGTCCATTCATCTGTTGGTGGAAACCTGGGCTGTTTCCATCTTTTGGCAATTGAGAATAATGCCTCTATGAATATCATTGTTAAAATATCTGTTCACCTCCCTACTTTCATGTCTTCTGTGTGTGTACCTAGGAGTGGACTTGCCACATCTTATGACAGATCTATATTTAATTTCCTTAGGAAATGCCAAACAGTCTTATACAGTGGCTCCACCATTCTACACTCCCATCAATGAGGAATAATCATTACTACTTCTCCAAATCCGCTGCAACACTTGTAGTTTTCTGTTTTCCCAACAGTGGCCTTTCTAATAGTTGTGAAGTGGTTTCTCATAGTTTTGATTTGCATTTCCCTAATAGCAAGTGATGTTGAACGTCTTTTCATGTGCTAGTTTGCCATTTGTATTTCCTCTTTGGGTAAACACCAATTCATGTCTTTTGGCCATTTCTAAATTAAGTCATTTGTATTTTTGTCATTCAGTTGTCCTATCTCCTTATATATCACAGATGTTAAACCCTTATCAGATATGGGGTTTCCAAATATTTTCTCCCATTGAGTAGACTGTTCATCTTCTTGACAAAGTCCTTTGAAGTGCAAAGGAATTTAATTTTGAAAAGAACCCATTTATCTACTTTTTTCTTTCCTTGCTCATGCTTTGGGTGTAAAGTCTAAGAGAACACCTACCACCACAATGTCTTTAAGATGCTTTCCTACATTTTCTTCTAGAAATTTTATGGTCATGCCTTTTTTATTTAGTTCTGTAATCTTTTTTTAACAAATCAATTTTATTGATGTACATTAAAGAAGCATAAATACATCCAAAGTGTACAAACTATGGTGTTCTGTATAATCATATAGTTGTGCACACATCACTTCATTTTATCTTACTTATTTACTTTTTAATTGAATTGAATTTAATTAACTTTTCTTAAAGTTCATAGATCACAGAAAATGTTACACTAAAAAACAACATAAGAGGTTCCAATAAAATGCGCTCCATCCCCAACACACCAGTCATTTTTTCTTGTATTTTTTTAAGATACATAGATCACAAAAAATGTTACATTAAAAAATATAAGAAGCTCCCATATACCCCTCACTACCTCACCCACTCCTCCCACATCTACAACCTCTCTAATCATTGAGGTACATTCACTTTAATTGGTAAATACTTTTTGGAGAACAGCCAACCTAAGAGATTATAGTTTACGTTGTAGTTTACACTCCCCCACAGTACGTTCAGTGGGTTACGGGAGGATATATAATGTCCAGCATCGGTCCATGTAATATCATTTAGGACAGCTCCAAGTTCAGAAAATGCCCCCAAATCACATCTCTTCTTCCCTTTCCCTGCCCTCATCAACTACTGTGGCCATTTTCTCCACATCAATGCTACAATTTCTTCCATTGCTAGTCACAATAGTTCCATAGTAGAATATCAGTAAGTCCACTCTAATCCATATTTTATTCCTCCATCCTGTGGACCCTGGGATGGTGATGTCCCCTCCACCTCTATATCAAGAGGGGGCTTATATCCCACATGAATGATGGATGCAATTCTCCTGCCTGCAGTTGTAGGCACTCTCAGTCCTCTGTTGTGTTGGTTGACCATATTCACCTCACTGTTAGATCGCCTGGGTATGACCAATGAACCAGAGAGCAGGAATTGTAACTCTGCTAAGGCTCAGGGCATAGCTGGCACATGGACAGTTCAGAGATTCAAGTCTCCTGAGTATACGCCAACCCCAGCACCAGTAAAAGTGACAGAAGAGGCATATGTAGAAAGGTCACAACTGAGCCCAACTTTATCACACTCAGGAAAACAAATTCCAAAGTAGGACCCACTGACATGTCACTGAACTCCACAGCCATCTGCCATGACCATAGAACCTGTGTTTCTCCATAGCCCTCAGGAGCACCAGTACCTGTGGTTGTATCTACTTTGGCTGTCTCTGGGATCCTGCTTAGGACCCCCTGATGATCTCCCAAATTTTTTTTGAAGACTCTTAGCCATAAAAACTCATTTGTCTTTGCCATTTCCACCTGTTATTCATGGTTCAAAAAATAGTTTTTAGCACATGATCCTACATATAGGCTTAGATATTTTACTGGTCGGAGTTAAACCTTTTATTCAAGTTCTCTTTCTAGTTGCATCACCAGGTAGTGATTGGTAGTAATCCCTCAGCACCAGGGAGGCTCATCCCTTGGAGTCATGTGCCATGTTGGGAGAAAGATTATGCATTTTCATGCTGAGTTTGGCTGAGGGAGTGGCCACATTTGAGCAACACAGAGGTTCTCAGAAGATAACTCTTAGGCATTCTGAAGCTCTAGACCTAGTTCATATTTCAGGCACACAGGCTCACAAGCATAGTCATCAGTATCAAGGACTCATCATTGGACCGTCCTTCTTCATTGGTCTCTGTCCTTGCATTTGGGGGATTGTTGCTGTTCCATTGCAGAATGTGACAGAGCTCCCCTGGCTAGGAACTCAGCACTCCCTCAGTTGGCATCTGTAACTGTAACTATGAAAATACCCAACATATATCTGAACATTTTTATGTACCCTATATACATTCCCTGGAGTACTCCCTCCCAACTATGTGCCCCCTATCAATAACACCCCACACTTGTGTTCCTCCCCTGCCACAGTTTAACCCCTATGTAATCCAAAGCTTTTTTCAAAATGAAGCCTAATGTAATGCCAAATTCAATTAATAGGAAAGTGAAATAGTAGTGATAGGTTTAAAGATTAGAAATAGAATACATACTAATTTAGAAAAACTAAAATGAAGCAAAAATAAATTGTGATATTAAGAAATGAAAAATATCATAAACCTTTGTTTTTTGTTTTGCCTTTCATCACTGTAATAGGTGTTGCCCAGTATATACAGTGGATAGGCAATTTCGTTCATTTCTTCCTCAGCATCTACATCCTTTCTTTTTATTTCTTCTAATTTTTTATTTTGTCTTCAAAAAGTTTTAGATAACAGTAATTCACATATACAATATAGGGGACTCCAAATATGCAACATTAAACCCATTTCCCCCTTCCCTAGTAATGATCTTTTTACATGTTCATGTTATAGTTGCTGCAGCTGATGTATGGATATTTAAACATAGCTAAGACTGGTGGCTATCAAAAAAAAACAAAACAAAAAAAACCCAGAAGACTACAAGTGTTGGAGAGGATGGGGAGGAATGGGAACAATCATCCTCTGCTGGTGGAAATGCAGAAGGATCCAGGCATTCTCGAGGACAGTTTGGCGGTTTCTCAAAAAACTAGCTAGAGCTTTGCCATATGATCCAGCAATTCCACTGCTGTGTATAAACTTAGAAGAACTGAAAACAAGGACACAAACCGACATATGCGCCCCAATGTTCGTAGCAGTATTATTCACTACTGCCAAAAGTTGGAATCAACGCAAATGCCCATCAACTGATGAATGGATAGATAAAATGTGGTATATACTTACAATGGAGTACTACTCAGCTATAAGAAGGAATACAATACAAACATATGGGATAACATGAATAAATCTTGAGGACCTTATGTTGAATGAAGCCAGGCATTGAAGGACAAATACTACACAACCTCTCTGATATGAAGTAAGCAAACCAAACAGTCTCAGAGAGCTAGAGACTGGATGAGAAGCAAAAAGGAAGTTGGGGGGTGGAGAGAAATGTTGCGAGCTGACGCCTCCATTGATGAAATCTATGATAAGCTGGAGGTAAGTATTTGTACAGGGAAAGGATAAGATGGGGGCACATGGATACCTTTGGTTGGGTCTTTGCAGACTTGAGGGGGTTAGGGTTGGGAGGATGGCTCAGATAGACCAAGCAATTAGGGGGAAGGCTGGGGGGAACAGTTGAACACGGGAGATTGTCAGGTATGTGGTGGAAAACATAATGTTGAGAAAACTCTTTAGAAAATATAATAAGGAATGATTACGTGTTTAAGGTACTTAAGGGGGAGCATCTAGCACAGGGGCAGGCTTCTAGGGAGTATGTGAGTGCTCATTTTGTCATAATTTCTTATATCATTGGGTGGAGACCCATACAATGAGTGTGAAGGTGTACTCACATCCTTTTGATGCCCGATGGTCTCAAACAGAGGAAAATGTGTCTCTGGAGAGAATTGGTTGCTCCCAATGGGTTAGGGCAGTCTGTATGTCAAGCCCTCAACATTGTTGCAAGTATCTGTGATTCTGGTCCTTCAAGTAATGAAGATTGATTGTCACCATGGGCCCAGAGGGGAGGGGGAGAGAGGTATAGAATAGATGGAATCAGGGTAACTGGGATTAATGGAAGTGTTCCACAAGATCATGCAATAATGGATATAGGACATGTTAAATTACACCAAAAATGTATAAAATTCTATAGGATAAAATGTAAACCATAATATAAAACATAACATAACTAAAAATTTAGAAAATTGTACACTCTAAAATATAAACCATAATGTAAACCAAAATGGAACCATCACTTCATTTTAGAGCATTTTCATCATTCCAATAATAGTAATAAAAAAAAACCCAACGAAACTAACAAAACTCATCATCTCTCAATCTATTTCCCTTGATGTATATAGATACTATTCTGTGTCCTTTTTTATAGTTTATTTGTATTTATATTTTGTAAAAAGTCTTATGAATATCACCTATTTTCATATTTTAGATGAGGTTTCACAATGTTTATACAGTCCCATGTTACATTTTTAGCTTTCCTTCTAGTAATATAAATGTCCTTGGGCTTTCCCTTTCAACCACTTTCATACCCATATAATAGCTCAGCTAGTCACAAAAACCATGATGTATTCTCACAAGGTACATTCATTTCAAAAGATTTCCAAACAATCTTTTATCAATTCTGTACAGATTAACCAGCAGCTTTCCATTCTCTACCCTTCTTCTATTTTTTGGTGACCTATATTCTAATTATGAATTCCATGAGTTTGTATAATACATTTAGTTCATAATAACACAATCATACAGTATGTGTCTTTTTGTGTCTGGCTTGCTTCACTCAACATAATGTCCTCCAGGTTCAGCCATGTTGTCGTATGCTTCATGACCTCATTCCTTCTTAGTGCTTCATAATATTCCATCAAAAGGGTACAAGACAATTTGTTAATCCATTCATCAGTTCATGGACACTTTGGTTATTTGCAACTTTTGGCAAATGTGAATAATGCTGCTGGGAACACCGGTGTGCAGATGTCTATCTGTGTCACTGTTCTCAGTTCTTCTGGGTATACACCTAGTAATAGTATTGCCAGGTCATAAGGCAAGTCTACATTTTTTTTTCTTTATTTTCTTTTAAATGTTGCATTCAAAAAAAATGTGAGGTCCCCATATACCCCCGACCCCCCCAACCCACACCTCCCACATCAACAACCTCTTCCATCATCATGGCACATTCACTGCACCTGGTGAATACATTTTGGAGCACTGCTGCACCACATGGACAGTGGTCTACACTCTCCCCCAGTCCACCCAGTGGGCCACGGCAGGACACACAATGTCCAGCATCGGACCCTGCAGCACTACCCAGGACAATTCCAAATCCTGAAAATGCCCCTACATCGTATCTCTTCTTCACTCTCTGTACCATCAGCAGCTACCATGGTCACTTTCTCCACGTCAATACTACAATTTCATCCATCACTAATCACAATAGTTCCCCAGCAGAATACTGTAAGTCCACTGTAAACCACACTCTATTCCTCCATCCTGTGGACCCTGGGATGGTTATGTCCAGTCCCCCTCTACATAAGGAGGGAGCTTAGATTCTAAATGAATGATGGATGCAATTCTCCTGCTTGCATTTGTAGGCTCTTTTGGCTCCCTGGTGTGGTGATTGTTCTTCTTCAACTCCCTGTTAGTTGGCTGGGGTAAATCCAATAAACCAGATGGTAGGAGTTGCAAGTCTGCTGTGGCTTAGGGCCTGGCTGTCACATGGACAACCCAGAGATTCAGGTCTGCTGAGTATACACCAACCCAAACACCAACCACAGGTCCGGTAATAGTAACAGAAGAGGCATGTGTAGAAAGGTCATATCTGAGTCCAACTCCATCACACTCAGGAACACGAACTCTTAGATACTGCCAAACAGTCCACAGTGTCTATACGATTCCACATTCCTACCAAAATTGAATAAGTATCTTATTTCTCCACATCCTCTTCCACCACTTACAGTTTTCCAACTTTTTAATAGTGGCCATTCTAACAGGTGTGAAATGATATCTCATTGTAGTTTTGATTTACATTTCCTTAATTGCTAGTGATGTTGAAACTTTTTTCATATGTTTCTTCACCATTTGTATTTCTTCTTTGAACAATTATTGCCTTTACAAGTACTTGGGCATTTTTTAAATTGGGGAGTTGGTCTTTTTATTCTTGACTTGCAGTATCTTTTTATATAACAGCAATATTAAACCTTTATCAGAGATGTGATTGCCAAACAATTTCTCCCATTGAGTCTGCTGCGTTTTCATCCATTAGACAAAGTCCTTTGAGGTGCAAAAGTGTTTAATTTTGAGGAGGTGCCATTTATCTATTTTTCTCTTGTTGCACAAGCTTTGAATGTAAGGTTTAAGAAACTACCACTTACCAGAAGATCTTGAAGCTGTTTTCCTACATTTTCTTCTAGTAGTTTATGATTGTCACTTTAATATTAAATCCTTGATATATTTTGAGATAATTTTTGTAAAAGGTTTGTGATAGGGGTCATCTTTCTTTCTTTTGGTATGAATATCCATTTCTCCCAGCACCATTTGTTGAATAGACTGTTCTGGCCCAACTGGGTGGACTTAAGAGCCTTGTAAATAATTACCTTACTCTAGACATTAGAGTCTATTTCAGGGAAGCGGACTTGGCCCAGTGGTTTGGGTGTCCGTCTAGCACATGGGAGGTCTGCGGTTCAAACCCTGGGCCTCCTTGACCCTTGTGGAGCTGGCCCATGCACAGAGCTGATGTGCGCAAGGAGTACCGTGCCACGCAGTGGTGTCCCCCATGTAGGGGAGCACCGTACACAAGGAGTGCACCCTGTAAGGAGAGCCGCCCAGCATGAAAGAAAGTTCAGACTGCCCAGGAATGGTGCCGCACACAGGGAGAACTGACGCCGCAGCAAGATGACGCAACTAAAAAGACAAAGATTTCTGTGCCACTGACAACAGAAGCTGACAAAAAAAAAAAAAGCACACACAGCAAATGGACAGAGAACAGACAACGGGGGGAGGGGAGAGAAAGAAATAAAACAAATCTTTTTTAAAAAAAGAGTCTATTTCAGTGTTCTCAATTTGGTTTAATTTGTTAATCTGTCATTATTATGCCAGTACCACACTGTTTCGTTTTTTTCATTTTATTTATTTTTGTTGTTGTTGGATTCAATTAGCAAGTATTTTATTGAGGATTTTCACCTCTGTATTCATAAGAAAAATGGGTCTGTAATTTTTTTGTAATATCTTTTTTATTTATTTTCTTTTAAATGTTACATTTAAAAAATATGATGCCCCCATATACCCCCATCCCACCCACCATTTATTTATTTTTTCCTATATAACCCACTCTCCACCCCCACCACATCATTTTTGTAAATTGTATTTTTTGAAGATATATACATCACATAAAAATGTTACATTAAAAAATATAAGAGGTTCCCGTATACCTCCCACACACCCACCCCACTCCTTCCACACCAACAACCTCCCCCATCATTGTGGTACACTTACTGCACTCAGTGAACACGTTCTGGGGCACTGCTGCACTACACAGATAATAGTTTACCCTGTAATTCATACTCTCCCCCAGTATATTCAGTGGGTTATGGCAGGATATATAAAGTCCAGCATCTGACCCAGAAATATCATTTAGGGCAACTCAAAATCCCAAAAATGCCCCCATATTACATCTCTTCTTCCCTCTCCCTGCCCTCAGTAACTACTGTGGCCACTTTCTCCACCTTGATGCTCAAATTTCTTCTACTACTGGTCACAATAGTTTTATAGTAGAATATCATAAGTCCACTTTAGTCCATATTTTATTCCTCCATTCTGTGGACCCTGGGATGGTGATGTCCTCTCCACCTCTCGATCTAGAGGGGGCTTAGATTCCCCATGGGTGATGGATGCGATTCCCCTGCTTGCAGTTGTAGGTGCTCTTGATTTCCTGGTGTGGAGGTTTACCATCTTCACCTCCCTGTTAACTGACTTGGGTAAGACCAATGAATCAGAGAATAGGAGTCACCACATTGCTGAGGCTCAGGGCCCAGCTGGCACATACGCAGTCCAGAGATTCAAGTCTCCTGAGTATGGAGCATCCCTAGCACCAACCACAGGTTCAGTAAAAGTGACAGAAGAGGCATGTGTAGAAAAGTCACATCTGAATCCAGCTCCATCACACTCAGGAACACAAATTCCAAAGGAGGGCCCTCTGACATGGCACAGAACTCCATACTCTGGTTTCTCTTCAGATCTTCACCTTTTACCATGCTGTTTTTACCACAGTAGCTAAGCAATATACTTTCAAGTCAGGAAGTGAGTGTCCTACAACTTCATTCATCTTTTTAAAGATAATTTTGGCTATTTCAGCTCTCATCTTTCCAAATAAATTTGATTATTCAATTTCTGCACCCCCCCAAAAAAAAAGTTTGCTGGGATTTTTAAGGGGATTGTGTTGAATCTGTAAATAAATTTGTGCAGAACTGACATGTTCATGATGTTTAGTCTTCCAATCCATGAACACGGAACTTCCTTCCATTTGTTTAAGTCTCCTTTTAGCAATATTTTGCAGTTTTCTGAGCACGTCTTTTATAGCCTTGTTTAAGTTTATTTCTAAGTATTTCATTGGCTTAGTCACTATTAAATATGAAATTTTTAATGATTTACTCCTCAGCTTGCTAATCAGTAGCATATAGACATGCTATATTGAAGACGTTTCCTTATATTCCTATATTTGGAGTGTTTTAATGTGGTAGGGGAGATTTATTTTGTCAAATAAATTTTTTCATGAATAGAGAGGATCATGGGATTTTTATTCTTCAATTTGTCAATGTGGTTTATTACACTAATTTAAATTCTTGTACTGAACCTTTCCTGCGTACCTGGGATAAAGCACACCTGATCATTTTGAATAATTTTTTACATGCTTTTGGAATTTGTTAGCAAATCTTTCGTTGAGGATTTTTCCATCAATATTGATTAGAGGTATTGGGCTGTAATATTCATTTTTGGAGTATCTTTGTCTGGTTTCATTATTAAGGTGATCTTGACTTCAGAGAATGAATTTGGTAGCATTCTTTCCTGTCCAATTTTTTGGAAAAGCTTGAGCAAGTTTGCTATTATTATCTTTGATTAATTGGTACATTTCACCTGTGAAGCCATGTGATCCTGGGCTTTCATCTTTTGGAGATTTTTGATGACCATTTCAATCTCTTCATTTGTGGTTAGTTTGTTGACGTCTTCTATTTCTTCTAAGGTCAGTGTAGGTAGTTAGTGTGTTTCTAGGGATTTGTCCATCTTGTCTACATTGTCTAGATTTTTTGCATATGGTTCTTCATATTATTTTCTTATGATCTCTCTTATTTCAGTGATAATGTCCCCCTTCCATTTCTGATTTTATTTATTTGCATCTTCTCTCTTTTTCTCTTTGTCAGTCTAGCTAAAGGTTTGTTTACTTTGTTGATTTTCTCAAATAATCAAATTTTGTTATTTTATTTTATTTTTTTATTGATTTCATTTATTTCTGTTCTGATCTTTACTATTTCTTTCCTTTGCCTTGGTTTGGGATTAGTTTGCTGTTCTTTTTATAGTTCCTCCAGGTGTGCAGTTAGATTTTCTATTTTAGCTCTTCCTTCTTTTTTAATGTAAGCATTGAAGGCTATAAATTTCCCTTTCAGCCTCACCTTTGTGGTGTCCCAGAGGTTTTGAATATGCTGTGTTCTAATAGTCATTCATCTCAAGATATTTGCTACATTCTCTTACAATTTCTTCTTTGAGCCACTGATTTCTAAAAAGTGTGTTAATATACACATATTTGTAAATTTTCCCTTTTTTCATCTATTATTGATTTCCAGCTTCATTCCGTTGTGATCAAAGAAAGACTTTAGTAGAATTTCAGTCTTTTAAAATTTATTGGGACCTGTCTTGTGACCCAACGTATGGTCTGTCATGGAGAAGAATCCATGAGAACTTGAAAAAATTTTATTTCCTGCTGTTTTGGGGGAGCATTGCTCTATAGATACCTATTATGTCTTATGGATATATTATGTTATTCAATCTCTCTGTTTCTTTATTATCCTCTGTCCACATGATCTATCCAACACTGAGAGTGGTGTATTGAATTCTCCAATTATTATGCCAGAGACATCTATTTCTCCCTTCAGTTTTACCATTGTATGCCTCATGTATTTTGGGGCACTTAGGTTACATGCATAAATCTTTAGTATAATTATTTCTTCTTGGTAAATTCTCACTGTTACTACTCCAGCTCTTTTGCAGTTATTATTAGTGTGCAATATATTTTTACAATCATTCACTTTTAGCCTTGCTATGTCCTCACATCTGAGGTGAGTCTCTTGTAGGCAGCATATAGATGGCTCATATATATATATATATAAATCTACTCTCTATGGTTACATCTTTTGATTGGGGAGTTCAAGCAATTAACATTCAATTATATTATTATAAAGGCACTACTTATGTCATCCATTTCATTTTGTTTTGTTTTTTTAAAGATTTATTTATTTATTTATTTCCCCCCCTCCCCCGGTTGTCTGTTCTCTGTGTCTATTTGCTGCGTCTTGTTTCTTTGTCCACTTCTGTTGTCATCAGCGGCACGGGAAGTGTGGGTAGTGCCATTCCTGGGCAGGCTGCACTTTCTTTCGTGCTGGGCGGCTCTCCTTATGGGCACACTCCTTGCGCGTGGGGCTCCCCTATGCGGGGGACACCCCTGCGTGGCATGGCATGCCTTGCGCGCATCAGCACTGTGCGTGGGCCAGCTCCACACGGGTCAAGGAGGCCCGGGGTTTGAACCACGGACCCCCCATGTGGTAGACGGATGCCCTAACCACTGGGCCAAGTTCGTTTCCCCATTTTGTTTTTTGATGCTCTGTTGTCATCATACGCTTTGTCTTTTTACCCTTTAATTTACCCTTCCTAACAATCTTCACTCTATGTTCTTCTCTATGTCTCTCATCCTTGGTTTTTTACTTTCAGGCTGCAGCACTCCCTTGAGTACCTCTTGTAATTCTGGTCTTTTGATAACATATTCAGTCAATTTTTGTTTTTCTCTTAAGACTTTGAACTTATCCTCATTTATGAAGGACAATTTTTGCAAGGTACAGAATTCTTGCATGGCAGTTTATCTCTTTCCTTACCTTAAACAGATCATGCCACCTTCTTCTCTCCTTGATGGTTTCTGATGAGAGTTTGGCACTTAATGTTATCAAGGTTCCCTTGTACGTTATGCTTTGCTTTTCTCTTGGTGTTTTTAGTATCCTCTCTTTATCTCTGATGTTTTTCATTCTGAATAGTAAGTGTGTTAGGATAGGTCTGTTAAGATTTATTGTGTTTGGGGTGTGTTATCCTTCTTGGATATTGATAATTATGTCTTTTATCAGGTTTGGGAAGTTTTCAGTCATTATTTCCTCAAATATTCTTTCTGCCCCTCCTCCAGTTGCATCTCCTTTTGGGACACCAATAATGCATATGTTTGTGCATTTCATGTTGCCATTCATTTTCCTGAGATCCTGTTCCATTTTTTCCATTTGCTTCTCTTTCTGTTCTTCTGTCTTTTCCAGTTCAGATGTTCTGTCTTTGAAATCACTAATTCTATCTTCAAGCAATGCAAATGTGCTCTTATGTGATTCTAATTTACTATTAATCTCATCCATCATTTCTTTCATTCCCATAAGGTCTGTTACTTTTCTTTGCAGGCTTTCAAATTTCTCTTTATACCAATCCAGTGTCTTCTTAATATTCCTTATCTCTTTAGTCATATTTTCTTTCCATTCTTTGTATTGATTTAGGAGAATTAGGTGATTATCATTGATGAGTTGTCTTAAAACTTGTATCTTTTCAGGACGTTTGGTTTGTTTCTTTGATTGCTCATCATTCTCTTTCCTAGTATGGTTTGCAATTTTTTGCTGATATCTAGGCATCAGAATATGTGGTGAATTTGCTCTGATGGCCAATGTCTCTCTCTTGAGTTTTTTTTTTTTTTTTTACAGCTCTTCTTTGACATTTGTTTCAACTTCTATGTCTTTAAAATTATCCAACTTAAGTTATCAAAATCATGCCAGGGCCTCACTAATGGGGCATGGATTTTCTCCTGGGAGTTAAGACACATAAAGATCCAAAAGCAGGTTTTGTTGATGCAATTTCTAGACTGCCAGCAGATGGTGGTGATCAGCACACCTTTTCATGGATGTGTTTCATTCTCTATTTTTCCAGTGTTTTGTTCTGGCCAGAGCCAAGATTTGAAGCAGATGCAACTGGCTGAATTCATGGAAGAAATGTCCCTGACACTTCCTCCTTTCTCTCTTTTAACCATTGACCAGAGGAAGAAGACGATTCCCCTCTCAGTCAGCTGCAGTGAAGCAGCGCTTTTATCCCAGCTTGATATCTTCCAGGTGGGGGAGGGAAGCCCTTCCTGGGCCGTGAAAGGGGATTAGTTATTCAAATTTGTTGTTTTGGCTTCTTCATCTCTCTCTGTCACTCACCTTCCTGAGAGTTGTGAAGCAGTGTTCTGTTCTGCTGTCTCCCAAAGTAGGTCCCTTACACAGTGTTTGTCTCTTTTGCTTTTGTGAAATGGTTGAGCCCTGCCTTCCTAAAATGATATCATCTTCCTACAATCACCTCTTAGATCCGTTTTGAGTTGATTTTTGTATAAGGTGTGAGATAGGAGTCCTCTTTTATTCTTTTGGATATGGACATCCAGTTCTCCTGATACGATTTTTTTTTGAAGTAGCAGGGCTAGGTATTAAACCCAGGACCTCATATGTAGGAAGCCAGTGCTCAACCACTGAGCTACATCAACTTCCCCTGATACCATTCATTTATTTATTTTTATTTTTATTTTTATTTTTTTGAGGTACCCAGGGTCAGGGATTGATCCAAGACCTCTTATATCGGAAACTAACACTCATCCATAGATCCACATCAACTTCCAAGAGCTGGTTTTATGGTATTTTTTTTACCAGATAATTGAAGCTTTTGCTTAAATTAATTAATCTTAATTTCTTACTGCAATGAGAGATGACATAAATGGTAACAAAATATTACTGTTATATAAAGATTAATTAAATATATTATGTGATTATATACTTATGTGCTTTCTTTGATAGCGTGATCTAAATATAATTTATCTTCTATTGTTTATTCAATTTGAAATATGAAATCCATGATCATGCTAGGTACCATTTGTTTTGCTTTCTTGTTTTTCTTTTTTTTTTCAGAAGGAACCCTGGATCGCCCATGTGGGAGGCAGGGACACAACTGTTTGAGCCATATCCACTCCCCATATATTTTTTAAATATATATTTTATTGAAGTATATCATTCATATATGAAAACATATGTATACAATACATACACTTATATACAATAAGTGTATAGTAAAGTTGGGTACTTACAAAACAAACATCATACGGGGTCCAATACATCACCCCTCCTTCAATACCTTGCATTGCTGTGAAACATTAGTTATAAACTCTGTAAGAACATCATCAAAATATTACTTCTAACTATAGTCCATATCTAACATTTGGTGCATTCCCCCCCCGCCCCCAATTCACCCTATTATTTTTAAGTATATTTTTATTACAAAGGTTGTGAACTTAAAATATGTCATGCACATGTGTAGAATTCCCATAAACACCCTTCACCAACACACCACATCATGGTGGAATATTTGTTACAGATTATAAGATAGTATCATCAGACTATTACCACCAATGATGGTCCAAAGCATACATTTGGAACACTTTTTCCATACTCCTCCCATAGCAACATAGTATGTCTTTGGCATTGATGCAAGAATATTATGCTGTTGCTGTTAACCATAGTCCACAGGTCATACCAATTGCATTTTTCCCATGCTTCTCCACATTCCCACCACCCTGCAGACATGCATCTGCTCTAGCTCACAGAAGGACCCTCTTTCATCTGTACCAGTAACCATGATTCTCTTCCACCTCTAAGTTCACTGTTATACAGTCCCTAGATTATTCTCTAGCTTTCTTTCAACTGATATTTACGTTCAATTACATCTCTACACTATGTTTTTCAGCCACAATCCCATTTATAAACCAGCTGCTACTCACTATAATGTGCTACCACCAACTCTGTGCATTTCCATGTTTTTACAGTCTAATTAAGAGTTCTACATACATTAACCATTGGAAGCTCTTCTAAGGCCTCCTTTTATTACCTAATAACCAATACTTGAGGTTCTTACACCATTTTTTGCATAGACTGTTCTGTCCCAGTTGAGTGGACTTATAACTTCATCAAAAATTAATTGGTCATAAAGTTCAGGGTCTATTTTTGAACTCTCAATTTCATTCCATTGATTTTAAGTCTACATTTATGGAAATGCCATGCTTTATTGACCACTATAGCTTTGTGATTTTTGTTTTCTTAAATACATTTTTTTATTTTTTATTTTTTTATTTTTTAAAGAAACTTAAATTACATAAATGTTATGCAAAAAAGTATAGGGGATTCCCATATGCACTGCTTCCAAGCCCTCCCATATTTTCCCACATCAACAACAGCCTTTATTAGTGTGGTACATTTGCCACAACTGATGAACACACCTTGAAACATTGTCACTAAGTGATGATTATAGTTTACATTATAGTTTACACTCTCTTCCACACATTTTTGCAAGTTATTACAAGATATACAATGACCTGTGTCTGTTAATTGCAATGTAATTCAGGATAATTTCCAAGTCCCAAAAATGTCCCCAAATTACACTGATTTTTCCCTCTCCCTCCCATCAGACCTCCAGTGGCCACTGCCTCCACATCCATGATAAAAGTACTTCTGTTGCTAGGATCACAATAAGTCTACAGTAGAACAACTTTAAGTCTATTCGAGTCCATTGTCCATTCCCCAATCCTGAGGATTCTGTGATGGTGATGCCCACTCCAGCTATATTTGAGAGGAGGCTTCGATTCCATGGGGCAGATGGATGGGAATTTCTTGCTTGCAGTTGCAAACTCTCTCTGTTCTTTGAGATGGTCATTGTCAGTCATCATTTCCTTGTTAGTTATCCTGGGTGAGTCCAATGAACTGGAGGGTAGGGGTTGAAAGTCTGTTGAGATTCAGGGCCCAATTGATACATGGGCAGTCCAAGATTTAAGTCTCTTGGACATACAACTATCAACACTTGTACTAGCTATAGGTTCATAAAGGGGCAGCAGAGCCATGTGTAGGGAAAACAAAACTGAGTCCAACTCTATCACACTGGGGAGCATAAAATCCAAAGTAGGGCCTACTGGCAGGGTGCCAGAATCTTGAACTGTCTGCCTTTCCCATAGCATCTGCATGCCTCAAAAGTCCTCAGGAGCCCTGCTATTTGAAGTAATATTTACTTTGGCAGTCAGTGAGTACCTGCTGAGATGTGCATAAGCAAAACCTCTGAAATGGCCTCCTGACTCACTTTGAAGTCCCTTAGCCATATAAACTCATTTGTCTTTACCACTTCCCCACTTTGTTTAAGGTCTTCTTCCAGTTGCATTGCTCGTTGGTTCTTTATAGTAATCATTTGGTGATAGGGAGATTCATCCCTAGGAGTCATGTTCCACACTGGGCAGAAGGTTATGCATTTATATGCTGAGTTTTGACTTAGAGAAAGATCACATTTGAGCAGCAAGGAGGCATTGAGGAGGTAGCACTTAGGCACCATATAACACTAAGCTAAGTTTCAATTTCAAAAGAAAAGTTCATAAGTACAGGCATCACAATCAAGGGCCCATTACTGTTCCATCTTTCTTCAGTAGTCATTGCCACTGTACTTAGGGGATTCTTGCTGTCCCATTAGAGAATGTGGCAGAGCTCTCCAGGATTGGAATTAAATATTTCTTTGGCTATTGTGTGGATCTCCACCCACTCTGACATTGCCCCATGGACACTTGAACACATTCACATGCCTTATATGTATGCCCCAGGTGAACCTCTACCCATGCATTTCCCATCTCTGACACCCCACACCAATGAACCTACCCTGTCATAACTGTAACCACTGTAGCTTTGTAATGTGCCTGAAAGTGAGGACGTTTGAGTCCACTGAATTCATTTTTCTTTTTAAAGATAATTTTGGCAATTGTAGCTGTTTGATAAAATTGATGAATTCCAAAAGGAAGTATCGGATTATGCTTGTATTCTGATCTGTACCTGGCATGACTGAGTTATGATTAGGGTTTGAGTATCCTCAAACATAGAAGGCATGGTGAAGAACAGAGTTGAGTGTTTCTTACATTGGAGTTTTTTAGGTTTTTTTTGAGAAACATTTATTCTGGAGAAACAGGGCAAAACTCCTGTTTATAAGTTTTTCAGATGAAGCATATAAACCTACATTGTAGCATTATTGCATAGTGTTTGGACTATACTTTGATAAGTTATGGTTCATACTAAAGTTTAGAATTCTGAGCAAAATATTTTTGATGTATAAATTTAATTTAATCCAAATATATGGATGACTACATAATTTGTCTTTATTTCTTTTTTTAATGATACATTAAAAAAAATGAGGTCCCCATATAATACCCACCCCCCTCACCCCACTCCTCCATAACAACAACCTACACCATCTATCATCATGGGATATTCATTGCACTTGGTGAATACATTTCTGAGCACTGCTGCATCACATGGTCAATGGTCCACATTATAGTTTACACTCTCACCCAGTCCACCCAGAGGGTCATGGCAGGAAAAACCATGTCCAGTTACTATCCCTGCTGTACCACCCAGGACAACTCCAAGTCCTGAAAATGCCCACACATCATATCTCTTCTTCCCATTCCCTACCCTCAGCAGCTACCATGGCCACTTTCTCCACATCAATGCTACATTTTCTTCCATTAAGAATCACAATTGTTCCAGAATAGAATATCAGTAAATTCACTCTAATCCATACTGTATTCCACCATCCTATGGCCCCTGGAATGGTTGTGTCCACTCCACATTTATATCAAGAGGGGGCTTAGATTCCTATTGGATGCAATTCTGCTTGCAGTTGTAGGCACTCTTGGCTCCTGGTGTGGTGGTTGATCTTCTTCACCTCCATGTTAGCTAAGTGGGGTAAGTCCAATAAACCAGAGTCTTTTGAGGCTCAGGGCCTGGGATATCACATGGACAGTCCAGAGATTTAGGTCCCTTGAGTATACACTAAACCTCAGTGCAAACCACAGGTTCAGTAAAAAGTAACAGGAGAGGCTTGTGAACAAAGATCACATCTGAGTCCAACTCCATCACACAGGAAAACAAACTCCAAAGTAGGGCCAACTGACATAGCACTGAACTCCAACTGCCATGACCATAGAACCTGTGGGTCTCTGTAGCCCTCAGAAGAACCAGTACCTGGAGTTGTATCTACTTTATCTGTCTCTGGGACTCTGCTGAGTTGTGAATAAGGGTGACTTCTTGGATAAACTCCCGGCTCTTTTTTGGAGACTCAGAACCATATAAACTCATTTGTCCTTTCCATTTTCCCCTTTTATTCAAGGTCAGAAAATATTTTTTGTCTCTATTAATTTTTTTAATATTACATTCAAAAAATATGAGGTCCCCATATACTCCCCTCCCCCATCACCCCCATCCTTCCCCCATAGCAATAATCTCTTCCATCATCATGAGACATTCATTGCATTTGGTGAATACATCTCTGAGCACCATTGCACCTCTTGGTCAATGGTCCACATTATAGCCCACACTGTCCCACATTGCATCCAGTGGACCATGGGAGGACATACAATGTCCAGTAACTGTCCCTGCAGCATCACCCAGGACAACTGCAAGTCCCGAAAATGCCTCCATATCTCATCTCTTCCTCCCATTCCCCACACCCAGCAGCCACCATGGCCAATTACTCCACACCAACACCACATTTTCTTCGATTACTAATCACAATACTTCATGAATAATGATATCAGTAAGTCCATTCTAATCCGTATGCTATTCCTCCATCCTGTGGACTTTGGAATGGTTGTATCCACTCCACATCTACTTCAATATGAGGCTTAGATTCCACTTGGATGCTGGATGCAATCCTCCTGCTTTCAGGTGTAGGCACTCTTGGGTTCCTGGTGTGGTGGTTGACCTTCTTCAACTCCATGTTACCTGAGTGGGGTAAGTCCAATAAACCAGAGTGTAGGAGATGAAGTCTGTTGAGGTTCAGGGCCTGGCTATAATATGGTCAGTCCAGAGATTCAGATCACCTTGGTATATATTAAACCCCAGCACCATCTACAGTTCTGGCAAAAGTAACAGGAAAGGCCTGTGAAAAGAGATCACATCTGAGTCCAGCTCCATCACACAGAAACACAAACTCCAAAGAAGGGCCAACTGACATGGCACTGAATTCCATCTGCCATGACCATAGAACCTGTGTGTCTCTGTAGCCCTCAGAAGAACCAATACCCAGGGTTGTATCTACTTTATCTGTCCCTGGGACTCTGCTGAGGTATGCATAAGGGCAACTCCTCTGATAACCTCCTGGCTCTTTTTTGGAGACTCATAGTCATATAAACTCATTTGTCCTTTCCATTTCCCCTTGATTCAGGTGAAAAAGTGTTTTTAACTCCTGATATTATATGTAGACAGAGATATTCTGCTGGTCTGAGTTGACCCTTCAAAAAGCATTTTTTAACTCCTGATATTATCTGTAGGCTGAGATATTCTACTGGTCTGACTTGACCCTTTTATTCAAGGTCTTTTTCCAGTTACATCATCAGCTGGTACTTGGTAGTAATCCCTTGGCACCAGGGAGGCTCATTCCTGGGAGTCATGCCCCACATTGGGGGAAGCAATGAATTTACATGCTGAGTTTGGCTTTGAGACTGGCCACATTTGAGCAAAACGGAGGCTCTCAAGAGGTAAATCTTAGGCAACATGCAGCTCTAGGTCTAGTTCTTATTTCAGGCACACAGGCTCACAAGCATAGTAATTAGTATCAAGGGCTCATTGTTGGACCTTCATTCTTTTTTGGTCTTTGCCATTGCACTTGGGGAATTCTTACTGTTCCATTAGGAAATGTGATAGAGCTCCCCTGTCTAGGAACTCAGAACTCCATCAGCTGTCGTTTTTAACTGTAACCTCTATGAATATATCCAAACATTTTTATGTACCCTAGATATATGCCTTGGAGAATTCCCTGCCAACCATGTGTCCTATGTCAATAACATCCCACACCAGTATTCCTCCCCTGCCATTGTTGAACCTCTCTGTGATCCTAAACTTCTTTGAAAATGAAGCCTAATATGTTGCCAGGTTCCATTAATAGCAAAATGGAATATAGTGATGAATGTAAAGATTAGATATAGAATATGTGCTAATTTAGAAAAATTAAGGTGAAAATAAATTGGGGTATCAAAAAATTTAAAAATGAAAAATATTTGTTTTTAATGTTTTGCCTGTATGCAAATTGGCAAGAAAACTTCTTCCATCTTTTCCTTTTCTTTTTTTCCTAATTATTAAGTTTGTCTTCACAAAAGTTTTAGATCACATTAATTCATATATACAATACAAGGTACTCCCACATATCCAACATAAAACACTTTGTCCCTTCAACAGCACAAACCTTTTTATCTTTTTTATTTTTATTTTTTTGTTTGATGATATTTTATTTTTATACAATTCTAGTAGATGTTGAAATGATTGTTTTCTCTTTTTTTTTCCAAATTCTACTCAATTAATTCATTTTTTAAAAATATTACATTCAAAAAATATGAGGTCCCCATTCACCCCCACTGCCCCCACCCCACCACTCCCCCCACAGTAACACTCTCCCCCATCATCATGACACATCCATTGCATCTGGTGAGTACATCTCTGGGCATCACTGCACCCCATGGCCTACGGTCCACACCATAGCCGACACTCTCCCACGTTCTATCAAGTGGACCATGAGAGGACATACAATGTCCATCAATTGTCCCTGGAGCACCACCCAGGACAATTCCAAGTCCCAAAAATGCCTCCACATCTCATCTCTTCCTCCCATTCCCTGCACCCAGCAGCCACCATGGCCACTTTTTCCACACCAATGCCACATTTTCTCGATTATTAACCACAATAGTTCATGAATAGGATATCATTAAGCCCACTCTAATCCTTACTGTATTCCTCCTTCCTGTGGACCTTGGCTTGGTTGTGTCCATTCCACATCTATGTCAAGAGGGGGTTTGATTCCACATGGATATTGGATGCAATCCTCCTGCTTTCAGTTGTAGGCACTCAAGGCTCCATGGTGTGGTGGTTGACATTCTTCAACTCCATGTTAGCTGAGTGGGGTAAGTCCAATAAATCAGAGTGTAGGAGCTGAAATCTGTTGAGGTCAGAGTCTGGCTATCATATTGTCAGTCCAGAGATTCAAATCCCCTAGATATATCTTAAACCCCAGCACCAACTACAATTCCAGTAAAGTAGCAGGAAAGGCTTGTGAAAAGAGATCCCATCTGAGTCCAGCTCCATCACGCAGAAACACCAGCTCCAAAGAAGGGCCAACTGGCATGGCAGTGAACCCCATCTGCCATGACCATAGAACTCGTTAGCCCTCAAAAGGACCAATACCTGGGGTTGTATCTATATTATCTGTCTCTGAGACTCTGCTCAGGTGTCCATAAGGGCAATCCTTCTGACAACCTCCAGATTCTTTTCTAGAGACTCATAGCCATATGAACTCATTTGTGCTTTCCACTTCCCCCACACTTTAGGTCAAACAGCATTTTTAACTCCTGTTATTATGTGTAGACAGGGATATTCTGCTGGTCCACATTGAACCTTTAATTCAAGGTCATTTTCTAGTTACATCATCAGCTGGTACTTGGTAGTGATCCCTCGGTGCCAGGGAGGCTCATTCCTGGGTGTCATGTCCCACACTGGGGGGAAGGCAGTGCATTTACATGCTGAGTTTGGCTTTGAGACTGGCCACATTTGAGTAACATGGAGGCTGTCAGGAGGGAACTCTTAGGCACAGTGCTGCTCTAGGCCTTGTTCTTATTTCAGGTGTATAGGCTTACAAGCATAGTCATTAGTATCAGGAGCTAACTGTTGGACTCTCATTCCTTCCTGGTCCTTAACGTTGCACCTGGGGGACTGCCGCTGCTCCCCTAGGGACCATGACAGAGGCCCCTACCGGCCAGGAACCCAGTACACCCCCAGCTGTTGTTTTAATTGTTTCCACTATGAGTATATCCAAACATTTCCATGCACCCTGGACACATGCCCTGTATAACTCCCTGTCAACCATTTATCACTTATCAATAACATCCCATACCAATATTCCTCCGCTGCCATTGTTGAAGCACTCTGTGATCCAAAACTTCCTGAAAAGTGAAACCCAATATAATATCAGGTTCCCTTAATAGTAAAATGGAATATATCAATGAGTTTATAGGTTAGATATAGAATACATATTGATTTGGAAAAATTCTACATCCTTTCATTTTCTTTTCTTTTTCCTAATTTTTGAGCTTCTCTTCACAAGATCCTTAGATCACAGTAATTCATATATACAATATACAAGACTCCCACATATCCATTATAAAAATCTTTTCCCTTCCACAGTGATAATCTTTTAACTCATTGATATCATATTTACTGAAACTGATGTACAGATATTGAGAGAATAGCTTTCAAACAAGGTAACATTTGTGTTTACATTGTGGTTTATACTTTAGGCTATACAGTTTTCTAAATTTTTTAGTTATCCTATGTTTTACATTATGGTTTACATTATCAGTCTGTCATCCCCTATATGTTTTTGGTGTAATATTACACGTTTTATATCCAACCTTGTGTACTCTTGTGAAACACATCTTTTACCCTCACATTTACTTTGGTTCCATCTATTCAATATCAATTTCCCCCTCCCCTTGGGGCCCACAGTGACAGTCAATCTTCATTTCTTGAGGAGCCATGTTCAGAGACACTTGCAACAGTGTTGAGGGTTTGACTTGCTCAACTGCTCTAATGCCCTGGGAGCCACCGTTTCTCTTGAGAGTTACAGTTCCCTCTATTTGATGGCATTAGTCCTCCCCAGGATGTGGGTCTACTTTCACTCTCATTATATGGGTTTCTACCCAATGGTATAACCCACTCTGGCAAAATGAGCATTCAGATATTCCCTAGGAGTCTGTCCTGCGTCAGATTATCCCCTTTGAGTATCTTAAAAAGGTAACTTTCGTAATTATATTTTGAAAAGGTTTTTCTCAGCATTTTACTTTCAACCAACACCTGACAATCTCCTGTGTTCATATGTTGCCCCTCCCTCCTGCCAATTTCTTGGGCACTATTACCCATCTGCCCATCCCAAGCCCCCCTCAAACCCCCAAAGCCCCACCCAAAGGTAACCTTATGCCCCCATTTTATCTCTTCCTTGTGCACATACTTACCGCCAGCTTATCATAGATTTCACCCATGTAGATGTCAGCTTACATCCTTCCTCTATGCCCCGATTTCCTGTAAGCCTATCTTCCAGTCTCTAGCTCTCTGAGGCATCTTGAATATTTCATATAATTGAGGTAATGTAGTATTTGTCCTTCAATGCCTGGGTTGCTTCACTCAACATAAGGTTCTCAAGATTCATCCATGTTATCATGTGTGTTTGTAGTGTATTTATTCTTAAAGCTGAGTAGTATTCCATTGTATGTATATACCACATTTTATTGATCCACTCATCTCTTGATGGGCATTTGGGTTGATTCCAACTTTTGGCAATAGTGAACAATGCTGCTATGAACATTGGTGTGCATATATCGGTTTGTGTCCTTGTTTTCAGTTCTGCTGGGTATATACCCAGCAGTGGGTTGGATCCTTCTGCATTCCCACCAGCAGTGGATGAGTATTCCACTTTCTTCACATCCTCTCCAGCATTTGTATTCTGTTTTTTTCATAGCTGCCAATCTTATGGGAGTAAGATGGTATCTCATTGCAGTTTTGATTTGCATTTCCCTGATAGCTAAAGATTTGGAGCATTTTTTCATGTGCTTTTTAGCCATTTGTATTTCTTCTTTGGAGAAGTGTATTTATAAATCTTTTTCCCATTTTTTAAATGGATTGTTTATCTTTTTATTTTCAAGATATAGGAGTTCTTTATATATGCAAGTTATAAGTCTCTTATCGGATATAGTTACCAAATATTATCTCCCATTGTGTAGGTTTCCTTTTTACTTCCTTGACAAACTCTAGAGAGGTGCAGAAGTCTTTAATTTTGAGGAAGTCCAATTTATCTATTTGTTTTTTTGCTGCTCGTGCTTTTGGTGTGATGTTCATAAAGCCATTTCCTGTTACAAGGTCTTGTAGATATTTGCCTACACTGCTTTCCAAGGTCTTTATGGTCTTGGCTTTTATATTCAGGTCTTTGACCCATCTTGAGTTGATCTTTGTATAAGGTGTGAGATGGTAATCCTCATTCATTCTTCCACATATGGATATCCAGTTCTTTAGGCACCATTTGTTGAATAGGCCATTCTCTCCCAGTTGAGAGGGTTTGGTGGCTTTATTGAATATTATATGGCTATATATATGAGGTTCTACATCAGAACTTTCAATTCGATTCCGTTGGTCTGTGTGTCTCTCCTTATGCCAATACCATGCTGTTTTCACTACTGTAGCTTTGTAGTATGTTTTGAAATCTGGTAGTGTGATTCCTCCAATTTTGTTTTTCTTTTTCAATATGTCTTTGGCTATTTGGGGCCTCTTTCCTTTCCAAATAAATTTCAGAGTTAGTTTTTCCAGTTCCTTAAAGAAGGCTGTGTTGATTTTTATTGGGTTTGCATTGAATGGGTAGATCAGTTTTGGTACGATAGACATCTTAATAATATTTAGTCTTCCCATCCATGAACAGGGAATATTCTTCCATTTATTTAGGTCTTCTTTGATTTCCTTGAAATGTCTTGTGTAGTTCTCGGTGTATAGGTTTTTTCATCTTTAGGTAAATTTATTCCCAAATACTTGATTTTTTTATTTACTATTGTGAATGGTATTTGTTTCTTTTTTTTTTTTCTTTTTGTTGCATCATCTTGTTTTTTTTTTTAATATTTATTTATTATTATTATTTTTTAATTACATTAAAAAAAATATATGAGGTCCCATTCAACCCCACCGCCCCCGCCCCCCACTCCCCCCACAGCAACACTCTCTCCCATCATCGTGATACATCCATTGCACCTGGTAAGTTCATCTCTGAGCATCACTGCACCCCATAGTCAATGGTCCACATCATAGCCCAGACTCTCTCACGTTCCATCCAGTGGGCCCTGGGGGGATCTACAGTGTCCCGTAATTGTCCGTGAAGCACTATCCAGGACAACTCCACGTCCCGAAAACGCCTCCACATCTCATCTCTTCCTCCCGTTCCCCACACCCAGCAGCCCCCATGGCTACCGTTCCCACACCCATTTCACATTTCCTCTGTGGACATTGGATTGGTTGTGTCCATTGCACACCTATGTCAAGTGAGGGCTTAGATTCCACATGGGTACTGGATGCACTCTTCCCGCTTCTAGTTGTAGACCCTCTAGGCTCCATGTTGTGGTGGTTGACCTTCTTCAACTCCATGTTAGCTGAGTGGAGTAAGTCCAATAAGTCAAAGTGTAGGAGCTGAAGTCTGTTGAGGCTCTGGGCCTGGGTGTCATATTATCAGTCCAGAGATTCAAATCCCCTACATATATCTTAAACTCAGCACCAACTACAATTCCAATAAAGTAGCATGCAAGTCTTGTGAAAAGAGATCCCCTCTGAGTCCATTTCCATCACGCAGAAACACCAGCTCCAAAGAAGGGCCATCTGTCATGGCAGTGAACCCCTTCTGCCATGACCATAGAACCCGTGGGTCTCTTTATCCCTCAAAAGAACCAATACCTGGGGTTGTATCTACCTTATCTGTCTCTTAGACTCTGTTCAGTTGTACATAGGGGTATTCCTTCTGACAACCTCCAGACTCTTTTTTAGAGACTCACAGCCTTATAATCTCATTTCTCCTTTCCATTTCCCCCTTACATTAGGTCAAACCACTTCCCGAAGTCATGTTATTATATGTAGACAGGTATATTCTGCTGTTCCGCATTGAATCTTTAATTCAAGGTCATTTTCTAGTTGCTTCTTCAGCTGGTATGTGGTAGTGATCCCTCGGTGCCAGGGAGGCTCATCCCCGGGTGTCGTGTCCCACGCTGGGGGGAATGCATCACATCTACACGCTGAGTTTGGCTGTGAGAGTGGCCACATTTGAGTACCATGAAGGCTGTCAGGAGGAAACCCCCAGGCACAATGCTACTCTAGGCCTTGTTCTTATTGCAGGTGCATAGGCTCAAAAGTGTAGCCATTAGTATCAAGAGCCCACTGTTGGGCCCTCCTTCCTTCCTGGTTCTTGCCGTTGCACCTGGAGGATTGCCGCTGCTCTCCCAGGGCCCACAACAGTGACCCCCCGGCCAGGAGCCCAGTACCCCCCCAGCTGTTGTTTTTAATTGTTTCCACTATGAGTATATATAGACATTACCATATACCCTGGGCATATGCCCTGTATAACTCCCTGTCAACCATATATATCCTGTCAATAACATCCCATATCAGTATTCCTCCGCTGCCATTGTTGAACCACTCTGTGATCCAAAACTTCCCGTAAAGTGAATCCCAACATAATGTCAGCTTCAGAAGAGTCTTAGATCACCAAAATTCATATATACAATATACAGTATTTCCCCAGATCCACCATAAAACCTTTTCCCTTCCTCAGCAATAATCTTTTAACTTATTCATATCATATTTCCTGAAACTGATGTACAGATTCCGAAACTATAGTTTTCAAACAAGGTAACATTTGTGCTTACTATGTGGTCCATACTTTAGGTTGTACAGTTTTCTAAATTTTTTAGTTATCCTATGTTTTGTCTTATGGCTTTCATTATTAGTCTGTCGTCCCCTATATGTTTTTGGTGTAATATTAGCTGTTTTATATTCATCCTCGTGTACTCTCACATAACTCCTCTTTTGCCCCCTTATTTACCTTTGTTCTATCCATTGCTCGTCCATTTTCCCCTCCCCTTAGGGCCCACAACGCCTGCCAATCTAATGCCCTGGGAGCCGTCCTTTCTCACGAGAGATACAGTTCTCTCTATTCGATGGCATTAGTCTTCCCCAGGATATGGGTCCACCCCACCCAATGGTAGAACCCACCTTGGCAAAATGAGCCTTCAGCTATTCCCTCCGGAGTCCGTCCCGCATCAGACCATACCCCCTGAGCGTCCTAACCAGGTGACCCTCCTATTTATACTTTGATACGTTTTACTCAACATTTAGTTCTCAACGAACTTCTGGCACTCTCCCATGTTTGTATGTTGCCCCTCCCTCCCACCTATTTCTTGGACCATATTACCCCTCTTCCCATCCCCAGCCCCCCTCAGACCCAGAAAACCCCACCTGAAGGTAACCCCTTGCCCCCATTTTGTCCCTTCTTTGTGCTCATACTTACCCCCAGCTCATCACAGGTTCCACCCCTACAGACATTAACTCACATCCTTCCTCCACCCCCCGATTTCCAGTAAGCCACTTTTCCAGACTCTAGCTCTCTGAGGCAGTTAACTTATTTCATATCATTGAGGTCATATAGTATTTGTCCTTCAATGCCTGGGTTGCTTCACTTAACATAAGATTCTCAAGGTTCATCCATGTTATCACGTGTGATTGTAGTGTATTGGTTCTTACAGCTGAGTAGTATTCCATTGTGTGTATATACCACATTTTATTGATCCACTCATCTGTTGATGGACTTTTGGATTGATTCCAACTTTTGGCGATGGTGAACAATGCTGCTATGAACATTGGTGTACATATATCGGTTTGTGTCCTTGTTTTCAGATCTGATGGGTATATACCCAGCAGTGGTATTGCTGGGTCATATGGCAAATCTATGGATAATTTTTTGAGAAACTGCCAAACTGTCCTCCAGAATGGTTGGATCCTTCTGCATTCCCACCAGCAATGGATGAGTGTTCCCCTTTCTTCACATCCTCTCCAGCATTTGTATTCTACTGTTTTTTTCATGGCTGCCAATCTTATGGGAGTAAGATGGTATCTCATTGTAGTTTTGATTTGCATTTCCCTGATAGCTAGGGATTTGGAGCATTTTTTCATGTGCTTTTTAGCCATTTGTATTTCTTCTTTGGAGAAGTGTCTGTTTAAATCTTTTTCCCATTTTTTAAATGGGTTGTTTATCTTTTTGTTTTCGAGATATATGAGTTCTTTATATATGCAAGTTATAAGTCTCTTATCAGATATATGGTTGCCAAATATTTTCTCCCATTGTGTGGGTTCCCTTTTTACTTTCTTGACAAACTCCTTTGAGGTGCAGAAGGCTTTAATTTTGAGGTAGTCCCATTTATCTATTTGTTCTTTTGCTGCTCGTGCTTTTGGTGTGATATTCATGAAGCCATTTCCTATTACAAGGTCCTGTAGATGTTTCCCTACACTGCTTTCTAAGGTCTTTATGGTCTTGGCTCTTATATTTAGGTCTTTGATCCATCTAGAGTTGATCTTTGTATAAGGTGTGAGATGGTAATCCTCTTTCATTTTTCTACATATGGCTATCCAGTTCTCCAGGCACCATTTGTTGAATAGGCCATTCTCTCCCAGTTGAGAGGGTTTGGTGGCTTTATCGAATATTATATGGCTATATACATGAGGTTCTATATCTGAACTTTCAATTCGATTCCATTGGTCTGTGTGTCTCTCCTTATGCCAGTACCATGCTGTTTTCACTACTGTAGCTTTGTAGTATGTTTTGAAGTCAGGAAGTGTGAATCCTCCTATTTCGTTTTTCTTTTTCAATATGTCTTTGGCTATTCGGGGCCTCTTTTTATTCCAAATAAATTTCATAGTTAGTTTTTCTAGTTCCTTAAAGAAGGCTGTGTTGATTTTTATTGGGATTGCATTGAATGTGTAGATCAGTTTTGTAGGATAGACATCTTAATAATATTCAGTCTTCCTATCCATGAACAGGGAATATTCTTCCATTTATTTAGGTCTTCTTTGATTTCCTTGAACAATCTTGTATAGTTCTCGATGTATAAGTTTTTTACCTCTTTAGTTAAATTTATTCCTAAGTATTTGATTTTTTTATTTACTATTGTGAATGGTATTTGTTTCTTGATTTCCTCCTGATCTTGCTCATTATTGGTGTATAGAAATGCTACTGATTTTTGCGCATTGATCTTATAACCTGCGACTTTGCTAAATTCATTTATGAGTTCTAGGAGCTTTGTTGAAGATCTCTCAGGGTTTTCTATATATAGGATCATGTCATCTGCAAATAATGAAATTTTGACTTCTTCCCTTCCAATTTGGATGCCTTTTATATCTGGTTCTTGTCTCAGTGCTCGAGCCAGTACTTCCAAGACAATGTTAAATAGGAGCGGAGACAATGGGCATCCTTGTCTTGTTCCTGATTTTAGAGGGAAGGATTTCAGGACTTCGCCATTGTAAACAATGTTGGCTTTAGGTTTTTCATATATACTCTTTATCATGTTCAAAAAGTTTCCTTGTATTCCGATCTTTTGGAGTGTTTTTATCAGGAAGGGGTGCTGAATTTTGTCAAATGCCTTTTCTGCATCTATAGATATAATCATGTGGTTTTTTTCTCTCAATCTGTTTATATGGTGTATTACATTGATTGATTTTCTTATGTTGAACCATCCTTGCATACCTGGGATAAATCCCACTTGGTCATGGTGTATAATTCGTTTAATGTGTTGTTGAATACGATTAGCAAGTATTTTGTTAAGTATTTTTGCGTCTAGGTTCATTAGAGAAATTGGTCTGTAATTTTCCTTTCTTGTGGTGTCTTTGTTTGGCTTTGGTACTAGGGTAATGTTGGCATCATAGAAGGAATTAGGCAGTGTTCCTTCTGTTTCAATTTTTTGGAATAGTTTCAACAGGATTGGTGTTAGTTCTTTCCGGAATGTTTTGTAGAATTCACCTGTGAAGCTGTCTGGCCCTGGGCTCTTCTTAGTTGGGAGATTTTTAATGACTGATTCTATCTCTTTGCTTGTGATTGGTTTGTTAAGATCATCAATTTCTTCTTTCGTCAGTATGGGCTGCTTATGTATTTCTAGGAATTTGTCCATTTCCTCTAAATTGTCATTTTTGTTGGAATATAGTTTTTCAAAGTATCCTCTTATGATAGTCTGTATTTCTGTGGGGTCAGTGGTGATATCACCTTTCTCATTTCTTATTTTGTGTATTTGCATCTTTTCTCTTTTTTTCTTTGTTAGTCTCGCTAAAGGTTTGTCAATTTTGTTGATCTTCTCAAAAACCAGCTCTTGGTCTTGTTTATTTTTTCAAGTGCTTTCTTATTTTCTATTTCATTTAGTTCTGCTCTTATCTTTGTTATTTCCTTCCTTCTTCTTCCTGTTGGGTTACTTTGTTGTTGTTTTTCTAATTCCTTCAAATGTGCAGTTAATTCTTCAATTTCTGCTCTTTCTTCTTTTTTGATATATGGATTTATGGCTATAAATTTCCCTCTCAGTACCGCTTTTGCTGCATCCCATAAATTTTGGTATGTTGTGTTATCATTATCATTTGTTTCAAGGTAGTCATTGATTTCTTTTGAGATTTCCTCTTTGACCCACTGTTTTTCTAAGAGTGTGCTGTTTAATTTCCAAATTGTCGTGTGAAGTCTGGGTCTCTGTCCCTTGCAAATTTCCAGCTTGACTCCACTGTGGTCAGAGATATTGTTTTGTATGATTTCGATCTTTCTGAATTCATTAAGCCTTTCTTTGTGGCCTAGCATATGGTCAATCTTGGAGAATGTTCCATGTGCGCTTGAGAAAAATGTATATCCTGCTGTGTTTGGGTGTAATGATCTATATATGTCTATTAGATCCAGCTCTTCTAATATACTGTTCAAATGTTTTGTTTCTTTAGTGATTCTCTTTTGAGATGTTCTGTCCAGAGTTGATAGTGGTGTATTAAAATCCCCCACTATAATTGTAGATGCATCTATTCTTTCACTTAGTTTTTCCAGCGTTTGCCTCACATATTTAGAGGCGCCCTTGTTAGGAACATAAATATTTATGATTGTTCGATCTTCTTGACAGATTGTCCCTTTCACTAAAATATAGTATCCTTCTTTGTCTCTCACAATTGTTTCGCATTTAAAGTCTATTTTGTCTGATATTAATATAGCTACTCCTGCCTTTTTTTGGTTGTTGTTTGCTTGTATGATTGTTTTCCAGCCATTCACTTTCAACCTCCATGAGTCTCTGGGTCTAAGATGTGTCTCTTGTAGGCAGCATATAGATGGGTCGTATTTCCTTATCCAGTGTCCCAGTCTGAATCTTTTGATAGGTGAGTTTAATCCGTTGACATTCAGTGTTATTACATTTAGAGAGTTATTTATGGTAGCCATATTTTGGTTGGATTTGTGTTTGTTATATTTTGTTTGTATTATTTTATTTTCCCCTTCTATTTTTGTCTTTCTTGTTGCTTTTACACTCTCCTCCATCTCTGACTGTCCTGTTTTTTCCTTTCTTCCTGCAGAATTCCCTTAAGAATTTCTTGAAGGGGAGGTTTCTTGTTGATATACTCTTTCAGTTTCTGTTTATCTGTGAATATTTTGAACTCTCCATCATTTTTGAATGCTAGTTTAGCTGGATAGAGTATTCTTGGTTGGAGATTTTTTTCCTTTAGTGCCTTGACTATATCATACCACTGCCTTCTTGCCTCCATCGTTTCAGATGAGAAATCAGCACTTAATCTTATGGAGTTTCCCTTGTATGTGATGGTTTTCTTTTCTCTTGCTGCTTTTAGAATTTTTTCTTTGTCTTGAGCATTGGATAATTTGACAAGTATATGTCTTGGGGTGGGCCTGTTGGGGTTTATGACCAGTGGAGTGCGCTGTGCTTCTTGGATATGTACATCTGTCTCTTTCAGTAGATTTGGGAAGTTTTCATTCATTATTTCCTGCAACACTCCTTCTGACCCCTTTCCCTTCTCTTCTCCTTCTGGAATACCTATAATACGTATGTTTGAGCGTTTTGCGTTATCATTCAGGTCCCTAAGTCCTATCTGGATTTTTTCTACCTTTTTATTGACCACTTCTACTATCTGTTTGATTTCCAATGCACTGTCTTCCACATCACTAATTCTCTGCTCTGCCTCTTCTAGTCTGCTGATATTTGCTGCAAGTGTATTTTTGATTTCTTGAATTGTGGTGTTCATTTCCATCATATCTGTTATTTTTTTGCGCATGTCTGCAATTTCTCCTCCAAGTGTTGTCTTCACGCTGTTAACCTCTTTCATTACTTCATCAAATTTGTCGGTGATAAATGTTCTGAGATCTTTCATTGCTTGTGCGAAGTCCTGCCCCCCTTCCTGATTTTCAGTTTGTTGATTGGATTCAGCCATGTTTTCCTGATTACTGGTTTGGTTTGTAGATTTTTGTTGCTGTCTTGTCAACATTTTTTCTTGACGGGTTTAATCAGTTCCTTAGCTTCTTTGTCTAGTCTTGGAGATTAATTAGCTGTTGTTTTTGCGTAAGTGTTATATCTTCTCTTTGTCACTTTGTTCTTCTTATTCCAATTTCTTATTGCTAGTTAAGCTCACTTTAAAGGAAAGTATTAGTGCTGGGGAAAGTCAATTGTGTAAGGAAGGAAAAAGTGTGAAGTAGTATTGGTGATATATGTTTACAAAGCAACAATATGAGTTCTGGGAGGATGGAGGTTAGATCATGTAAATTGTGTAGAGTTATAGTAGTAGGAAAGTACCTATAATGAGGTAGACGACTGAATATTGGAGGAATGTGGTACGTACTAAGAGGCTATTGTTTTCGTGAGAGAGGGAAAGAGAAAAGAAAGGTAATAGTTTCAGGGACGAATACCAGATGGAAAACTAAACAAAGGTATTAGAAATTAAGAGTTTGACACTTTGTGGATCAAAGAAAGGGAGATGGAATATAGGAGAGATAGCAGATGGTGGAGGATATCAAGTTGTAGGGGAAAGGGGATAGTGTAGATAGGCTAAATCTATTCACAGAGAAATGAGGCAGTGGAGGGTGAGGAAACCCAGCAAATGTGAGGTATTTCCTGTAGGACCTATTGTATTGTTAAGGTAAAATTGTGTAAGAAGAATATTGGGGACAAGAAATAGAGGATTGAGAAAAAAAAAAAAAACAAGAACAACAACAACAAAAAATAAAAACAAAAAACAAAAAAAACACAAAGAACAGAAACCCCGCCGCCAGGCTCGGCTGGGTTCAGCTGGGCTCCGGTCCCCCGCCCGCCGCCCGCCGTGGCTCGGCTGGGCTCGGCTGAGCTCGGCTTTCCCGCCCGCCGCCCGGCGCGGCGTGGCTGGCCTCGGCCCCCCGCCCGCTGCGGCTCAGCCAGGCTCGGCCGGACTCGGCTTCCCCGCCCACCGCCTGCCGCCGCGGCGCAGCGCGGCTCGGCTCTCCCGCCCGCCACCCGCCGCGGTGCTAGCTGCCTCGGCTCCGCCTACCCAAGGAGGGAGTCCTCCACACGTAGCTGGGATCTCCATGTATATTTCACAGATGGATCCTCTCTGTTACCTTCCCTCCAAATCGATGTCCAGACATCTCCGGACCAGGAAAAATCCCGTAACAGCCGGTCCCAAAGAGTCTCCGACGCCTCCCAGCTGATTCCCCCCAGGAGCTAGTAACCGGGAAGTTCACTCAGCCGCCATCTTGCCTCCCCCTCCTGAAAAGTCCCAAATTATATCTTATAGACCAGTCCTTTCCATTACCTTCCCACCAAATCGATGTCCAGACACTTCCTGCCCTGAAAAAATCCTGAAAAAGCCTGGTCCCGGAGAACCTCCAGCGGTGCCCAGCTGCCTCTTCCCAGGAGAGTCGGCAAGGCAAGCTCACTCAGCCACCATCTTGCCGGAAGTCTCCGGTATTTGTTTCTTGATTTCCTCCTGATCCTGCTCATTATTGGTGTACAGAAATGCTACTTATTTTTGGCATCGATCTTATAACCTGCAAAACTCATTTTTGAGTTCTAGAAGCTTTGTTGTAGACCTCTCAGGGTTTTCTATGTATAGGATCATGTTATCTGCAAATAATGAAATTTTGCCTTCTTCCTTTCCTATTTGAATGCCTTTTATATCTGGTTCTTGCCTCAGTGCTCGAGCAAGTACTTCAAAGACAATGTTAAATAGAAGGGGAGACAATGGGCATCCTTGTCTTGTTCCTGACTTTAGAGGGAAGGATTTTAGGATTTCTCCATTGTAAACAATGTTGACCGTAGGTTTTTCATATATACCCTTTATTGTGTTCAGAAAATTTCCTTGTATTCCGATCTTTTGGAGTGTTTTTATCAGGAAAGGGTGCTGTATTTTGTCAAATGCTTTTTCTGCATCTATAGATATAATCATGTGATTTTTTTTCCTTCAATCTGTTTATATGGGGTATTATATTGATTGATTTTCTTATGTTGAACCATCCTTACATATCTGCACTGAATCCAACTTGGTTGTGGTGTATGGTTCATTTAATGTGTTGTTGAATATGATTAGCAAGTATTTTGTTAAGTATTTTTCGTCTAGGTTCATTAGAGAAATTGGTCTGTAATTTTCCTTTCTTGTGGTGTCTTTGTTTTGCTTTGGTACTAGGGTAATGTTGGCATCATAGAAGGAGTTAGGCAATGTTCCTTCTGTTTCAGTTTTTTGGAATAGTTTCAGCAGGATTGGTGTTAGTTCTTTCCGGAATGTTTTGTAGAATTCACCTGTGAAGCCGTCTGGTCCTGGACTCTTCTTCCTTGGGAGATTTTTAATGAATGATTTTATCTCTTTACTTGTGATTGGTTTGTTGAGAGCATCAATTTCTTCTTTCATCATTATAGGCTGCTTATGTGTTTCTATGAATGTGTCCATTTCCTCTGAATTGTTGTTTTTGTTAGAATATAGTTTATCAAATTATCCTCTTATGATAGATTTATTTCTGTGGGGTCAGTGGTGATATCTCCTTTCTCATTTCTTATTTTGTGTATTTGCACCTTCTCTTTTTTTCTTTGTTAGTTTCACTAAAGGTTTGTCAATTTTATTATCTTCTCAAAAAAAGCTCTTGGTCTTGTTATCTTTTCAAGTGCTTTCTTATTTTCTATTTCTTTAGTTCTGCTCTTATCTTTTTTATTTCCTTCCTTCTACTTCCTGTTGGGTTACTTTGTTGTTTTATTTTAATTCCTCCAAATGTGGAGTGGTTCTTCAATTTTTGCTCTCCTTTTTTGATGTATGAATTTATGGCTATAAATTACCCTCTCAGTACTGCTTTTGCTGCATCCCATAAATTTTGGTACGTTGTGTTATCATTATCATTTGTTTCAAGGTAGTCATTGATTTCTTTTGAGATTTCCTCTTTGACCCACTGTTTTTTGAAGATTGTGCTGTTTAATTCCATATCTTGGTGTGAATTCTGGGCCTCCGGCCCTTGCAGATTTCCAGCTTCACTCCAACCTGGTCAGAGATATTATTTTGTATGATTTCAATCTTTCTGTATTCATTAAGCCTTTCTTTGTGGCCTAGCATATGGTCTATCTTGGAGAATGATCCATGTGCACTTGAGAAAAATGTATACCCTGCTGTGTTTGGGTGTAATGATCTGTATATGTCTATTAGATCCAGCTCCTCTAATATACTGTTCAAATATTTCATTTCTTTAGTGATTCTGTTTTGAGATGTTCTGTCCAGAGTTGATAGTGGTGTATTAAAACCCCCACTATAATTGTAGATCCATCTATTCTTTCACTTAGTTTTTCCAGCATTTGCCTCACATATTTAGAGGTGCCCTTGTTAGGAGTATAAATATTTATGATTGTTCATTCTTCTTGACAGATTGTCCCTTTCACTAATATGTAGTATCCTTCTTTGTCTCTCAAAATTGTTTCGCATTTAAAGTCTATTTTTTCTGATATTAATATAGCTACTCCTGCCTTTTTTTGGTTATTGTTTGCTTGTAAGATTGTTTTCCAACCATTCACTTTCAGCCTCCATGAGTCTCTGGGTCTAAGATATGTCTCTTGTAGACAACATATAGATGGGTCATATTTCCTTATCCAATGTCCCAGTCTGAATCTTTTGATAGGTGAGTTTAATCCGTTGACATTCAGTATTATTACTTTCAAGGAATTATTTATGGTAGCGATATTTTGATTGGACTTGTGTTTGTCATATTTTGTTTGTTTGGGTTTTTTTTCTTTTCCTTTTGTCTTTTTTGTTGCTCTTACACTCTCCTCCAACTCTGCCTATCCTGTTTTTTACTTTCTTCCTGCAGATCTCCCTTTAGAATTTCTTGAAGGGGAGGTTTCTTGTTGGCATACTCTTTCAATTTCTGTTTATCTGTGAATATTTTGAACTCTCCATCATTTTTGAATACTAGTTTAGCTGGATAGAGTATTTTTGGTTGGAAATTTTTTTCTTTTAGTACCTTGACTATATCATACCACTGTCTTCTTGCCTCCATGGTTTCAGATGAGAAATCAGCACTTAATCTTATGGAGCTTCCCTTGTATGTGATGGTTGTCTTTTCTCTTGCTGCTTTTAGAATTTTCTCTTTGTTTGAGTGTTGGATAATTTGACAAGTATATGTCTTGGGGTGGGCCTGTTGGGGTTTATAATGTTTGGGGTGGTCTGTGCTTCTTGGATATGTACATCTGTCTCTTTCAGTAGATTTGGGAAGTTTTCAGCCATTATTTCCTGCAACACTCCTTCTGACTCCTTTCCCTTCTCTTCTCCTTCTGGGATGGCTATAATACGTATGTTTGTGCATTTTGCATTCTCATTCAGGTCCCTAAGTCCTAGTTGGATTTTTTCTATCTTTTCATCGATCAATTCTACTATCTGTTTGATTTCCGATGTAATGTCTTCCACGTCGCTAATTCTCTGCTCTGCCTCTTCTAATCTGCTGCTTTTTTGCTGTGAGTGTGTTTTTGATTTCTTGAACTGTGGTGTTCATTCCCATCATATCTGTTATGCTTTTCATATGTCTTCAATTTCTCCTCCAAGTGTTGTCTTCATATTGTTAGCCTCTTCCTTTACTTCATTAAATTTGTCCATTATATATGTTCTGAGATCTTTAATTACTTGTGCGAAGTTCTGTTCCCCTTCCTGGTTTTTAGTTTTTTCATTGAATTCATCCATGTTTTCCTGATTACTGACTTGGTTTGTAGATTTTTGTTGCTGTCTGTTCATCATTTTATCTTGACGGGTTTAATCAGTTCCTTAGCTTCTTTGTCTAGTCTTGGGGATTAATTAGCTGTTGTTTTTGTGTAAGTGTTATATCTTTTCTTTGTCACTTTGTTCTTCTTATTCTAATTTCTTATTGCTGGTTGAGTTCACTTTGAAGGAAATTATTAGGGCCAGGGAAAGGCAATCGTGTAAGAAAGGAAAATGTGTAAATTAGTATTGGTATAAATGTTAACAGAGCAGCAATATGAGATCTGGGAGGATGGATATTAAATTCATGTAACTTGTGTAGAGTTATAACACTAGGTAGAGTACCTATAATGAGGTAGTCTACTGAATATGGGAGGAATATGGTATGAATTAAAAAGCTAGTGTTTTTGTGAGAGAGGAAAAGAGAAATGAAAGGCAATACTTTCAAGAGTGGATAAAAGACAGAAAACAAAACAAAGGTATTATTAATTAAAAGTTAGACACTTTGGGGACCAAAGAGAGGGAGGTAGAATATAGGTGAGACAATAGATGGTGGAGGATATCAAGATGTGGGGGAAAGGGGATAGTGTAGGTAGCCAAAATCAATTCACACAGAAATGAGGCAACAGAGGATGAGGAAACCCAGCAAATGTGAGGTGTTCCCTGCAGTACCTATTGTATAATTAAGATAAAATATAATAAGAAGACAATGAGGGACAAGAGAGAAGAAAAAAAAGAGAGAGGAAAGAAAGAAAGAAAGAAAGAAAGAAAGAAAGAAAGAAAGAAAGAAAGAAAGAAAGAAAGAAAGAAAGAAAGAAAGAAAGAAAGAACGAAAGAAAGAAAAGAAAGAAAGAAAGAAAGAAAAAGGGGGTGGGTAAAGGGAAGGGAACAAGTAAGGAAAAGAAAAAAAGATATAGAACAACACAACAGCAACAAAAAAAAAAACCCTAAATAACTAAAAAAAATAAGAAAGACTTTGGGGGATACGATAGGAGAAAAGACTAGGAGATAATGCAATTTTAGTAATCAGGACAATAAAAAATAAAAAATAAAATAAAACAAAACAAAAAAGAAAAAATGCAAACGTTGAGTGCTAGGACATTCAAGGACCTCAGATGGACCATGGACCTCAGGACGTGATGGATTCAGGGATGTAACGTCTGTGATATTGCAGACTCAAGAGGTGTGAGTCTCTGGGGTGTGGGCCACCAGGGTTTGGGGGACTCAGAACTGGCAACCTCAAATCTGGTTAACAGGAAGCCTGGGACCACCGCAGTGCAACACAGCCTTCAGGGATCCCCACAGCTGGGTGCCAGCCCTATGAGGGAGGTCACATCCACAAACTCTGACCTATGTGTCAGAACCCCGCAATTCACCCTCTCGCTCAGGTCTCTTCTGTGGCTGTATCACCAATTCGACTTCAGGACACCTCCCACCCTGTAAGCCCCCAAAACGGCCTCCCAACCTGTAAGCCCCCGAAACGGCCACCTGGCTACACTGCAGCCAATTTAATGACTGTGCAGTTCAGTAGCCAGGCCCTGGGGGCAGGGCTCCAGCTGGAAATGCTGATATCAGAGTCTGAAACCAAAATTCCCACGCTTTGCAAAATATTCCCCTAACCGGCTTCCAGACATCTCCCACCCTGCCAGTCCCTGAAAGAGCCTCCTGGTGACGTCTATTTATTGCCAGCAATTTCAGGCCACTGCAGATCAGCAGCCAGCCATGGGGGCGGGTCTCTAGCCAGAAGCGCTATTATTTGTGTCCGCAATCAAAAATTCCCCGCCTCACAATAAAACTCCCGTCTGTCTCCCCAAATCGGTCTGCGAAGGCCTCCTGTCCTGTTAGCCCCCCAATAGCCTGCTCAGGGCTTATGAATTCCCCAGTACCGCAGAGCCTCCAGGAATCACCTCCGCAGTGCCGGTGCCATGGCTCCACCCACCCCAAGAGGGAGTGTCCCGTGCGCAACCCCCACCTCCGTGTAATAGAGCCTCAATTTTATCTTATACACGAATTTTCTCTGTTACCTTCCCACCAAATCGATGTCCAGACACTTCCTGCCCTGCAAAATCCCGAAACAGACTGGTCCCGAAGAATTTCCAACACTACCCAGCCACTTCTTGAAAGGAGTGATTATCAGGTGTGCTCACTCAGCCACCATCTTTCCACATCCCCCTAATCTTTTTAAATGTTCATAATATATTTACTGCAAGTGATGGACAGATATTGGGACAATAGCTTACATACAAGGGAACACTTGAGTTTACATTATGTTTTATATTTTAGACTATAAAATTTTCTAAATTTTGAGTTATCTTATGTTTTGCTTTATGATTTACATTTCAGTCTATAGGTCCCTATACATTTTTGGTGTAATTTAACATGTACTATATCCATCCATGCATAAACTTGTGGAACACTTCCATTGCCCCACAGTTACATTGATTCCATCTATTCAATACCTCTTTCCCACTCCTCTCAGGGCCCACAGTGACAATCTTCATTGCTTGAGGGGCCATGTTCAGAGATACTTGCAACAGTGTTGAGGGCTTGACATGCTCGACTGCCCCAATGCATTGGGAACCACCATTTCTCTCTAGAGATACAATTCCCTCTATTTAAGAACATCAGTTCTCCCCAGGATCTGGGTATACCTTCACTCACATTGTATGGGTCTCCATTCAAAGATATAGCCCACTATCAGAAAATGAGCACTCACATAATCTCTAGAAGCCTGTCCTGTGTCAGATTCTCCCCATTTAGCATCTTAAAAAGGTAACCTTCCTTATTATATTTTTAAAAAGTTTTCTCAACGTTATACTCTCAACCAAATACCTGACAATCTCCTAAGTTCATATGTGCCTGCACCCTCCCTCCAATTTCTTGGGCAAAATTACCCATTCCCCCATTCATAGCCCCCCTCAAGCCCACAAAGCCCCACGCAAAGGTATCCCAATGCCCCCATTTTATCCCTTCCCAGTACAAACACTTACCTTCAGCTTATCATAGATTTCACTCAGATAGGTGCCAATTCACAACTTTCCTCTACTGCCTAAATACCTTCAAGCCTATCAACTGGTCTCGAGCTCTCTGAGGCAGCTTGGTTTACTTATTGCATATCATTTAAGTCATGTAGTATTTGTCCTTCAATGCCTGGGTTGCTTAACTCAACCTAAGGTTCCCAAGATTCATCCGTGTTATCACATTTGTTTTAGTGTATTGGTTCTTAAAGCTGAGTAGTATTCCATTGTATGTATATACCACGTTCTATTTATCCATTCATCTGTTGATGGGCATTTGGGTTGATTCCAACTTTTGGCAATAGTGAACAATGCTGCTACGAACATTGGTGTGCATATATCGGTTTGTGTCCTTGTTTTCAACTCTATTGGGTATATACCCAGCAATAAAATTGGTGGGTCATATGGCAAATCTATAGCTAGTTTTGTGAGAAACCACCAAACTGTCCTACAGAATGGCTGGATCCTTATACTCACCCACCAGCAGTGGATGACTGTTCCCATTCCTCCACATCCTCTCTAGCATTTGTAGTCTTCTGTTTTTTTCATAGCTGTCAATCTTATGGGACTAAGATAGTATCTCCTTGTAGTTTTGATTTGCATTTCCCTAATAGCTAGAGATTTGGAGCATTTTTTTCATGTGCTTTTTGGCCATCTGTACTTCTTCTTTGGAGAAGTGTCTGTTTAAATCTTTTTCCCATTTTTTAAGTGGGTTGTTTGTCTTTTTATTTTCAAGATATAGGAGATCTTTATATACACAGGTTGTAAGTCTCCTATCTGATATATGGGTACCAAATATTTTCTCCCATTGTGTAGGCTCTCTTTTCACTTTCTTGACAAACTCCTTTGAGGTGCAGAAGGCTTTAATTTTGAGGAGGTCCAATTTATTTATTTCTTCTTTTGCTGCTCGTGCATTTGGTGTGAAGTTCATGAAGCATTTTCCTATTACAAGGTGTTTTATATGTTTTGTACACTGCTTTCCAAAGTCTTTATGGTCTTGGCTCTTATATTTAGGTCTTTGACCCATCTTGAGTTGATTTTTGTATAAGGTGTGAGATGGTAATCCTCTTTCATTCTTTTACATATGGATACCCAGTTCTCCAGGCACCATTTGTTGAATAGACCATTCTCTCCCAGTTGAGAGGGTTTGGTGGCTTTATCGAATATTATATGACTATATATATGAGGATCTATATTAGAACTCTCAATTCAGTTCCATTGTTCTTTGTGTCTCTCCTTATGCCAATACCATGATGTTTTCACTACTGTAGCTTTGTAGTATGTTTTGAAGTCAGGTCGTGTTATTCCTCCAATTTCGTTTTTCTTTTTCAATATATCTCTGCTCTCTCAGGGTCTCTTTCCCTTCCAAATAAATTTCATAGCTGGTTTTTCTAGTTTCTTAAAGAATGCTGTGTTGATTTTTATTGGGATTGCATTGAATGAGTAGATCAGTTTTCGTAAGAAAGACATCTTAATAATATTTAGACTTCCTATCCATGAACAGGGAATATTCTTGAGTTAATTTATATCTGGTTTTTGCCTCAAGCTCAAGCAAGTACTTCTAAGACAATGTTAAATAGAAGAAGTGATAGTGGGCATCTTGTCTTGTTCCTGATTTTGGAAAGATTTTAGGATTTCACCATTGTAAACGATGTTGGCTGTGGGTTTTTCATCTATATTTTTTATCATGTTCTGAAAATTTCTTCTTTTGCAGTGTTTTTATCAAAAAGTGTGCTGTATTTTGTCAAATGCTTTTACTGCATCTATAGAGATGATCATGTGATTTTTTCCCTTCAATCTGTTTATATGGTGTATTACATTGATTGATTTTCTCATGTTGAACCTTCCTTGCATAACTGGAATGAATCCCTCTTGGTTATGGTTATAATTCGTTTAATGTGTTGTTGAATACAATCAGCAAATATTTTGTTGAGCATTTTTGCATCTAGGTTCATTAGAGAAATGGATCTGTAATTTTCCTTTCTTGTGGTGTCTTTGTTTGGCTTTGGTACTAGGGTAATATTAGCATCATAGAATGAGTTAGGCATTGTTCCTTCTCTTTCAATTTTTTGGAAGAGTTTCAGCAAGATTGGCGTTAATTCTTTCCAGAATGTTTTGTTGAATTCACCTGTGAAGCTGTCTGGCTTAAGGCTCTTCTTAGTTGGGAGGTTTTTAATACTGATTCTATCTCTTTAGTTGTGATTGGTTTGTTGAGATTGTCAACTTCTTCTTTCATCAATATAGGCTGCTTATGTGCTTCTAGGAATTTGTCCATTTCCTCTGAATTGTCATTTTTGTTGGAATATAGTTTTTCAAAGTATTCTCTTATGATAGTCTGTATTTCTATGGAATCAGTGGTGATATCTCCTTTCTCATTTCTTATTCTGTGTATTGCATCTTCTCCCTTTTTTCTTTGTTAGTCCAGCTAAGGGCTTGTCAATTTTATTGATGTTCTCAAAGAACCAGCTCTAGGTTTTGTTTATTTTTTCAAGTGCTTTCTTATTTTCTATTTCTTTAGTTCTGCTCTGATCTTTGTTATTTCTTTCTTTCTTATTCCTGTGGGGTTACTTTGTTGTTTTTTTTACTAATTCCTCCAAATGTGGAGTTAGTTCTTCAATTTTAGCTCTTTCTTCTTTTTTGATGTATTAATTTATGGCTATAAATTTCCCTCTCAGTACTGCTTTTGCTGAATCCCATAAGTTTTGATAGGTTGTGTTAACATTTTTATTAGTTTCGAGGGAGTTATTAATTGCTTTTGAGATTTTCTCCTTGACCCACTGTTTTTCTAAGAGCGTGCTGTTTAATTTCCATATCTTGGTGTGAAATCTGGGCCTCTGGTCCTTGCAGATTTCCGGCTTCACTTCCCTGTGGTCAGGGAAATTATTTTGTATGTTTTCGATCTTTCTGAATTCACTGAGACTTCTTTTGTGGCCAAGCATATGGTCTATCTTGGAGAATGATCCATGCACAGTTGAGAAAAATGTATGTCCTGCTGTCTTTCTGTGTAATGTTCTGTATATGTCTATTAGGTCAGGCTCCTCTAATATACTGTTCAAAATTTTTGTTTCTTTATTGATTCTCTTTTGAATGGTTCTGTCCAAAGTTCATAGTGGTGTATTAAAGTCTTCCACTATAATTTAGAGGCATCTATTCTTTCATTTATTTTTTTCCAGTGTTTACCTCACGTATTTGGAGGCAACGTTGTTAGGAGCATAAGTATTTATGATTTTTCATTCTTCTTGAAAGATGATCCCATTCATTAATATGTTGTGTTCATCTTTGTCTCTCACAATTTTTTTGCATTTAAAGATTATTTTCTCTGATATTAATATAGCTACTCCTACAATTTTTGGTTATTGTTTGCTTGTAAGATTGTTTTCCAGCCATTCACTTTTGACCTCCTTGAATCCCTGGGTCTACGATGTGTTTCTTGTAGACAGCATATAGATGGGTCATAGTTCCTTATCCAATCTTCCAGTCTTAATCTTTTGAAAGGTGAGTTTAATCCATTGACATTCAGTGTTATTACTTTCAAGGAATTATTTATGTTAGTCATATTTTCTTTGGACTTGTGTTTGTCATATTTTGATTGTTTTTTCCTTTTCTTTTTGTCTTTTTAGTTGCTCTTACACTCTCCTCCAACTCTGTGTCTCCTGTTTTTTTCTTTCATCCTGCAGAACTTCCTTTAGTATTTCTAGAAGGGCAGGGTTCTTGTTGGCATACTCTTTTAGTTTCTGTTTATTTGTGAATGTTCTGAACTCTCCATCATTTTGAATGCTATCTTAGTGGACAGAGAATTCTTGGTTGAATTTTTTTTTCTCTAGTACCTTGGCTATTTCATACCACTGCCTTCTTGCCTCCATGGTTTCAGGTGAGAAATCAGCACTTAATCTTATGTAGCCTCCTTTATATGTGATGGTTCTCTTTTCTCTTACTGCTTTTTGAATTTTCTCTTTGTCTTGAGCATTGGGTAATTTAACAAGCATATGTCTTGGGGTACACCTGTTGTGATTTTGGCTGTTTGGCATGCATTGTGCTTCCTGGACATGTACACACATCTCCCTCAGTAGATTTGGGAAGTTTTCAGGCATTATTTACTCCAAATACTCCTTCCGTCCCCTTTCCCTTCTCTTATCCTTCTGGGATGCCTATAATGCATATGTTTGTGCATTTTGCATTGTCATTCAGGTCCCTAAGTCCCTGCTGGATTTTTTTCTATCTTTTTATCATTCAGTTCTACTATGTATTTGATTTCAGATGTACTGTCTTCCACATCACTAATTCTCTCCTCTGCCTCTTCTAATCTGCTGTTATTTGCTGAGAGTGTATTTTTGATTTCTTGAATTGTGCTGTTCATCATCATCATATCATTATCTTTTTACATATGACTGCAATTTCTTCTGTAATCTCTCCTAGTCTTTTCTTCATATTGTTGATGTCTTCCTTTACTTCATTAAATTGGTCGCTAATATATGTTTTGAGAGCTTTAATTACTTATCTGACATTCTGCTCCTCTCCCTGGTTTTTAGTTTGTTCATTGGATTGGGGTATATTTTCCTGATTATTGGTTTGGTTTGTAGATTTTTGTTGCTGTTGGGTCATCATTTATCTTCACAGGTTTAATCAGTTCCTTATTTTTTTTGTCTAGTCCTAGGGTGAAAGTAGTTGTTGTTTTTGTGTAAGTGTTATGTCTTCTCTTTGTCACTTTATTCTTCTTATTTTATTTTCTTGTTGCTGGCTAAGTTCACTTGAAGGAAAATATTAGGGTCAGGGAAAACAAAATGAGTAAGTAAAGAAAATGTACAAAGCAGTATTGATAATACATGTTAACAGAGCAACAATGTGAGAGCTAGGAGAATGGATATTAGACTCATGTAAGTTGTATAGAGTTATAACATTAAGTAGAGTACCTATAGTGAGACAGTCAGCGGAATATGGGGAGGAATGTAGTATGAATTAAAAGGCCAGTGTTTTCATGAGAGAGGGAAAGAGAAAAGAAAGACAGTAATATAAAGAGTGAATAAAAGACAGAAAACAGAACAAAGGTATTAGAAATAAAATGTCGGACAATTTGGGGCCCAAAAAAAGGGAGGTGGAATGTAAGAGATACATTAGATGATGGAGGATAGAAAGATGTAGAGGAAAGGGGATAGTGTAGGTGGCCAAAATCAATACACACAGAAAAGAGGAAATGGAGGATGAAGAAGCACAGCAAATGTGAAGCGCTCCCTGCAGCACCTATTATATTTTTTAAAAATAAAATAAAATAAAGAGAAAGGAAGAAAAACAGAAAAAAATTGAAAACGGTGACCAAAAAAGGTGGGGGAAGCAAGCAAGAAAAATAAAAGAGGAAAAAACTAAAGAAAAGTTAAAGGGCCCTGGGTGACAAAACGGAAGATCAAACTAGGAGACAATGCAACAATAGCAACCATGCCAAAAAAAAAAAAAAAGTACTGAAGTTTCAAGCCAGGAATCCTCTTTGCAGTTAAATAAAACTATTAGGTCTCTGACATTCCCCCTCTCTCCCTTCCTCACTTTCTTCTCTCCCAGGGCAGCAGGAAAGCTGCATGAGGGGTCCAGTAGGAGATTCAAATGGGTTCTTGATGAACCAACTCAACACAGAAAACAATGACTCTTTATTTCCAGTGTGAGAGCACCTACACCTCACCAGAAACCCCAAATATGCTGTTGGAAGCTTGGATAGCACGTCATACAGTCCTTCCCCTTAGGTGTGCTAGGGGAAGTCTAATTGATTTTCTGACTCCACCTTCTCCCAGACCAAGTCTCCCATTCCAGGACATGTAGGCAAACTGGGTCCTCTCAGCAGATTCGCCTCTCCTCTCCTCCCAGACTCTCCCTAAGTCAGCTGGCACACTCCTCCAAGCTCAAAGAATAAAACAAAAACAAACGCAGATGGCTAGGGTAATCGCGGACCCAAGATGGACGTCAGGGCATGCTGGATTTGGGAAAGGGGAAGTCCGGGATATTGCAGACTCAAGGCATGTGAGTCTGTGGAGCGTGGGCTACCAGGTTTTAGGGGATATGGACCTGGGAACCATGCATCCGGTAAACATGGGGGTTGGGAACACTGCAGCCCAACAAAGTTTTCAGGGATCGCCATGATTGCCAGCCCGAGAGGAAGGGTCCTGCCCACAGCCTCTGACTTCCACGTCAGAAACCCAAAACTCCACCTCTTGCAAGAACCTCCCTTGTCACTGCCTCACCAAATTTACGTCCAGATACCTCCTGCCCTGCAAGCAGCCTGTTCTGGCAGTTCTCTGACCCCACTCAGCTGCCTCCCTGCAGGAGAGAACATGAGGCACACTCACTCAGTTGCCATCATGCCCCGCCTTCCACATTGGAGTTTTGATGCTGGAATTTGATGCTGAGGACTTAACATGGAGCCCTGGGAAGTCAGGACACAGAGGAAAGAGAAACCATCCCTAGGAAAGAAGGAAACTTGAACCCAGAGAAAAGCAACCCTCAGGAACATAGGAACCCAGGAACCTAAACCGTCGCAGACGTCGGGAGCCATCTTGCTCCAAATAGATTTTGGTGAGGGAAATAATTATGCTTTATGGCCTAGTATCTGTAAGCTCCTACCACAAATAAATACACTTTACAAAAACCAACCAATTTCTAGGATTTTATATCAGCACCCCTTTGGCTGACTAATACAGCAATTGTGGGTCCATTTACTTCCAATTTTGATAACTGAACTTTTGATTCTTTCAAACTAGGCTGTTGGAATTTTTATTGGGTTTATGTTGAATTTGTAAATCAATTTGCATAGAATTAGTATCTTAAGGATATTCAGTCTTCCAACCCATGAACACTGAATATTCTTCCATTTGTTTAGGTCTTCTTTAATTTTTTTTTTAGCAATATTCTGTTGTTTTCTGGATACACATACTTTTCAGCCATGGCAGAATCTATTCCTAGGTATTTGATTCATTTGTTTGGTATTGTAAGTACAATTTGTTTCCTGATTTTATCCCTTGATTGTTCCTTTCTAGTGTACAGAAATACTACTAATTTTTATGAATTGATACTGTATCCCACAACTCTACTGAATTCAGTTATTTTCTTTAGTAGTTTCATTGTCAATTTTTTTGTGGTTTTCTAAATATAGGATCATATCATCTGCATAAAATAAAAGTTTAACTTTCTCCTTTCCAATTTACATTCCTTTTATTTCTTTCTTTTTCTTGCACAATTGCTCTAACTAGAACTTCTAGTATAATATTGAATAACAGTGGTGGCAATGGGCATCTTTGACTAGTTCCCAATTTTAGAGGTAAAGCTTTCAGCATTTTGCCATTGAGTTCAGTGTTGGCTGAGACTTTTTCATATTTTCTTTCTATTCCTATCTTCTGAAATGTTTAAATCAAGAAAGGATGTTGGATTTTGTAATAAATGTCTTTACTGCATCAATATAGATGATCACATGATTTTTCTCCTTCAATTTGTTAACGTTTTGTAGTATATTAGTTGATTTTCTCATGGTGTACCACTCTTGCATACCTGGGAAAAAACCTACTTGATCATAATGTCTAATATTTTTAACTGTGCCATTGGATTTGATTTGCAAGTATTTGGTGGAGGATATTTGAATCCTTATTCATTAGAAAGATTAGTCCATCATTTTCATTCCTTGTTCATCTTTATGTGGCCTTGGTGTTATAGTGGTGCTAGCCTCATTGAATGAGTTGGTAGTTTTCCCCACTCTTCAAATTTTAGAAGATTTTCGACAGAATTGTTATTAATTCTTCTTGAAATGATTGATAGAATTCACAGTAGAAGATAACTTGTCTTGGGCATCAAGGGCATAAATAATTTTTATTGTTATTTCTTCTTGGTGAGTTGCTCCCTTTGTGTGTGTGCGTGTGTGTGTGTGTATATATATATCATTTATAACAGTTTTCCAATTAAAATCTATTTTTCTGATATTAGTGTAGCTTCTACAGCTCTGCTTTGGTTACTGTTTATGTGGAATATCTTTTCCCAACAATTCACTTTCAGCCTATTTGTGTCCTTGCATCCTAGGTGAGTCTCTTGTAGACAGCATATGGATAGCTGACACATTACATCCATTCTCCCAATTTTTGTCTTTTGACTGGAGAATTCAATCCATTATCATTCAATGTCGTTACTGTAGCACCATTACTTACATTAACCATTTTATCCTTTTAGTTTCCTATGTCATATCTTACTATTGTCTGCCTTTTTACATTTGTTATGCTAATAATCCTCATTTTTACTCTCTTCTCCAAGGCTCTCTCTCTCCTGTCTTTTCCTTTCTGGCTGCAGCACACCCTTTAATATATCTTGTAAAGAGTCTCCTGGTGATGAATTCTCTCAGTTTTTATCTATGAAAATACTAATTTAACCTTCATTTATATAGGACAGTTTTACCCAAGAATTCATGATTGGCAATTTTTTTTCTTCCAGGCTCTTGAATAGATTCTGCCTTGTTGCCTCCATGGTTTCTGATAAGAAATTTTCACATACTCTTTTTGACTGTTGCTTGCATGTGATGAATTGATTTTCTCTTGTTGCTTTCAAAGCCCTCTTTCTTTCTGGAATTTAATATTCTGAATAGTATGTGTTTCCAAATCTATAAAAAATGGTGCTTTGAGACCTGGTTATCTGAATCAAAATGAAAGAAAGAGGACTCCTATCTCACATTGTATACTAAAATTCAATAAAAATGCATTAAGGACCTAAATATAAATGCTACAAGCATAAAATGCCTGGAAGACAATTTATCAAAACATTTTCAAGATTTTGAGGTAGACAGTGGTTTCTTAAACATTACACCCAAAGCACTGACAATGGAAGAAAAATGTAAATAAGACCTCATCAAGATTATACACTTTTTTCCCCCACAGGTAGGCATTGCCAAGAAAATCAAACGGCAGGTTTCTCAATGGGAGAAAATATTTGAAATCTCATATCCAATAAAGGTTTGATATACATTTTATATAAGATATCATAAAAATCAATTATGGAAAAGACAAGCCACCCAATCAAAAATTACCCCAAAATCTTGAATAGACATTTCTCCAAAGAGGAAACATAAATAGTGTAAAAGCACTTGAAAAAAATATTTAATACCCCAGCTACTAGGGAAATGCCAATCAAATCTACAATGAGATATCATCCTACACTTCATAGAAGGGCAATTAATTTTTCAAAGTACAGAAAACTACAAGTGCTGAAGGGGATGTAGAGAAATAGGAGCACTACTTTATTGTTGGTGGGAATGTAGAATGGTGCAGACTCTTTGGAAGACACTTCAGTAGTATCTCAAGAAAGTTAACATAGAACTGCTTTATGATCTTGCAGTGCCATTACTAGGAATATATTCAGAAGAACAGAAAGCAAGGAGGCAAACTGACATTTGTATACCAATGCTCAGTTCTGCATTACTCACAATTGCTAAAATATGGAAACAGTCCAAATGTCCATCTACCAATGGATGGGTAAACAAAATGTGGTATATACATACAATGAAACAGTATTCACCTATAAGAAGAAATGAAATGGAATGCTTATGACAGCATGGATGAACATTGAGGCTGTTATGTGAAATATGCCAGACACAAAAGGACAAATATTGTATGATCTCATTAATATGAATTAAATTTGATGGAAGCAAACTCTCTGTAGGTTACTAGAACATAAAATGTGGGTTGTGAATATGGGCTGATGTATATAGAAATTTAGTAATGTTTACTGTAAAAGTATGGAAATGAATAGAGTTGATGTTAGCACATACTGAGTATAACTAACACAGTGGATTGTAATTGTAATTTTGGTTGAAAGGTGGTAGTCTAGGGATATAAATGCCAATTGAAAGAAAGCTAGAGGATAAACTAGGAACTTTATAACATAGTGATTTTGGTGCTGGATGAAGATGGTGGTTAATTGATAAATATAAGAATATTCATCTAATACAAAGTTTTGAAATATGGTGATACATGGGAAAATTACAACTAATGTAACTTATGAATGAAAGTTAATAGTAATATTGTAATATTTTTGCAGCAATGATGAAGAAGATACTATATCAGTTCTAAAGGTCAACAATAAGTGGGAATAAGGAGGTATGGGATTTTTTCCTTTTGCAGTAATGAAAGTATTCTAAAATGGACTGACTTGATGACAGCACAACTCTGTGATAAAAACGGGAGCCATGGAGTGTACACTTTGAATGGATTATACAAGGCATGGGACTATGTAAAACAGTGAATATTGTGGTGGATGGTTGACTGCAGTTAACAGAAAAAATATGAGAATATTCTCACATGAACTATAACAAATTTATAATACTATTGCAAGGTGTTAAAAAAGAATGGGTGGGGAAGCAGATGTGGCTCAACTTATTGAGCTCCCATCTACCATATGGGAAGCCTTGGGTTTGGTTCCCAGGACCTCCTCATTATGATAAGTTGGCCTGCACCTGTGGAAAGCTGATGGCCCATGCCTGTGGAGAGCTGACAGAGCTGGCACAACAAGATGACACAACAAAGGGAGACAGGCAGACAGAAGAATGTGCAGTGAATGGATGCAGAGAGCAGACAGCAAACGAGCAGCAAGGGAGAGGGGATAAATAAACTATATCTTAAAAAAATAGGATGGGTGTTTTAATTTAGCACAGGACTGCCAATACAAAGTACCAGAAATGGGTTGGCTTTTATAAAAGGGATTTATTTGTGGTAAAAGCTTACAGTTCCAATATCGTGAAATGTCCAAATTGAGGAGCCATCAGAGGTGCTTCTTACCAAAGTCGTTACTGTTGAAGTGAAGCAAGATGGCTGGTGATCTCTGCCAAGGTCTCTGACTTTCCCTGCAGAATCTCCCATCTCCCATTGCTCAGCTGTGGGCAACCAGGCACAGGGCCTGTCTTTTTCTGGGCCTCCTCTAAGTTTTGGCTACTCTGTCTTTTTCCTGAGTTCAGCTGAAGCTATCAGGAATAAGGCTTATCTTTCCCTGGGCTTTTTGAGCCCCCCCAGAGCTTCTGTTTTCCTGAAGTCCTCTCTCTCACCTGGCAGGATCAATATATTTCAGCTCCCTTTACCTGTGTCTTTCTCTGAGTGTCTCCATTTATATTAGACCCAGCAAGAGGGTGGAGAGTCAACCTGAGTCATGCCTCAATGAAGTAGTCCAACAACAGAAATCGATTAATTAAAGAACATCATCTTTCTCTTTTGTGAATTCATAAAAGAATTTCAAACTTGGGGGAAAGTATACCAAATAAAAATATGGACTACATTCAGTAGTCATATTTTGATGCTATTTCTTCATCATCTGTAGCAAACATTCCACAACAATGCAAGATATTCATAGTGGGGTTATGTATGGGAGTCCTGTATGCTATGCACGTTCATTTTTTAAGTTCACAAATTTACTATACTCTAATTGTTTATGTATGTACATGTATACATGATATACTTCAATAAAGTGGTTCAAAATGAAAAGAAAGCAGGTGTAACAGGAGTATTCTGTTCAAAATACAGACTCCATCCCAATATTGATGGCATCTGTCTCAATGACACATAGGAAGATTGGGTGGGGGAAGATCATGCCAAAGGGAAGAAACTCCTTGATCACATAAAATATGCTTGGTTAACACAGAGTCCAAACACCACCTTTTTATTTATTTATTTATTATTTATTTATTTATTTTTCACTTTATTTTTAATGTTACATTCCAAAAATTTGAGGACCCATATACACCCCACCCTCCTCATCTTACTCCTCCCATAACAACAACCTCCTCCATCATCATGGGACATTCATTGCACTTTGGTGAATACATCTCTGAGCACTGCTGCACCACATGGTCAATGGTCCACATTATAGTTTACACTCTTACCCAGTCCACCCAGTGGGCGATGGCAGGACATACAATGTGCTGTAACTGTCCCTGCAGTACCACACAAGAAAACTCCAAGTTATGAAAATGCCCCCACATCACATATCCTCTTCCCACACCCTCCCCTCAGCAGCTACTGTGGCCACTTTCTCCACATCAATGCTACATTAACTTCCATTACTAATCACAATAGTTTCAGAAGAGAATATCAGTAAGTCCACTCTAATCCATACTCTATTCCTCCATTCTGTGGGCCCTGGGATATTTATGTCCACTCCATCTCTATATCGAGAGGGTAATTAGATTCCACTTGGATGATGGATGCAATTCTCCTGCTTTCAGTTGTAGGCACTCTTGGCTCCCTGGTGTGGTGGTTGACCTTCTTCACCTCCATGTTAGCTGTCTGGGGTAAGTCCAATAAACCAGGGGGTAGGAGTTGCAAGTCTGTTGAGGCTCAGGGCCTGGTTATCACATGGTCAGTCCAGAGAGTCAGGTCCCCTGAGTATACACTAAACCCCAGAACCAAACACAGGTCCAGTAAAAGTAACAGGAGAAGCTTGTGAACAAAGATCACATCTGAGTCCAACTCCATCAAACTCAGGAACACAAACTCCAAAGTGGGGCCAACTGACATGGCACTGAACTCCATCTGCCATGATCATAGAACCTGTGGGTTTCTGTAGCCCTCAGAAGAATCAATACCTGGGGTTGTATCTACTTTATCTGTCTCTGGGACTCTGCTGAGGTGTGCATAAGAGTGACCCCTCTAATGACCTCCGAGCTCTCTTTTGGAGACTCATAGCCATATGAACTCATTTGTCCTTTCCATTTCCCCCTTTTATTCAAAGTCAAAAAGCATTTTTAGCTCCTGATATTATGATATTACATGTAGGCTGAGATATTCTGCTGGTTTGAGTTGACCCTTTTATTCAAGGTCTTTTTCCAGTTACATCAGCAGCTGGTACTTGGTAGCAATCCCTCGGTGCCAGAGAGGCTCATCCCTGGGAGTCACGTCCCACACTGGGGGGAAGGAAATGCATTTAAATGCTCAATTTGGTTTTGAGACTGGCCACATTTGAGCAACATGGAGGCTCTCAGGAGGTAACTCTTAGGCATTGTGCAGCTCTAGGCTGAGTTCTTATTTCAGGCGCACAGGCTCACAAGCATAGTCTTTAGTATCAAGGGCTCATTGTTGGACCATCCTTCTTCATTGGTCTTAGCCATTGCAATTGGGGGATTGTTGCTGTACCATTAGGGAATGGTACCATTAGAGATCCCTGGCTAGGAACTCAGCACTCCCTCAGTTGTCATTTTTCACTGTAGCAACTATGAAAATATCCATTTTTATGTAGCCCATATATATGCCCTGTAGATCTCACTCCCAACCATGTGCTCCCTATCAATAACAGCCCACACCAGTGTTCCTCCCCTGCCATTGCTGTACCTCTCTGTGGTCTGAAACTTCTTCAAAAATGAAGCCCAATATATTGCCAGGTTCCATTAATAGTAAAATGAAACATAGTGAAGGTTTTATAGATTAGATATACAATACATACTAATTTAGAAAAATTAAAGTAAAAATAATTGGGATATCAAAAAATTAAAAAAATTAAAAATCTTTGTTTTCGATGTTTTTCCTTCCATCACTGCAATAAGTGTTGCCCTGAATGCACATTGACAGGGCAACATCTTCCATCTCTTCATCAGTGTCATCCTTTCATTTTCTTTTCTTTTTTCTAATTATTAAGCTTATATTCACAAAAGTTTTAGATCACAGTAATTCATATATATGATATACAGTACTCCCACATATCCAACATCAGACACTTTGTCCCTTCCCAAGCAATAATCTTTTTACATGTTCAAACTATATTTACTGCAACTGATGTACAGATATTGAAACAATAGCTTTCAAACAAGGTTACACTTGGGTTTACATTATGTTTTATATTTTAGACTATACAATTTTCTAAATTTTAATTTATCTTATGTTTTACATTTTTATTTACATTTTAGCTTATACATTTTTCATCGTCGTAATAGGTGTTGCCCTGTATGTACAGTGGAAAGGCAAGTTCTTTCATTTCTTCCTCAGTGTCTACATCCTTTCTTTCTTATTTATGAAGAAATTTTGGTTTCAGCACAGAGCTTCTGAATTCTCACATAGTCCTTTCAGGGCTGTTACAACTTTGTTGAGTTCCTAGATTTTCAAGTGTTCTCCTTTGTTGGAAGGACAGTGATTGTGTCATTAGGAATGACATCTACATCTCAACAATGGAAATATTAGGGTATCTCCAAGGTGAATGGAATAAGATCTACCTTTGGAGTACAACAGTTATGGGTGTGATTCCAAGTTCCACCTATATTTTACTTCCTTACTTACCTAGATCACATCACCAATTTTTTTCGTCTGTAGAAGGATAATTGTAATACCTATCTCTCAGATCTTTTGGAAATAACAAATGTAAACAGTCTGGCACACAGCTTATATTTAATATCGGTCAGCATTGAAATGATCTGTTTTATGTGATTCTTCTATACTGTGAGCTCCTCGAGGCACAGGCTGTGAGAATTATCTCTGTGTCCTCCAAACCCCTAGCCTAACATTTAAAGTAATGTCAGAGAATGCTTGTGGTACACAGCTGACCAGATCTCAGTTTTTTTATCTGGAAAACAAAAGAGCATTCTAATTCTGCTGTCCTCAAGTTCTTTGGAACTGCACATGCCCCAATTGTTAATATAGATCTCTGTTTTACACAAAGTCAAATTTTCCTGCGTTGCAATTCTTGCCATGATGATTTTCATTTGTGCTGAAGAGCTACTTAGGATTAGGGTTTGACTGCACTCTTTCTAGTCCTCAAATCCAGGTACAGCAATATGTGGAGGCCTAATGATTTTGTCTCTAACTGAGTATCTTTCTTAGGAGCAGAGAAATATATCCAAGAAGAATTGCCTAGCACTGGTCCTCAGGCCTAATCCTCAATCAGTCACAAACGGAAAATGTTGCAAAAGAGGTGTGAGTTATGTGTGTGTATGTGTGCCTGTGCGCACACACACATATGCCCAACTAACAAGTGGCTGATTCATAGGTCCAGCATGATGGTACAGAGCAAAAATGGCCCCATAGTGAACCCAGAGATTTCACCAAATAGGGGAAAGCTCACATGAAATTTATATATATCTGCCTAAGAGCATTAGGAGAAGAAAGTCCATCACATCTGTCTAGTACTTATTAATGCCTTGCAAATTGGATCTGAAATACTCATAATCCCATGGAAAAGTCTTTTTCTATCTTGAGCAGTGCTAAGATGAGCGTTGATATGTTTATTTCCAGACTGACCAAATATTTGCCTTTTGACTGATCTTCTCCTGTAGCTATAACATTTCAGTAGTTTTATTCTTAAATTTTAAAAAGTCTGTTCAAATGTCTTACTGGGTTTTGTAGCTCAAACATAGAGGACAAAATTTTTTGTCTCAGTTCATATTTTCTGGAGTATCAATGGTGCTCCTCATCATGAACTGTCAGTGGAAACCTTTTACAAACTGGGGAATTTTCTTAGGCTTCCACCTGTGTACATACTCATATAAGGAGCTCTTTCCCATGAGGGTAATGCTGGCCTTAAATCAAAAGTATAAGGACTGAATAAATTAATGACCACTTGTCGCACAAATTTCAAAATGGATGGAGATTCTACTGTAATCTTGAGTTATGTAGAAAATGACAGATTTGAGATAGGATTACCAGTGGCTTAGAGATAGCTAATGTTTACTGAACACTTACCATGAGACAAACCCTTTCCTCAATGCTTTACTTACATTAACATTTAATCATAAAAACAAGGCTTACTGCAATAGGTTAGTACATGGGGGAAATAAAATTAATGAAATCTATGGACTGTAGTTAAAAGCAATATCTTAATACATTTTCAACTGTAACAAAGTTACTACTTTAATGCTAATGTTAGTAATTGAGGGTATCAGGGGTATGGGGTTTTTCTTTTGGGGATAATTAATATGTTCTGAAATTGCATTGATGAATGCACAATTCTGTGATTATAAAAGAGCCACTTATTGCATGTACACTCTGGATGTGTTGTAGGGTGTGTGAATATGTTTCAATACAATTGTTTAATATAAAAATAAGGAGGAAGCAGATTTGGCTCAATGGATAGAGCATCTGCCTACCACATGGGAGGTCCAAGGTTCAAACCCAAGGCCTCCTGACCCGAGTGACAAGCTGGCCCATGTGCAGTGCTGATGCATGCAAAGAGTGCTGTGCCACACAAGGGTGTCCCCCGTGTAGGGGAGCCCCATGCACAAGGAGTGAGCCCCATAAGGAGAGCTGCCCAGCGCAAAAAAAGTGCAGCCTGCCCAGGAGTGGTGCTGCACACACAGAGAGCTGATGCAGCAAGATGACGCAACAAAAAGAAACACAGATTCCGGGTGCCGCTGACAAGAATACAAGAGGACACAGAATAACACACAGCGGATGGACACAGAGAACAGACAAGTGGGGTAGGGGTGGGGCAGGGGAGAGAAATATATAAAAAATAAAAATAAATCTTAAAAAAATAAGGCTCATTAGTTTAGGGATAGGTGTTATCCAATTTTACTAATGAAGATACTGATAAGAGGGGTTCAGTGACATGTTGATAGTCACTCAGCACAAAAGTAGTGGAAGCAGGATTTGTATCCAGGCAGTTTTCCTCCAGGGCCCAGCCTCATAACTACTGTGGCTTACTGCTTCCACTCCAATGGCTAGGACAGGAGAGAAGCTAGATTCTTTTGTTATTTGGGGGCAGTCAGTACGATCTAGTGTAAAGGGCATGAATAATCTACCTTCTGATTTTCTCTGATGTTGAGTGAGAGAAAAATTCATGCACATCACATGGCATTTATGGAGAAGCTCAATCAATAATAACTGAGGTCTATAAAAGAGATAAGAGAAGAAAACAACTCTTCTTGTATTATTTAAGGATGGAAACAACACAACCACAAGAAAATGGACTGTCAGACTGTTTTGCAACTGTCTTTCAGACATCTCAGACAAATCTACCTGTATGGATGGGGTTTCCCCTGAAAAGGAAAAACAGTCCCCTGCTAAACATCATAGATGAAAGTGGGTCAGGAGGTCTGAAATAAGGACTCTATATATAGAGTTCCTCTTTAAGACTGAGATGACAGAAAAGTTTTCCCCCTCTTGAACTGTTGGTAACTTTGGCCATGATTCCAAGGTGGAAAGGCTCATAGAAAATTCTGGCGGTGCTGAACTTTTCCTGGTCATTTGGAAGCAGACTCAGAGCCAGGAAGGAAACTGGCAAGTTGATAGAACCCAGAATGGATCTGAGACCTACTGATGGCTGTAAATGCTGCTGTTGTAGTACTCTTTCCTATTATAATCAATGAACCATCAATAAAATCTCATTATATTTAATTACATTTCTAAGCCTCGTTTCTATTGTGTTGTGGGAACTTAGTGACTAAGTCCCAAGCCTGGAATAAAAAAGTAGAGGCAAGGGAGCAGTAACCTCTCCTAACGTGGGAAAGTGTGGGCTATGGTGTGGACCATTGGCCATGGGGTGCAGTGATGCCCAGAGATGTACTTGCCAGATGAAATGGATGTGTCATGATGATGGGGAAGAGTGTTACTGTAGGGGGAGTGGTGGGGTGGAGGCGGTGGGGTGAATGGGGACCTCATATTTTTGAATATGTTTTAAAAAAATGAATACATAAAATAAAATTAAAAAACAAATAAAACCTCTCCTAAAAGGCCTGAGTGCTGATGGCTGATGTGCTCACCAGCAGAGTAACAAAGTACTCTGAGGAGGAACAGTATCTTAAGTGTCAGTCACGGCAGAGGGAACAGTGGCCTGCACAGAAAGAAGGACTCGAGGGGAATTTTCCACATTACATTTAAAACAGCATCAGAGCCACCTCTAGGAAATTTGTTTCCACTAACAAAATTACAGAAAGGACTCCTCACCTCTCTCATCAGGAAGATGGCTTTGGTTTTCTCCATTTTGTCATTTTAACATGAAAAGAATGATCACTGCAGAAAACCATTGTACAGAGTTTAAAAACTCCTTAATCTTTTAGTTTTGTTTTCCCTCTTTTAATTCCAAACCCTTATGGTAGATCATCAAAAAGGAAATTAGGAATTTAAATAAAGAGCATGTCTGAGTTTTCAAGATAACAAGAGTTGATGTTACGCAGGGTTTTAGTGAAGGTTGCAGGATTTGGAGGCAAATATTTCTAAGGTCAAAGTATGACTGAGTGGTCTGGTGGCCATTACTAAACATCTGGTACTCTTAGTTTCTTCATCTATAGACGTAACTGATAATGGCACCTACATGAACATATTTAACTAGTGTAGATGTGGTGAAACAGTCATTCTCATAAAATGAAGGTAATAATGTGAAGCGATTCAATCTTTGTGGAAGTCACGGTGTGTGTCAAAGAATAAATAAACAGAACCGTAGAATAAGTAATGTCCCAACAATTTATTATCAAGGAAATAAATGGACATGTGTACAAACATGCAAGTAAAAGATTGTTCACTAGTGCATTGTCATAAACAGTAAAAGAATGTCCTAAAATTTCATTGCGTTTCAGCTTACAGGTCACTAACTTCCTCTAGGATGCATTCCCTGACCACATTTTATAAAGGTTATTTTCCTGCCCTCCTAGGAAGACATATGGCCTGCCCTGGGACTGGCTGATTTGGTCTCCTGTGGTCCTAATGGAAGCTCCTGGGTGCTCTGTGAAAGACATCGTGCCTAGAAGTTGAGAAGGTTGTGGGGCACAGACGTTAGGCTTTAGGGTATAGGGATATCCTGGAATCCCAGGTACATCCCCTCACCATCAAATCCTTGATTTTCCCGTCCCAGTGGCTCTCCACCTCAGCACTGTGCATCAGCAGTGTCCTGAAAGACTGCTCAGAAAGGCTGCCATGGCCTCCTGTGCCCCTGTGTGGCAGCCCCATGCTTGCTCCCCGCCCACCTCATAAGACTCCATATATCCCAGGGGCACAGGGCACTACCCTCTACATTTTATTTCTTATATCTATCTTTGTTCCCATTTTCCTTCCCTGGACTCCCTACCTCTTCTTTGCTGGTCCCTTCTTCGGGGGCAATATGAATTTCTGAGAAGAAGTGCATGTCCATGTTCCCCATCTCTGCCATCAGCCTGGACATAAGATGAGATCGAGGCAGAGGAGAGAGATTAAGGTGAGAGAATGAAGAGAAATAGATAATAGGGAAAGAACAGAGAGGTGGGAGGAAGATCAGTGAGCAGAAGAGGGTATAGAATGGGGGAGGGGTGGAAGATGGGCAACAGAGGAGGAGGAAGAAAAAGAAAAATGAAAAGGAAGAATAAAAGGAAAGGAGGGACTGAAGGACAGAGCAGAGTCAAGAGGAGGAGGAGAAAGGGGGAAAGGAGCACAGAGAAGGGATTCAGGGTAAAGAGGGAAAATGATTAGGAGGTGGAGGTGAAGGATAACCAGAAGACGGAGGAAGGGGAAGAGGAGAGGGAGGTGGCATTATAGAGGAGGACTGGAAAAGGAGAGGGAAGGAGTTAAAGGAACTTGGAGGAGGTATGGGGAGAAGGGTAAGGGAGGAAGAAAGGAGGAGAAAGGAGAACAGAAAGGGAGGAAGAGAAGATGAAGGTGGGGGGATTTGTACATCTGAGCACCCAGTTGATGAACCTGGGGTCAGTATGTTCAGATAGGGTTTGGGTCCAACTTCTTCTCTGCTTTCCCCACAGGCAATGTCAAATGAGGGTGTTCCTTGCCTACCTCTGACGCTTGCACTGTAGTTGCTGGTGTTGCTCGGAGGCTGCCTCCAGGAACTCCGTAGCCTTCTTGTACTCCTCCTCAAACAGCTCCCTAGAGGGACAGTCAAAGGAGTTGAAGGGTCATCAGACCGTCCTCCAACTCCTCCCTTCAGCTATTCTCCATTAGTCTATGGAAGAAGAGACCTTCGCTGAGTGCAGAGTGGCCCTCTCCACAGAACATCTTGCTCAGTTGAGGCAGGAAGTCCTCCAGCTTCACCTCAATTAGTTCCTCTGTGGATATAAGCAATGCGGGGCAGGGACCTCTTACCTCTGAGCCTCACTTTCCTTTCCCTCGCATTGTAGCAGGAAGATCTTCAGTGTCTCTGGGGGAAGAGGAACCAAAGAGGCCCTGTGAGAGCTCGTAAAAAGAATGAAAGTTGGACAAATAATGAGGTAGAAGATGTCAAATAAATTTAAAGTAATTCTGATTCCCTGCCTCAATGCCCTGCTTCCAAATCCCCTATCACAAAGATTGGGCCCTTAAAGAATAAACCTGTATCCTACTAATACTGTTAGCCTTAGCACACAGCAAGGGGCCTGGTACAATTGTCATACATTTGTGTGAACTGAACAGAATCCTCAGGTGCCAGAGTGCTCTCTGTATACCTATTGGTGTTTCTTCGCTCAGCAGGCATAGAGCAGAAACTCCCTAAGTATCTGTCATAAGTGGTGGCACGGACTGTGATACACTGACCAGCGAAGCAACAGGTTTACCCCACATGAATGTTTCAACAGAATCCATCTACTATGGGGAAAGTGGACTTTTATAACAAAGCTAGGGCAGAAACAAACACACACAGAGTGACAGAGCAGCTACTAAATACCTTGCTTTTTCCTCAAGACTTCCTCCAGGCGCAACTGTTCTCCATTCACTGGAAAAAATAATGACACTACCAAATTTCAGGCACCACACTATGACCTGTCCCTGACAACTCCAAATTCAGGGAAGGATCTCGCCAAAGGTCACACAAAAGGTCTTGTACAGATCCAGGAGAGCCTGAGTGTCTTCCTATAACCCCATCTCCTTCACCTAATGAAGATCTCTACGAGACCAGTCCTCTCCTCTATGTGTGCCCATATTCCCAATAAGAGGTACAGGGCCATGCCATTTGCAAATGGTGGTGTGAATATGACACAGAATGAACACTATTTTAGACAAACGTTACATCTGGTGGGAATATATGACCACAAAAATGTAACTGTATCAAGTCAGATGGGGATAAGTGATGTAAAGGGGAAAATACTAAGGGAAGAGGAATAGAGAGTGACCAGGTATGAGTGAGGTATTATTTTTAGATGGGAAGACATGGTAAGACCCCTCTGAGGAGGTGAAGTTTGAACTGAGAGCTGAATTACTAAAGACAATAAGATGGCATGTAGAATATCAAGGGTAAAGATCACTGTAGGCAAAAGGAACAGACAGTGAAAAGTCCATGAGGAGGGAGTGTGCCCCAGATTTTTTTCTCTGAGGTACCAGGGCTAGGGATTGCGGGAAGCTGGCACTCAGCCACTGAACCAGATTGGCTCCCTTAAGTTGGTTTTTTCATTTGTTTACTTATTGTTTGTTTTTTAATTTGTTTTTAGGAGGCATCAGGTACTGAACCCAGGACTTCCCATGCAGGAAGCAGGTGCTCAACTGCTTGAGCCACCTCTGTTCCCATCCAGGAGTGTTTTGTTGCCATTGGGGTAGGCAAGAGGTAGAAGTTAAGGCCAAAATGGTGGCAGTACACCCCACTGGGCTTTGGGAATAACACTGAGAAATCTGGGTATCTGGAAACTAGAGTTTAGGTAGGGCAGTGGAATTTAGGGTTTTGAGATATTCTGGGACTACACTGTATTCTTCTCATACCACTTACATGAATCTAATTCCTTCTGTTTGGCCTCCCAGAGGGCATGGGCCTCTCTCACCTCTTCACTGGCTTTCTGTTTCACTGGGCCAGAGATGAGAAAGACCAACATTGAGCAAGCAAATTCCTCAACTCTCCATTCTCTCTTAAAGTGTAGCATTTCAAACTACTCAACAAGCATCTCTGGATTACAGAGATAAAGAAACAGAAGTTTCCAAAGCCCACATTCTTTGTGATATAAGCCAGAAGATTGAGGCCCCTGAGCTCACATTGTTTAAACTCCTTAATCCGTTTAACCAGGTCCTCAATCCGCGGATCCAGGCTTTCTGCTGCAGAGGAAAAGGAAGATTGAACTGGAGAAGGCCAGCAGTCCAAAGCAGGTAGAGATGGGGTGGGTGCTGGCATGGTGATTACACTGCTTTCATTCACATGCATTTATTGCGTGTCTGCTGTGTCTCAGAAGTTGTGCAGGACACTCACGTGCTTCTGTTTTGGGTGGCAGAAAAAGACATTGAACAGAAAAACAGATCACAACTTGACATCATGTTGGGATGTGGCAACTGTGTTGTGAAAAAAAAATAATGCAAGATTTGGAGAGACAGATGGCAAAGGGGTGGAAGATGCTTCTCCAAGTACAGGAAGGACTTTCTAGGCCCTAAGTAAGGGAGAAGAGTAAACCCTACAGCTCACAAAATGGGGATAACATGAGAACCTTTCCAGAGAGAGGGAACAGCAAATGCAAACACCCAGAGCTGGGGACATAGGAAGTATTTATTTCAGGGAACAGGGAGGATACGCAGGGAGCAAGTGGACAGTGGCAGGATGTGAGGTCGAGTGAAGGAAAATGGAAGATCCCACAGGGTCTTGTGAATCAAGATGTGTGAGTCTGTATTTTATTCTCTGTGTTGTGAGAAGCCAATGGAGATCTCCTTGCAGTTGTACCTTGTTAAGACCCCTGGTAGCTGAAGGTGAGGGAACAGGATTAGTCTTTGACTTAGGGATAGTCCACATTTGACAAAAAGCAAAAAAATCTTCCCCTTGCATTTTAGGGGGCAGCTTGAGTGCCCTTCAGGAAAGGGGAGCAAAACTGTCCCTTGGGGAAATTTTTGCTACATTTTTTTCTAATTTAGCTGCCTCACAAGTTTCCCGGTTTAGATAATCTGAACCAAAAAGAGTTTCTCCTTTTTCTTTCCTCTTTCGTTCCAGGATCAACAGTGCAAAGCTGGAGGACTAGGCTGGAGAGAAAAACAACTCTCCTTTCTTAGGGAAAGGTTCACGAGAACTTCTAGGTCTCAAGTGCCCAGTTCTTTCTATTTGTCAGGAGTCTACCTGTGGGCATATTCCCTACATACTCTATTTCTGGGATTGGAGGGAAAAGCATAGAAATATAGGAATAAAACCTCTTCCTCACCTAAAGAAACTAACCAAGGCTTTAATGTGCTTATCTCAGCTCATCCCTTAGGCTGGGCTCTCAATTCTCCCCAGGGCAAGAATTGAGTGTCTTCATCTCTGCATCTATCCAGGGCCAATTCTAAAGAACTTACAAAAAGTCCGCAGAGTTTATAAGCACAGGTTTTGGGTTTTGGAAGCAACTGAAAGGGTTTTATGACCTTTGGGCCAGGGAGCACTCTGAGGTGGTAATAATAACTTTGAACGTTACCAACTCCCAGGGCATTTTGTTTTCCTTAGAAGGTTATACTCATTCTATGGTTCCTGTCCTGTGGTCTCTACCTCATTTTTGTCCAGGCAACAGACCTTAAGTGACAATTTTGGAAGGAGAGCCAAAGTTCCTATTTATCTGGTTTCAACTGACTGACCACAGAATTTTGAACTGAGAATGGGCTTGGCAGGACCTCTTTGCCCCAACCCTTGTGAACTACAAGTGCAGATCATCTCTATAGTACAGCACAACAACAAAAGGAAAGATACGGAGTCTTCTACATCATTTTCTGTCACTTGTGTATATAAATAGGGGGAAGTATATAAGTAAAACATCTCTGAGAGATATATACATTATTTAATGTTTCCTGCCTATAGGGAAGCCCAATGGGACACAAAAGTTTGGGAAAATCATTTACCTTCTATCCTCTGACTTCTTGAATTCTGAACCATGATGTGGTATTGGTGATTAAAACAATTATACTTTAAAATAAGAAGCACGATGGGATAATTTCCTGAGATTTGAATTGTGGTGACTGGATGTGAACCCATGTCTTGCCTGTCCTCAAACCCCAGACCCAGCCTCAGACACAAAAAGACACATGACCTTGCTGCAGGTTTTCTTCCATCTCCAGAAACTCTTTTATCTTATTTGCACTGGATTGCCCTGTGGAAACAAAACCAGAGTATAATTACAGGAACCACTGAGAGTGAGAGGGAACTGAAGAAAAGACCAGGCCCATCTGGCAGTGGAGAGAAAGGCTCCCCAGCAGACTTGGTCTTTTAAAAAAAAAGCTCAAGCTTCCTGATATTTCATATCCAAATAATTTGGAATGTATCTCTAAAACATAAATGTATTTTCTTAGAAATACACAGCTACATTATAATGGTCAAACATAAATATTCCTTAATATTCTTCCAAATCTAGACCACATTAAAATGTTTATAGTCCCAAACACGCCTCTTTTTAAGGTTGGTGGGTATAACCATTTCTCAGTGTAGCAGTGGCCAAAGAACAGGCAGTGTCCTCCGCTTCTGATTTTACTCTTCACTACATTTCTAGGGCCAGCCACTAGATATGACTTGGTGTATTCTCAATGTTTGCTTAGGATGGTGTCATCATTAATAATTGATATCTGCTTAAGCATTAAAAAAGACATAATACAACAAGAAACAAGTCAATGCTTGTTGAAGCTAAATAATATATACAGAAGCTTATATTATTATCTCTACTTCTCTTTGAAAATATTTTAAGAAATTCTATAAGGACATATTTTTTCAAGGGTGGAATCCATTTACAGGAAAAGTTTTCAATTTTCTTCTCTTTTATGGACAGGAATTTTCCTGAAATTCTCTAAAGCAAAATGCACTATACTTTAATTAAATAGGGAAAATATAATCTGAAAATGAAGGGAAATGTGTTTTTCATAGAGACTGTTCTTGTTTGAAGATGCTTAACAGAATGTATTTACATCTATCAATGTGTGGACCTTGGTCTGAAAAAACCTCAGTTTTAAAAGTTATTGTGAAGACAAAAGAAAAATCTGGATATGGGTCTGGTATGTGATGATATATTGAGGAATTATTGCTAGTTTTCTCTGGAGTGGTGTTAGTATAATGATTTTTTGTAAGGAAAATGTGTTCTATTATTAATGAGATGCATGAAATATTTCAGAGCAAAGTGAAAGGGTGTCTATAATTTACATTAAAATACGTTAAAAAAATAGATGTAGCAAATACGGTAAAACTGAACAATACTGAAATCTAGATGGTAGAGATTCTGCAAAACTGGTGAATTTATCATTTTCTCTAAATTTCCACATAAAAACAGAGCAACTAGATAATATAATAAAACACCTATCGACAACATTTATAATATAACATGATGCCTAGCTAGTCTATCAGACCTTAAATAGAAGTGGTTGGACACAATTCCCTATGTTTGACAACATCAGGCCTCCCCAGAATGCGGGTGCAACTTCCCACTCATTGTATGGGTCTCTACCCAATCACGTAAGACACTATTACAAGGTGATGTGGGAGAAGTGGGATAATGTGGGGCATATGGGAACCTCCTATATATTTTTAATGTAATATTTTTTGTGATCTATGTATCTTTTTTTAAAAAGGTGATTAAAGGAAAAAAGTTTTTTTTAAAAGTGGTTGGAGAAAGACTACCAACAGCCACAGGACCTGTTGGCATCTGTGCAAGAGTAAAAGGAAGAAGTAATGGGATAGCTTCTGATGGTCCTGAGACAGTAGAACAAAATATCCAGCAGATATTCAGTAGAGAACACAAGAGGGCAATTTGAGAATAGCAGCTGAGGATGGTAGTGGTGTTTTCCTCTTCAATAGTGAGTTTAAGCCTGAGGTAACGACTTCTGGAGCAGTTTAAACCCTAAGCCTGTGGTATGCTAGTTAATGTTTAATAGCCAGCTATCCAAAGTAAAAGGAGCTCGTTGTGGTATTTGCCAATTGGTGTGGTATAAATACGCCAGCATGGCCGATTTAAAGTTACATAAGTGATGTCACTGAAAGCAGATTTGAGAAAAGGTGTGAAATAGCACTCTATTATTCAGTATGTCTACCATACAGATACAATAGTCACAAAAAATCTCAAAAGCGTAACGGTAAAATGAAGTAATATACAAACTTAAACTTCCACACTTTCAAAATACATGAAACAAGAACAAATAGAACTAAAAAGAATAACAGAAAAGTCCCCAATTACTTTAGAGATTTTGAAAACTACCTCTCAATAAAAGAAGCAGACAGAAAAACAAATAGAAAAATTGTGAGCATATGTAAGCCCGGAACAACACTTTTAACCTACATGAACTAGTTAATATTACTATTTATAGAACATTCCACTTAAAATGGCAGAATACTAATTCGTTTCAAGTGCTCACAGAATATTAATCAATGTAGAAAATATTGGGGGTTAAAAGCCAGGTCCAAATAAACTTAAAATTATGCAAATCGTGCAAAGTATGTTCTAAAGCCACAAAGGAAATAAAGTAGAAATTAATAAGGGAAAGGTATCAGGAAAAGAGTGAAATATTTAGTAAGTAGCACAGATCTACATAACCTACATAACCTATGGATCAATGAAAAAAAATTAAGAGAAATTGGAAAGTATTTTGTACTGAATTAAAATAAAAACACAAATTCTCAATATTTGTGGCATGCAGCTAAGGAAATTATGGCTGTAAATATGTATCCTAGAAAATAAGAAATCTCAAAACAAAGACGTAAACTTACATAACAAAAAATATAAAAGAGCACATTCCACTTGATCTTAGCCAACAGGCTGATAACTGATAAAAGAAAGAGCAAATTGAACGCAAATCTGACAGAAAGCAGAAGAAAAGAAAAACACAAAAGAAGCAATGAAAAAAAGTAGTTAAATAACAACTGGTCCTTTGAGAAATGGAAGTCAAATCACCACCTATAGTGATTAAGAAAAAAAGGGAAGACAACAATTACCAATATCAGGAAAGAAGAGGAGTTATCACCTATGTATTCTACAACATTGAAGTCATCATGAGGGAATATTATTAACAACTCCATTCCAATAAATGTGACAATTTAGAAGAAATGAACAAATGACTTGAAATAAACATTAACAAAGCTCACTCAAGTAGAAATAGGTAACTTCAATGACATTTTGAATATTAAGGAGATTTTATTTGCAGTCATAAATCCTGTCAGAGAGAACACACCAAGCCCTGTTAGCTTTACTGCTGGATCCTACTCAACATTTAAGGATGAAATAATATCAATTCTAGGCAAAATTTCAGAAAACTGAAGATATGGGACGACTTCCCAACTAATTCAATGAGGAATGCCTTACACTTAACCCAAAGTCAGGTATAGATAATACAAGAAAAGAACGAACAGAGTAATATCCCTCATGAATATACATGCAAAAATTCCACAAAAAATATTTAGCAAATAGAATCCAACAATATATCAAAAGAAAATGATATGACCAAGTGGGTTTCATCCTGATAAGGGAAGGTTAACTCAATAGGTAAATGTCAACTAATGGAATTTATCATTAACAAAATCATAAAATAATAATCACAATACATGCAGAATACCATTTGACAAAGTCCAGCTCCCTCTCATGATAAAGCCTTTCTTCTAAAATCAGGAATATGACAATGATATGACCGATTGTGCTCATTATTGTGTTGAAGAATAAAAGTTATACATATCGGAAAGTAAGAATTAAAACGTTCCTTATTCACAGATGATGTGATTGTCTATGTAGAAAACACAATGGAACTAAAATCACCGAGTACAGCACGATTGCAGAATACAAGGTCAATAAACAAAATTCAACTGCATTTTTATATACTAGCAACAAAAGAACACGTAATTGAAATGTCTGAAGATATAATTTACAACAGCATTAAAATTATAAAATATACGGGAAACGGACTTTGGCCCAGGGGTTAGGGCGTCCAGTCTACCACATGGGAGGTCCGCGGTTCAAACCCCGGGCCTCCTTGACCTGTGTGGAGCTGGCCCATGCGCAGTGCTGATGCGCACAAGGAGTGCCCTGCCACGCACTGGGGTCCCACGTAGGGGAGCCCCACCCGCAAGGAGTGGGCCCGTAAGGAGAGCCGCCCAGTGCGAAAGAAAGTGCAGCCTGCTGAGGAATGGCGCCGCCCACACTTCCCAGGCCGCTGACGACAACAGTAGCGGACAAAGAAAAAAGACACGGCAAAAAGACACAGAAAAAACAATCAACCAGGGGAGGGGAGGGGAATTAAATAAATAGAAATAAATCCTTAAAAAAATAAAATAAAATAAAATTATAAAATATTTAGGAATGAATCATACCAAATAAGTGCAAAATGCGTACTCTGAAAAAATATATAAAACTTTGAAAAGGAACACTTAAATAAATGCAGGTATAAGCAGCAGTATTAATAGGTTAAAAGATAAAATATTAAGATAAAAAATTACACAAATTGAGCTATAGATTCACTGCAATACAAATCAAAATAACACTGACAAATTGATTAAAAATTTATTAGGAAATGTAAAGGATTTAGAATAGCCAATAAATTGTGAAAATGAATGAAGCTGGAATTCTTACAGTATCTGATTTCAAGCTTATTATAAAATTACAGTTTCAAAACTGTGAGGTATTCATATTGAGATGGACAAATTGATCAATGAAACAGAATACACTCCAGAAATCTACCTACACATACATAGATGAATACTTTTTGCAAATGTGAAAGGAAATTCAGTGTAGAAAGGACGGTCTTTTCTACAAATGGTGGTGATAGTTTGGCTACTGATTTGCAACAAAAAGAACTTAGACTCATATCTCACAACATACAAAAAAAGTAACTCAAAATGAATCATAGGCTTAAACATAAAGCATAAAACTACAAAATTTCTGGAACAGGCAAGAAAACATACGAGAAAACCTCTGTGAACTTAGGTTAGGCAAAGATTTCTTAGGTCCAACAGCAGAAACAGGATCCCTAAAAGAACAATCTGATAAATTGTACATCATCAAATTTGAAAGTGTCAGCTCTTAGAAAGACACCTTTTAGAGAAAGAAAAGACGAATCATAGACTGGGAAAAAAGCTTTGCAAAACATATATCTGATAAAGGAATTGTATTCAGACTACACAAAAAACTCTCAAAACTCATTAACGAGCAAACAAACAATGCAATAAAATACGGGCAAAAGGTCTGAGCAGCCAATTCACCATGGAAGAGATAATGATGGCAAGTAAGCACATGAGAAAATGCTCAATATCATTAATCATTACGGAAATACAAATTAAAACCGCAATGGGGTACCACTACACAACTACCAGGTGTTGTTGAGAATGTAGAAGAACCGGACCACTCACACACTGCTAGTGGAAATGTAAAATAGTACAGCTACTTTGGAAAACTGGCAGATTTCTAAGACGTCAATCATACACCCAGCTATTCCAATCTTAGGCAGTTACACAAGAGCAGTATAAGCATGTTTTTGCAAGGACTTTTACACCAGTATTCCTAACAATGCTATTTGTAAAAGCCAATTCCGAAAACAACTCTAAGGTCCATCAACATATGAATAGTTGAAATAAATTATGGTATATTCATAAAATGGATCGCTGTTCTGTAATAAAAAGGAATGAACTGTTGATACACTCACCATGGATGAATATCAAAATGATTATGCTGAGTGAAAAAAGTCAGGCCAAAGAGCCATATTATATTATTCCACTCATATAAAATCCTAGAAAATGCAAACTAATCTATAGTGACAGAAAGTTATTCAGTGGTTAGGGAAGGAGGAGACTCGGGAGGGAGGATTACAAGAAGTCACAAAGCAACTTTTTTGAGCGGTGAGTTCATTCCTTGTTTTTATTGTGATGATTTTTCGGGTGTATACGTATGACAAAACATCACTTGGTAGGCTTTAAATAAGTGCAGCTTATTGTACATCAATTACATTTCAATAAAGCAGTTCAGGATAACCTAGGTGATGGTTTTGTATGTATGTATTAGTCTGTCCTCTCCACTTTTCATAATAAAAAGCTTAATCTATCATTATGTTTTTAATTGATTATTAATAGTTTTACTGTTAATATTTTATCAGGAGAAAGCCTCCCGCTCTACCTCAGACCCTCACGCCCAAGCCTGTCTCTGCCGGTCGTGAGGAACAGACCCTCGCCCCTTGCCCTCCCTCAGACATCGTGCCTTACGGAGGCCCTCCAAAACCAGCCACCGCCTTACCTTCAACCTGCTCAGTCAAGTCCGTAGCTCCTGAAGGCCCCAAATTGGACATCTCTGACATTCCCGCCATTATCCGCGGTCTCTCAGGCAGCCCTCGCTTGCCTCGCCTTCACTTCAACTGGTGATTGGACCAATCATAAGCGAGGGCGGGGCACTCAACTGTTTGAGCCTGCGCAGTGCACTCTTTGGCCAATATTCGCGCCATAGGTGCAACCGGAGTAAGGGCGGCATGTACTGGGCAAGCGCAGAACATCTAGTGTGAGGCAGATCGAGAGGAGAGCACCAGACTTATATGTAGTGGTTTGAAACGTCTTAAGCACTAAGTTCTCCTTTTAAAACCACCTCAGACAGGCTTGGGCAGTGATCTCCTTTCAGGGCTGGGCCCCACAGTTCCCCAGTCGGACACCATGTCCCAAACAGAATGTCCCCCTCTCCAGAACCCCAACACCACTGGAACGGCTGACCAACTGCCTCCAAAATCTTGGAAGGTCAAGGGTAATCCAGACCTCATATCCACTCAGGAGGCGGATCCCTGATGCAGGGGCTTAGGGTGGGGTGTCCAAGAAGGGAGGGGGCAGCCCCTGCAAAGACTGGAATATCACCTGGTGTGCGGTGGTTTGGTTAGAGAAAGTAGGGGCAAGGGGTTCCCAAAGGCCAAGGAGACTCCCTCTGGGGTATTCCACATATCAGTTTATGCACAGCAGCCACCCTACATTCCTCACATTGTGTGCAGACCCTCAGAAGCCACCCTCCTGAGCAGAGAGTCCAGCCACACCCCTTCTGGCAGTCCTCCCCTCCTCACTCCACCCCCCAAAAGAGATGTAGAGGGAATGAGTAAACTCTTAGGCTGGTTGCTCCCCATCCCACTCCCTAGAGTTCTAGTTTTCAGAAGCGCATGCATGAGTTATTATAATGGGTCAGTTCTATAAGAGAAAGGTGGGGTGGAAAATAAGATAGTCCTGTGTCTTCACCCAGTTGGTATTTATTCAGAACTCAGTGTATATAAGACTCCTTTATGAAAGATTTACCTATCCCAGTTTTCCTCATCTGTGATATGGGCATAATGCCAAATAAATAAAAATTCATTTCAATGGAAGAAATTTTTACACCGTCACTGTACCTGAATTTTGGCAATTAAAAGGAAAATTCAGTACCTAATCCTTTTAAAATCTAATTATTAGTATCTGCTCATAGTTCATCTCCAGCTGTGGGATGTGCAAACATAAGTGGAAATATGTACAAACCTGTAGGAAACTATAGTTCACTATAGTGCTGTTTGTAATAGTGAAACACATACACTTGTACATAATTAGGGGATTTGTTAAATAAATTATGGTTCATACATATCAGGAAGTGTAAGCACTTAAAATCTCCATGTGCTCTGAGGTCATCAGGCCATACACTTACCAAATTCAGGCTTAGACAAGCTAGAGTTCTGTGTTGCTTTGGCCTCTGGGATACGGAACATGATGCTTCATCTACGTAGAAACATTTTCCTCTCCATCTGGCTAATTCCAACCCTTCCTTCTGGTCTCATCCAGTTCACTGTATTTCTCTGAGTTCCAAATACTGAAATTAACCTTGTTTTTTTCCAGAGTATGTCTGAATGTGGGGCCTAAGTTCTTTCTATCATCCATTTCTTCTCAAAATATAGACAGTTATGATGAAAGTACCTCTCACTGAAAACAGTTGTTGGGATAAACAGTTTCTGGTTCATCATACACCTGTTCGAACTGGATGCAAAAGGTAGCAGTACAAGTCTGCGTATTGTTGCTTGCAGCCCAGTACAGTCCTACCTGAATTGGGCTTTTTGGTATTTCATAAACTTTAAAAATCATTCAGAGCATTTTAAGGGGACTATCTCCTTCAATATAGCAGCAACTTGATGAATTATGTATTGTTTATCTTGTTATTTTCATAAGTTACAGATGAGGAAAGACACATGAAAGAAGTTGTTGATATGGGAAGGGTAGGGTATGTGCGAACTTCTTATATTTTTTAATGTAACATTATTTGTGATGTATGGATCTTTTAAAAAGAAAGACAATTTAATTAAAAAAAAAAAAAGACACAGAAAGAAGTTGAGTAACTTCCCCAAGTTTACACAGCTGAGGAGTGACAGAATTGGGATCAACCTCGGTGGCTCTGACCTTAAACACACGTTATTCTCTCCCCCTCAGAAAAGTCTGCATCAGTTAGCATCCCTGTGCCTGCAAGAAATAAAAACATTCTCCTCAAGCTGATGAAAAAATAAACACATTCATGCTTTCATATAAACGAACGTCAAGAGGTGGGGTGAACTACAGGCTATTTCCTTTTCTCTTTTCTGTTATCCTCAGTGCTGGCTTGATCCACAGACTGGTTCCAAGACAGATTCAGGAGTTCCAGGCCTCATATCCAGGTAGGCTTTTATGTCCAGGGAGAAAATGGTACATCTCCTCCTGTGTCTGTTTATTAATGGGAATGGAAAACTTCCCAACCCTAACCCCAGCAGGTATCTCCTCCCAGTATATTTACCAACACTGGGTAACAAAGGCCACTGTACAAACCATTATGAGGGGGTGATTTGTTGCATGTGACTGTGTGCATGTGAGGGAGGGCAGGAAGGAGAGAGAGAAAGAGAGCAAGAGAGAGAGACAGAGACAGAGACAGAGACAGAGACAGAGAGAATGAATCTGAAGCAGGGTTTATTTCTTATTCCAGGTCGATGCAGAGTAAAATAAGAGTGTGATTGTGTTGACACAAACATCATAGAATGGAAAGAAAAATTACATTGATTTTTTTTTAAGTAAGATTTTACTACTTTTTCAGTGTGGTATTTCCACTGTCAGCTGTGTATACCTTGTGGCCCCCTAACCAGTGACTCACTGTTTTGCCCTCTCCAGAGGTGAGAAAGGGCAGTCACCTAGCTATGAAGAGTAAGGCCTACAATCTAGGGTTCTAACTGCTTCTTTTTTTTTTTAAAACAAAGCAATTTTTTAATAAAACATAAATCCAACCAAAGTGTACAATCAATGGTATTCGCTGTAGTTACATATTTGTGCATTCATCACTTCAATCATTCTTAAAGCACTTTCTTTATTCCAATAATATTAATAATAAACAAAAAAACCACAAAACTCATCAACTCTCAATTTTTATGTTTCCCCTGCCATAAATAACTGCTATTCCTTTTCCTTCTCTCTAGTATATTTGTATTTATATTTTGTAAAAATAGTCATATATATGAAATATATGTCCGTGCTTTCATTTACATGGAACTTCACGTATTTATGCTTTACTTGAGGTTTTACTACATTATACGGCTCCATGTTATAGTTATTAGCTTTCATTCTAGTTATATACAAGACCTTATAATTTCTCTTTCAACCATTGTCATACATCATATAATAGCTCTGCTAGTTACAAACACCATGATGTACTTTCAACATTTCTATTAATTTCCAAAGATTTACAACGTTTTTACCAATTCTGCACAGATTAATCCTCAGTTTTCCATTCTTTACTGTCATTCCATTTTCTGGTGACCTTTATTCAAAGTAATAACTCCATGAGTTGACACAATGTATTTAGTTCAAAATAGCGCCATCATACAGTATTTGTTCTTTTGTGTCTGGCTTGCTTCACTCAACATAATCTCCAGGTTCATCCATGTTGCCAGATGCCCCATGAATTCATTTCTTTTTACCACTGCATAATATTCCAACGTGTGTATACACCACAATTTGTTTATGCATTCATCCGTTGATGGACACCTGGGGTGTTTACAACTTTCGGCAATAATGGCGCTTGAACATCAGGAGTGCAGATATTTATTCGTTTCTCTGTTCTTAGTTCTTCTGGGTATGTAACTAGTAATGGTATTGCCGAGTCAAACAGCATTTCTATATTAAACTTCCATAGGAACTGCCAAACAGTCCTCCACAGTGGCTGTACCACCAACAGTGAATAAGCATTCCTATCTCTCCACATCCTCCACCATCAGTGAATAAGCATTCCTATCTCTCCACATCCTCTCCAACTTTTACAGTTTTCCGACTTTTTAATAGCAGCGAGTCTAATGTATGTGAAATGATATAGCATTGTAGTTTTGATTTGCATTTCTTTAACCGCTAGTGATGTTGAACAATTTTTCACGTGTTTATTTGCCATGTTTATTTTTTCTTTGGACAATTGTCTTCAAGTGTTTGCCCATTTTTTAATCGGATAGTTTGTTTATTGCTGCATTGTATGAACTCTTTGTATATCATGGGTAGGAGGAGTGGGTTAATGGGGGTGGGGGTATATGGGGAACTCATATTTTTTGAATGCAACATTAAAAAAATAGAGAGAAAAAGCCTTATCACATACGTGATGGCCAAATATTATCTCCCATTGAGTTGGTTGCCTTTTCACCCTTCTATGAAAGTCCTTTGAGGTGCAAAAATGATTAATTTTGAGGAGGTCTCATTTATCTATGTTTTCTTTTTTTGCTCATGAATTGGGTGCAAGGTTTAAGAAACTGCTGCCTACCACAAGATGAAAGAGGTTGTTGATGTGGGAGGAAAGTGGGGAGGTGGCGGGTATATGTGAACCTCTTATATATTTCTTTCCCTTCCTTCCTCCCTTCCTCCCTTCCTCCCTTCCTCCCTTCCTCCCTTCCTTCCTTTTCTTTCTTTTTTCCCATATAACCCACTCCCCACGCCCCCACCACATCATTTTTGTAAATTGTATTTTTGAAGATATATACATCATATCAAAATTGTTACATTAAAAAATATAAGAGGTTCCCATATACCCCCCCACCCCACTCCTCCCACACCAACAACCTCCCACATCATTGTTTACAAAGTAAAATTTTTTGTGATCTATGTATCTTTTTTTAAGAAAAGACAATTTTAAAATTTGGGGAAAAAACCGGAAACTGCTGTCTACCATAAGATATTGAAGCTTTTTTCCTAAATTTTCTTCTTGGCGTTTAATGTTTGTCACTTTTCTATTTAGGTCTTTGATCCATTTCGAGTTCAATTTTGTATTCTTTCTTTCTTTTAAATATGGATATCATGTTCTTCCAGCACCACTTCTTGAATAGACTGTTCTGGCCAGCTGGGACGGCTTAAGGGCCTTGTTAAAAATCACTTGAGGGTCTATTTCTTAAGTCTTGATTCGGTTCCTTTGGTCAGTGCATCTGTCTTTATGCCTGTACCTTGCTGTTTTTAACACAGTAGCCAAGTAACATGCTTTAAAGTCTGCAACTGAGAATCCTCCAACTTCATTCTTCATTTTTGAGATCTTTTTGGTTATTTGGGGTTCTTTACCCTACCAAATAAATTTGTTAATTGTTTTTTTCCATTTCTGAAAAAAAAAGACTGTTGGAATTTTTATTGGGATTGCATTGAATCTGTAAATCAGTTTGGGTAGAATTGATATCTTAAAGGTATTTAGTCTTCCAATTCATGAAAGCAAAATGTCCATCCATTTATTTTTAGCAATGTTTTATAGTTTTCTGAATACAGGTTCTTTATAACCTTGGTTAAGTTTATTCTTAAATAATGGATTATTTAGTTGCTATTATAAGTGGAATTTTTTGATATTTGCATATTAAGCTCGTATCTCGCTATGATGAACTCCTCTAGTAGTTCTAATAGCTTTGTCGTGGATTTTTCAAGAGATTTTAGATATAGAATATCATCATCAGTGAAAAGTGAAGGTTTACTTCTTCCTTTCTTATTTTATTGCCTGTTATTTCTTTAAATAACCTAATTGCTCTAGCTAGATACTGACTACTAATGGTGACAGTGGGCATCCTTGTCTTTTGCCTGATCTCAGTGGGAAAATATTCAGTCTTTCAGCATTGAGTAAAATGTTAGCTGTATGTTTTCTATATATGCACTGTACCATATTGAGAAAGCTTCCTTGTATTCCTATCTTTTGGAGAGTTTTTTATTAAGAAAGTATGCTGTGTTTTGAAAAATGCCTTTTTTGCATCAATCAAGAGGATAACGTGATTTTTCTTCTTCAATTTATCAATGTAGTTTATTACATTAATTGGTTTTCCTGTGTTGTACCATCCTTGCATAACTGGGGTGAAACCCACTTGATTGTGGTGTATATTCTTTTAATGTGCTTTTGATTTTGGTTTGCAAGTACTTTGTTGATGATTTTTGCGTATGTATTCATTAAAGGAATTGGAATGTTATTTTCTTTTTTTGTAGCATCTTTATCTGGTTTTGGCATTAAGGTGATGTTGGCTTCATAGTTTGGTAGAGTTCTTTCCTGTTAAATTTTTTGGAAGAGCTTGAGTAAGATTGTTATTAGATTGTATTTCTTTTTTTTTTTTTTTTTAAAGATTTATTTATTTATTTAATTTTCCCCCCTCCCCTGGTTGTCTGTTCTTGGTGTCTATTTGCTGCGTCTTGTTTCTTTGTCTGCTTTTGTTTCTTTGTCCGCTTCTGTTGTCATCAGCGGCACAGGAAGTGTGGGTGGCGCCATTCCTGGGCAGGCTGCACTTTGTTTTCACGCTGGGCGGCTTTCCTCATGGGCGCACTCCTTGCGCGTGGGGCTCCCCCACGCGGGGGACACCCTTGCGTGGCAAGGCACTCCTTGCGCGCATCAGCACTGCGCATGGCCAGCTCCACACCGGTCAAGGAGGCCCGGGGTTTGAACCGCGGACCTCCCGTATGGTAGACGGACGCCCTAACCACTGGGCCAAAGTCCGTTTCCCTAGATTGTATTTCAGTGATTGTTAAAATTCACCTGGGAAGCCATCCTGTCCTGGGCTTTTCATCTTTGGGAGGTTTTTTTTTTTTGTTTTTTTTTTTTTAGTTCTTTTTTTATTTTTTATTTTATTTTATTGACTTTGTAATAATATTACATTAAAAATATATATGTGAGGTCCCATTCAACCCCACCCCCCACCCCACCTCTCCCCCCCCCCAGCAACACTCCCTCCCATCATCATGACACATCCATTGGATTTGGTAAGTACATCTTTGGGCACCTCTGCACCTCATAGTCAATGGTCCACATCATGGCCCATACTCTCCCCCATTCCATCCAGTGGGCCCTGTGAGGATATACAATGTCCGGTGATTGCCTCTGAAGCACCACCCAGGGCAGCTCCATGTCCCAAAGACGCCTCCACCTCTCATCTCTTCCTGCCTTTCCCCATACCCATCAGCCACCATGTCCACTTTTCGCAATCCAATGCCACCTCTTCTATGTGGACATTGGATTGGTTGTGTCCATTGCACCTCTATGTCAAGAGGAGGCTCAGATTCCACATGGATGCTGGATGCAATCCTCCCACTTTCAGTTGTAATCACTCTAGGCTCCATGGTGTGGTGGTTGTCCTTCTTCAACTCCATCTTAGCTGAGTGTGGTAAGTCCAATAAAACAGATTGTAGGTGCTGGAGTCTGTTGAGGCTCAGGACCTGGCTATCACATTGTCAGTCCAGAGATTCAAATCCCCTAACTATATCTTAAACCCCAACATTAACTGCACCTCCAGCACATTAGCATGAAAGTCTTATGAAGGGAGATCCCATCTGAGTTTTGGGAGGTTTTTGAGACTGTTTCAATCTCTTCACTTGTGATTAGTTTGAAGAAGTCTTCTATTTCTTCTAGGGTCAATATAGGATGTTTGTATGTTTCTTGGAATTTGCTCATGTCCTCTATATTGTCTAGTTTTTTGTCATACAGTTGTTCCTAGTATCCTCTTACGATGTCTCTTATTTCCGTGGGTTCAGTGTTAAGGTCCCCCCTCAAATTTCTGATTTTATTTATTTTCATCTTTTCTCTCTTTTGGTCAGTCTAGCTAACAGTTTGTCAATTTTTTTGATGTTCTCAAAGAACCAACAATTGGTTTTGTTGATCCTCTCTATTGATTTTTTTGTACTCAATTTTATTTATTTATTCTCTGATCTTTACTATTTCTTTGTTTTGACTTGATTTGGGTTTAGTTCACTGTTGTTGTTTTTGTTTTTCTAGTTCCTCCAGGTGTGCGTTTAGACCTTCAATTTTTCATCTTTCTTCTTTTTTAAAACCCCATTGAGGGCTATGAATTTCCCTCTCATCAATGTTTTTCAGTGTACCATAGGTTTTGACATGTTGCGCTCATGTTTTCATTTGTCTCAAGATATGTCCTGAATTATCTTGCAATTTCTTCTTTGACATACTGATTATTTAAGACTGTTTCGATTAATCTCCATATATTTGTAAATTTTCCATTTTTTCCATCCATTATTCATTCCAAGCTTCATTCCATTATGATCAGAGAAAGTGTTTTGCATAATTTTAATCTTTTAAAATTTATTGAGACTTGTATTGTGTCCCAACATATGGTCTAATTTGGAGAAGGATCCATGCTCACTTGACAAGAAAGTATATCCTGCTGTTTTGGGATGCAATGCTCTATAGATGTCTGTTAGATCTAGTTCCATTATCATATTATTCAAATTTTCTGTTTATTTTTCCTTTGTCCAGACATTTTATCAAATACTGAGAGTGGTGTATTGAAGTCTTCAACTATTATTTTAGAGACATCTCTTTCTTCCTTCAGTTTTGTCAGTGTATGCCTAATATATCTTGCGGCACTCAGGTTAGGTGCATAAATATTCAAGATATTTATTTCTTGGTGAATCGCCCCTTTTATTAATCTATAATGAGCTTCTTCATTCTGTATAACAGTTTTTCATTTGAAATCTATGACATCTGATGTTAGTATTACTCCTCCAGCTCTATTTTCATTGCTTTTTGTGTGGGCTATCTTTTTCCAACCTCTCACTTTTAACCTGGTTGTGTCCTTCCATCTGAGGTGGGTCTCTTGTAGACAACATATAAATAGCTCATATTTTTTTATCCATTCTATCAGTCTGTGAATTTTGATTGGGGAGTTCAATCCATTAACATTCAATGTTATTACTTTAAAGGTATTACATACTTAATCCATTTGTCCTTCAGCTCTCTGTTGTCATATCATTCTACTGTCTGTCTTTACTTTTAGTTTATCCTTCCTAATAATCTTTATTTCTATACTCTTCTCCAAATTTCTCCCGCTGTTTTTTTTTCTTTTCAGACTGCAGTACTTCCTTTAGTATCTCTTGGCATTTGGTAACATATTCTATCAGTTTTTGTTTGTCTGTGAAGACTTTGAATTGACCCTTATTTCTGAAAGACAATTTTGCAGATACAGAATCTTGCCTGGCAGTTTTTCTCTTTCAGTACCTTAAATACATCACACCAATTTCTTCACCACCTCCATAGTCATCTTTTCCTGTTTTCTAGTATGGCTTGTAACTTTTTGCTGATGTATTGGAATATGTTGGTGATTTATTCTAATGGTCAGTTTCTCTCTTTTGCATATTGTTTTTCTTTACAGATCTTCTTTGATATTTCTTTCAATTTATTCTAAGTCTTTAAAATTGCCTAGCTTAAGTTATAAAAATTGGGGCAAGGACTCACTAATGGGGTCCATATTTCTTCCAGGTGTTAGGATACAGAATATACTGAAAACAATTTTTTTTCCATGCAATTTCCAGACTGCTTAGCAGATGGCACTCCTCTGCACACCTTTGCAAGGAGGTGTTTCAGTCTAGGCTTTCCTGTGTTCCTGTGTTTACTCTGCAGAGTGGAGATTTAAAGCTTACTCTGCTGGGTAAATTCACTGAAGAAAAGCCTCCCAACTCCCCCCTCCCTTTTACCTTGAAAAAGCTGACAGCGAGGAAAACATCTGTTCCCCTCTCAGTCAGCTGCAGTGAGCAAGGATTTTATCCTTGCTCTATTTCTTGATGGTGTGGGATGGGAGACCTTCTGGGCAGCTGCAAGGACTTGGTAAGTTATGTTTGTTGTTTTGGCTTCTTTGTCTCTCTGTCCCTCACCCTCCTGGGAGTTGTGTAGCATTGTCCTTTTCTGCTGACCCCCAAAGCTGGTCCCTCAGACTGCTTTTGGCTTTTTCTCTATTTTGTGTGTGTGAGATTATTGAGTGCTGCCTTTCATCTGATGCCATCTTCCCACAGTCTCTTGTCGTCAAATTTTCATATACTTTCCTATTTAATGTCACCAAAATAAAATAATCCATTATATCTATCTCACTTTAGGGAAAAAAAGCTTTCCAGTAGGACCAGAACTTCTTCTATCTCAAAAGTTTGAATGAGCATTGCTAGTGTTTATTTGTCTGGTTGAGCAACCCATGCCCTTATGAATGGCACATTCTGTTTGCAATCATAATAATATCTTTGGTTGACTTTTTGTCTTACCTTAATCTGAGAGACAATACAATCTTCTAATGTGATTTTCCAAGTCCAGCAAATCAGTGCGGCTAATAGGCAATTTGTAGAAGGGCCTGAGGACTCTTCCTCCAGGGTGGTGCACAAAACCATGGATTTTGGAGGTAAGAAGTAATTCTGTCTTTCCACAGTATTTATCTAGTCACCCTCTTCCCCTTTTTAAGTCATGTAGGAGGGGAAGGCTAAAAGAAAATCCCAATAGATGCAATTTGACCCATACTTTTTTAAAAAATAATAATTATTTATATTTTCAAAAAGAAAAAAAATTTAACATTTGCAAGTTTTCCCCTGTAGAGAGGGGTTAATTGGAAGGAACAGGCCTGGCTTCTATACAGGCAGCAAGTCAGGTACAAACAGATGCGCAATCTGGGCTGGAATTGTTTTCACACAGCATTAATGAACAGTAAAATTCCCTTTTGTTTTGTGTTCTTTTGGTTCTCTTTTTTTGTTTTGTTTTGTTTTGGGGATGGGGGAGGAAAAATAAAAAGAGAGAACAATGCCAAAAATATTTCCAACAATATCAAAAAACAGAGTACCATATTTCTTGTCAAGACAATATGAATTCTGGAAGAATGATTTTTTCTGGTTTTCAAAACTAATATATCTTTTTGCCAAAGCTGCCACATCAGAATATTGGACTTCCAGATCAAATAACCTCCTTCCCCCATACATCCTCACTCGTCATTTCTCAAAAAAGTGTAAGTGAATGTGTTCTGTTCTTGCAAACATAAGTGCTAATAACAAAAGACCTCTTCTGGTAGTTGTATGGTGGTGAGGAGTTTTCATAAATATCCAAGTTTTACAATAGTTGGAAAGTCAAAAATTTGTTGCTCTAAACATAAATATTACTGTAACTGTCAACCAACTGATTTTTTTAAAATTCTGCAATATATTCTTTATTGTTTCTTTGCTTTCCCCTTCACTGAAAATTGCCCGTTTTTTTTCTTCTTTTTGTGCCAGGCAACTGACGATTAGTTCTGCTCAGTCAGATACAGACAGAGTTCTCAGAAGTACAACCACTGTGATATCTCAGGTGCAGTACCCAGCCTGAATCCCCACAGTACCAAAATCAGGCCCAATGCTACACTGTGAACCAGCAACAGGGTTTTCATTATGTTGAATATCCCCAAGTCCTGGGCCCTTTCCTCATCCTATTTCCCCAAGTTACTTAGTGCTGTTTAAAAAGTCTGGTGTCATGATGGACTCTTTTCTCCCCACAAGAGTAAAAGCTCCACAGATTGTGCTGTCTACATAGTGGTCAATGGCAGCAGCAGTGACTGATGCTTCTGGAAAATAAACAGTCTTACAACAGGCAGGATCTTAGGACTGCTTCAGGCATTTGCATGGGGGGCTCAAACGAGGGCACTGTGTTGAAGCCAGAGAGTGTTATGCCTTCGCCACCAAGTGGGGATGTGATACCCCCATTGGTTTCCACCAGAGTTCTCCAAGACATGCAAAGCATGATAACTGATGAAATCCACTGCCTGAGTTTTCAACTGATCTGCACTGTAGAGGTTAGCCAGAATGAGAGTTTCTGCAGCATTCTCCATGGAGAAGATATTCACAGGGCATCCTCACACATGAACCTTAAATACTCCAAGGCATACTTTTCAGCAGCTGCCAGCAAGTCATCAGCCATTTTGTCAACTTGTGCAAATGAAGCCACATCATATCCTTAAAAACTTCAGGCTCCACATCATTGATTTCAACCCAATTTTTTTGCTCTTCTCCATTTCAAGTTCAAACAAGGCACTAAATCTGGAGAAGGAACTGCTAAGATAGCTTTGTGAGCCTGGAATTCCCAGCCAGCAACATACGAATAGATGTCTGTGAACAGGGAATTCTCCCACAGTCCTCCTAAGGCATCTGCCAACCGGCATTCAGGGACTTTCACCTTATTCATAGTATTCTGGTGAGAAATGTTGACAGAGTCTTGCCCACACTCACCTTACAGAACAGAGTAAGCTTGCCATCAGGGAGAAGCCTCTGGCCTCTTCCAAGAGAAAATCTCTACAGATGAATGTTTTGAGTCCCCAGTTCTTGCCTTGCACAAACCTGTATGCCTGTTGACACTCCATTGCTTTGGTTTCTTCTTCCTTGGCATTCAGGATAGGGAATTTAAATTTTGCCCAAACTTCACCATTTGGACAGCTGACCAGTAACAGGTGAAATGACAGATAATCTTTTCTTTCTTCATCAAGCACTTTTGGGTTTACTTGCAAACACCATTTCAGTTTATTATTGGCTCCTGGTGAAAAGGTTGAACTTTTAATGACGTCACCCACTTCCGTCTGGTAAAGGCTAAAGTTATTGATGGTTCATGTGGCAGTTTGTTATTGTTTATGGATTCCAAAAACAGATATTGGATTATGTTTATGAACTGGTCTGTTCCTCTGGGCATGTTAGATTAGATTGAATTGGATTTAGAGGTCTCACTTTTACTTGATTAAATAAAGATTAAGGCTTTGATTGGGCCTTTAAAGCAGGATGACTTTGAGTCCACACCCCATTGGTGGTCAGAGACTCACAGAGAAAATGACATGGCAGAAGATAAAGTTAGAATTTTGATCCTGGAGCCCTGGAAGTAAGAACACAGAGAAGCAGATATGGGGTAAAGGGAGAAGGCTCCAATAGACTTGGAAGAGGCACCAGGAAGAGAGATAATCCATCAGCCTGACAGTTTACAGCTGGCCTTATGGAGAGAGCAGAGCAGCTGTTCCCAGAGAGAAATGAGCCCTGGGAGAGAGACAAGACTTGCCCCAGCCTGGGGCTGAGATTAGAATTGAAACTAGGACCATGGAATCTTAGGAGGAGGAGGAAGACCAAACCATTACAGACATTGCCTGCCATCTTGCGTCAGCACATGGCAACAGATTCTGGGTGAGATTTTACCTTGAGTTGGACTCTTTAGGGCCTTGTGACTCTAAGCTCCTACCCAAATGAATACCCTTTATAAAAACCAACCGATTTCTGGTATTTTGCATCAGCATCCCTTTGGCTGACTAAGACAGTCTATATGCAGGAGTATTTTACTGCCTTGATCTGTTTGTAGCACAAGCTTTCAAGTACGAGGCCACTCAACATTTCTGCCAGAGGTGGAGGATGTGGATCCCTTGACATTGATAGTTTAAAGGGTAAACAAGATTTACAAGGGGAGGGGCAAGAAGGCATCGGATTAAGTGCACCCACATCATCTCTCCTAAAAAAATGGCTAAGTGGGGGCAAAATCCTGCCTGAGTGAGCTGTTTGGGGAAGGCACAAAGGAGAAGGCTGTAGAGCATCGATCTGGAGACAGCGTGACAGAAAGAGAGATGGCTCAAGGTAAAACCATGTGTTTCTAGTGCTTCAGGTGGGAGCTGTGGGATGACTAAGCCTCTCCTTCAGGGCAGGAAGCTGCAGGAATCCCCTACACTTGCTGGTCACCCAGCTGGAAAAACTAACTCCAAGAGTGGGAGAGTTCTGATGAAGAGTGGAGGGGTGTCCCCCAAGCGCAGGTTCAATTGTCTGGACGCCTCTTTTTTCGAGCTTTGAGGATCATACCAACTGCTTGAGGAGAAACCAGGAAGAGGGGAGAGGTGAATTTGCTGAGGCAACCTGATTTACCTAACCTCCATGGGATAGGGTAAATTGGTTTGGGAAAAGGTGGAGTAAGGCAATTAACTAGTGCTGTGCAACTCACCTATGGGAGGAGGACAATAGGAAGTGTTTAATAAGCTTCCAAGAGCATATTTAGGGTTCTTGGCAAGATGTGGGTGCTTTCTCTCAAAGTGACTGAGAGTCATTTCTTTCTGTGGCGAGCTAAGTAACCAAGGTCCCATTTGAATTTCAAAAGGAAATTTTCACACAGTCTATTGCTTCCTGCTGCCCCAAGAGAGAAAGCAGTTAGAAAAAATAAGGGAGGGGGAGGACAGATTCCTAATTAGCAGTTTATCCAATCGCAAAAAGTCAATCCTGCCCTAGGGAAAGGGACATTTTCTGAAGCATTAATCAACCCAACAAGAAAGTTTAGCTTAGTGGAAGAGTTTTAGCCTTGAATATACAAGGTCTCTAGTTTGATTTCCAGCTCTTCTTAGAGTAGTGACCCACTGCAATATTAAACATCTAGATGATACTTTAGGACAGGAAGAACATAGACATTATCTCTGTATTAGTGACTCTTGGGTCTCTTATTTTTCCTTAAAAAAAGTTTTCTTTTGTCATATAATTTAACTTAGTTTACTAACTAAAGCCCACTTCAAAATCTGCAGCGAGAAAGTTGCAGGGTAATTGATTGATAAACACCAGCAGCCTGACGAGCACCATAGGGACTGAAGAGGGAAGTCTGTTGCTTCTTGGAGTTTGGTTGACTCCTTGCTTGTGGGTTTGTCTGTTTTTGTTTTTCTTTTTTCTTATCTTTCCTTTGTCTTTATCCTCCACTCCCCCTCTTTTTAATTAGATGCTGTCATTTTTTTTTGCTGAGTTTCCTCTTCTTCGATTTCCTCTTTTCTGTGTGTACTGATTTTGAATACCAATGCTATCACTTTTCCTTCCTATATCTTTCCATCTTCCAAATTCTGTTTTTGTTCTTACATTCCACCTCTCTTTGCTTTGTCCCAATTTTTATGACTTTTTATTTCTAACACTTCTGTTCTGTTTTCGATCTTTTCTTAACTGTTTCTGTTATTGTCATTTCTTTTCTCTTTGCCTCTATCCTCATTTTACTGGCCTTTTAATTCACACTATATTCTTCTCAATATTCAGTTTCCCATTTCATTGTAGGCACTCCACTTTTTTATTCCTATAACTCTACACTGCTTACATGAGTTTAATCATCATTTTCCTAGGTCTTATATGGTTCTTCTGCTAACTTTTACTATCAATATTACTATTATACTTTTCATACCTCTTTTGCTTTCCTTGACCCTAGTCATTTTCCTTCAAGGGAACTTAGATAACAGAAAGGAAATAGAAGAAGAAGAAAAAGTGTGAAAGAGAAAACTTAACACACACACACAAACAGCAACTAAATAAAACCTGAGAATAGATGGAGAAGCTTATCAACTCAACAAACCCATCAAGTTAAATGGAGGCCTGACAGCAACTAAAAATTACAAACCATGCAATTCTCAGGAAGACATGGCCCAGTCCACTGGGCAAACTAAAAATTAGGAAGAGAAACAGAACATTGAACAACTAATCAAAGCTGTCTAAACATATATCATGGAACAACATAATGAAGTGAAAAAGAAATTAAAGGATATTATGTAAAAACTTGGAGAGCATACTGAAGAAATTGTAAAGATACAGAAAAAGATAACAAATATGATGGTGATGAATGGCACAATCGACGAAATACAAAAATACACTCTCAACAAATAAGAGCATATCTGAAGAGGTAGAGGAAAGAATTAGTGATGTGGAAGACATTACCTCTAAAAGAAAACAGATAGTAGAATTGAGAGATAAAAAGATAGAAAAAATCAAGATGGCATGAAGGGATTTAAATGACAACAAAAAACACGCAAAATGCGTTATAGGCATTCCAGAAGGAGAAGAGAAACGAAAGGAGGCAGAAAGGGTGCTGGAGGAAATAATGGTTGAAAACCTCCCAAACCCATTGAGGGAGATGGATGTGCATATCCTGGAAGTGCAGTGCACCCCATACAGTATAAGTCCCAACAGGTCTACTCTAAGACATATACATGTCAAATTACCCAATGCTCAAGACAAAGAGAAAATACTGAGGGCAGCAAGAGAACATAGAACCATCACAACCAAGGGAAGGTTGATAATACTAAGTGCTCATTTCTCATCTAAAACCATGGAAGTGGGAGAGGTGGGGCAAGATGGTGTCTGAGTGAGTGCACCTTATAGTCTCTCCTGCAAAGAAGCAGCTGGAGAGCATTGGAAATTCTTCTGGACCACATTGTTTCAGGATTTTGCAGGGCAGGAGGTGCTTGGACATCTATTTGGTGGGAAGGTGACAGAGAAGATTCATGTAAAAGGTAGAATTTATTGTCTCTTTCACAGACATCAGGGGTGCGCGGCGGGATGCTTCCCCCTGGGCGGGCGGCATGGCAGCAGTGATTCCTGGGGGCTCTGCTGCACTGGGGAATTCCTAAGCCCTGATCAGGCTACACGGGGGCTTGCAGGGCAGGAGGTGTCTGGAAACCTATTTGGTGAGACAGAGACAGAGGAGAGTTTTGCAAGACGTGGAATTTTGGGTTTCTGACACAGAGATCATAGCTTCCGGGCAGAGCCCCGCCCCCTAGGGCTGGCTCCCGATCTGCGGTGGTCCTCAAATTCTTTGCAATACAAAGGCATCACCAGCAGGCTGTTTCGGGGGCTTGCAGGGTGGGAGGTGTCCTGAAGTTGACTTGGTGAGACAGCGAAAGAAGAGACACTTGTGAGAGGGGGAATTTTGGGTTTCTGACACAGAGGTCAGAATTTGTGGATGTGACCCCCCCACCCCATAGGGCTGGCACCCAGCTGTGGGGATCCCTGAAGCCTGTGTTGCATTGTGTTGCTCCCAGGCTCCCTGTTAACTGGATTCGTGGTTCTCAGGTCTGTGTCCCCTAAACCCTGGTGGCCGACATCCCAGAGACTCACACCTCTTGAGTGTCCAATATCACAGACTTCCCATCCCTGAATCCACCATGCACCGAGGGCCATCTGAGGTCCTTGATTGTCCTAGCCATCAGTGTTTGTGGTTTTTTTTCTTTTCTTTTCTTTCCTTTTTCTCTCTCTCTCTTTTTTTTATTGTCTTGGTTGCTAATATTGCATAATCTCCTAGGATTTTCTCCCTTTGTATCCCCCAAGGTCTTTTGTTGCTTATTGAGGGGTTTTTTTCTTTCTTCTTTTCTTTTTCTTGCTTGTTTCCCTCACTTTCTTGGCCCACCCCCTCTCTTTTTCTTTTTTTCTTTTACTTTTTTTATCTTCTTCTCTTTTATCTCTTTTTCTTCTTACTTTATTTTATCTAATTATACAATAGGTGCTACAGGGAACACCTCACATTTGCTGGGGTTCCTAATCCTCCATTTCCTCATTTCTGTGTTAATTGATTTGGCCACCTACACTATCCCGTTTCCCGCTCATCTTGCTATCCTCCATCATCTACTGTCTCTCCTATATTCCACCTCCGTTTCTTTGGTCCCCAAAGTGTCTAACTTTTAATTTCTAATACCTTTGTTTTGTTTTCTGTCTTTTATCCACTCTTGATACTATTGTCTTTCTTTTCTCTTTCCCTCTCTCATGAAAACACTGGCTTTTTAGTTCATACTATATTCCTCCCCATATTCAGTTTACTATCTCATTATAGGTACTCTACTTACTGCTATAGCTCTACACAACTTACATGAATCTAATATCCATCCTCCCAGATCTCATATTGTTGCTCTGTTAATATTTATTACCTATATTACTTTACACATTTTCATTTTTACACAATTGACTTTCCCTGGCCCTAATATTTTCCTTTAAAGTGAACGCGCCCAGCAACAAGAAATAAGAATAAGAAGAACAAAGTCACAAGGAGAAGATATAACACTTACACAAGAACAACAGCTAAAAAATCCCCAAGACTAGCCAAAGAAGCTAAGGAACTGATTAAACCCGTCAAGATAACATGATGATCAGACAGAAACAAAAATCTACAAACCAAACCAATAATCAGGAAAACATGGCTGAATTCAATGAACAAACTAAAAATCAGGAAGGGGAAAAGAACTTCCCACAAGTAAGTAAAGATCTCAGAACATATATTAGAGACAAAATGAAGTAAAGGAAGAGTTTAACAATATGAAGAAAACACTTGGAGAGGAAATTGCAGACATACACAAATAGATAACACATATGATGGGAATGAACAGCACAGTCCAAGAAATCAAAAATACACTCGCAGCCAATAGCAGCAGATTAGAAGAGGTGGAGGAGAGAATTAGCAATGTGGAAGACAGTACATCGGAAATGAAAGAGATAGTAGAATTGATCAATAAAGAGACAGAAAAAATCAAGCTAGGACTTAGGGACCTGAATGACAATGCAAAATGCACGAACATATGTATTATAGGCATCCCAGAAGGAGAAGAGAAGGGAAAGGGGTCAGAAGGGGTGTTGCAGGAAATCATGGCTGAAAACTTCCCAAATTTCCTGAGAGAGACAGATGTACATATCCAGGAAGCACAATGCATCCCAAACATCATAAATCCCAACAGGCCCACCCCAAGTCATATACATGTCAAATTATCCAATGCTCAAGACAAAGAGAAAATTCTAAAAGCAGCAAGAGAAAAGAAAACCATCACATACAAGGGAGGCTCCATAAGATTAAGTGCTGATTTCGCATCTGAAACCATGGAGGCAACAAGGCAGTGATATGACATAGTCAAGGTACTAAAAGAAAAAAATTTCCAACCAAGAATACTCTACCCAGCTAAACTAACATTCAAGGATGATGGAGAGTTCAACATATTCACAGATAGACAGAAATTGAAAGAGTATGCCAACAAGAAAACTCCCCTTCAAGAAATACTAAAGGGAGTTCTTCAGGAAGAAAGGAAAAAAACAGGAGAGGCAGAGTTGGAGGAGAGTGAAAGAGCAGCAAAAAAGACAAAAAGAGAAGGAAAACAAACAAACAAAATATGACAAACACAAATCCAATCAAAATATGTCTAACATAAACAATTCCTTGAAAGTAATAACACTGAATGTCAACAGATTAAACTCACCTATAAAAAGATTCAGACTGGGACACTGGATAAGGAAATATGACCCATCTATATGCTGTCTACAAGAAATACATCTTAGACACAAGTCTTCATGGAGGTTGTAAATGAATGGCTGGAAAACAATCTTACAAGCAAAAATGACAAAAAAAGGCAGGAGTAGTTATAGTAATATCAGACAAAATATACTTTAAATGTGAAACAATTGTGAGACATAAAGAAGAATAATACATATCAGTGAAAGGGACAATTTGTCAAGAAGAATGAACAATCATAAGTATTTATGCTCCTAACAAGGGCACCTCCAAATACGTGAGGCAAACACTGGAAAAACTAAGGAAAGAATAGATGCATCTACAATTAGAGTGGGAGATTTTAATACACCACTATCAACTTTGGACAGAACATCTCAAAAGAGAATCACTAAAGAAACAAAATATTTGTACAGTATATTACAGGAGCTGGATCTAATAGACCTATACAGATCATTACACCTGAGTACAGTAGGATATACATTTTTCTCAAGTACACATGGATCATTCTCCAAGATAGACCATATGCTAGGCTATAAAGAAAGGCTCAATAAATTCAGAAAGATTGAAATCAAAGAAAATAACATCTCTGATCACAGTGGAGTAAGCTGGAAATCTGCCAGGGGCACAGACACAGATTTCACAGCAAGATATGGAAATTAAACAGCACACTCTTAGAAAAACAGTGGGTAAAAGAGGAAATCTCAAAAGAAATCAATAACTACCTTGAAACAAATGTTAATGATAACAGAACATACCAAAAGTTATGGGATGCAGCAAAAGCAATACTGAGAGGGAAATTTATAGCCATAAATTCATACATCAAAAAAGAAGAAAGAGCAAAAATTGAAGAATTAACTGCACATTTGGAGGAATTAGTGAAAAAACAACAAAGAAATCCCACAGGAAGAAGAAAGAAAGAAATAACAAAGATAAACGCAGAACTAAATGAAATAGAAAATAAGAAAACACTTGAAAAGATAAACAAGACCAAGAGCTGGTTTTTTGAGAAGATCAATAAAATTGACAAACCCTTAGTGAGACTAACAAAGAAAAAAAGCGAGAAGATGCAAATACACAAAATAAGAAAGGAGAAAGGAGAGATCACCACTGACCCCACAGAAATAAAGACTACCATAAGAGGATACTTTGAAGAACTATATTTCCAACAAAAATGACAATTCAGAGGAAAGTTACCTGTTTAAGATACTTAAAGGGGAGAATCTGATGTAGGACAGACTCCTAGGGAATATATGAATGCTCATTTTGCCAGAGTGGGTTATATCATTCCGTAGATCCCATATAATGAGAGAGAAGGTATACCCACATCCTGGGGAGGACTGATGCCATCAAATAGAGGGAACTGTATCTCTCAAGAGAAATGGTGGCTCCCAGGGCATTAGGGCAGTTGAGCATGTTAAGCCCTCAACACTGTTGCAAGTAACTCTGAACATGGCTCTTCAAGAAATGAAGATTGACTGTCACTGTGAGCCCTAAGGGGAGGAAGAAATAGATATTGAATAGATGGAATCAACATAACTGTGAGGGCAATAGACATGTTTCAGAAGAATACGCAAGGATGGATATAAACCATGTAATATTACACACACACAAAAAAAGGGGCTGATAGACTAATAATGTAAATCATAATGTAAAACATAGGATAACTAAAAATTTAGAAAATTGTATAGCCTAAAGTATAAACCGCAATGTAAACACAAATGTTACCTTGTTTGAAAGCTATTGTCTCAATATCTGTACATCAGTTTCAGTAAATATGATATGAATATGTTAAAAGATTATTGCTGTGGAAGGGAAAAGGTTTTATATTGAATATGTGGGAGTACTGTATAGTGTATATATGAATTACTGTGATCTAAAACTCTTGTGAAGATAAGCTTAATAATTAGAAAAAAGAAAAGAAAAAGATAGGATGTAGAATTTCTCCAAACTAATATGTATTCTATACCTAACCTTTAAACTCATCGCTATATTCCATTTTACTATTAAGGGAACCTGACATTATACTGGGTTTCACTGTTCAGGAAGTTTTGGATCACAGAGTGGTTCAATAATGGCAGTGGAGGAATACTGGTATGGGATGTTATTGACAGAGGAGATATGGTTGACAGGGAGTTATATAGGGTATGTGTCCAGGGTGCATGGAAATGTTTGGATATACTCATAGTGGAAACAATTAAAAACAGCTGGGGTGGTATTGGGTTCCTGGCTGGGGGAGGGGGCACTGTCGTGGTCCCTAGGGGAGCAGCGGCAGTCCCCAGGGTGTAACAGCAAGGACCAGGAAGGAATGAGGGTCCAACAGTGACCCCCCTGATACTAATGACTATGCTTGTGAGCCTATACACCTGAAATAAGAACAAGGCCTAGAGCAGCACTGTGCCTAGGGGTTCCCTCCTGACAGCCTCTGTGTTACTCAAATGTGGCCAGTCTCAAAGCCAAACTCAGCATGTAAATGCACTGCCTTCCCCCCAGCGTGGGACATGACACCCGGGGATGAGTCTCCCTGGCACCGAGGGATCACTACCAAATACCAGCTGGTGATGTAACTAGAAAATGACCTTGATTTAAAGGTTAAACGTGGACCAGCAGAATATCCCTGTCTATATATAATAACAGGAGTTAAAAATGCTGTTTGACCTAAATTAAGGGGGAAATGGAAAGGACAAATGAGTTTATATGGCTATGAGTCTCTAAAAAAGAGTCTGAAGGTTGTCAGAAGGATTGCCCTTATGCACACCTGAGCAGAGTCCCAGAGACAGATAAAGTAGATAAAACCCCAGGTATTGGTTCTTTTGAGGGCTAAAGAGACCCACAGGTTCTATGGTCATGGCAGATGGAGTTCACTGCCATGTCAGTTGGCCCTTCTTTGGAGCTGTGTTTCTGCATGATGGAGCTGGACTCCAATATGATCCCTTTTCACAAGCCTTTCATGCTACTTTCCTGGAATTGTAGTTGGTGCTGGGGCTTAAGATATATCTAGGGGATTTGAATCTCTGGACTGATAGCCAGGCCCTGAGCCTCAACAGACTTCAGCTCCTACACTCTGATTTATTGGATTTACCCCACTCAGCTACCATGGAGTTGAAGAATGTCAACCACCACACCATGGAGCCTCGAGTGCCTACAACTGAAAGCAGGAGGATTGCATCCAGTATCCATGTGGAATCTAAGCCCCCTCTTGACGTAGATGTGGAATGGACACAACCAAGCCAAGGCCCACAGGAAGGAGGAATACAGTAAGGATTAGAGTGGACTTAATGATATTCTATTCATGAACTATTGTGGTTAATAATCGAGAAAATGTGGCATTGGTGTGGAAAAAGTGGCCATGGTGGCTGCTGGGTGTGGGGAATGGGAGGAAGAGATGAGATGTGGAGGCATTTTTGGGACTTGGTGTTGTCCTGAGTGGTGCTGCAGGGACAATTGCTGGACATTCTATATCCACCCATGGCCCACTGGATGGAACGTGGGAGAGTGTGGGCTATGGTGTGGACCATAGGCCATGGGGTGTAGCGATGGCCAGAGATGTACGCACCAGATGCCATGGATGTGTCAGTGTGTGACTGTGGGGGGAGTGGTGGGGTGGGGGTGGTGGGGGTGAATGGGGATCTCATATTTTTGAATGTAATATTTTTTTAAAAAATGAATAAATTGAGTAGAATTTGAAAAAAAATAAAAATAAATAAAGTTGGCCTAGAATTTACAATATATTTGCACTTTGCACCACACAATTTTTTAGGTTTTGACAAATGATGGCCTGTATACATCATCGCAATGCCATGCAGAACAATTCTAATGTCCTAAAATGCCCCATGTTGCATCTCTTCTTTCTTCACCCTCCCCTCAGAACCCCTGGTGACCACTATCTTTATATCAATGTTACAAGTTCTTCCATTACTAGAATAATAATAAGTACACACTGGTCCATGGTTTCATTCTCCCCTTATGTGTGTTCTTTCCTCAATCTTGAGGTTTTTCAGATAATGAAGCCAACTCTGCTTCCATTTGGAGGGGCTTAGATCCCATGGGACAAGATGGAACACTTGAAAGGTCACAGAACAACACTCAATGAATTCAGAAATACTGAAATTATACAAAGTAATTTTTCTGACCACAACAGAATGAAGCTGGAAATTAATATGGTGCAGAGAACCAGAATAGGCACAATGATATGAAAGTTAAACAACACACTCTCAGATAATCAGTGGATCAAAGAGGACATTTCAATAGAAATCAGCAACTATCTTGAATTGAATAAAAATTACAACACAATGTATCAAAAGTTATGGGATGGAGCAAAAACAGTGCTGAGAGGGAAATTTATAGCCATATATTGAAGAAGACAAAAGACCTAAAATCAAAGACCTAACTGCACACCTGGAGGAACTAGAAAAAAACAAGAAAGTAATTCCAAAAAAGCAGAAAGAAGTAAATAACAAAAATTAGAACACAAATAAATGAAATTGTGAATTAAAAAACACTAGAAACAAATGAACAAAACCAACAGCTGGTTCTTTGAGTACATTAATAAAATTGAGAAACATTACTTTTGGTAACCTCCATGGCCGTAGACATTTCCTTTAACACAATTTCATACCTACATAATAGTGCTGCTAGGTACAAATGTTATGTTAGGCTTTCATCTTTTATATTTCTCTCCAAATATTAACACACACCCTTTTTATCAATTTTATAGAAGTTAACTCTCAGTTTTCCATGTAACATGGAATTGTATAGCATAGTAAACCACATGTGAAATATGAATATGGGTAAAATTGTATATATATGAACATTTTTCTTTTAAGCTGAACAAGTGTATATTAATACCACAAAACATTAAATCACACAAAATAATATGCTAAGTGAAAGAAACTAGACACAAAGTGCTACATATTGCATGATTCCATTTATATAAAATGTAAATATAATTCAATTTATAAAGAATCAAACTATATTAGTGGTTATGTAGTGCAAGGGAAGAAATGCTAAGTGGTGTGGAATTTTTCTTTTATGAGTAATGAAAATGTTCTAAAATTTTTTATGATGATTAATGCATGACATTGTGATTATACTAAAGCCATTGTTTATACATTTTGGATACATTGTATAGCATATGAATATATCTCAATAAAACTGCTTAATAAATTCATAAGCAAATAATTGTGCAAGAATAGCCAGAAAGCACAACTATGTACAACAGGGTAAAAACAGAGACCTTGAGAGGTGAAGAAATTTCTTGCGTACTTGTTTGCCTGTTTTTTTATTATTATTATTATTAAAGTAACAAAAAGGCTCTAATGATGATTGAAGTGATGAATGCACAATTATGTGATGATACCAAATACCACCAATTTTACACTTTGGATGAATTTTATGATTTATCAATATGTATCAATAAAATTCATTTGTTTAAAAAATTGACAAATGCTTTAAATAACAAGAATAAAAGAAAATATCAAATATATAAAATTAAAAATGATAGAGGAAATATCACCGCTGATCTCACAGAAATAAAAAGGATCATAAGAGGATACTTTGAAAAATTGTATGACAACAAGATGGATAATTTAGAGAAAATGGACAAATTCCTTGAAACACACAAGCAGCCTACATTGACAAAAGAAGAAATTGATAAACTCAACAGACAAATCACAAGTAATGAGACAGAATTTGTCAACAAAAACCTCCCAACTATGAAAATCCCAGGACCATATGGCTTCACAGGTGAATTCTACCAATCATACTGGAAAGAGCAAACAGTGATACTGCTTAAATGCTTCCAAAAACTAAAAGTGGAGGGAACATGGTCTAACTCATTCAATAATGCCAACATCACTCTAATACCAAAGCCACATGAATATGACACATGAAAAGAAAACTAAAGACCAATCTCTCTAATGAACCTGGATGCAAAAATCCTTAACAAAATACCTGCTATTCATATTCAACAACACATCAAATGAAGTACACACCTGGTATGCAGGAATGGTTCCGGCATAAGAGAATCAATCAATTAAATATACCATATTAACAGACTGAAAGAAAAAAATTCACATGATCATCTCTATTGAGGCAGAGAAAGCATTTGACAAAATATGATGCCCTTTCTTGATAAAAACACTTCAAGAGATAGGAATAGAAGCAGAGTTCCTCAACATGATAGGGTATTTATTAAAAATGCACAGTGAACGTTATATTCATTGGGAAAATGCAGAAAGCTTTCCCTCTGAAATCCGTATCAAGACGAGGATACATACTGTCACCACTCTTACTTAACGCTGTGTTAGAAGTTCTTGCTCTAGCACTCAGGCAAGAAAAAGAAATAAAAGGCATCCAAATTGGAAAGGAAGAAGCAAAATTTCGTTATTTGCAGATGATATGATCCTATATGTAGAAAGCCCTGAAAAACTACAACAAAGCTCCTTGAGTTGATGAACAAGTTCAGTAAAGTGGCGGGATTTAATATCAACACGAAAAATCAGTAGCATTTCAGTACACCAATAAAGAGAAATCTGAGGAGAAAATAAAGAAAAAAAAAACATTTACAACAGCAACTAAAAGAATCAAATATCTAGGAATAAATTTAACTAAAAATGTGAAGGGAAACTATGCATCCTTGTTAAAGCAAATCAAAGAAGACCTAAATAAATATAAGAATATTCCATGTTCATGGATTGGAAAAATAAACATCATTACGATGTTTGTCTTACCCAAATTGGTTTACAGATTTAACACAATCCCAATAAAAATCAAAACAGCATTCTTTACTTAATTAGAAAAGCTAATTATGAAATTTACGTGCAAGTGCAAGGCGGTCTGAATAACCAAAAACATATCGAAAAAGAAAACCAAAATTGGAGGAATCATCCTACCTGACTTAAAAGCATGCTTCTAAGCCATAGTGGTCAGAATGGCATGGTAATGGCACAAGTATATACTTATTGACCAAAGGAACTGAGTTGAAAGTTCTGAGATCTTGCTTATACAGTCAAATGATAATTCACAAGGCCACTAAACCCAATAAACTGTGACAAAATGTCCTCTTCAACAAATGGTGCTTGGGGAACTGGATATCCATATCCAAAAGAATGGGAGAGGATCACCATTTCATGTCGTATACAAAAATTAACTCAAGATGAGTCAAAGTTCTAAATAAAAGAGCCAAGGCCATAATGCTCCTAGATGATAATGTAGGGAAGCATCTACAAGATCTTGTAATAGGAAATGGTCTCATAAACTTTATACACAAAGCAAGAGCAATGAAAGAAAAAATAGATAAGTGGGACCTCCTCAAAATTAAAAAAAAAATGTAATTCAAATGAGTTTGTCACAAAAGTGAAAAGGCAGCCTACTCAATGGGAGAAAATATTTGGTAACCATTTATCCAATAAGGGCCTACTATGTAGCATATATAAAGGAATCCTACATCTAGATAATAATAAGACAAATAACACATTTTTAAAAATGGTTGATAGATTTGAATAGAGATATCTCCAAAGAGGAAATATACATGGCAAAAAAGCATTAAAAAATACTTAAAATCACTAGCTATAAGGGAAATGCAAATCAAAACTAGAATGATATATAATCTTAAACCTATTAGAGCAGCAGCTATTAAAAAACAGAGAACTATCTCCATATCAATGATACAATTTCTTCCATTGCTAGAGCCATGATAGTTATTTAGTAGAATACCAGTAATGCTGGGCATTATATATCCTGCCATAACCCACTGAATGGACTGGGGGAGAGTGTAAACTACAATGTAAACTATAATCCATGTGATGCAGCAGTGCTCCAAAATGTATTCACCAAATGCAATGAAAGTGCCACAATGATGAAAGAGGTTGTTGATGTGGGAGGACTGGGGGAGTGTGGTGTGGTGAATATGGGAACCTCATATTTTTTAATGTAACATTTTTTTGTGATCTACGTATATTTAAGAAAAGATAATATAAAAACAGTGTTGGAGAGGATGTGGAGGAAAGTCAATCCTCATCCATTGTTGGTGGCATGTAGAATGGTGTATCCATTGTAGAGAACAGTTTGGTGACCCCTCAGGAGTATAACTATAGAAATACCATATATTCCAGCAATCCCGCTGCTGGATATGTACCCAAAAGAATTTAAAGCAGGGACACGGACAGGTATATACACACCAATGTTCATAGAGGCATTCTTCACTATAGCCAAAAGTTGGTAGTAACCCAAATGTCCATCAACAGATGAATGGATTAGCAAATTGTGGTATATACATGCAATGGAATGTTACTCAGATGTAAGAAGGAATAAACTATTGATGCACGGGACATGGATGGATCTTAAAGACCTTTTGTTAAACGAACTAAAGGACAAATATTACATGACCTCACTGATATGACCTAAGCAAATTGAGCAGACTCATAGATCTAGTGTCTAGAAGATAGTTTATCAAAAAACAGAAAACGAGTAGAGACTGGTGAGCTAATGCTCAATATGGGCAAAGCTTAGGATAAGGTAGAAGGGTTGGTTTGGCAGTGGATAGGGGTAATAGTGGTGCAGAGATGTGAGCAGGGTCTATGGTGCTGGAATGTAAGTATGAACAGTGTGTGTGGGGGGGTTGGGTTGGACTATCCATGGAAAAGGGTGGAGGGTTACAGGAAGAAGCAGGTGAACTCAGGCTATATGTAGGTCTGTGGTTAAAACTATAATGGTGGGAATTTTCTTTCAAAAAATATTGCAGGAGAAGGTTATTGGTGCAGGATATTGGATATGGGGTGATATGTGGGAAATGTTGTGCCTGGGGCATGCTTCCATGGTATATGAAAGTGTTCATCTTGCCCTAAGGTATTATCTCAGAGGGTGGAGAGCCACATAATAAACAAGAAAATATTAAACTCTCCTCCTGGGAAGTCCTGCTATGTCCTCAAATAGAGGGGCAAGAGACTCTCGAGAACATAGGCAGTGCCAAACAAAAGAAGATGGCCTTCTTATATTTTTTAATGTAACATATTGTGTGATCTGTGCATCTTTAAAAAAAATATTAAAAAAGACCTTGAATGAAAGGGGGAAATGGTAAAGGAAAAAAAAGACTGTATCAGAATGTTAACATTAGAGGTTGCTGTTTGAAGGAAACATGGGACTGCTGTATGGTCTTTGCAGTGTGAACTATTTCTTCTGCAATCTAATATTGTTTCAAAATAGAAGCAATAGGGTAAAATAAATGCATTTCAAGATTTTTTTAAAAAGAGTGTATCAGAATTTTTGGGAGAGATTAAAAAGCTCCTAGGAAAGACTTGGAAATAAATACTCAAAATCTCCACATATGCCCACAGGTTATCCACACAGCTGCACAATTTGGCATGGAGCATTTGGTCATGAGAGAACAGATGTTAAGTCTATGTTAGCAGAATACCCCTGGACTTACTAGAGGACTTTTTCACATCACCACAAATGGGGACACTCAGAGATTCACAGATCACCAGCAGATTTTTACCTATATATGTAACCACTCCAAACTCTGTTTGCTTATTTTGGACAAAAAAGCAAGCTTTTATGATTTGTTTAGCATGAGAGAATCTAAAAAATTCTTGATATGGCATGATACTTCAGGCAGTTTTGCATCCGAAGATGAGTAAGAGGGAAAATGAAGACCAGGCATTTAGTAATGTCATTCTATAATATTTTCATGGAAATTGTACACTCAAAAGAGAGGAATGGTAAGAAAATATATACAAAAGAATGCTGCCTTATATTTCTCGATATAGCATAAAACAATTTAATGCAACTTACATAATTTGATTCATCTCATGATTTTTGGTTTTGGGAATAATTTATGGCCTAATTATTGAAAACTCTAAATAATATAAAATTTTCTGCTATACCTATTGAAATTTACTATATTAGGAATTATAATTTATATAAATATAATTATTTAAGTTATTAAAAGTAACAAATACCTTATATTTTAGTGCAATAATGACATTTTAAAACATATCATTTCTAAAAGCAAATAAAATTTTTGAGGAGAGACATTATTTTAACCTTTTGAAAAGCTCTTTATTCATGGCTTACTGGAATATAGCTGAATTCCCATAACTACTTGATATATTCTATTGCAATATCTTTTTTCAGTTGATAAGTGTGAAGAAACTATGACTTATACTATTATATAGGTAGAAAAATCAAGGGGTATTTCATTATTTTTTTTCTTTTTTTAATTTAATTTTATTTTTTTTAATTGACTTTGTAATAATATTACATTAAAAATATATATATGAGGTCCCATTCAACCCCACGCCCCCTCCCCACTTCTCCCCCCCCCCAGGAACACTCGTTCCCATTATCATGACACATCCATTGCATTTGGTAAGTACATCTTTGGGCACCTCTGCACCTCATGGTCAATGGTCCACATCATGGCCCAAACTCTCCCCCATTCCATCCAGTGGGCCCTGTGAGGATTTACAATGTCTGGTGATTGCCCCTGAAGCACCATCCAGGGCAGCTCCATGTCCCAAAGATGCCTCCACCTCTCATCTCTTCCTGTATTATCATTATTAACTTATATAATTGTTCATGTACTTAATACAAATACTCTACACCAAAACTCAACAAGTTGTGATTTCTTAAAGAATATTTCTAATTTGGAATCTAAGAAATTAATAATGAAGTTTTCTCATTTCCTTTATTTCAATCCATTATTTATTTAGCAATTTGATTAGGTTCAAACTGTCATGATTTTTTCATCTTGAACAAATATTTCAGTATTGTCATCTTGAAAATATTGATTCACAGAGTAATGCTGATCTTACAAATATGATATATATCTTTTACCACTAAAAATTATATTTATTATTATTACCAACAAACCTAATAGTCAGGACTTTTAAGAATTGGGAAGCTGTAAACTTATCTTGAAGAAAGTAGTTTTTCTTAATTTCTAATTTGAACTTTGAAATTCAAATTGTAATATTAGGAAATCATTTTGATAGTTCCTTTCTTTATTTTCCTTATGTTATTAAGCAGTTTTAGGTTTGTGAGAAAGTCATGCAGAAAACATAGTGTTCCTATTTATACCCCCAAACATTAGTGTTCCCTGTTATTAACATTTTGTATTAATGTGATCACTTTGTTACAATTGCTGAAGCAATATTACTATAATCATCTTATGATCTATAGTACATAAATTTCCTTATTGTTCACTCTATGAAAGAAAAAAGATGGACCAGTATGTCAAGCCCTCAGTATTAATGCATATAAATATGAACATTTTTCTTCAAAAAAATCAACTTATTGCTTGCCATGGAATCTGAGGAGGGAGGAAGGGAAGAAAGGATGGATCAGGGTGCATTTGCAAGGCATTGGAATTGTTTTACATGATCTTGTTGCTCTAATGTGACTTCTCTCTAAGCCAAACTCAGCATCTAAACTCACTATCATTCCCCTGGTGAGGGACATGGATCCCAGGGATGAGCCTCCCTGGCACTGAAGGATTATTATTAAGATCCCATTGCAGGGAGAGATGTAGGACATTATATATCCTGCCATAACCCACTGAATAGACTGGAAGAGAGTATAAACTATAATGTAAACTATAATCAATGCTGTGTAACAGTGCTCCAAAATGTATTAATCTAATGCAATGAATGAGCCACACTGATGAAAGAGGTGTTGATGTGGGATGAGTGGGGAGGATGGGGAGTGGGGTATATGGGAATCTCAAACTTTTCAATGTAACATTTTGTGTGATCTATGTATCATTTAAAAAAGATAATAAAAGATAAAAAGAAAAGAACCAACTAGTGATGCATTTGGAAAAAGACCTTGACCCAAAGGGGGCAATATTAAATACAAATGAGTTTTTATGGCTAAGATATTTCAAGAGAGTCAGGAGGTCATTCCAGAGGCAATGCTTATACACATTTCAGGATGATCTCACTGACTGCCAGAGTAAACAGAGCCTCAAGCAGGGGGGCTCCTGAGGGACCTGGACAGCATACACAGTGAGGACAACCCCAGGAATTCAGCACCCTGTCAGTGTTCCTTACCATGGAATATGTGATAACCTATCCCCACAATGTTTTAGAGTTGGACCCATTTATAATTTTCCTACACATGGTCCTTCTGCCTCTTTTATCTGAACCTATAAATAGTACTGTACCCATTAAATATGTGTTCCAGAGATTTAAGTCTTCCAGCTGCTCATGTGCCAGGTGAGCCCTGAATTTTAGCAGAGTTACAGTGTACACCTACTCTCCAGTTCATCAGATTCACTCAGGACAACAAACAAAAGGATAATGATGGGTAACACCCATCCCCAAAAAGAGAGAGCATCTACAACTGCAAGCAAAACAGTTTCCCCCATCTGCTCCATGGAGTCCAAGTCCCCTCTCAACCAGAAGCAGAGTGGGCATCACCATCCCAACACCCTCAAAATTGAGGAATAAACAGACATAAGGGGAGAATGCAACTCTGGACTAAGGTAGATTTAGTATAATTCTAGTAATGAGGGTTCTTTGTTTATATAAGACGAAGCAGGAGGGCAGAGACCAAGACTGTGTCACACCTCACTGAAGTACTCCAATCAAAAGCCATAAAACAATATAATCAAGTGATATAATCAAAGGTCCCTTTACTGAATCTAATCAAAACCTCCATCTTCACTGCATTTATGGCACAGGTATAGGTTATCTTAAGAACATAATTGCTGGGGTCCACAATAGACAAACCAGGACATAGACCAACCTTGTTCTTGATGTATTATATTGGTTATATATTGCCAAATTTAGTTTTCTAATATTTTCTTGATGATTTTCCATCTAATTTCATGAGTGTGATTGATCTCTTATGTTTCTCTTTCCCTTCCTTCTTTTCCACATCCATCACTTTCACTCCTTGCAGCATAACTATTCTGACTTCTGTCATAATTACTCCTTTGCTTTGCTTTATAAATTTCCAATTACATTTGCATCTCTGAAACACTATAGTCTCATCTTCCACGTTTCTTAGATTTTTATAAAAGAAATCAGAAATTATGTATGTTTAAATCTGGCTCCGTTTATCCAACATTATATTTGTGAAGATATTCTTGTTCTTTCAGAGTGTTCCATTATAATAATATACCAAAAATGAATGTATCCATCCTTCTGATTATGGAAATTTAAATTGTTTCCAGTTTGGGCCTATCATGAAAAATGCTGCTGAGAGGATTTTCATCTATTCATCTTACTACACAAATGTATACCTTTCTGTTGGGCACATACCTAGAAATGGATTTATCAAATTAAAGGATATGCGTAATGTCAACATTAGTAGATGAGGCAAAACTCTTTTACACAGTGATTGTTTTGTTTACACTCCTGCCAACAACATATGAGAGTTCTTGGTTTTCCACATTGCTGGCAAACCTTGGTATTGCTAGATATTAAACAGATAGGAGGTTTTCTCCTTGGGGTTTAAATTTGAGTTTCCCTCATTAAAAATGAGGTTGAAAATTCGAATATTATATGTTCACTGGCTATTTGATTTCTTTTCTTGTGGAGTGCCTGCTCAAGTCTTTCTTACATTTTATATCAGGTCACCTCATATTTATGTTGGTATATAGATGTGTTTCATATACTCTGGTTAAGAGTTCTCTGATGGATATATATTGCAAATATCTCATCTCATGTTTATCTTACCTCTATATATAATATCACTTGCCTAAAAGAAGTGCTTTATTTAAATTTAATGAAACATTAATATTTACTCTATGGATGGGGTTTTATGCCTTTTTTTGAGAATCATTCTTTCACTCTAATTCATAAATATATGTAGTCCTTTATTATATTCAAAAAGACGTAAATTTCCTTTCCAATTTAGGTACAACCAGAAATAATTTTTGTTTATGATGTAAAGGAGAGGCCCAACTTTACCAATTTCAATAAGGAAAAGACAGTCATTTTTCCATGGTCTGCAGTACCAATAATTACCATTGATCAACTGCCTGTGTCAGAACCACATTTATTTCCCACATTTTTCTTCCTCAAATAAGACTTTGCTTGTACATTTGAACATTCAAATATAATTTAGAATTTGTCTATCAAATTCCAGAAGCAAAAAAGTAGACATTTTTTACTGGATTGTTTTGAATACATAGATCTGTTTAGGGGAAAAAGGCATCTTTAAAATATTCTATCATCCATTACTTGAACAAGGAATATCTCTCCATTTATTCTTCCCCTTTTTTCACTTGCAGTAACATCTTATTAATTTTCACTCAAAGATAGTGTGTATTTTATTAGTTTTGCTAATCAGTACTTGTTTTAATTTCAGAATATGTTAATTTTAGTTATTTTATTGAGATATATTCATATACCATTGAAACCATCCAAAATATACATGCAATGGCGGCGCACTTGGCCCAATTGTTAGGGTGTCCGTCTACCACGTGGGAGGTCTGCAGTTCAAACCCCAGGCCTCCTTGACCCATGTGGAGCTGGCCCACGAACAGTGCTGATGCACGCAAGGAGTGCAGTGCCATGCAGGGGTGTCTCCCATGTAGGGGAGCCCCACACACAAGGAGGGTGCCCCGTAAGGAGAGACGCCTAGTGTTAAAGAAAGTGCAGACTGCCCAGGAATGGTGCCAAACACACGGACAGCTGACACAACAAGATGATGCCACAAAAAGAAGCACAGATTCCCATGCTGCTGACAACAACAGAAGCAGACAAAGAAGACAGCAAATGGACACAGAGAGCAGAAAACTGGGGTGAGAGGAGGAAGGGGAGAGAAAAAAATGTAATAAACAATTAAAAATAGAAAAAAAACCAAAATATACATGCAATGGATTTTGGTATAATCACAAGTGTTGTGCATTCATCACCAAGATCAATATTAGAATGTTTTAATTACTCCAAAATGAAACACCTCTCACCCCATCACCTGTCAATGCCTCTATTCATCCCCTGCCATACAGATCTTCTAATCTATTTCCAGTGATGTAAGTTTATTTATATTGAGAATTCACATAAATGGAATAAAAAATATGCAGTACTTTCTGTCTGGTTTCAATCACTTATGATAATTCTCTCTCTTTTTTTATAATTGAAGAAAAATATTACTATTATTTACCAAAGGCCATAGGTCCTTTAATTGCATTTTAGCTCAGGTACCACCTTATTATTAAACTCTTGTAATATTAATGTACAGATGTTCTAATTCATTGAAGAACATTCTGATATTTGTACTATTAAACACACTCATTGTCTGCCACAGGGTCCACTATGCTGTAAAATTCCATGTCATACTTAGTTTTTCTTCTAGTGACACACATAACCCCAAACAATCTTATTCCACTATTAGTGCTCCTAATTACATTTATTCTAAAATGCTACCATCAATTCTATCCAATTCCAAGCATTTAAAATTAACAGTATTACAAATTCTGCCCAAATTGTGCCATTGCTCCCCATTTGCTATCCTCATTCTAAATTCTGGTGACCAATCTTCTAGTCATTAACTCCACAACATTGCTCATTATATTTAGTTCATATTGGTGGGATCTTACAATGTTTCTCCTTTTCTTCTGGCCTGTTTAACTCAAACTAATATTCTCACAGTTCATCCATGTTTTCATGTGCATCATGATTTAATTTCTTCTCACAACTGAATAATATTCCACTTTATGCTTATACCACATTTTGCCTGTCCATTCATCTGTTGGTGGAAACCTGGGCTGTTTCCATCTTTTGGCAATTGTGAATAATGCCTCTATGAATATCATTGTTAAAATATCTGTTCACCTCCATACTTTCACATCTTCTGTGTATATATCTAGGAGTGGACTTGCCACATCTTATGACAGATCTATATTTAATATCCTTAGGAAATACCAAACAGTCTTACACAGTGGCTCCACCATTCTACACTCCCATCAATGAGGAATAATCTTTACTACTTCTCCAAATCCTCTGCAACACTTGTAGTTTTCTGTTTTCCTAACATTGGCCTTTCTAATAGTTGTGAAGTGGTTTCTCATAGTTTTGATTTGCATTTCCCTAATAGCAAGTGATGTTGAATGTCTTTTCATGTGCTAGTTTGCCATTTGTATTTCCTCTTTGGGTAAACACCAATTCATGTCTTTTGGCCATTTCTAAATTGAGTCATTTGTGTTTTTATCATTCAGTTGTCCTATCTCCTTATATATCACAGATGTTAAACCCTTATCAGATATGGGGTTTCCAAATATTTTCTCCCATTGAGTAGACTGTTCATCTTCTTGACAAAGTCCTTTGAAGTGCAAAGGAATTTAATTTTGAAAAGAACCCATTTATCTACTTTTTTCTTTCCTTGCTCATGCTTTGGGTGTAAAGTCTAAGAGAACACCTACCACCACAATGTCTTTAAGATGCTTTCCTACATTTTCTTCTAGAAATTTTATGGTCATGATTTTTTTATTTAGTTCTATAATCTTTTTTTTAACAAATCAGCTTTATTGATGTACATTAAAGAAGAATAAATACATCCAAAGTGTACAAACTGTAGTGTTCTGTATAATCATATAGTTGTGCACACATCACTTCATTTATTCTTACTTATTTACTTTTTAATTGAATTGAATTTAATTAACTTTCCTTAAAGTTCATAGATCACAGAAAATGTTACACTAAAAAACAACGTAAGAGGTTCCCATAAAACCCGCTCCATCCCCAACACACCAGTCATTTTTTCTTGTATTTTTTTAAGATACATAGATCACAAAAAATGTTACATTAAAAAATATAAGTGAGCCTATATGCCTGAAATAAGAACAAGGCCTAGAGCAGCACTGTGCCTGGGAATTTCCTCCTGACAGCCTTCACATTACTCAAATGTGGCCAGTCTCGAAGCCTAACTCAGCATCTAAATGCAATGCCTTCCCCCCAGCGTGGGACATGACACCCGGGGATGAGCCTCCCTGGCACCGAGGGATCACTATCAACTAACAACTGATAATTCAACTGGAAAATGACCTTGAATTGAAGGTTGGATGTGGATCAGTAGAATATCCCTGTCTACATAGAATAATATGACTTTAAAATGCTGTTTGACCTAATGTAAGGGGGAAATAGAAAGGAGAAATGAGTTTATATGGCTATGAGTCTCTAAAAAAAAAAGAGTCTGGAGGCTGTCAGAAGGATTTCCCTTATGCACAACTGAGCAGAGTCTAAGAGACAGATAAAGTAGATACAATCCCCAGGTATTGGTTCCTTTGAGGGCTAAAGGGACCCACGGGTTCTACGGTCATGGCAGATAGGGTTCACTGCCATGTCAGATGGCCCTTCTATGGAGCTGGTGTTTCTGCGTGATGAAACTGGACCCAGAGGGGATATCTTTTCATAAGACTATCATGCTACTTTACTGGAATTGTAGTTGGTATTGGGGTTTAAGATATATTTAGGGGATTGAATCTTTTTAGTGACAATATGATAGCCAGGCCCTGAGCCTCAACAGACTCCAGCTCCTACAATCTGAATTATTGGACTCACCTCACTCAGCTAAGATGGAGTTGAAGAAGGGCAACCACCACACCATGGAGCCTAGAGTGCCTACAGCTGAAAGCAGGAGGATTGCATCCAGTAACCATGTGGAATCTGAGCCTCCTCTTGACATAGAGGTGCAACGGACACAACCAATCCAAGGACCTCAGAGAAAAGGTGGCAATGGAGTGGGAAAAGTGGACATGGTGGCTGTTGGGTATGGGGAATGGCAGGAAGAGATGTGATGTGGAGGCGCCTTTGGGACTTGGAGTTGCCCTGGATGGTGCTTCAGGGGCAATCACCGGACATTGTAAATCCTCCCAGGGCTCACTGGATGGAATGGGGGAGAGTGTGGGCCATGATGTGGACCAATGACCATGAGGTGCCGAGATACCCAGAGATGTACTTACCAAATGCAATGGATATGTCATGATGATGGGAGTGAGTGTTGCTGGGTGGGGGGGAGGGGTGCGGTGGGGGTGGTGGGGTCGAATGGGACCTCATATTTTTTTAATGTAATATTTTTACAAAATCAATTTAAAAAAATAAAAAATAAAAATATATAAGAAGCTCCCATATACCCCTCACAACCTCACCCACTACTCCCACATCTACAACCTCTCTATTCATTGCGGCACATTCATTGTAATTGGTAAATACATTTTGGAGAATAGCCAACCTAAGGGATTATAGTTTATGTTGTAGTTTACACTCCCCCACAGTACGTTCAGTGGGTTACGGGAGGATATATAATGTCCAGCATCGGTCCATGCAATATAATTTAGGACAGCTCCAAGTTCAGAAAATGCCCCCACATCACATCTCTTGTTCCCTCTCCCTGCCCTCATCAACTACTGTGGCCATTTTCTCCACATCAATGCTACAATTTCTTCTATTACTAGTCACAATAGTTCCATAGTAGAATATCAGTAAGTCCACTCTAATCCATATTTTATTCCTCCATCCTGTGGACCCTGGGATGGTGATGTCCCCTCCACGTCTATATCAAGAGGTGGCTTATATCCCACATGAATGATGAATGCAATTCTCCAGCCTACAGTTGTAGGCACTCTCAGTCCTCTGTTGTGGTGGTTGACCATATTCACCTCACTATTAGATCGCCTGGGTATGACCAATGAACCAGAGAGTAGGAATTGTAACTCTGCTAAGGCTCAGGGCACAGCTGGCACATGGACAGTTCAGAGATTGAAGTCTCCTAAGTATATGCCAACCCCAGCACCAGTAAAAGTGACAGAAGAGGCATGTGTAGAAAGGTCACAACTGAGCCCAATTTTATCACACTCAGGAAAACAAATTCCAAAGTAGGAACCACTGACGTGTCACTGAACTCCAAAGCCATCTGCCATGACCATAGAATCTGTGTGTCTCCATAGCCCTCAGGAGCACCAGTACCTGTGGTTGTATCTACTTTGGCTGTCTCTGGGATCCTGCTTTGGACCCCTCTGATGATCTCCCAAATTTTTTTTGAAGACTCTTAGCCATAAAAACTCATTTGTCTTTGCCATTTCCACCTGTTATTCAAGGTCAAAAGATAGTTTTTAACACATGATCTTACATATAGGCTGAGATATTCTACTGGTCTGAGTTAACCCTTTTATTCAAGGTCTCTTTCTAGTTGCATCACCAGGTAGTGATTGGTAGTAATCCCTCAGCACCAGGGAGGCTCATCCCTTGGAGTCATGTGCCATGTTGGGAGAAAGATTATGCATTTACATGCTGAGTTTGGCTAAAGGAGTGCCCACATTTGAGGAACACAGAGGTTCTCAGAAGATAACTCTTAGGCACCCTGAAGCTCTAGGCCTAGTTCATATTTCAGGCACACAGGATCACAAGCATAGTCATCAGTATCAAGGGCTCATTATTGCACCGTCCTTCTTCATTGGTCTTTGTCCTTGCATTTGGGGGATTGTTTCTGTTCCACTGCAGAATGTGACAGAGCTCCCCTCGCTAGGAACTCAGCACTCCTTCAGTTGACATTTGTAACTAACTATGAAAATACCCAACATATATCTGAACATTTTTATGTACCCTATATACATGCCCTGGAGTACTCCCTCCCAACTATGTGTCCCCTCTCAATAACACCCCACACCTGTGTTCCTCCCATGCCACAGTTTAACCCCTATGTAATCCAAAGCTTTTTTCAAAATGAAGCCTAATATAATGTCAAATTCAATTAATAGGAAGTGAAATAGTAGAGATAGGTTTAAAGATTAGAAATAGAATACATACTAATTTAGAAAAACTGAAATGAAGCAAAAATAAATTGGGGTATTAAGAAATGAAAAATATCATAAACTTTTTTTTTTATGTTTTGCCTTTCATCACTGTAATAGGTGTTGCCCAGTATGTACAGTGGATAGGCAATTTCATTCATTTCTTCCTCAGCATCTACATCCTTTCTTTTTATTTCTTCTAATTTTTTATTTTGTCTTCAAAAAAGTTTTAGATCACAGTAATTCACATATACAATATAGGGGACTCCAAATATGCAACATTAAACCCTTTCCCCCCTTCCCTAATAATGATTTTTTACATGTTCGTGTTATAGTCGCTGCAGCTGATGTATGGGTATTTAAACATAGCTGAGACTGGTGGCTATCAAAAAAAACAGAAGACTACAAGTGTTGGAGAGGATGGGGAGGAATGGGAACAATCATCCTCTGCTGGTGGAAATGCAGAAGGATCCAGGCATTCTGGAGGACAGTTTGGCAGTTTCTCAAAAAAACTAGCTAGAGCTTTGCCATATGATCCAGCAATTCCACTGCTGTGTATATACTTAGAAGAACTGAAAACAAGGACACAAACCGACATATGTGCACCAATGTTCATAGCAGTATTATTCACTACTGCCAAAAGTTGGAATCAACCCAAATGCTCATCAATAGATGAATGGATAGATAAAATGTGGTATATACTTACAATGGAGTACTACTCAGCTATAAGAAGGAATACAGTACAAACATATGGGATAACATGAATTAATCTTGAGGACCTTATGTTGAGTGAAGCCAGGCATTGAAGGACAAATACTACACAACCTCTCTGATATGAAGTAAGCAAACCAAACAGTCTCAGAGTGCTAGAGACTGGATGAGAAGCAAAAAGGAAGTTGGGGGTGGGGAGAAATGTTCCGAGCTGATGCCTCCATTGATGAAATCTATGATAAGCTGGAGGTAAGTATTTGTACAGGGAAAGGATAAGATGGGGGCACAGGGATACCTTTGGTTGGGTCTTTGCAGACTTGAGGGGGTTAGGGTTGGGAGGATGGCTCAGATAGACCAAGCAATTAGGGGGAAGGCTGGGGGGAACAGTTGAACACGGGAGATTGTCAGGTATGTGGTGGAAAACATAATGTTGAGAAAACTCTTTAGAAAATATAATAAGGAATGATTACGTGTTTAAGGTACTTAAGGGGGGAGCATCTAGCACAGGGGCAGGCTTCTAGGGAGTATGTGAGTGCTCATTTTGTCATAATGTCTTATATCATTGGGTGGAGACCCATACAATGAGTGTGAAGGTGTACTCACATCCTTTTGATGCCCAAAGCTCTCAAACAAAGGAAAATGTGTCTCCGGAGAGAATTGGTTGCTCCCAATGGGTTAGGGCAGTCTGTATGTCAAGCCCTCAACATTGTTGCAAGTATCTGTGATTGTGGTCCTTCAAGTAATGAAGATTGATTATCACCATGGGCCCAGAGGGGAGGGGGAGAGAGGTATAGAATAGATGGAATCAGGGTAACTGGGATTAATGGAAGTGTTCCACAAGATCATGCAATAATGGATATAGGACATGTTAAATTACACCAAAAATGTATAAAATTCTATAGGATAAAATGTAAACCATAATATAAAACATAACATAACTAAAAATTTAGAAAATTGTACAGTCTAAATTATAAACCATAATGTAAACCAAAATGGAACCATCACTTCATTTTAGAGCATTTTCATTATTCCAATAATAATAATAAAAACAAAAAACCAAACAAACAAAACTCATTACCTCTCAATCTCTCTATATCCCCTGATGTATATAGATACTATTCTGTGTCCTTTTCTATAGTTTATTTTTATTTATATTTTGTAAAAAGTGTTATGAATATCACCTATTTTCATATTTTAGATGAGGCTTCACAAGGTTTATACAGTCCCATGTTACATTTTTAGCTTTTCTTCTAGTAATATAAATGTCCTTGGGCTTTCCCTTTCAACCACTTTCATACCCACATAATAGCTCAGCTAGTCACAAAAACCATGATGTATTCTCACAAGGTACATTCATTTGAAAAGATTTCCAAACAATCTTTTATCAAATTCTGTACAGATTAACCAGCTGCTTTCCATTCTCTACCCTTCTTCTATTTTTTGGTGACCTATATTCTAATTATTAATTCCACGAGTTTCTATAATACATTTAGTTCATAATAACACAATCATACAGTATGTGTCTTTTTGTGTCTGGCTTGCTTCACTCAACGTAATGTCCTCCAGGTTCAGCCATGTTGTCGTATGCTTCATGATCTCATTCCTTCTTAGTGCTTCATAATATTCCATCAAAAGGGTACAAGACAATTTGTTAATCCATTCATCAGTTCATGGACACTTTGGTTGTTTGCAACTTTTGGCAAATGTGAATAATGCTGCTAGGAACACTGGTTTGCAGATGTCTATTTGTATCACTGTTCTCAATTCTTCTGGGTATACACCTAGTAATAGTATTGCCAGGTCATAAGGCAAGTCTACATGTTTTTTTCTTTATTTTCTTTTAAATGTTGCATTCAAAAAAATGTGAGGTCCCCATATACCCCCAACCCGCCCCACCCCTCCCACATCAACAACCTCTTCCATCATCATGGCACATTCACTGCACCTGGTGAATACATTTTGGAGCACTGTTGCACCACATGGACAGTGATCTACACTCTCCCCCAGTCCACCCAGTGGGCCATGGCAGGGCACACAATGTCCAGCATCTGTCCCTGCAGCACTACCTAGGACCATTCCAAATCCTGAAAATGCCCCTACATCATATCTCTTCTTCACTCTCTCTACCATCAGCAGCTCCCGTGGCCACTTTCTCCACATCAGTACTACAATTTCTTCCATCACTAATCACAATAGTTCCCCAGCAGAATACTGTAAGTCCACTGTAAACCATACTCTATCCCTCCATCCTGTGGACCCTGGGATGGTTATGTCCAGTCCCCCTCTACATCAGGGGGGGGGCTTAGATTCCACATGGATAATGGATGCAATTCTCCTGCTTGCATTTGAAGGCTCTCTTGGCTTCCTGGTGCGGTGGTTCTTCACCTCCCTGTTAGTTGGCTGGGGTAAATCCAATATACCAGTTGGTAGGATTTGCAAGTCTGCTGTGGCTCAGGGCCTGGCTGTCACATGGACAGCCCAGAGATTCAGGTCTGCTGAGTATACACCAACCCAAACACCAACCACAGGTCCGGTAATAATAACAGAAGAGGCATTTGTAGAAAGGTCATATCTGAGTCCAACTCCATCACACTCAGGAACACAAACTCTTAGATACTGCCAAACAGTCCACAGTGTCTATAGGATTCCACATTCCTACCAAAATTGAATAAGTATTCTTATTTCTCCACATCCTTTTCCACCACTTACAGTTTTCCAACTTTTTAATAGTGGCCATTCTAACAGGTGTGAAATGATATCTCATTGTAGTTTTGATTTACATTTCCTTAATTGCTAGTGATGTTGAAACTTTTTTCATATTTTCTTCATCATTTGTATTTCTTCTTTGGACAATTATTGTCTTTACAAGTATTTGGGCATTTTTAAATTGGGGAGTTGGTCGTTTTATTCTTGACTTGCAGTATCTTTTTATATAACAGCAATATTAAACCTTTATCAGAGATGTGATTGCCAAACAATTTCTCCCATTGAGTCTGCTGCGTTTTCATCCATTAGACAAAGTCCTTTGAGGTGCAAAGGTGTTTAATTTTGAGGAGGTGCCATTTATCTATTTTTCTCTTGTTGCACAAGCTTTGAATGTAAGGTTTAAGAAACTACCACTTACCAGAAGATCTTGAAGCTGTTTTCCTACATTTTCTTCTAGTAGTTTATGATTGTCACTTTAATATTAAATCCTTGATATATTTTGAGATAATTTTTGTAAAAGGTTTGTGGTAGGGGTCATCTTTCTTTCTTTTGGGTATGAATATCCATTTCTCCCAGCACCATTTGTTGAATAGACTGTTCTGGCCCAGCTGGGTGGACTTAAGAGCCTTGTAAATAATTACTTTACTGTAGACATGAGAGTCTATTTCAGGGAAGCGGACTTGGCCCAGTGGTTAGGGCATCCGTCTAGCACATGGGAGGTCTGCAGTTCAAACCCCAGGCCCCCTTGACCCTTGTAGAGCTGGCCCATGCACAGCGCTGATGTGCGCAAGAGTGCCGCGCCACGCAGGGGTGTCCTCCATGTAGGGGAGCCCCTGTGTAGGATAGTCCCCTGTGTAGGATAGCCCCATGCGCAAGGAGTGCACCCCATAAGGAGAGCTGCCCAGCATGAAAGAAAGTTCAGACTGCCCAAGAATGGTGCCGCACACATGGAGAACTGACGCCGCAGCAAGATGACGCAACTAAAAGAGACACAGATTTCTGTGCCACTGACAACAGAAGCAGACAAAAAAAAAAAAGCACACGCAACAAATGGACACAAGAACAGACAACGGGGGGAGGGTAGAGAGAAATAAAACAAATATTTTTAAGAAAAAAGTCTATTTCAGTGTTCTCAATTTGGTTCAATTTGTTAATCTGTCATTATTATGCCAGTACCATACTGTTTCGTTTTTTCATTTATTTTATTTTTGTTGTTGTTGTTGGATTCAATTAGCAAGTATTTTATTGAGGATTTTTACCTCTGTATTCATTAGAAAAATGGGTCTGCAATTTTTTTGTAATATCTTTTTTCTTTATTTTCTTTTAAATGTTACATTTAAAAAATATGATGCCCCCATATGCCCCCTCCCACCCACCATTTTTTCCTATATAACCCACTATCCACCCCCACCACATCATTTTTGTAAATTGTATTTTTTGAAGATATATACATCACATAAAAAATGTTAAATTAAAAATTATAAGAGGTACCAGTATACCTCCCACACACACACCCCACTCCTTCCACACCAACAACCTCCCCCATCATTGTGGCACACTCATCACACTCAGTGAACACGTTTTGGGGCATTGCTGCACTACATAACTAATAGTTTACCCTGTAATTCTTACTCTCCCCCAGTATATTCAGTGGGTTATGGCAGGATATATAAAGTCCAGGATCTGACCCTGAAATATCATTGAGGGCAACCCAAATCCCAAAAATGCCCCCATATTACATCTCTTCTTCCCTCTCCCTGCCCTCAGTAACTACTGTGGCCACTTTCTCCACCTTGATGCTCAAATTTCTTCTACTACTGGTCACAATAGTTTTATAGAATATCAGTAAGTCCACTTTAGTCCATATTTTATTCCTCCATTCTGTGGACCCTGGGATGGTGATATCCTCTCCACCTCTCGATCTAGAGGAGGCTTAGATTCCCCATGGATAATGGATGCAATTCCCCTGCTTGCCGTTGTAGGTGCTCTTGATTTCCTGGTGTGGTGGTATACCATCTTCACCTCCCTGTTAACTGACCTGGGTAAAACCAATGAATCAGAGAATAGGAGTCACCATGTTGCTGAGGCTCAGGGCACAGCTGGCACATAGGCAGTCCAGAGATTCAAGTCTCCTGAGTATGGAGCATCCCTAGCACCAACCACAGGTTCAGTAAAAGTGACAGAAGAGGCATTTGTAGAAAAGTCACATCTGAATCCAGCTCCATCACACTCAGAAACACAAGTTCCAAAGGAGGGCCCTGTGACATGGCACAGAACTCCATACTCTGGTTGCTCTTCAGATTGTATAAATCTTTCAACTTTTACCATGCTGTTTTTATGACAGTAGCTAAGCAATATACTTTCAAGTCAGGAAGTGAGTGTTCTACAACTTCATTCATCTTTTTAAAGATAGTTTTGGCTATTTCAGCTCTTATCTTTCCAAATAAATTTGATTATTCAATTTCTGCACCCCCTCCCAAAAAAAGGTTTGCTGGGATTTTTAAGGGGATTGTGTTGAATCTGTAATTCAGTTTGGGCAGAACTGACATGTTCATGATGTTTAGTCTTCCAATCCATGAATACGGAACTTCCTTCCATTTGTTTAAGTCTCCTTTTAGCAATATTTTGCAGTTTTCTGAGCACGTCTTTTATGGCCTTGTTTAAGTTTATTTCTAGGTATTTCATTGGTTTAGTCACTATTATAAATCTATTATAAATGAAATTTTTAATGATTTACTCCTCAGCTTGCTAATCAGTAGCGTATAGACATGCTATATTGAAGACGTTTCCTTATATTCCTATATGTGGAGTGTTTTAATGTGGTAGGGGAGATTTATTTTGTCAAATAAATTTTTTCATGAATAGAGAGGCTCATGGGATTTTTATTCTTCAATTTGTCAATGTGGTTTATTACCCTAATTTAAATTCTTGTACTGAACCTTTCCTGCATATCTGGGATAAAGCACACCTGATCATTTTGAATAATTTTTAACATGCTTTTGGATTTTGTTAGCAAGTATTTTGTTGAGGATTTTTGCATCAATATTCATTAGAGATATTGGGCTGTAATATTCTTTTTTTTTGTAGTATCTTTATCTGGTTTCGGTATTAGGGTGATCTTGGCTTCAGAGAATGAATTTGGTAGCATTGTTTCCTATTCAATTTTTTGAAAAACTTGAGGAAGTTTGCTATTATTATCTTTGATTAATTGGTACATTTCACCTGTGAAGCCATGTGATCCTGGGCTTTCATCTTTTGGAGATTTTTGATGACCATTTCAATCTCTTCATTTGTGGTTAGTTTGTTGACGCCTTCTATTTCTTCTAAGTTCAGTGTAGGTAGCTAGTGTGTTTCTAGGGATTTGTCCATCTTTTCTACATTGCCTAGGTTTTTTTGCATATGGTTCTTCATATTATCCTCTTATGACCTCTCTTATTTCAGTGATAATGTCCCCCTCTCATTTCTGATTTTATTTATTTGCATCTTCTCTCTTTTTCTCTTTGACAGTCTAGCTAAAGGTTTGTTGACTATTGATTTTCTCAAATAATCAAATTTTGTTTTTTTATTCTCTGTATTTTTTAATTGATTTCATTTATTTCTCTTCTGATCTTTACTATTTCTTTCCTTTGTCTTGGTTTCAGAGTAGTTTGCTGTTCTTTTTATAGTTCCTCCAGTTGTGCAGTTAGATTTTCTATTTTAGCTCTTTCTTCTTTTTTAATGTAAGCATTGAAGGCTATAAATTTCCCTCTCAGCCTCACATTTGTGGTGTCCCAGACGCTTTGAATATGCTGTGTTCTTTGTTTTAACTCATTTTTAAAAATATTACATTAAAAAAATATGAGGTCCCCATTCACCCCCACCCCCCCCCACCCCACCACGCCCCCCACAGCAGCACTCTCCCCCATCATCAAGACACATCCATTGCATTTGGTGAGTAAATCTCTGGGCATCGCTGCACCTCATGGTCAATGGTCCACATCATAGCCCACACTGTCTCATGTTCCATCCAGTGGGCCATAGGAGGATCTACAATGTCTGGTAATTGTCCCTGCAGCACCACCCAGGACAACTCCAAGTCCCAAAAATGCCTCCACATCTCATCTCTTCCTCCCATTCCCCGCACCCAGCAGCCACCATGGCCACTTTTTCCACACCAGTGCCACATTTTCTCGATTACTAACCACGATAGTTCATGAATAGAATATCAGTAAGTCCACTCTAATCCTTACTGTATTCCTCCATCCTGTGGACCTTGGATTGGTTGTGTCTATTCCACATCTATGTCAAGAGGGGGCTTAGATTCCACATGGATACTAGATGAATTCCTCCTGCTTTCAGTTGTAGGCATTCTTGGCTCCATGGTGTGGTGATTGACCTTCTTCAACTGCATGTTAGCTGAGTGGGGTAAGTCCAATAAAACAGAGTGTAGGAGCTGAAGTCTGTTGAGGCTCACAGCCTGGCTATCGTATTGTCAGTCCAGAGATTCACATCCCCTAGATATATCTTAAACCCCAGCACCAACTACAATTCCAGCAAAGTAACAGGAAAGACTTGTGAAAAGAGATCGCATGTGAGTCCAGCTCCATCACGCAGAAACATCAACTCCCTAGAAGGGCCAAGTGACATGGCAGTGAACTCCATCTGCCATGACCATAAAACCTGTGGGTCTCTTTAGCCCTTAGAAGAACCAATACCTGGGGTTGTATCTACTTTATCTGTCTCTGAGACTCTGCTCAGGTGTGTATAAGGGCAATCCTTCTTACAGCCTCCAGTCTCTTTTTTACAGCCTCATAGCCATATAAACTCATTTGTCCTTTCCATTTCCCCCTTAATTTAGTTCAAAAAGCATTTTTAACTCCTGTTATTATATGTAGACAGGGATATTCTGCTGGTCCGCGTTGAACCTTTAATTCAAGGTCATTTTCTAGTTACGTCATCAACTGGTACTTGGTAGTGATCCCTTGGTTCCAGGGAGGCTCATCCCCGGGTGTCATGTCCCATGCTGGGGGGAAGGCAGTGCATTCATATGCTGAGTTTGGCTTTGAGACTGGCCACATTTGAGTATCACATAGGCTGTCAGGAGGGAACTCTTAGGCACAGTGCTGCTCTAGGCCTTGTTCTTATTTCAGGTGTATAGGATCACAAGCATAGTCATTAGTATCAGGGGCTCACTGTTGGACCCTCATTCCTTCCTGGTCCTTGCCTTTGCACCCTGGGGACTGCTGCTGCTCCCCTAGGGACCACGACAGAGCCCCTCTGGCCAGGAACCAAGCACCCCCCCAGCTGTTGTTTTTCATTGTTTCCACCATGAGTATATCCAAACATTTCCATACACCCCAGACACATGCCCTGTATAAATCCCTGTCAACCATATGTCCCCTGTCAATAACATCCCATACCAGTATTTCTTCACTGCCATTGTTGAACCACTCTGTGATCCAAAACTTCCTGAAAAGTGAAGCCCAATATAATGTCAGGTTCCCTTACTAGTAAAATGGAATATAGCGATGAGTTTAAAGGTTAGATATAGAATACATATTGATTTGGAAAAATTCTACATCCTACCTTTCTCTTTTCTTTTTTCCTAATTATTAAGCTTCTCTTCACAAGAGCTATAGATCACAGTAATTCATATATATAATATACAGTGCTCCCACATATCCAATATAAAACCTTTTCCCTTCCACAGCAATAATCTTTTAACATATTCATATCATATTTACTGAAACTGATGTACAGATATTGAGACAATAGCTTTCAAACAAGGTAACATTTGTGTTTATACTGTGGTTTTTAATTTAGGCTATAAAAGTTTCTAAATTTTTAGTTATCCTATGTTTTACATTATGATTTACATTATTAGTCTATCGGCCCCTATATGTTTTTGATGTAATATTACATGTTTTATATCCATACTTGCATACTCTTGTGAAACATTTCAATTGCCCTCACAGTTACATTGGTTCCATCTATTCAATATCTATTTCCCCCTCCCCTTGGTGCCCACAGTGACGGTCAATCTTCATTTCTTGAGGAGCTATGTTCAGAGATACTTGCAACAGTGTTGAGGGCTTGACTTGCTCAATGGCCCTAATGCCCTAGGAGTCACCATTTCTCCTGAGAGATACAGTTCCCTCTATTTGATGGCATTAGTCCTCCCCAGGATGTGGGTATAACTTCACTCTCATTATATGGGCCTCTACCCAATGGTAAAACCCACTCTGGCAAAATGAGCATTCACATATTCCCTAGGAATCTGTCCTACATCAGATTATCCCCTTTAAATATCTTAAACAGGTAACTTTCCTAATATATTTTTTGAAATGATTTTCTCAGCATTATATTCTCAACCAACATGTGACAATCTCCAATGTTCGTATGTTGTCCCACCCTCCCCCCAATTTCTTGGGCAATATTACCCATCTTACCATCCCTACACCCCTCAGTCCTGCAAAGCCACACCCAAAGGTAACCCTATGCTCCCATTTTATCCCTACTTGTACACATACTTACCTCCAGCTTATCATAGATTTCACCCATGTAGATGTCAGCTTACATTCTTCTTCTACTCCCCGAATTCCTGTAACCCTATCTTCCAGTCTCTAGCTCTCTGAGGCAGCTTGGTTTACTTATTTCATATTATTGAGGTCATGTAGTATTTGTCCTTCAATGTCTGGGTTGCTTCACTCAACATAACGTTCTCAAGATTCAGCCATGTTATCATGTGTGTTTGTAGTGTATTTTTTTTTCTTAAAGCTGAGTAGTATTCCATTATATGTATATACCACATTTTATTGATCCACTAATCTGTTGATAGGCATTTGGGTCGGTTCCAACTTTGGTGATAGTGAACAATGATGCTATGTACATTGGTGTGCATATTTTGGTTTGTGTCCTTGTTTTCAGTTCTGCTGGGTATATAACCAGCAGTGGCATTGCTGGGTCATATGGCAAATCTATGGTTAGTTTTTTGAGAAACTGCCAAACTGTCGTCCAGAATGGTTGGATCCTTCTGCATTCCCACCAGCAGTGGATGAGTGTTCCCATTTCTTCACATCCTCTCCAGCATTTGTATTCTTCTGTTTTTTTTCATAGCTGCCAATTTTATGGGAGTAAGATGGTATCTCACTGTAGTTTTGATTTGCATTTCCCTGATAGCTAAAGATTTGGAGCATTTTTTCAAGTGCTTTTTAGCCATTTGTATTTCTTCTTTGGAGAAGTGTCTCTTTAAAACTTTTTCCCATTTTTTAAATGGGTTATCTTTTTATTTTCAAGATATAAGAGTTCTTCATTTATGCAAGTTATAAGTCTCTTAACGGATATATGGTTGTGAAATATTTTCTCCCATTGTGTAGGTTCCCTTTTTACTTTCTTGACAAACTCCTTTGAAGTGCAGAAGGCTTTAAATTTGAGGAAGTCCCATTTATATATTTATTCTTTTGCTACTCGTGTTTTTGGTGTGATGTTCATGAAGCCATTTCCTATTACAAGGTCCTGTAGATGATTCCCTACACTGCTTTCCAAAGTCTTTATGGTCTTGGGTCTTATATTTAGGTCTTTGATCCATCTTGAGTTGATCTTTGTATAAGGTGTGAGATGGCAATCCTCTTTCATTCTTCTACATATGGATATCCAGTTCTCCAGGCACCATTTGTTGCATAGGCCATTCTCTCCCAGTTGAGAGGCTTTGGTGGCTTTATGAATATTATATAGCTATATATATGAGGTTCTATATCAGAACTTTCAATTTGATTCCATTGGTCTGTGTGTCTCTCCTTATGCCAATACCATGCTGTTTTCAATACTGAAGCTTTGTAGTTTGTTTTGAAGACAAGTAGTGTGATTCCTCCACTTTCATTTTTCTTTTTCAATATGTCTTTCGCTATTTGGGGCCTCTTTCCTTTCCAAATAAACTTAATAGTTAGCTTTTCTAGTTCCTTAAAGAAGGCTGTGTTGATTTTTATTGGGATTACATTGAATGTGTAGATCAGTTTTGGTAGGATAGATATCTTGATAATATTTAGTCTTCCTATCCATGAACAGGGAAAATTCTTCCATTTACACAGGTCTCCTTTGATTTCCTTGAACAGTCTTGTGTAGTTCTCGCTGTATACGTTTTTTACATCTTTAGTTAAATTTTTCCCTAAATATTTGATTTTTTATTTACTATTGTAAATGGTATTTATGTTTCTTGATTTCCTCCTGATCTTGCTCATTATTGCTGTACAGAAATGCTACTCATTTTTGCGCACTGATCTTATAACCTGTGACACTACTAAACTCATTTCTGAGTTCTAGAAGCTTTGTTGTAGACCTCTCAGGGTTTTCCATGTATAGGATCAAGTTATCTGCAAATAATGAAATTTTGACTTCTTCCTTTCCAATTTGAATGCCTTTTTTTTTTATGAGCTGTGTCCCACTTTATTTTTTTAAATATTTATTTATTATTATTTTTTAATTACATTAAAAAATATATATGAGGTCCCATTCAACCCCACCGCCCCTGCCCCCCACTCCCCCCACAGCAACACTCTCTCCCATCATCGTGATACATCCATTGCACCTGGTAAGTTCATCTCTGAGCATCACTGCACCCCATAGTCAATGGTCCACATCATAGCCCTTTATATCTGGTTCTTGCCTCAGTGCTCTAGCAAGTACTTCTAAGTCAATGTTAAATAGAAGGAGAGACAGTGTGCATCCTTGTCTTGTTCCTGAATTTAGAGGGAAGGATTTTAGGATTTCTCCATTGTAAATGATGTTGGCTGTGGGTTTTTCATATATACTCGTTATCATGTTCAAAAAATATCTTTGTATTCCGATCTTTTGGAGTGTTTTTTATCAAGAAAGGGTGCTGTATTCTGTCAAATGTTTTTCTGCATCTATAGATATAATCATGTGATTTTTTTCCTTCAATCTGTTTATATGGTGTATTACATTGATTGATTTTCTTATGTTGAACCATTCTTACATACTTGGAAGGAATCCCACTTGGTCATGGTGTATAATTCGTTTAATGTGTTGTTGAATACAATTAGCAAGTATTTTGTTAAGTGTTTTTGCGTCTAGGTTCATTAGAGAAATTGGTCTGTAATTTTCCTTTCTTGTGGTGTCTTTGTTTGGCTTTGGTACTAGGATAATGTTGGAATCATAGAAGGAGTTAAGCAATGTTCCTTCAGTTTTGATTTTTTGGAAGAGTTTCAGCAGGATGGGTGTTAGTTCTTTCTGGAATGTTTTGTAGAATTCAGATGTGAAGTCTTCTGGCCCTGGGCTCTTCTTAGGTGGGAGGTTTTTAATGACTGATTCTATCTCTTTAGTTGTGATTGGTTTGTTGAGATCATCAATTTCTTCTTTCATCAATATAGGCTGCTTATATGTTTCTAGGAATTTGTCCATTCCTCTGAGTTGTCATTATTGTTAGAATATAGTTTTTCAAAGTATCCTCTTATGATAGACTTTATTACAGTGGGGTCAATGGTGATATCTTCTTTCTCATTTCTTATTTTGTGTATTTTCATCTTCTCTCTTTTTTTCTTTGTTAATCTCACTAAAGGTTTGTCAATTTTATTGATCTTCTCAAAAAATCAACTCTTGGTCTTGTTTATCTTTTCAAGTGCTTTCTTCTTTTCTATTTCATTTAGTTCTGCTCCTATCTTTGTTACTTCCTTCCTTCTTCTTCCTGTTGGATTACTTCATTGTTTTTTTTTCTAATTCCTCCAAATGTGCAGTTAGTTCTTCAATTTTTATTCTTTCTTCTTTTTTGATATATGAATTTATAGCTATAAATTTCCCCCTCAGTACTGCTTTTGCTGCATCCCATAAATTTTGGTATGTTGTATTATCATTATCATTTGTTTCAAGGTAGTCATTGATTTCTTTTGAGATTTCCTCTTTGACCAACTGTTTTTCTAAGAGTGTGCTGTTTAATTTCCATATCTTGGTGTGAAATCTGGGCCTCTGGCCCTTGCAGATTTCCAGCTTCACTTCACTGTGGTCAGAGATATTATTTTGTATGAATTTGATCTTTCTGAATTCATTAAGCCTTTCTTTGTGGCCTAGCATATTGTCTATCTTGGAGAATGATCCATGTGCACTTGAGAAAAATGTATATCCTGCTGTGTTTGGGTGCAATGATCTGTATATGTCTATTAGATCCAGCTACTCTAATATACTGTTCAAATATTTTGATCTTTACTGATTCTCTTTTGAGATGTTTTGTCCAGAGTTGATAGTGGTGTATTAAAATCCCCTACTATAATTGTAGATGCATCTATTCTTTCACTTAGTTTTTCTAGCATTTGCCTCACGTATTTAGAAGTGCCCTTGTTAGGAGCAAAATATTTATGATTGCTCATTCTTCTTGAGAGATTGTCCCTTTCACTAATATGTAGTATCCTTCTTTATCTCTCACAATTGTTTAGCATTTAAAGTCTATTTTGTCTGATATTAATATAGCTACTCCTGCTTTTTTTTTGGTTATTGTTTGCTTGTAAGATTGTTTTCCAACCATTCACTTTCAGCCTCCATGAATCTCTGAGTCTAAGATGTGTCTCTTGTAGACAGCATATAGATGGGTCATATTTCCTTATCCAATGTCGCAGTCTCAATCTTTTGATAGGTGAGTTTAATCCGTTGACATTCAGTGTTATTACTTTCAAGGAATTATTTATGTAACCATATTTTGATTGGTCTTGTGTTTGTCATATTTTGTTAGTTAGTTTTTTTCTTGTCTTTTTGTCTTTTTTGTTGCTCTTACACTCTCTGCCAATTCTGCCTGTCCTGTTTTTCCTTTCTTCCTGCAGAACTCCCTTTAGAACTTCTTGAAGGGGAGGTTTCTTGTTGGCATACTCTTTCAATTTCTGTTTATTTGTGAATATTTTGAATGCTCCATCATCATTTTTGAATGCTAGTTTAGCTGGGTAGAGTACTCTTGGTTGGAAATTTTTTTCTTTTAGTACCTTGACTATATCATACCACTGCCTTCTTGCCTCCATGGTTTCAGATGAGAAAGCAGCACTTATTTTTATGGATCCTTCCTTGTAAGTGCTGGTTTTCTTTTCTCTTGCTGCTTTTAGAATTTTCTCTTTGTCTTGAGCGTTGGATAATTAGACAAGTATATGTCTTTGGGTGGGCCTGTTGGGGTTTATGATGTTTGGGGTGCATTGTGCTTTTTGGATATGTACATCTGTCTCTTTCAGTAGATTTGGGAAGTTTTCAGCCATTATTTCCTGCAACACTCCTTCTGACCCCTTTCCCTTCTCTTCTCCTTCTGGGATGCCTATAATACGTATGTTTGTGCATTTTGCATTGTCATTCAAGTCCCTCAGTCCTATCTGGATTTTTTCTATCTTTTTATCGATCAATTCTCCTATCTGTTTGATTTCCGATGTACTGTCTTCCACATCGCTAATTCTCTGTCTGCCTCTTCTAATCTGCTGCTATTTGCTGTGAGTGTATTTTTGATTTCTTGAACTGTGGCGTTCATTCCCATCATATCTGTTATCTTTTTGCGTATGTCTGCAATTTCCCTTCCAAGTGTTGTCTTCATATTGTTAACCTCTTCCTTTACTTCATTAAATTTATCTGTGATATATCTTCTGAGATCTTTAATTACTTGTGCAAAGTTCTGCTCCACTTCCTGGTTTTTAGATTGTTCATTGGATTCAGCCATGTTTTCCTGATTACTTGTTTGGTTTGTAGATTTTTGTTGCTGTCTGGTCATCATTTTATCTTGATGGGTTTAATCAGTTCCTTAGCTTCTTTGTCTAGTCTTGGGGATTAATTAGCTGTTGTTTTTGTGTAAGTGTTATATCTTCTCTTTGTCACTTTGTTCTTCTTATTCTAATTTCTTATTGCTAGCTGAGTTCACTTTGAAGGAAATTATTAGGGTCAGGGATAGACAATTGTGTAAGAAAGGAAAATGTGTAAAACAGTATTGGTAATAAGTGTTAACAGAGCAACAATATGAGATCTGGGGGATGGATATTAGATTCATGTAAGTTGTGTAGAGTTACAACAGTAGGTAGAGTACCTATAATGAGGTAGTCGACTGAATATGGGAGGAATATGGTATGAATTAAAAAGCTCATATTTTCATGAGAGAGGGAAAGAGAAAAGAAAGGCTATAGTTTCAAGAGTGGATAAAAGACAGATAACAAAACAAAGGTATTAGAAATTAAGAGTTAGACAATTTGGGGGTCCAAGAAAGAGAGGTAGAATATAGGAGAGAGAGTATATGATGGAGGATATCAAGATGTGGGGGAAAGGGGATAGTGTATGTAGCCAAAATGAATTCACACAGAAATGAGGCAATGGAGGATGAGGAAACCCAGCAAATGTGAGGTGTTCCCTGTAGCAACTATTGTATAATTAAGAAAAAATAAAATAAGAAGAAAAAAAGGGAAAAGAGAAAGAAACAAAGAAAAAAGAAAAAAAGGGGGGTGGGTAAAGAAAAGGGAGGGAAACAAGTAAGGAAAAGAAAAGAAGAAAGAGAACAACAACAACAAAAAAAAAACCCTAAATAAATGAAAAAAAGTCCTTGGGTGATACAATGGGAGAAAAGAGTAGGAGATAATGCAATATTAGCAACCAGGACAAGAAAAAAGAAAAAAGAGAAAAAGGAAAGAGAAAAAGAACAAAATATGCAAACGTTGAGGGCTAGGACAATCAAGGACCTCAGATGGACCTCAGGGCTTGGCAATTTCAGGGATGGGACGTTTGTGATATTGCAGACTCAAGAGGTGTGAATCTCTGTGATGTGGGCCACGAGGGTTTAAGGGACACAGACCTGGCAACCTCAAATCCAGTTAACAGGGAACCTGGGAGCACCACAGTGCAACACAGCCTTCAGGGATCCCTGCAGCTGGGTGCCTAGCTCTATGTGGGTGTGTCACACCTGCAAACTCTGACCTCTGTGTCAGAAACCAAAAATTCCCCCTCTCACTAGATTCTCTTCTGTCACTGTATCACCAGTTCAACTTCAGAACAGCTCCCGCCCTGCAAGCCCCTGAAACAGCCTGCTGGGGGCGCCTCTATATTGCAGCCAATTTGAGGACACTGCAGGTCGGCAGCCAGGCCTAGGAGATGGGGCTCTAGCTGGAAGCGCTGATATCCCTGTCAGAAACCCAAAATTCCAGGCCTTGCAAAAGACTCCCCCATCTCTGTTTCACCTAATCGGCTTTCAGATGCCTCCCACCCTGCAAGCCCCCAAAACAGCCTACTGGTAATGCCTCTTTTTGTGACTGATTTAAGGATGCTGCAGATCGGCAGCCAGGCCTAGGGGGCGGGGCTCTAGCCAGAAGCGCTGATATCCATGTCAGAAACCCAAAATTCCATGCCTCGCAAAAATCTCCGTCTGTCTCACCAAATCCGTTTCCAAAGGCCTCCTGCCCTGCAAGCCCCTGAATAGCCCGCTCAGGGTTTATGAATTCCCCAGCACCGCAGAGCCTCCAGGAATCACCGCTGCCGTGCCGCCTGCCCCAGGGGGGAGCATCCTGCATGCAGCCCCTATCTCCGTGAAAGAGAGCCTCAATTTTACCTTTTACATGAATCTTCTCTTTTACCGTCCCACCAAATCGATGTCCAGACCCCTCCTGCCCTGCAAAATCCCAAAACAGCCTGGTCCTGAAGAATTTCCAACACTATCCAGCCGCTTCTTTGCAGGAGGGATTATAAGGTGCACTCCCTCAGACACCATCTTGCCCACCCTCTGGTATTTGTTTCTTGATTTCCTCTTGAGCTTGCTCATTACTGGTGTACAGAAATGCTACTGATTTTGCACATGGATCTTATAGCCTGCAACTTTTTGAACTCATTTATGACTTCTAGAAGCTTTTCTGTAGACTTCTCAGGGTTTTCTCTGTATAGCATCATGTCATCTGCAAATAATGAAGTTTTGACTTCTTCCTTTCCAAGTTGGATGCCTTTTATATCTGGTTCTTTCCTCAGAGCCCGAGCAAGTACTTCTAAGACAATGTTAAATAGAAGAGATGATAGTGGGCATCCTTGTCTTGTTCCTGACCTTGGAAAGATTTTAGGATTTCACCATTGTAAATTATGTTGGCTGTGGGTTTTTCATATATACTCTATCATGTTCTGAAAATTTCTGATATTTTGCAGTGTTTTTATTTAAAAGGTGTCCTGTATTTTGTCAAATGCTTTTACTGCATCTATAGAGATGATCATGAGATTTTTTTTCTTCAATCTTTTTATATGGTGTATTACATTCATTGATTTTCTCGTGTTGAATCATCCTTGCATTACCGGAAAGAATCCCTCTTGGTTATGGTGTATAATTTGTTTAATGTGTTGTTGAATACAATTAGCAAGTATTTCATTGAGGATTTTTGCATCTAGGTTCATTAGAGAAATGGATCTGTAATTTTCCTTTCTTGTGGTGTCTTTGTTTGGCTTTGGTACTAGGGTAACATTGGCATCTTAGGATGAATTAGGCAATGTTCCTTCTCCTTCAATTTTTTGGAAGAGTTTCAGCAAAATTGGCATTAGTTCTTTTGGGAAAGTTTTGTAGAATTCACTTGTGAGACCATCTGGCTCAGGGCTCTTCTTAGTTGGGAGGTTTTTAATGACTTATTCTATCTCTTTACTTGTGATTGGTTTGTTGAGATAGTCAACTTCTTCTTTCATCAATATAGGCTGCTTATGTGTTTCTAGGAATTTGTCCATTTCCTCTGAATTGTCATTTTTGTTGGAATATAGTTTTACAAAGTATCCTCTCATGATAGTCTTTAATTCTATGGGTTCAGTAGTGATATCTCCTTTCTCATTTCTTATTTTGTGTATATGCAACTTCTCTCTTTTTTTCTTAGTTAGTCCAGCTAAAGGTTTGTCAATTTTATTGATCTTCTCAAAGAATCAGCTTTTGTTTTTATTTTTTGAAGTGCTTTCCTATTTTCTATTTCTTTAGTTCTGCTCTGATCTTTGTTATTTCTTTCTTTCTTCTTCCTGTGGGGTTACTTTGTTGTTTTTTTACTAATTCCTCCAAATGTGCAGTTACTTCTTCAATTTTTGCTCTTTCTTCTTTTTTGATGTATGAATTTATGGCTATAAATTTCCTTCTCAGAGCTGCTTTTGCTGCATCCCATAAGTTTCGATATGTTGTTTTATCATTTTCCTTATTTTCAAGGTAGTTATTAATTTCTTTTGAGATTTTCTCCTTGACCCACTGTTTTTCTAAGAGCGTGCTGTTTAATTTCCATATCTTCATGTGAAATCTGGGCCTTTGGCCCTTGCATATTTCCAGCTTCACTCCACTGTGGTCAGAGAAATTATTTTGTATGATTTCGATCTTTCTGAGTTCATTGAGACTTTTTTTCTGGCCTAGCATATGGTCTATCTTGGAGAATGATCCATGTGCACTTGAGAAAAATGCATATCCTGCTGCATTTGTGTGCAATGTTCTGTATATTTTTATTAGGTAAGGCTCCTCTAATATACTGTTAAAAGTTTGGTTTCTTTATTGATTCTCTTTTGAGATGTTCTGTCCAAAGTTGATAGTGGTGTTTTAAATTCCTCCACTATCATTGTGGAGGCATTTATTCTTTCATTTAGTGTTTCCAGTGTTAGCCTCACATATTTGGAGGCACCCGTGTTAGGAGCATAAATTTTATGATTGTTCATTCTTGTTGAAAGATGATCCCTTTCACTAATATTTTCTCTCACAATTTTTTTTTTGCATTTAATGACTATTTTGTCTGATATTAATATAGCTACTCCTACCTTTTTTTGGTTATTGTTTGCTTGTAATATTGTTTTCCAGCCATTCACTTTCCACCTCATTGAATCCCTGGGTCTAAGAAGTGTTTCTTGTAGACAGCATATAGATGGGTCACAGTTCCTTATCCAATCTTCCAGTCTTAATCTTTTGACAGGTGAGTTTAATCCATTGACATTCAGTGTTATTACTATCAAGGAATTATTTATGTTAGCCATAATTTCTTTAGACTTGTGTTTGTCTTATTTTGTTTGTTTTTTCCTTTTCTTTTTGTCTTTTAGTTGCTCTTACACTCTCCTCCAACTCTGTATCTCCTGTTTTTTTCTTTCTTCCTGCAGAATTCCCTTTAGTATTTCTTGAAGGGCATGGTTCTTGTTGGCATACTCTTTTAGTTTCTGTTTATTTGTGAATATTCTGAACTCTCCATCATTTTTGAATGCTAGCTTAGCTGGATAGAGTATTCTTGGTTGAAAATTTTTTCTCTTAGTACCTTGGCTATCTCATACCACTGCCTTTTTGCCTCCATGGTTTCAGGTGAGAAATCAGCACTTAATCTTATGTAGCCTCCTTTATATCTGATGGTTCTCTTTTCTCTTACTGCTTTTAGAATTTTCTCTTCGTCTTGATCATTGGTAATTTTACAAGTATATGTCTTGGGGTATGCCTGTTGGGATTTAGGCTGTTTGGCATGCATTGTGCTTCCTGGACATATACACCCATCTCCCTCAGTAGATTTGGGAAGTTTTCAGGCATTATTTACTCCAAACACACCTTCTGTCCCCTTTCCCTTCTCTTATCCTTCTGGGATGCCTATAATGCATGTGTTTGTGTATTTTGCATTGTCATTCAGGTCCCTAAGTCCCTGCTGGATTTTTTCTATCTTTTTATCATTCAGTTCTACTATCTGTTTGATTTCAGATGTACTGTCTTCTACATCACTAATTCTCTACTCTGCCTCTTCTAATCTGCTGTTATTTGCTGAGAGTGTATTTTTGATTTCTTGAATTGTGCTGTTCATCACCATCATATCATTATCTTTTTGCATAAGACTGCAATTTCTTCTGTATTCTCTCCAAATCTTTTCTTCATATTGTTGATGTCTTCCTTTACTTCATTAAATTGGTCACTAATATGTTTTTTGAGAGCTTTAATTACTTATCTGACATTCTGCTCCTCTTCCTGGTTTTTAGTTTGTTCATTGGATTGGGGTATATTTTCCTGATTATTGGTTTGGTTTGTAGTTTTTTGTTGCTGTTGGGTCATCATTATATCTTGACAGGTTTAATCAGTTCCTTATTTTTTTGTCTAGTCCTAGGGTTAAATTAGTTGTTGTTTTTGTTTAAGTGCTATGACTTCTCTTTGTCACTTTATTCTTCTTTTCCATTTTCTTGTTGCTGGCTAAGTTCACTTGAAGGAAAATATTAGGGTCAGGGAAAACAAAATGAGTAAGAAAAGAAAATGTACAAAGTAGTATTGATAATACATGTTAACAGAGCAACAATGTGAGACCTAGGTGAATGGATATTAGACTCATATAAGGTCTATAGAGTTATAGCAGTAAGTAGAGTACCTATAATGTGACAGTCAGCTGAATATGGGATAGGAATGTAATATGAATTAAAAAGCCAGTGTTTTCATGAGAGAGGGAAAGAGAAAAGAAAGACAAAAATATAAAGAGTGAATAAAAGACAGAAAACAGAACAAAGGTATTAGAAGTAAAATGTCAGACAATTTGGGGGCCAAACAATGGGAGGTGGAATGTAAGAGATACATTAGATGATGGAGGATAGAAAGATGTAGAGGAAAGGGGATGGTGTAAGTGGCCAAAATCAATACACACAGAAAAGAGGAAATAGAGGATGAGGAAACACAGCAAATGTGAAGTGCTCCCTGCAGCACCTATTATATTTTTAAAAAATAAAATAAAAAGAAAGAAAAAAACAAATAAAAGAGAAAACGGTGACCAAAAAGATGGGAGAAGCAGCAAGAAAAAGTAAAAGGGGAAAAAATTAAAGAAAAGAAAAAGTGCCCTGGGTGATAAAATGGAAGATCAAACCAGGAGACACTGCAACAATAGCAACCATGCCAAAAATAAATGTACTGAAGTTTCAAGCCAGGAGTTCTCTTTACAGTTAAATAAAATGATTAGGTCTCTGACATTCCCCCTCTCTCCCTTACTCACTTTCTTCTCTCCCAGGGCAGCAGGAAAGCTGCAAGAGGGGTCCAGAAGGAGATTCAAGCGGGTTCTTGATGAACCAGCTCAACACAGAAGACAATGACTATTTCCAGTGTGAGAGCACCCACACCTCACCAGAAACCCCAAATATGCTATTGGAAGCTTGGATAGCATGTCATACAGTCCTTCCCCTTAGGTGTGCCAGGAGAAGTCTAATTGACTTTCTGACTCCACATGCTCCCAGACCAAGTCTCCCATCCCAGGACATCTAGGCAAACTGGGTCCTCTCAGCAGATTCGCCTCTCCTCTCCTCCAAGACTCTCCCCAAGTCAGCTGGCATACTCCTCCAAGCTCAAAGAATAAAACAAAAACAAACGCAGATGGCTAGGGTAATCACGGACCCAAGACGGACCTCAGGGCATGCTGGATTTGGGAAAGGGGAAGTCCGGGATATTGCAGACTCAAGGCATGCGAGTCTGTGGAGCGTGGGCTACCAGGGTTTAGGGGATATGGACCTGGGAACCATGCATCTGGTAAACATGGTTGGGAACACCGCAGCCCAACGAAGTTTTCAGGGATCGCCACGATTGCCAGCCCGAGGGGAAGGGTCCTGCCCACAACCTCTGACCTCCACATCAGAAACCCAAAACTCCACCTCTTGCAAGAACCTCCCTTGTCACTGCCTCACCAAATTGATGTCCAGACACCTCCTGCCCTGCAAGTAGCCTGTTCTGGCAGATCTCCAACCCCACTCAGCTGCCTCCCTGCAGGAGAGACCATGAGGCACACTCGCTCAGTTGCCATCCTGCCCCGCCTTCCACATTGGAGTTTTGACCCTGGAATTTGATGCTGAAGACTTACCCTGGAGCGCTGGGAAGTCAGGACACAGAGGAAAGAGAAGCCAGCACTAGGAAAGAAGGAAACTTGAACCCAGAGAAAATTAACCCTCAGGAACATAGGAACCCAGGAACCTAAACCTTCACAGATGTCGGGAGACATCTTGCTCCAAATAGACTTTGGTGAGGGAAATAATTATGCTTTATGGCCTAGTATCTGTAAGCTCCTACCACAAATAAATACACTTTATAAAAACCAACCAATTTCTGGGATTTTACATCAGCACCCCTTTGGCTGACTAATACAGCAATTGAGGGCCCATTTACTTCCAATTTTGATAACTGAATTTTCGATTCTTTCAAACTAGGCTGTTGGAATTTTTATTGGGTTTATGTTGAATTTGTAAATCAATTTGCATAGAATTAGTATCTTAAGGATATTCAGTCTTCCAACCCATGAACACTGAATATTCTTCCATTTGTTTAGGTCTTCTTTAATTTTTTTTTAGCAATGTTCTGTTGTTTTCTGGGTACACATACTTTTCAGCCATGGCAGAATCTATTCCTAGGTATTTGATTCATTTGTTTGATATTGTAAATACAATTTGTTTCCTGATTTCATCCTTTGATTGTTCCTTTCTATTGTATAGAAAATACTACTAATTTTTGTGAATTGATACTGTATCCCACAACTCTACTGAATTCAGTTATTTTCTTTAGTAGTTTCATTGTCAATTTTTTTGTGGTTTTCTAAATATAGGATCATATCATCTGCATAAAATAAAAGTTTAACTTTCTCCTTTCCAATTTGCATTACTTTTATTTCTTTATTTCTTTTTCTTGCACAATTGCTCTAACTAGAACTTCTAGTATAATGTTGAATAACAGTGGTGGCAATGGGCATCTTTGACTAGTTCCCAATTTTAGAGGTAAAGCTTTCAGCATTTTTCCATTGAGTGCAGTGTTGCCTGAGACTTTTTCATATTTTCTTTGTGTTCCTATCTTCTGAAATGTTTAAATCAAGAAAGGATGTTGGATTTTGTAATAAATGTCTTTACTGCATCAATATAGATGATCATGTGATTCTTCTCCTTCAATTTGTTAATGTTTTGTGTTATATCAGTTGATTTTCTCGTGGTGTACCACTCTTGCATACCTGGGAAAAAACCTACTTGATCATAATGTATAAATTTTTAACTGTGCTGTTGGATTTTATTTGCAAGCATTTGGTGGAGGATATTTGAATCCTTATTCATTAGAAAGATTAGTCCATCATTTTCATTCCTTGTTGGGAGCAGTCAATACGAGTATACACTGAGTTCAGCAATGCCAGCAACATGGCCACCAGAGCAGAACCCACTTCCTTGTTCTTCTCCCTCCCTGCTCCTTTGTTCTCCGTTTCCCACCACTGCCCAGACTGATAAGATAGTGCGCAGGCGCAAGGTGTGAAACTAAGTTCTGCCTCCCACCCCGGCGACAGCAACAACCAATCCTTAGCCTCTACTACCTCACTCCCCACTCCTCCCCCACCCGAGGGCATATATGCTTTGCCCCCTTTAATAAAGTTGCAGTTTGATCAGAACCCTGTCTTGCTGTCATTCTGTGTGTCTCTTGTCCCACCATTCTTTCTCGGCAGGTTTCGGGTCTCCGTTGCTGTCCCGCGGGCCGGGGCAATTCCTTGTACATCTTTATGTGGCCTTGGTGTTATAGTGATGCTAGCCTCATTGAATGAGTTGGTAGTTTTCCCTCTTCTTCAAATTTTAGAAGATTTTGGACAGGATTGTTATTAATTCTTCTTGAAATGATTGACAGAATTCACAGTAGAAGATGTCTTGGGCATCAAGGACATAAATATTTTTTATTGTTATTTCTTCTTGGTGAGTTGCTCCTTTTGTTTATATATATGTAATTTATATATATATATATCTCTTTATCTATCATTTATAACAGTTTTGCCATTAAAATCTATTTTTCTTATATTAGTGTAACTACTACAGCTCTGTTTTGGTTACTGTTTATGTGGAATATCTTTTTCCAACAATTCACTTTCAGCCTATTTTTGTCCTTGCATCTTAGGTGAGTCTCTTGTAGAGACTCATACATTACATCCATTCTCCCAATTTTTGTCTTTTGACTGGAGAATTCAATCCATTATCATTCAATGTTGTTACTGTAGAGCCATTACTTACATTAACCATTTTATCCTTTCAGTTTCCTATGTCATATCTTACTATAGTCTACCTTTTTACATTTGTTATGCTAATAATCCTCATTTTTACTCTCTTCTCCAAGGCTCTCTCCCCTGTCTTTTCCTATCTGCCTGCAGCACACACTTTAATATATCTTGTAAAGAGTCTCCTGCTGATGAACTCTCTCAGTTTTTATCTATGAAAATATTAAGTTCACCTTCATTTATATAGGACAGTTTTACCAAATAAAGAATTCATGACTGGCAATTATTTTTTCTTCCAGGCTCTTGAATAGATTCTGCCTTGTTGCCTCCATGGTTTCCGATAAGAAATTTTCACATAGTCTTTTTGAGAGTTGCTTGCATGTGATGAATTGATTTTCTCTTGTTGCTTTCAAAGCTCTCTTTCTTTCTGGAATTTAATATTCTGAATAGTATGTGTTTCCAAGTCTATTAAAAAGTTGTGCTTTGAGAACTGGTTATCTGTATCAAAATGAAAGAAAGAGGACTCCTATCTCACACTGTATACTAAAATTAAATAAAAATTCATTAAGGTCCTAAATATAAAAGCTACAACTATAAAATGCTTAGAAGAAAATTTATGGAAACATTTTCAAGATCTTGAGGTAGACAGTGGTTTCTTAAACATTACACTAAAAGCACTGACAATGGAAGAAAAATGTAAATAAGACCTCATCAAGATTATACACTTTTTTCCCCACAGGTAGGCATTGTCAAGAAAGTCAAATGGCAGGTTTTTCAATGGGAGAAAATATTTGAAATCTCATATCCAATAAAGGTTTGATACCATTTTATATAAGATATCATAAAAATCAATGGAAAAGACAAGCCACCCAATTAAAAATTAGGCCAAAATCTTGAATAGACATTTCTCCAAAGAGGAAACATAAATAGTGAAAAAGCACTTGAAAAAAATATTCAATACCTTAGCTATTAGGGAAATGCAAATCAAATCTACAATGAGATATCATTCTACACTTCATAGAAGGACAATTATTTTTTCAAAGTACAGAAAACTACAAGTGCTGGAGGGGATGTAGAGAAATAGGAGCACTGCTTTATTGTTGGTGGGAATGTAGAATGGTGCAGACTCTTTGGAAGACACCTTAGTAGTATCTCAAGAAAGTTAACATAGAACTGCTTTATGATCTTGCAGTGCCATTACTAGGAATATATCCAGAAGAACTGAAAGCAAAGAGGCAAACTGACATTTGTATACCAATGCTCAGTTCTGCATTACTCACAATTGCTAAAATATGGAAACAGTCCAAATGTTCATCTACCAATGGATGGGTAAACAAAATGTGGTATATACATACAATGAAAAAGTATTCAGCTATAAGAAGAAATGGAATGGAATGCTTATGACAGCATGGATGAACATTGGGGCTGTTATGTGAAATATGCCAGACACAAAAGGACAAATATTGTATGGTCTCACTAATATGAATTAAATTTGATGAGTAAGCTCATGGAGGCAAATTCTCTGTAGGTTACTAGAACATAAAATGTGGGTTGCGAATGTGAGCTGATGTATAATGTATATAGAAATTTAGTAATGTTTATTGTAAAAGTATGGAAATGAATAGAGTTGATGTTAGCACATACTGAGTATAACTAACACAGTGGATTGTAATTGTAATTTTGTTTGAAAGGTGGTAGTCTAAGGATATAAATGCCAATTGAAAGAAAGTTAGAGGCTAAACTAGGAACTTTATAACATAGTGATTTTGGTGCTGGATGAAGATGGTGGTTAATTGATAAATATAAGAATATTCATCTAATACAAAGTGTTGAAATATGGTGATACATGGGAAAATTACAACTAATGTAACTTATGGATGAAAGTTAATAGTAATATTGTAATATTTTTGCGGCAATGGTGAAGAAGATACTATATCAGTTCTAAAGGTCAACAATAAGTGGGAATAAGGAGGTATGGGATTTTTCCTTTTGCAGTAATGAAAGTATTCTAAAATTGACTGAGTTGTTGACAGCACAACTCTGTGATAAAAATGGGAGCCATGGAGTGTACACTTTGAATGGATTATACAAGGCATGGGACTATGTAAAACAGTGAATATTGTGGTGGATGATTGACTGCAGTTAACAGAAAAAATATGAGAATATTCTCACATGAACTATAACAAATTTAAAATACTATTGCAAGGTGTTAAAAAAGGATGGGTGGGGAAGCAGATGTGGCTCAACTTATTGAGCTCCCATCTACCATATGGGAAGCCTTGGGTTTGCTTCCCAGGACCTCCTTGTAATGATAAGTTAGCCTGCACCTGCAGAGAGCTGATGGCCCATGCCTGTGGAGAGCTGACAGAGCTGGCACAACAAGATGACACAACAAAGGGAGACAGGCAGACAGAAGAATGTGCGGTGAATTGATGCAGAGAGTGGACACCAAGCAAGCAGCAAGGGAGAGGGGATAAATAAATAAACTATACCTTAAAAAAGTAGGATGGGTGTTTTAGTTTAGCACAGGACTGCCAGTACAAAGTACCAGAAATGGGTTGGCTTTTATAAAAGGGATTTATTTGTGGTAAAAGCTTACAGTTCCAATATCGTGAAATGTCCAAATTGAGGAGCCATCAGAGGTGCTTTCTCACCAAAGCCATTACTGCTGAAGTGAAGCAAGATGGTTGGTGATCTCTGCCAAGGTCTCTGACTTTCCCTGCAGAATCTCCCATCTCCCATTGCTCAGCTGTGGGCAACCAGGCACAGGGCCTGTCTTTTTCTGGGCCTCCTCTAAGTTTTGGCTACTCTGCCTTTTTCCTGAGTTCAGCTGAAGCTATCAGGAATACAGCTTATCTTTCCCTGGGATTTTTGAGCCCCCCCAGAGCTTCTGTTTCCCTGAAGTCCTCTCTCTCACCTGGCAGGATCAATATATTTCAGCTCCCTTTATCTGTGTCTTTCTCTGAGTGTCTCCATTTATATTAGTCCCAGCAAGAGGGTGGAGAGTCAACCTGAGTCATGCCTCACTGAAGTAGTCCAACAACAGAAATGGATTAATTAAAGAACATCATCTTTCTCTTTTGGGAATTCATAAAAGAATTTCAAACTTGGGGAAAAGTATACCAAATAAAAATATGGACTACATTCAGTAGTCATATTTTGATGATATTTCTTCATCATCTGTAGCAAACATTCCTCAACAATGCAAGATATTCATAGTGGGGTTATGTATGGGAGTCCTGTATGCTATGCACGTTCATTTTTTAAGTTCACAAATTTACTATACTATAATTGTTTGTGTATATACATGTGTACATGATATACTTCAATAAAGTGGTTCAAAATGAAAAGAAAGCAGATGTAACAGTAGCATTCTGTTCAAAATATAAATCCCATCCCAGTACTGATGGCATCTGTCTCAATGACACACAGGCAGATTGGGTGGGGGAAGATCATGCCAAAGGGAAGAAACTCCTTGATCACATAAAATATGCTTGATTAACACAGAGCCCAAACTCCACCTTTTTATTATTTATTTATTTATTTATTTATTTATTTATTTTTCACTTTATTTATTTTTTTTATGTTACATTCAAACAATTTGAGTTCCCCATATACACCCCACACCCCTCACCTTACTCCTCCCAAAATAACAACCTCCTCCATCATCATGGGACATTCATTGCACTTTGGTGAATACATCTCTGAGCACTGCTGCACCACATGGTCAATGGTCCACATTATAGTTTACACTCTTACCCAGTCCACCCAGTGGGCCATGGTGGACATACAGTGTGCTGTAACTGTCCCTGCAGTACCACACAGGACAAATCCAAGTCATGAAAATGCCCCCACATCACATCTCTTCTTCCCACTCCCTTCCCTCAGCAGCTACAGTGGCCACTCCCTCCACATCAATGCTATATTTACTTCCATTACTAATCACAATAGTTCCAGAAGAGAATATCAGTAAGTCCACTCTAATCCATACTCTATTCTTCCATTCTGTGGGCCCTGGGATGATTATGTCTACTCCATCTATATATCGAGAGGGTAATTAGATTCCACTTGGATGATGGATGCAATTCTGCTTTCAGTTGTAGGCACTCTTGGCTCCCTGGTGTGGTGGTTGACCTTCTTCACCTCCATGTTAGCTGTCTGGGGTAAGTCCAATAAACCAGGGGGTAGGAGTTGCAAGTCTGTTGAGGCTCAGGTCCTGACTATCACATGGACAATCCAGAGAGTCAGATCCCCTGAGTATACACTAAACCCCAGAACCAAACACAGGTCCAGTAAAAGTAACAGGAGAAGCTTGTGAACAAAGATCACATCTGAGTCCAACTCCATCAAACTCAGGAATACAGACTCCAAAGTAGGGCCAACTGACATGGCACTGAACCCCATCTGCCATGATCATAGAACCTGTGGGTCTCTGTAGCCCTCAGAAGAATCAATACCTGGGGTTGTATCTACTTTATTGTCTCTTGGACTCTGCTGAGGTGTGCATAAGTGTGACCCCTCTGGTGACCCTCAAGCTCTCTTTTGTAGACTCATAGCCATATAAATTCATTTGCCCTTTCCATTGCCCCCTTTTATTCGAGGTCAAAAAGCATTTTTAGCTCCTGATATTACATGTAGGCTGAGATATCCTGCTGGTCTGAGTTGACCCTTTTTTTCAAGGTCTTTTTCCAGTTACATCATCAGCTGGTACTTGGAAGTAATCCCTTTGTGCCAGAGAGGCTCATCCCTGGGAGTCATGTCTGAGGTTGGCTTTGAGACTGGCCACATTTGAGCAACATGGAGGCTCTCAGGAGGTAACTCTTAGGCACCATGCAGCTCTAGGCCAAGTTCTTATTTCAGGTGCACAGGCTCACAAGCATAGTCAATAGTATCAAGGGATCATTGTGGTACCATCCTTCTTTATTGGTCTTAGCCATTGCAATTGGGGGATTGTTGCTGTACCATTAGGGAATGGTACCATGAGAGATCCCTGGCTAGGAACTCAGCACTCCCTCAGTTGTCATTTTTCACTGTAGCAACTATGAAAATATCCATTTTTATGTAGCCTATATATATGCCCTGTAGAACTCACCCCCAACCGTCTGCTCCCTATCAGTAACACCCCACACCAGTGTTCCTCCCCTGCCATTGCTGTACCTCTCTGTGGTCCAAAACGTCTTCAAAAATGAAGCCCAATATATCGCCAGGTTCCATTAATAGTAAAATGGAATATAGTGATGGCTTTAAAGATAAGATATACAATACATATTAATTTAGAAAAATTAAAGTAAAAATAATTGGGGTATCAAAAAATTAAAATATTAAAAATCTTTGTTTTTGAGGTTTTTCCTTCCATCACTGCAATAAGTGTTGCTCTGTATGCACATTGGCAGGGCAACATCTTCCATCTCTTCATCAATGTCTACATCCTTTCATTTTCTTTTCTTTTTTCTAATTATTAAGCTTGTCTTCACAAAAGTTTTAGACCACAGTAATTCATATATATGATATACAGTACTCCCACATATCCAACATCAGACACTTTGTCCCTTCCCAAGCAATAATCTTTTTACATGTTCATAACTATATTTACTGCAACTGATGTACAGATATTGAAACAATAGCTTTCAAACAAGGTTACACTTGGGTTTACATTATGTTTTATATTTTTGACTATAGAATTTTCAAATTTTTATTTATCTTATGTTTTACATTATGATTTACATTTTAGCTTATAGGCTCCTATACATTTTTGGTGTAATTTAACATGTCCTAAATTCATCCTTGCATAATCTTTTGGAACACTTCCATTGTCCCACAGTTACACTGATTCCATCTATTCAACACCTCTTTCCCCCTCTTCTCAGGGCCCACAGTGACAATCTTTTTTGCTTGAAGGGCCATGTTCAGAGATACTTGCAACAATGTCGAGGGCGTGACATGCTCAACTGCCCTAATGCACTGGGAGCCACCATGTCTCTCGAGAGATACAATTTCCTCTACTTGAGAACATCAGTCCTTCCCAGGATGTGGGTATACCTTCATTCTCATTGTATGTGTCTCCACCCAATGATATAACCCACTATGACAAAATGTACACTCACACACTTCCTAGAAGCCTGTCCTGTGTCAGATTGTCCCTTTTAAGCATCTTAAACAGGTAATCTTCTTTATTATATTTTTGAATAAGTTTCCTCAACATTATACTCTCAATTACATACCGGACAATCTCCTAAATTCGTATGTTCACCCACTCTCCTCCTAATTACTTGAGCCATACTGCCCATCCCCCCATCCCTAGCCACCCTAAAGCCTGCAAATCTCAACTCAAATGTATTGCTATGCCCCCATTTTATCCCTTCCCTGTACAAAGACTTACCTCCAGCTTATCATAGATTTCACCCGGGTAGGTGTCAGCTTGCAAACTTCCTTTACCCCCAACTTCCTTCAAGCCTATCTTCCCATCTCTAGATTGCTGAGGCAGCTTGTTTTACTTATTTCATATCATTGAGGTGATGTAGTATTTGTCCTTCAGTGCCTGGGTTGCTTCACTCAACATAAGGTTCTCAAGATTCATCCATGTTATCACATGTGCTTGTAGTGTATCCATTCTTAAAGCTGAGTAGTATTCCATTGTATGTATATACCACATTTATTTTCTTTTTCTTTTTTAGCTTTATTTATTTTTTAATATTACATTAAAAAAACATGAGGTCCCCATATACCCCCCACCCCCCTCATCCCACTCCTCCCCCCATAGCAAGAATCTCCTCCATCATCATGAGACATTGATTGCATTCAGTGAATACATTCCTGAGCACCGCTGCACCTCATCAATGGTCCACATCATAGCCCACACTCTCCCACGTTCCATCCAGTGGGTCATGGGAGGACATACGATATCCTTTTTTTTTATACCACATTTTATTTATCCATTCTTCTGTTGATGGGCATTTGGGTCGATTCCAACTTTTGGCAATAGTGAACAATGCTGCTATGAACATTGATGTGTATATATCAGTTTTTGTCCTTGTTTTCAGCTCTTCTGGGTATATACCCAGCAGTGGAATTGCTGGGTCATATGGCAAATCTATAGCTAGTTTTTTGGGAAATGACGAAAGTGTCCTCCAGAATGGCTGGGTCCTTCTGTGCTACCATGAGCAGTGGATGAGTGTTCCCGTTCCTCAACATCCTCTCCAACAATTGTAGTCTTCTGTTTTTCTCATAGTTGTCAATCTAATGGGAGTAAGATGGTATTTCATTGTAGTTTTGATTTGCATTTCCCTAATAGCTAGAGATTTGGAGCATTTTTTCATGTGCTTTTTAGCCATATGTATTTCTTCTTTGGAGAAGTGTCTGTTTAAATCTTTTTCCAATTTTTTAAATGGGTTGTTTGTCTTTTTATTTTCAAGATATAGCAGTTCTTTATATATGCAGGGTATAAGTCTCCTATCAGATATATGGTTACCAAATATTTTTTCCCATTGTGTAGGCTCTCTTTTCACTTTCTTAACAAACTCCTTTGAGGTGCAGAAGGCTTTAATTTTGAGAAAGTTCCATTTATCTATTTGTCCTTTTGCTGCTCATGCTTTGGATGTGAAATTCATGAGGCCATTTTCTATTACTAGGTCCTGTAGATGGTCGCCTACATTGCTTTCCGAAGTCTTTATGGTCTTGGCTCTTATATTTAGGTCTTTGATCCATCTTGAATTGATTTTTGTATAAGGTGTGAGTTGGTAATCCTATTTCATTCTTTCACATTTTGATATCCAGTTCTCCAGGCACCATTTGTTGGAGAGGCCATTCTCTCCAAGTTGAGTGGGTTTGGTGGCCTTACTGAATATTATATGACTGTATATATGAGGATCTATGTCAGAACTCTCAGTTCAGTTCCATTGCTCAGTGTGGCTATCCTTGTGCCAATACCATGCTGTTTTCACTACTGTAGATTTGTTGTAAGTTTTGTAGTCAGGTAGTGTGATTCCTCCAATTTCATTTTCCTTTTTCAATATATCTTTGGCTATTCGGCACCTCTTTCCTTTCCAAATAAACTTCATAGCTAGTTTTTCTAATTCATTAAAGAATGTTGTGTTGGTATTTATTGAGATTGCATTTAATGTGTAGATCAGCTTTGGGAGCATAAATATCTTAATAATATTTAGTCTCCCTATCCATGAACAGGGAATTTTCTTCCATTTTTTTTAGGTTTTCTTTTATTTCCTTGAACAGTGTTGTGTAGTTTTCTGTGTATAAGTCGTCTACATCTTTAGTTAAGTTTATTCCTACGTATTTGATTTTTTAATTTTCTCTTGTAAGTGGTATTTGTTTCTTGATTTCCTCCTGAGATTGCTCATTATTTGTGTACAGAAATGCTACTGATTTTTGTGCATGGATCTTATAATGTGCGACTTTACTGAACTCATTTATGAGTTCTAGAAACTTTCTTGAAGACTTCTCAGGGTTTTCTAAGTATAGGATCATGTCATCTGCAAATAATGAAATTTTGACTTCTTCCTTTCCAATTTGGATGCCTTTTATATCTGGTTCTTGCCTCAGTGCTCGAGCAAGTACTTTCCTGTTTTCTTGAAAAGTCTGGTCACTAGGGTGTTAAGTTTGGAGAAGTATATTACCCTCATAATTGTCCACCCCAACAGATCTGTCATTTACTAATTGGGCTTGCCATTTGAGAACTGGAAATACCTTGCCTGGTGCTTTCATCACCCATCAGGAGATGAAGCGGGCACCTGAGATGCAGTAAGGAAGATGAATAAAATGAGTAAAGGGGAGTAAGAATACCCTGAATAAAGGACGTTTATGGGAATGTCTCTCCCCTCAGGCACCTCTCTTGAAAGTTACATATTAATGGCATAAAAAGATACTTGGTGGGGGGAGCTTTAATAGTGGTTCAAAATTTAAAAGGGATGTAATTGTCAGCAGAAATGTTGTTTGACATTTTTCCACCAAGAATGTTCGCAAAGTAAAACCCAAATTAAATGAAATAAACACCTCTCATTAACACTTTCAGAAATCAATAGCAATAACCCCAACTGGAACTTCCCACTCCAAATTTTATAGATAGTCTTCAGTTGGAACAATCACTGTATTCTTGAAAATTTATAAAAATCAGTTTATTAGTTATGCATTAATTTTAAAAATACTTATTTAGCTTCTTTTGTATACCAGGCAATATTTAATATTTGCAACTGTGCTAAGAAAATTGACTAGAAAGCATTCTTGTCTTGGAAAGGATGGTAGATCATGTCCCTTTTAACTTTAATATGTTAGAATTCTAGTTAAAGTAATCCCTTTTATAAACTCACTCTCCTCCCACACTCAATTGATTTCAGAAAATCCATATGTTCATTTTTGTTAAGCATGGCCTGCCTACATTACATTATCTTAATAAAATTGAAAATGAATGTCTATGGTTTGTGTACAGTTAGAATAAATTCTTAAGAAGTGTAAGGAAATGTAGAGGCCCTTTATGGTATCTTACCCAATGCATGATTTGCCTCTACTATATCCATGAAAATAGACATTTAATTTCTTCTGGAATGCCTCTAGTGATGAGACGTTCACTACATCAACCTGGTAAAACAACACTTCTTAAAAAGTTCCTTGCAATTTGCAATTTGGGAGAAGTTATTAATATGCTCTCAATCATCCAAGTTTTGAGTCTAGAAAAGGAGGAGAGAGAGTAGCTTGCATGGTGAGAAGAACAAGGTATAAGGGAGTTTCAAGAAAGGAAAGGACAAAGACTAGGGAAGAAGACCTAGAAGGTTATAGAAACAGCTGAGTCTATGCTGAGTTTGCTAGACACTGTAGGAGGTTCCCAGAGTTTCAGGAATTCAGTTTTTTCACAAGATAAATGCTTAAGTTTTCTTCATGCCCAACCATCTTCATTTTTTCTATATTTTCCAAGAAGGACATCCTCAGTTACACCGTATACATAAATATACACACATGCACATACACACAGATGCACGGTTTCTCTTGCACTTAGGATATCAAATCTCAGAGTCTGTGTGTATTTATTTATTCATTGAAATATGTTGTTGTATGCCTACTATGTGCCATGCTTTGTGTTAGTCCCTGGGAATAAAATGACAAAAAAAAGAGATATGATGATCAATTTCATGGATTGTGTCACCTACTAAAGACACAGATATTGATCAAGGAACCCAAGGAAAGTATAATTATGAACTAATGATGACATATTTTTAGGCAAAGTATATGGTATCATGAAAGTCTATCAAAGGAAGACCTGACCAAATACCTCCCTCAGGAAGTTATATCTCAGCTGAAATATGAAGAAAGGAAAGAGAAAACAACTGAGAGGATTGAAGATATTTCAGATAGATTAAACCGCATTTGTAAAGGTTTTGAAGTAGGTAAAGATAGACATTTTTTGTTTTGTTCTGTTTTCTTTCTTTATTGTATTTTTTTGAAGATACATAGATGACAAAAGATGTGACCTTAAAAAATATAAAAGGTTCCAACATACCCCACCCCCCATCCCCCACTCCCCCTATATCAACAACCTCTTTCATCATTGTGGCATATTCATTGCATTTGGTGAATACATTTTGGAGCACTGCTGCACCACATGGATTATAGATTGCATTGTACTTTACACTCTCCCCCAGTACATTCAGTGGGTTATGGCAGGAAACATAATGTTCAGTACCTGTCCCTACAATATCATTTGGGACAAGTCCAAGTCCCAAAAATGCCCCCACATCACATCTCTTCTTCCCTATCCCAGCCCTCAGCAACTACCATGGCCACTTTCTCCACATCAATGCTACAGTTTCTTCCATTACTAGCCACAATAGTTCTATAGTAGAATATCAGTAAGTCCACTCTAATCCATATTTTATTCCTCCATCCTGTGGAACCTGGGATGGTGATATCCACTACACCATTATATTGAGAGGGGGCTTAGATCCTGAATGGTTTATGGATGCTATTGTCCTGCTTGGACTTGTAGGCACTCTCGTTACCCTGGTATGGTTGTTGAACATCTTCACCTCCCTGTTATCTGACCTGGGTAAGGCCAACAAACTGGAATAGGAGTTGAAATTATGCTGTGGCTCAGGGCTCAACTGTCACATGGCCAGTCCAGAGATTCAAGTCTCCTGGGCATACACCAACCCCAGTGCCAACCACAGGTTCAGTAAAGGTGACAGAAGAGGCATGTGTAGAAAGTTCACATCTGAGTCTAACTCCATCTAACTCAAGAACACAAATTCTAAAGTAGGGCCCACTGACAATGTACTGAACTCCAGCCCAACTGCCATGACCATAGAACCTGTGTGTCTCTGTAGCCATCTGGAGTACCAGTACCTTGTGTTTTATCTACTTTGGCTGTCTCTGGGACCCTGCTGAGGCATGCATAAGTGCAACCCCTCTGATGACCTCCCAACTCTTTTTTGAAGAGTCTTAGCCATATAAACTCATTTGTCTTTACCATTTCCACCTTTTGTCAAGGTCTTTTTCTATTTGCATCGCCAGTTAGTGATTGGTAGAAATCCCTGAGCACCAGGGAGGCTCATCCCCAGGAGTTATGCCCATGGTGGAGTGATGATAATGTGCTTACATGCTGAGTTTGGCTTAGAGTGTGGCCACATTTGAGCAACAAGGAGGCTCTCAGAGGTAACTCTTAGGCACCCTGTAGCTCTAGGCCTAGTTCAAATTAATGGCACACACGGTCATATGTGTAGTCATCAGTATCAAGGGTTCATCATTGAATCATCCTTCTTCATTGGTCTTTGCCCTTGCACTTGGGAGATTTTTGCTGTTCCATTGAAGAATGTGACAGAGCTCCCCTGGCTAGGAACTCAGCACTCCATCAGTTATCATTTGTAATTTTTACTACTATGAAAATACCCAATGAATACATGAGCATTATTATATACCCTATATACATGACCTGGAGAACTCCCTCCCAACCATGTGCCCCCCATTAATAACACCCCACACCAAGATTCCTCCCCTGACACAGTTGTACCTCTCTGTGGTCCAAAAGTTCTTCAAAAATGAAGCCTAATATACTGCCAAATTCAAATAATAGGAAAGTGAAATAGTAGTGATAGGATTAAAGTTTAGAAATAGAATACATACTAATTTAGAGAAACTAAAATAAAGTAAAATAAATTTGGGTATTAAAAAATGAAAAATATTGTAAAACTTTTTTTTTCACCTTTTGCCTTTCATTACTGTAATAGGTGTTGCCCTGTATTTACAGTGGCAGGGCAATTTCTTTCATTTCTTTGTTAGTGTCTACATCCTTTTTTTTCCTAATTTTTAATTTTGTCTTCAAAAAAGTTTTAAATTACATTCAAGTACATATACAATATAGAGGACTCCCATATATTCAACATCAAACCCTTTTCCCCCTTCCTTAGCAATGATCTTTTTACATGTTCATATTATATTTTCTGCAGCTGATGTGCAGAAATTGAAACACAGCTATTAAACATGGTTCCATTTTGTTTTACAAAATTGTTCAGTCTAAGTTATACTTCTCTTTTATCCAAAAGAAAAATACTATGTGTTGGATCTCATAAAGGGCCTCTGGGGAAAGGGGGAAGAAATGAGGTTGAAGAAGTAAACAGGGGCTTGTCATGAGTTAATGGAAGTTGTCACTTACCTCAGCCTAAGCAGGAATCTTGATGTAAGGTTGGTCCCTTTTCTTCTTTGTTCACTTAACTCCAATTTCTTCATATTGTGGAACTCATACTCTGAGTTCCTAAAATCCATGACCATGACTAAGGCAGGCATCATTCTCCCTGAGGTTGCTTGACTAAGAAATGTAAGGATTCCAGTGTCCTTGAATGCTCAGAGGCAGCAATTCAATAAAGACTGGTAATTTTCTTGGTTCTCTGTGTTAGTTTGAAGCTCTATGTACCCCAGAAAAGTATGCTCTTAAACTTAATACATAACTGTGGGCTGTAAGTTGGACCTTTTGGTGAGGTTACTTAAGTTAAGGTGTGACTTACCTCATTCAGGATTCAGGGTGGGCCTTAATCCTATTACTGAAGTCTGTTATGAGAGAAGGAAATTTGGAAAGAGAGAGAAATCCATGGAAGCAAGAAGCTGAAAGCAAGAGGCTGAATGGAAGGGATCCTTAAGAGAAGGCAGAAAAGAGCAAAGTTTTCCACGTGCCTTGCCATGGGATAGAGGAATCCATGATCTCCAGCAGCCAGTCTTTGGAAAGAAGGTACCACCTTGATGCCGATGCCTTGATTTGGATATTTTCATGGCCTCAAAACTATAAATTGTAAGCTAATAAATTCCCATTATTAAAAGTATCTGCTTTATGGTATCTGCTTTCAGCAGCTTAGCAATATAAAACAATTTCCAACCAAGCACCTATAAAATATTCCAGAGATTGAATTGTACTAGTAGAACAAGTCAAAGCCAAATTGAGTGAATTTCATTGAAGCATTTTAGAGAAGTGAGAATAATCCCTAGAGACCAGTCCTCCTAGAGATGCCTCTCTTATTATGGATGCTTGCTAAAATGTTGATGAAGATGAAGAAAAATGACACACCAAAATAAAGATGAGTAGAATCTTGTGCAGTGATTTCTAAACCCTCACCAATATCCAGCACAACAACCCACATCAGCACTATTTTAACCATTAGGGTTGCAGTGGTAGGCAAAACAAAGACCCTGCCTTTATGGACATTACATCCTAGATGAGGATACAGATAATAAGCACATAATATTTTTACAAAATAATTGGTGTTAAAGGCTGTGAGGAAAAGAAAATAATACTAAGACATAGTGGCTACAATGGTGAGAGAATCCCTCTCTGAAGATTAGGATGTTTGTTTGCTACCTGAACTACCTGACATCGTGTACCTTGTGACATTGTGAGAAAATCTCTTCAAGTTAAGAGAACAGAAAATGCAAAGCATTTAGGAATATGGGAATGAGCTTGAAGAGTTCAAAATATGGAAATTAAGTTTGTGTTGCTGGAGTAGACTGAGAAAGAGAGAGTGGAAAAAGATGCAGTCAGAGGAGAAAGAAGTGGCTGGATCATACAGGGCCTTGTATGCCTGGATAAGGTATACAGATATTATTCTAAGTTTTATGGAAATTATTTGGATATTTTAGAGCAAGGAATTGCTTGATCTGATTTTTTATTTTTAAAAGATCACTCTTTCTATGCGATACAGCAGTGCTCCAAAATGTATTCACCAAATGCAATGGATGTGCCACAATGATGAAAGAAATTGTTGATGTGGGAGGATTTGGGGGTGGGGGCGGGGAAATGAGAATCTCCTATATTTTTTAATGTAACATTTTTTGTGATCTATGTATCTTCCAAAAAAAGTAAAAACATAAGAATAAATTTTTAAAAATCACTCTCTTTAATCCTCTCAGGAGTCCTCCTGTCCTATGTCTTTATATATCACTCCAGAATATTATAAGAAACATATTATTTTTCCTTATATTTATGCCCTTTGTACCCCCACACCCATGTTCTTACAATTGCTTCCTCTGTGCCCTTTTCCACCTGGCAATATGCTCCGTGTGCAGCTAAAATTGGCTCAAACATCACCTCTTCTGGGATGTCTTCCTATACCTTTTTCCTCTATTATTATTATTTTTTAAATATTATATACAAAAAATATGAGGTCTCCATATTCCCCCCACCCCTTCACCCCACTCCTCCCACATCAACAACCTCTTTCATCATCGTGGGACATTCACTGCATTTGGTGAACACATTTTGGAGCACTGCTGCTCCACATGGATAATGGTTTATATTGTAGTTTACACTCTCCCCCAGTCCACCCAGTGGGCCATGGCATGACATACAATGGCCAGCATCTGTCCCTGAAGTACCACCCAGGACAACTTCAAATCCTGAAAATGCTCCACATCATCTCTCTTCTTTCCTCTCCCTCTCCTCAGCCGCTAGCGTGGCCATGTTCTCCACATCAATGCTACAATTTCTTCCATTACTAATCACAATAGTTCCATAGTAGAATAACAGTAAGTCCACTCTAATTCATACCCTATTCCCCCATCCTGTGGACCCTGGGATGGTTATTTCCACTCCACCTCTATATCAAGAAGGGACCTTGATTCCACATGGATGCAGTTCACCTACTTGCAGTTGTAGGAAATCTTGGCTCTCTGGTGTAGTAGTTGACATTCTTCACCTCCCAGTTCGCTGGCTGGGGTAAGTCCAAAAAATGATAGGGTAAGATTTGTAAGTCTGCTGAGGCTCAGGGTCTGGCTTCACATGGACAGTTCAGAGATTCAGGTTTCCTGAGTATACACCAACCCCAGCACCAACCACAGATCCAGTAAAAGTGACAGAAGAGGCATGTGGGCATGTGTAGAAAGGTCACATCTGTGTCCAACTCCATCACACTCAGAAACACAAACTCCAAGTAGGGCCAACTGACATGGCACTGAACTTCAAAACCAACCAGGGTCCTTTGTAAGTGCAGGGAGTAAAAGTTCAAGGATTTTTAAGCTGATCAAGAAAATGTTTGATTACTAGTCACAATAGTTCTACAGTAGAATACCAGTAAGTCCACTCTAATCCATATTTTATTCCTCCATCCTGTGGACCCTGGGTTGGTGATGTCCACTCCACTTCTATATTGAGAGGGGGCATAGATCCCACCTGGATGATAAATGCGATTTTCCTGCTTGGAGTTGTAGGCACTCTCAGTTCCCTGGTATGGTGGTTGACCATCTTCATCTTCCTTTTGGCCAACCTGTGGAAGTCCAACAAACCAGAGCAGTAGGAGGTGCAACTTTGCTGAGGCTCAGGGACCAGCTGGCACATGGCCAGTTCAGAGACTGAAGTCAATTGATCCAGAGAAAGTGCCCATGGCAGTTGCTGAGTGGGGGAAGAAGGAAGAAATGAGATGTGGGGGCATTTGGGGACTTGGAGTGGTCCTAAATGATATTGTAGTGGCAGATGCTGGATATTGTATATCCTGCCATAACCCACTGAATGTACTGGGGGAGAGTGTAAAGTACAATGCAAACTATAATCCATGCAGTGCAGCAGTGCTCCAAAATGTATTCACCAAATGCAATAAATGTTCCACTATGGTGAAAGAGGTTGTTGGTATGGGAGGAGTGGGATGTGGGGTGTGGGGTATGTGGGAATCCATAATTTTTAATGTAACATTTTTGTTTACTTTTTTTTTAAAAAAAGGAAATTTAATAAAAATGAAAAAAAGAGAAAAAGAAAGAAAAAGACTTGACCACTAGATGTCAGCAACATACTATTAGTTATTGGAGGCAAAGGTGTGATAGGTTACAGGAGAGGGAACTGTCTCAACAGATTTCTAGAGTTTGCCACAAGAAGGGGAAGCAGAAGCAAGGAAAATACCTTGGGAAAGAGGGGAAAGGAAGAAATGGGAAAGGGGATTTGCATATCTTGATGTTGTCTTGCTACAGAGTCAGCATGGTAGCAAACCTCTTGGTCCAGAAAACTCAAAAACTCAAAGGGCAGAAGTGACTTGGAGTCTTCTTCTGCAAGTTTTTATCTTACCTGTGGTTAGTAGATGTTGGATGCAGTTTTGTAGGGATGTGCAAAAGCAGATCGCCTTTAAATGGATAATATTTGCTTGCTTGGGCTGTCTTTAAAACAGTTGGATATGTCAATATTTGAGTTTGATGCTAGCAAGTTTTGGGGAGCTAATTAATGGACCCAGGCTATGTGAAGAAATACCCAACACAAAACTAATACACAGAGTCCATCTCTGACTCATTTATATAAGAATAAGTGCCTCCATTATCTCAGGGAGCTACAAGTGGCAATTTATGTGAATTCCTTGAGGATTAGGGCAGTCTCTGTTTCACTTCCATATCCTCCAAAATCATCACAGTGTCAGGATTAATTAATTAATCCATCAAAACACATTGTTCAATTATTCTAAAACAAAAACCACAATGTTTTACAAGCAGATATACTCCAAAATATAACTAGTTTTTTATTCAACAATACAATATAGGAGCACACAAGTATGTTCATTTTTCTGTGCATATTTTGCAACAATTTCATCCTGAAAGAGTCATCTAGAAACAACATAGTTCAAATTAGTTGTTCCCTAAAAGCATATTTTCTATAGTTGTGTCGAAGGCAAGAGGCAGACTTAGAGAGACCTGAGAAAAGCCAAACTGTTAAATATGGCCTGTTGTGTAGGTTCAGTATAAAATGGGTTAAGCATTGAAAAAGAACCTCTACTTGGAGCCAATCTACACTAAAAATAGATAATAGGGGAATTTGACTTTCACAGCACATAAAATAATCAAATGCCCTAGCTCAAGAAAAGATCACAAGACAAATAAAGTGGAGATGGAACAATATAAAACAACAGAGGAGGAATAGAATTTGCAACAAATAATCAGATACATTAATTCAACATACCTAAATAATTTCAATGAAAGAGCTATTGGAAAGTATGGACATAGAGCTAAAGGAAATCAAGATGAAGCATAAACAAAAGGAGGAATTAGAAAATGTAAAAAGTAGAAGTTGTGGGTGTGAAAAACAAAATACTGGAGGTTAAAATTACAGTAGGACAGTGGACTTGGCCCAGTGGTTAGGGCTTCCATCTGCCACATAGGAGGTCCGTGGCTCAAACCCTGGGCCTCCTTGACCCGTGTGGAGCTGGCTCATGAGCAGTGCTGATGTGCGCAAGGAGTGCCGTGCCACACAGGAGTGTCCCCCACATAGGGGAGCCCCACACACAAAGAGTGTGCCCCATAAGGAGAGCCACCCAGTGTAAAACAAAGTGCAGCCTGCCCAGGAATGGTGCCGCACACACAGAGAACTGACATGACAGCTGACGCAACAAAGGGATACACAGATTCCCATGCTGCTGACAACAACAGAGGTGGACAAAGAAGACGCAGCAAATAGACACAGAGAACAGACAACCAAGGTGGGGGGAAGGGGTGAGAAATAAATAAATAAATAAATAAATAAATAAATAAATAAATAAATAAATAAATAAATCTTTTTAAAAATTACAGTAGAAGTTTTCAATAGCAGACTTGAACAAGCAGAAGAAAGTATCAGAAACTAGAAGACAGGATAATCAAAATAACTCAGTCTGAGTACAAGATAGAAAAAAGAATGGAAAAGTGAACTGAGTGTAAGGGACCAGTGGGACAATATGAAGCATAACAACATAAGCATGATCATAGAACATGACAGATGGCTCTGGCATTCAGTGCCATGTCAGTTAGCTCTACTTTGGAGTTTGTGTTCCTGAGTATGATGGAGTTGGACTCAGATGTGACCTTTCTACACATGCTTCTTCTGTCACTTTTACTGGACCTGTGGTTGGCACTGGGGTTGGTGTATACACAGGAGACCTGAATCTCTGGCCTGCCCATGTGATAGCCAGGCTCTGAGTCTCAGAAGACTTGCAACTCCTACCCCGGTTTTATTGGACTTACCCCAGCCAGCTAACAAGGAGGTGAAGAAGGTCATACACCACAATAGGGAGCCAAGAGTGCCTACAACTGCAAGCAGGAGAATTGCATTCATCATCCAAGTGGAATCTAAGCCCCCTCCCGATATAGAGGTGTAGTGGACATAACCATCCCAGGGTCCATAGGATGCAGTAATAGAGTATGGACTAGAGTGGGCCCACTGATATTCTACTATGGACTATTGTGATTATTAATGGAAGAAATTGTAGCATTGATGTGGAGAAAGTCGCCATGGTAGCTGCTGAGGGTAGGGAGAGGAAGAAGAGATATGATGTGGCATTTTCAGGACTTGGAGTTGTCCTGGGTGGTATTGCAGGAACAGATGCTGGACATTGTACGTATGAGCCTGTCATGGCCCACTGGGTGGACTGTGGGAGAGTGTGAGCTACAATGTAAACCATTATCCATGTGGGGCTGCAGTGCTCCAAAATGTATTCACCAAATGAAATGAATGTCCCATGATGATAAAAGAGGTTGTTGATATGGGAGGAGTGGGGTGAGGGGGATCGGGGGAATATGTGGACCACTTATATTTTTTGAATGTAACATTTAACAAAATAAAGAGAGAGAAAAAATAAAAACAATAACATAAGCATTATGGAAGTTCCAGAAGGAGAAGAGGAAAAAAAAGACTAGAAATAATTGAAGAAATAATGACTGTAATCTTCCCAAAATTGATGGAAGACCTGAATATATACAAGCAAGAATCTCAAAAATCTCCATAAGGATAAATCCAAAATGATCTACACCAGGACATATTATAATCAAAGTATCAAACACCAAAGATAAAGAGAATTCTGAAAGCAGAAAGAGAGAGGAGAATCATCACTTATAAAGAATCCTTGATAAGATTAAGTGCTTATTTCTGATCAGAAACTAGGGAAGGAAGAAAGCATGGGGTAACATATTTAATGAACTGAAAGTGAAAATTTTTCATCCAATAATTCTATCTCTGGCAAAACTGCCCTTCAAAAATGAGGGAAGGTTTTTAAAATATTCCCAGATAAACAAAAGCTGAAGTTTATCACCATGATACCTGCCCAACATTAAATGGTAAGGAATTCTTCAGGTTGTCAGGAAAGGAGAGTAGATAGTAGATTGGGGCTGTATGAAGAAATAAAGATACCCAGTAAAGGTAACCACATGAGTCAAACAAATGGTAGTATTACTGTATTCTCCAAATATAACTCTAATATTCATTTTTTACAAGATTTACAATACAGTTGCATAAAAATAATCATTTCTATGTTAAGGGTATGCAAAATATAAAGATATAATGTGTGAAGAAAACAATATTAAGAAAGTGGATGGGCAGTGGACTTGGCCCAGTGGTTAGGGTGTCTGTCTACTACATGGGAGGTCCACGGTTCAAACCCTGGGCCTCCTTGACCCGTGTGTAGCTGGCCCATGTGCAGTGCTGATGCACGCAAGGAGTGTCTGCCATGCAGGGGTGTCCCCGCATAAGGGAGCCCCATGCACATGGAGAGTGCCCCATAAGGAGAGCCGCCCAGTGCAAAAGAAAGTGCAGGATGAATGGTGCCGCCCACACAGAGAGCCCACACAACAAGATGATGCAACGAAAAAGAAACACAGATTCCCGTGCCACTGACAACAATTGAAGTGGACAAAGACAACACAGCAAGTAGACACAGAGAACAGACACCTGGGGTGGGGGGGGAGGGGAGAGAAATAAATAAATAAATAGATCTTTTTAAAAAATTACTAAAAAAAAGATTGGATGGAGGTATATAGGATCAAAGTTTGTGTATGATATTAAAATTAAGTTGATATCATCTAAAATTAGTTTATTATAGATTTAGGGTATTAAGTATTACTCCCATGATGACAACAAAAATGTATTTAAAAATTAAACAGAAAAGGAAATGAGAAAGGGTTGAATCTGTTTCACTACAAAAGATCAACTATACACAATAGAAGGCTAAAATTTAGGAAATAAAGGATAAAATGGTATAAATGTACAATGAACAAAGGACAAAATGACTGAAGATTTGTCTTTTCAATAACTATTTTGAATATAAATGGATAAAAGTCTCCAATCTGAACACACAGATTCCCAGAAAGCATAAAGTGTATAATCTAACTGTATTTATTTTTGCCAAGAGACTCACCTTAGAACCAAAGGTGCAAATAGGTTGAAAGGGAAAGGATGAAATAATATTCCACGCAAATATTTTAAAAAGAGAAATGTGGGGTAAAGCCAAAATAGGCTTTAATGCAAAAGCTGTTAAAATAGGCAAATAAGGACACTACATATTAATAAAAGGGTAACCCACCAAGAAGATATAAGAATTATAAACACATATGCACCTAATTGCCAAGTCCCAAATTCATGAAGTAAATATTGATGAAACCGAAAGGAAAAATATTTCTACAATTACAGTTGGATACTTCAATACACTACTTTCAAAAATATATACAAGAACAATAAACAAACAGGACTTAAAATACAATTACAGACATAAATGAACACTTTTCTGAACAGTAGCAGAGTACATTTTCCTTCCAAGAGCTCAGGGATCACCCTCAAGGATAGACCACATGCTAGATCACAAAATAAGTCTCAATAAATTTTAAAAGATGGAAATGATATAAAGCATGTTCTCCAGGCACAATGGAAGGAAGCTAGAAATCAAAAACACAAGGAAAACTGAAAACCTCACAAATATATGGAAATTGAACAATACATTCTTAAACAGTCAATGGACCAAAGAACAAATCAAAAAGGAAATTAGGTATTATCTTAAGATGAATGAAAATGAAAACATAAAATACTGCTGGGAAGGCAGTCCTGAGAGGGAACTTTATAGCTATGAAAGCCTATATGAAAAGAGATGAGGAGGTGGGGCAAGATGGCATCTGAGTGAGTGCACCTCATAACATCTCCTGCAAAGAAGTGGCTGAGTAGGGTTGGAGTCCTGCTAGACTAGGCTGTTTCAGGTGTTTGCAGGGCCGGAGATGTCTGGATGTTGATTTAGTGGGATGGTGACAGAGGAGATTCCTGCAAGAGGTAGAATTTTGGGTCTTTTACATGGAGGTCAGAGGTTGTGGGCAGGACCCTTATCCCTGGGGCTGGCAGCTTGGCTGCAGTGATTCCTTAAGGCTTTGTTGAGCTGGGGTTTTCCCAAGCCCTGAGTGGGCTGTTTCGGGGGCTTGCAGGGTGGGAGGTGTCCAAATGTTGATTTGTTGAGACAGTGATGGAGGAGATTCTTGCAAAAGGTGGAATTTTGGGTTTCTGACACGAAGGTCAGAAGTTGTAGGCAGAACCCCTCCCCCTAGAGCTGGCCACACAGCCACTGCAATCCCTGAAGCCTTTGTTGTGCTACAGTGCTCCCAAACACTGAGCAGGCTGTTCTGGGGGCTTGCAGGGCAGGAAGTGTCTGGATGTCGATTTGGTGAGACAGTGACAGAAAAGATTCTTGTGAGAGGTGGAATTTCCAGTTTCTGACGTGGAGGTCAGAAGTTGTAGGTGGAGCCCCTCCTCCCAGTGCTGGCAGCCCAGCCACTGTGATCCCTGAAGGCTTTGTTGTGATGTGGTGTTCCCAGGCCCCATGTTAACTGGATGCTGGTTCCCTGGTCTGTGTCCCCTAAACCCTCGTGGCCCACACTCCAGACTCACACACCTTGAGTCTGCAATATCATGGACTTCCCATTCCCAAATCCACCGCACCCTGAGGACCATCTGAGGACCATGATTACCCTAGCTCTTGGTGTTTAGTGTTGTTGTTGTTGTGTTTTTTTTCACTCTCTCTCTCTCCTTGAACTTGGAGGAGTGTACCAGCTGACTTGGGGAGAGTCTGGGAAGAAAGGAGAGACGAATCTGCTGAAAAAGCCCAATTTACCTAAATGTCCTTGGATAGGAAACTTGGACTGGGAGAAGGTGGAGTCAGAAAATCAATTAGACCTCTCCTAGCACACCTAAGGGGGAGGGAATGTAGGAGGTGTTATTCAAGCTTCCAATAACATATTTGGGGTTTCTGGTGAGGTTTAGGTGCTCTCACACTGGAAATAAAGTCATAGACTTCTGTGTTGAGTTGGTTCAACAAGAACCTACTTGAATCTCCTACCAGACCTCTCAGGCAGCTTTCCTGCTGCCCTGGGAGGGAGAGAAGTGAGGAAAGGACAAAGAGGGAAGGTCAGATCCCTAAGTGTACTATTTAACAGCAAAGAGGATTCCTAGCTTGAAACGTTGGTTCTTTTTATTCTTGGTGTGGTTGCTAATATTGCATTGTCTCCTGGTCTTTTCTCCTGTTTTATCCCCCAAGGTGCTTTTTCATTTATTTAGTTTTCTTCTCTTTTTCTTTTAGTTGCTTGTTTTCCCCCCTTTTCTTTGCCCACATTTTTCTTTTTTTTCTTTTCTCTCTTTTTCTTATTTTTAATTTTATTTTCTTTATACAATAGGTGCTACAGGGAGCACTTCACACTTGCTGTGTTTCCTCATCCTCCATTTCTACTTTTCTGTATGTATTGATTTTGGCCACCCACAAGATCCCCTTTCCCCCACATATTTCAACCTTCCATCATCTGCTGTTTCTCTTACATTCTACCTCCCTTTCTTTGGCCCCCAAATTGTCTGACATTTTATTTCTAATACATTTGTTCTGTTTTCTGTCTTTTATCCTCTCTTGATATTACTGTTTTTCTTTTCTCTTTCCCTCTTTCAGGAAAACACTGGCCATTTAATTGACTATCTCATTACAGATACTCTACTGACTGCTATAAATCTACACAACTTACATGAGTATAATATTGATTCTCCCAGATCTCACATTGTTGCTCTGTTAACATTTGTTACCAAAACTACTTTATACATTTTCTTTTCTTACTCATTTTGCTTTCCCTGGCCTTAATATTTTCCTTCAAAGTGAACTTAGCCAGGAACAAGAAAGCAGAGTAAGAAGAACAAAGTGACAAAGAGAAGACATAACACTTATGCATGAACAACAACTAATTAATCCCCAAGACAAGAAAAAGAAGCTAAGGAACTGATTATACCTGTCAAGATAAAATGATGACCAGACAGCAACAAAAAACTAGGAACCAAACCAATAACGAGGAAAACATGGCCGAATCCAATGAACAAACTAAAAACCAGGAAGGGGAGCAGAACTTCGGACAAGTAATTAAAGATCTCAAAACATATATTAGAGACCAACTTAATTAAGTAAAGGAAGAAATTAACAATATGAAGAAAACATTTGGAGAGGAAATTGTGAACATACGCAAAAAGATAATGGATATGATTGTGACGAACACCACAGTTCAAGAAATCAAAAATACACTCTCAGCAAATAACAGCAGATTAGAAGAGGCAGAGGAGAGCATTAGCAATGTGGAAGACAGTACATGTGAAATCAAACAGATAGTAGAACTGATCGATAAAATGATAGGAAAAATCCAGCTAGGACTTAGGGACCTGCATGACAATGCAAAATGCACATACATATTATGGGCCTCCCAGAAGGACAAGAGAAGGGAAAGGGGACAGAAGGGATGTTGGAGGAAATAATGGCTGAAAATTTCCCAAATCTACTGAGAGAGATGGATGTACATGTCCAGGAAGCAAAATGCACGCCAAACACCACAAATCCCAACAGGCCCACACCAAGACATATACTTGTCAAATTATCCAATGTTCAAGACAAAGAGAAAATTCTAAAAGCAGGAAGAGAAAAGAGAACCATCACATACAAGGGAGGCTCCATAAAATTAAGTGCTGATTTCTCATCTGAAATCATGGAAGCAAGAAGGCAATGGTGTGATATAATCAAGGTACTAAAAGAAAAAAATTTCCGACCTGATAATCTCTCCTGCAAAGAAGCAGATGGGCAGCATTGCAAATTTTTTGGGACCAGGCTGTTTTGGAATTTTGCAGGACAGGAGGTGTCTGGACATCGATTTGGTGGGAAGATAACAGAGAAAATTCACGTATAAGATAAAATTGAGGCTCTATTACATGGAGGTGGGGGCTGCATGCCGGACGCTCCCTCCTGGGATGGGTGGAGCCATGGCCTCATCACTGCGGTGGTGATTCCTGGAGGCTTTGTGGTACTGGGGAATTCATAAGCCCCGAGCAGGCTATTGGGGGGCTAACAGGGCAGGAGGCCGATTCACAGACTGATTTGGGGAGACAAATGGGAGTTTAATTGCAAGATGGGGAATTTTTGATTGCAGACACAAATAATAGTGCTTCTGGCTAGAGCCCGACCCCCCAAGACCGGCTACAAATCTGCAGTGGCCTAAAATTGCTCACAATAAAGAGATGTCATCAGGAGTCTGTTTCAGGGACTGGCAGGGTGGGAGATGTCTGGAAGCCGATTAGGGGAATATTTTGCGAAGCATGGGAATTTCGGTTTTGGACTCTGTTATTGGTGTTTCTGGCTGGAGCCCCACCCCTGGGCCTGGCTACTGATCTGCATCATTAAATTGGCTGCAGTGTAGAGGCACCCCCAGGTGACTGTTCTGGGGGTTTATAGGGTGGGAGGTGTCCTGAAGTCGAATTGGTGATACAGCCACACAAGAGATCCGAGTGAGTGGGTGAACTGTGGGGTTCAGACACATAGGTTAGAGTTTGCAGATGTGAACTCTCCCATAGGGCTGGCACCCAGCTGTGGGGATCCCTGAAGGCTGTGCTGCACTGTGGTGCTCCCAGGCTCCCTCTTAACCAGATTTGAGGTTGCCAGGTCTGAGTCCCCTAAACCCTGGTGACCCACACCACAGAGACTCACACCTCTTGAGTCTTCAACATCACAGACTATCCATCCCTGAATCCATCATGCCCTGAGGTCCATCTGAGGTCCTTGAATGTCCTAGTTCACAACGTTTGTGTTTTCTCTTTTTTGTTTTGTTTTGTTTTTATTTTATTTTATTTTTTATTGCTTTGCTTGCTAACATTGCATTATCTCCTACTCTTATCTCCCATCGTATCCCCCAAAGCCTTTTTTTTTTCAGTTATTTAGGCGAGTTTTTTCTTGTTGCTGTTGTGGTTGTTCTATATCTTTTTTCATTTCCTTACTTGTTCCCCTCCCTTTACCCACCCTCTTTTTCTTTCTTTCTTTCTTCTCTTTTTTTCTTTTCTCTCTTGTCCCTCATTTTCTCCTTATTTTATTTTATCTTAATTATACAATAGGTGCTGCAGGGAACACCTCACATTTGCTGGGTTTCCTCATCCTCCATTGCCTCATTTCTGTGTGAATTGATTTTGGCTACCTATATGATCCCCTTTCCCCTACATCTTGATATACTCAATCATCTACCATCTCTCCTATATTACACCTTCCTTTCTTTGATCCCCAAAGTGTCTAACTCTTAATTTCTAATACCTTTGTTTTCTTTTCTATCTTTTATCCACTCTGAAAACCATTGCCTTTCTTTTCTCTTTCCATCTCTCACGAAAACACTAGCTTTTTAATTCATACCATATTCCTCCCATATTCAGGCAACTACCTCATTATAGGTACTCTACATACTGCTATAACTCTACACAACTTACATAAATCTAATATCCATCCTTCCAGATCTCATATTGTTGCTCTGTTAACATTTATCACCAATACTACTTTACACTTTTTCCTTCCTTACACAATTGCCTTTCCCTGGCCCTAATAATTTCCTTCAAAGTGAACTCAGCCAGCAATAAGAAATTAGAATAAGAAGAACAAAGTGACAAAGAAAAGAAATAACACTTACACAACAACAACAGCTAATTAATCCCCAAGACTAGACAAAGAAGCTAAGGAACTGATTAAACCCGTCAAGATAAAATGATGACCAGACAGCAACAAAAATCTACAAATCAAACCAGTAATCAGGAAAACATGGCTGAATTAAATGAACAAACTAAAAACCAGGAAGGGGAGCAGAACTTCATACAAGTAAATAAAGATCTCAGAACATATATCACCAACAAATTGAATGAAGTAAAGGAAGAGGTTAACAATATGAAGACAACACTTGGAAGGGAAATTGCAGACATACACAAAAAGATAACAGATATGCTGGGAATGAACACCACAGACCAAGAAATAAAAAAATACACTTGCAGCAAATAACAGCACATTAGAAGAGGCAGAACAGAGAATTAGTGATGTGGAAGACAGTAATACATCAGAAATCAAACAGATAGTAGAATTGACCGATAAAAAGATAGAAAAAATCCAGCTAGGACTTAGGGTCCTAAATGCTCAAAGTGCAAAATGCTCAAACATACGTATTACAGGCATCCCAGAAGGTGAAGAGAAGGGAAAGGGGTCAGAAGGAGTGTTGCAAAAAATAATGCTGAAAACTTCCGAAATCTACTGAAAGAGACAGATGTACATATCCAAGAAGCACAGTGCACCCCAATCATCATAAACCACAACAGGCCCACCCCAAGACATATACTTATCAAATTATCCAACGCTCAAGACAAAGAAAAAATTCTAAAAGAAAAAAGAAAAAAGAAACCCATAACATACAAGCGAAGCTCCATAAGATTAGGTGCTGATTTCTCATCTGAAACCATGGAGGCAAGAAGGCAGTGGTATGATATAGTCAAGATACTAAAAGAAAAAAATTTCCAACCAAGAATACTCTATCAAGCTAAACTAGCATTCAAAAATGATGGAGAGTCCAAAATATTCACAGATAAACAGAAACTGAAAGAGTATGCCAACAAGAAATCTCCCCTTCTAGAAATTCTAAAGGGAGTTCTGCAGGAAGAAAGGAAAAAACGGGACAGGCAGAGTTGGAGGAGAGTGTAAGAGCAACAAAAAATATAAAAAGAGAAGAAAAAAAACAAACAAAATATGACAAACACAAGTCAATCAAAATATGGCTAACACAAATAATTATTGAAAGTAATAACACTGAATGTCAATGGATTAAACTCACCTATCAAAAGATCCAGACTGGGACATTGGATAAGGAACTATGACCCATCTATATGCTGCCCACAAGAGACATACCTTAAACCCAGAGACTCATGGAGGCTAAAAGTGAATGGTTGGAAAACAATTTTACAAGCAAACAATAACCAAAAAAGGCAGGAGTAGCTATATTAATATCAGACAAAATAGATTTAAATGCGAAACAATTGTGAGAGACAAAGAAGGATACTACATTTTAGTGAAAGGGACAATCTGTCAAGAAGAACAAACAACCATAAATATTTATGTTCCTAAGAAGTGTGCCTCTAAATACGTGAGGCAAATGCTGGAGAAACTAAGTGAAAGAATAGATGCATCTACAATTATAGTGGGGGATTTTAATACACCACTATCAACTCTGGACAGAACATCTCAAAAGAAAATCACTAAAGAAACAAAATATTTGAACAGTATATTAGAGGAGCTGGATCTAATAGACATATACACATCATTACAGCCAAACACAGCAGGACATACATTTTTCTCAAGCATACATGGATCATTCTCCAAGATAGACCATATGCTAGACCAAAAAGAAAGGCTCAATGAATTCAGAAAGATTTAAATCATACAAAATAATCTCTGACCACATTGGAGTGAAGCTGGACATCTGCAAAGGGCAAAGGCCAAGATTTCACACCAAGATATGTAAATTAAACAGCACACTCTTCAAAAAACAGTGGGTCAAAGAGGAAATATCAAAAGAAATCAATGACTACATTGAAACAAATGATAATGATAACAAAACATACCAAATTTATGAGATGCAGCAAAAGCAGTACTGAGAGGGAAATTTATAGCCATAAGTCATACATCAAAAAAGAAGAAAGAGCAAAAATTGAAGAAATAACTGCACATTTAGAGGAATTAGAAAAAAAAAACAAAGTAATCCAACAGGAAGAAGAAGGAAGGAAATAACAAAGATAAGAGCAGAACAAAATGAAATAGAAAATAAGAAAGCACTTGAAAAGGTAAACAAGACCAAGAGTTGGTTTTGTGAGATCAATAAAATTAACAAACGTTTAGTGAGACTAACAAAGAAAAAAAGAGAGAAGATGCAAATACACAAAATAAGATATGAGAAAGGAGATATCACTACTGACCCCACAGAAATAAAGACTATCATAAGAGGATACTTTGAAAAACTATATTCCAACAAAAATGACAATTCAGAGGACATGGACAAATTCCTAGAAACAAATAAGCAGCCTATAATGATGAAAGAAGAAATTGATGATATCAACAAACCAATCACAAGTAAAGAGATAGAATCAGTCATTAAAAACCTCCCAACTAAGAAGGTCACAGGGCCAGACGGCTTGACAGGTGAATTCTACAAAACATTCCAGAAAGAACTAACACCAATCCAGCTGAAACTTTTCCAAAAAATCGAAACAGAAGGAAAATTGCCTAACTCGTTCTATGATGCCAACATAACCCTAGTACCAAAGCCAAACAAAGATACCACAAGAAAGGAAAATTACAGATCAATTTCTCTAATGAACCTAGATGCAAAAATACTTAACAAAATACTTGCTAATCGTATTCAACAACACATTAAATGAATTATACACCACGACCAAGTGGGATTTATTCCAGGTATGCAAGGATGGTTCAACATAAGAAAATCAATCAATGTGATACAACATATAAACAGATTGAAGGAAAAAAATCACATGATTATATCTATAGATGCAGAAAACGCATTTGACAAAATACAACACCCCTTCTTGATAAAAACACTCCAAAAGATCGGAATACAAGGAAAATTTTTGAACATGATAAAGAGTATATATGAAAAACCTACAGCCAACATTGTTTACAATGGGGAAATCCTGAAATCCTTCCCTCTAAATTCAGGAACAAGACAAGGATGCCCATTGTCTCCGCTCCTATTTAACATTGTCTTGGAAGTACTTGCTCGAGCACTGAGGCAAGAACCAGATATAAAAGGCATTCAAATTGGAAGGGAAGAAGTCAAAATTTCATTATTTGCAGATGACATGATCCTATACATAGAAAACCCTGAGAGATCTACAACAAAGCTTCTAGAACTTATAAATGAGTTCAGCAAAGTCGCAGGTTATAAGATCAATTTGCAAAAATCAGTAGCATTTCTGTACACCAATAATGAGCAAGATCAGGAGGAAATCAAGAAACAAATACCATTCACAATAGTAAATAAAAAATCAAATACTTAGGAATAAATTTAACTAAAGAGGTAAAAAACTTATACACTGAGAACTATACAAGATTGTTCAAGGAAATCAAAGAAGACCTAAATAAATGGAAGAATATTCCTTGTTCATAGATAGGAAGACTGAATATTATTAAGATGTCTATCCTACCAAAATTGATCTACACATTCAATGCAATCCCAATAAAAATCAACACAGCCTTCTTTAAGGAACTAGAAAAACTAACTATGAAATTTATTTGGAAAGGAAAGAGGCCCCGAATAGCCAAAGACATATTGAAAAAGAAAAACGAAATAGGAGGAATCACACTTCCTGACTTCAAAACATACTACAAAACTACAGTAGTAGCATAAGGAGAGACACACAGACCAATGGAATCGAATTGAAAGTTCAGATATAGAACCTCATGTATATAGCCATATAATATTCGATAAAGCCATCAAACCCTCGCAACTGGGAGAGAATGGCCTATTCAACAAATGGTGCCTGGAGTACTGTATAGCCATATGTAGAAGAATGAAAGAGGATTACCATCTCACACCTTATACAAGGATCAACTCAAGATGGATCAAAGACCTAAATATAAGAGCCAAGACCCTAAAGATCTTGGAAAGCAGTGTAGGGAAACATCTACAGGACCTTGTAATATCACACCATAAGCACGAGCAGCAAAAGAACAAATAGATAAATGGGACTTCCTCAAAATTAAAGCCTTCTGCACCTCAAAGGAGTTTGTCAAGAAAGTAAAAAGGGAACCCACACAATGGGAGAAAATATTTGGCAACCAATATCTGATAAGAGACTTATAACTTGCATATATAAAGAACTCATATATCTTGAAAACAAAAGATAAACAACCCATTTAAAAAATGGGAAAAAGATTTAAACAGACACTTCTCCAAAGAAGAAATACAAATGGCTAAAAAGAACATGAAAAAATGCTCCAAATCCCTAGCTATCAGGGAAATGCAAATCAAAACTACAATGAGATACCATCTTACTCCCATAAGATTGGCAGCTATGAAAAAAACAGAAGAATACAAATGCTGGAGAGGATGTGAAGAAAGGCAAACACTCATCCACTGCTGATGGGAATGCAGAAGGATCCAACCATTCTGGAGGACAGTTTGGTGGTTTCTCAAAAAACTAACCATAGATTTGCCATATGACCCAGCAATACCACTGCTGGGTATATACCCATCAGAACTGAAAACAAGGACACAAACCGATATATGTACACCAATGTTCATAGAAGTATTGTTCACTATCACCAAAAGTTGGAATCAATCCAAATGTCCATCAACAGAGGAGTGGATCAATAAAATGTGGTATATACACACAATGGAATACTACTCAGCTATAAGAACAAATACACTACAATCACACGTGATAACATGGATGAACCTTGAGAATCTTATGTTGAGTGAAGCAACCCAGGCATTGAAGGACAAATACTACATGACCTCAATGATATGAAATAAGCAAACTGCCTCAGAGACCTAGAATCTGGAAAAGAGGCTTACAGGAAATCGGGGGGTGGAGGAAGGATGTGAGTTAATGTCTGCAGGGGTGGAATCTTTGATGAGCTGGTGGTAAGTATGAGCACAAAGAAGGGACAAAATGGGGGCAAGGGGTTGCCTTTGGGTGGGGCTTTATGGGTTTGAGGGGGGCTGGAGATGGGAAGAGGGGTAATATTGTCCAAAAATTGGGGGGAGGGAGGGGCAATATATGAACATGGGAGAGTGTCAGGTGTTCGTTGAGAACAAAATGTTGAGAAAATCGTATCAAAGTATAAGTAGGAGGGTTACCTGTTTAGGATGCTCAGGGGATATGGTCTGATGCGGGATGGACTTCAGGGGAATAGCTGAAGGCTCATTTTGCCAAGGTGGGTTGTACCATTGGGAAGAGACCCAAGAAGTGAGAGTTGGGGTGGACCCACATCCTGGGGAGGACTAATGCCATCAAATAGAGAGAACTGTATCTCTAGTGAGAAAGGATGGCTCCCAGGACATTAGGGCAGTTGAGAAAGTCAGGTCCTGAATACTGATGCAAGTATCTCTGGACATGGCTTCTTGGGAAATGGAGATTGGCTGGCGTTGTGGGCCCCAAGGGGAGGGGAAAATGGATGTGGAATGGATGGAATCAAGGTAAATATGGGGGCAAGAGAGGAGTTCTGTGAGAGTACACGAGGATGAATATAAAACATGTAATATTACACCAAAAACATATAGGGGATGACAGAATAATAATGTAAACCATAAGGCAAAACATAGGATAACTAAAAAATTTAGAAAACTGTACAATCTAAAGTATGGACCACATAGTAAGCACAGATGTCACCTTGTTTGAAAGCTATTGTCTCGGAAATTGTACATCAGTTTCAGGAAATATGATACGAATAAGCTAAAAGATTATCACTGTAGAAGGGAAAAGGTTTTATGGTGGATCTGGGGAAGTACTGTATATTGTATATATGAATTTCAGTGATCTAAGACTCTTGTGAAGCTGACATTATGTTGGGATTCACTTTACAGGAAGTTTTGGATCACAGAGTGGTTCATCAATGGCAGCGGAGGAATACTGATATAGGATGTTATTGACAGGATATATATGGCTGACAGGGAGTTATACAGGGCATATGCCCAGGGTATATAGTAATGTCTAGATATACTCATAGTGGAAACAATTAAAAACAACAGCTGGGGGGGTACTGGGCCCCTGACCGGGGGGTCACTGTCGTGGACCCTGGGGGAGCAGCGGCAGTCCCCCAGGTGCAATGGCAAGAACCAGGAAGGAAGGAGGGCCCAACAGTGGGCTCCTGATACTAATGGCTATGCTTTTGAGCCTATACACCTGCAATAAGAACAAGGCCTAGAGTAGCACTGTGCCTGGGAGTTTCCTCCTGACAGCCTTCATGTTACTCAAATGTGGCCACTCTCACAGCCAAACTCAGCAAGTAGATGCAGTGCATTCCTCCCAGCGTGGGACATGACACACGACGATGAGCCTCCCTGGCACCGAGGGATCACTACCACATACCAGCTGAAGATGCAACTAGAAAATGACCTTGAATTAAAGGTTCAATACGGATCAGCAGAATATCCTTGTCTACATATAATAACATGACTTCAAAATGCTGTTTGACCTAATGTAAGGGGGAAATGGAAAGGAGAAATGAGATTATAAGGCTATGAGTCTCTAAAAAAGAGTCTGGAGGTTGTCAGAAGGAATGCCCTTATGCACAACTGAGCAGAGTCTAAGAGACGGATAAAGTAGATACAACCCCAGGTATTGGTTCTTTTGAGGGGTAAAGAGACCCACGGGTTCTATGGTCATGGCAGATGGGGTTCACTGCCATGGCAGATGGCCCTTCTTTGGAGCTGGTGTTTCTGCATGATGGAATTGGACTCAGAGGGGATCTCTTCTCACAAGACTTGCATGCTACTTTATTGGAATTGTAGTTGGTGCTGGGGTTTAAGATATATTGAGGGGATTTGAATCTCTGGACTGATAATAAGACACCCAGGACCAGAGCCTCAACAGACTTCAGCTCCTACACTTTGATTTATTGGACGGACCCCACTCAGCTAACATGGAGTTGAAGAAGGTCAACCACCACACCATGGAGCCTAGAGTGTCTACAACTGCAAGCAGGAGGAGTGCATCCAGAATCCATGTGGAATCTAAGCCCCCACTTGACATAGATGTGCAATGGACACAACCAATCCAATGTCCACAGAGAAAATGTGGAATGGGTGTGGGAAGGGTAGCCATGGTGGCTGCTGGGTTTGGGGAATGGGAGGAAGAGATGAGGTGTGGAGGCATTTTCAGGATGTGGAGTTGTCCTGGGTGGTGCTTCATGGACAATTATGGGACATTGTAGATCCCCCCATGGCCCACTGGATGGAACGTGGGAGAGTGTGGGCTATGAGGTGGACCTTTGACTACGGGGTGCAGTGATGTTCAGAGATGTACTTACCGGGTGCAATGGATGTGTCACGATGATAGAAGAGAGTGTTGCTGTGGGGGGAGTGGGGCGTGGGGGGGGGTTGGGTTGATTGGGACCTCATATATTTTGAATGATATTTTTAAAAATAAATAAATAATTTTAATTAAAAAACATAAGAAATCAATCAATGTAATACACCATATAAACAGATTGAAGGAAAAAAATCAAGGTTATATCTATAGATGCAGAAAAAGCATTTGACAAAATACAGCACCCTTTCTTGATAAAAACACTCCAAAAGATCGGAATACAAGGAAAGTTTTTGAACATGATAAAGAGTATATATGAAAAACCTAGAGCCAACATTGTCTACAATGGAGAAATCCTAAAATCCTTCCCTTTAAACTCAGGAACAAGACAAGGATGCCAACTTTCTCCCCTTCTATTTAACATTGTCTTAGAAGTACTTGCTTGAGCACTGAGGCAAGAATCAGATATAAAAGGCATTCAAAATGGAAAGGAAGAAGTCAGAATTTCATTATTTGCAGATGACATGATCCTATACATAGAAAACGCTGAGAGGTCTACAAGAAAGCTTGTAGAACTCATAAATGAGTTTAGTAAAGTCGCAGGTTATAAGATCAATGTGCAAAAATCAGTACCATTTCTGTGCACTAATAATGAGCAAGATCAGGAGGAAATCAAGAAACAAATACCATTCACAATAGTAAAAAAAAAAAATCAAATACTTAGGAATAAATTTAACTAAAGAGGTAAAAAACTTATACACCGAGAACTATACAAGACTGTTCAAGGAAATCAAAGAAGACCTAAATAAATGGAAGAATATTCCTTGTTCATAGATAGGAAGACTGAATATTATTAAGATGTCTATCCTACCAAAATTGATCTACACATTCAATGCAATCCCAATAAAAATCAACACAGCCTTCTTAAAGGAACTAGAAAAACTAACTATGAAATTTATTTGGAAAGGAAAGAGGCCCCGAATAGCCAAAGACATATTGAAAAAGAAAAATGAAATTGGAGGAATCACACTTCTTGACTTCAAAACATACTACAAAGCTACAGTAGTGAAAACAGCATGGTATTAGCATAAGGAGAGACATGCAGACTAATGGAATTGAATTGAATGTTCTGATCTAGAACCTCATATATATAGCCATATAATATTTGATAAAGCCACCAAACCCTCTCAACTGGGAGAGAATGGCCTATTCAACAAATGGTGCCTGGAGAACTGGATACCCATATGTAGAAGAATGAAAGAGGATTACCATCTCACACCTTATACAAAGATCAACTCAAGATGGAACAAAGACCTAAATATAAGAGCTAAGACCATAAAGATCTTGGAAAGCAGTGTAGGGAAACATCTACAGGACCTTGTAATAGGAAATGGCTTCATGAATATCACACCAAAAGCATGAGCAACAAAAGAACAAATAGATAAATGGGACTTCCTCAAAATTAAAGCCTTCTGCACCTCAAAGGAGTTTGTCAAGAAAGTAAAAAGGGGACCCACACAATGGGAGAAAATATTTGGCAACCATATATCTGATAAGAGACATAACTTGCATATACAAAGAAATCATATATCTTGAAAATAAAAAGATAAACAACCCATTTAAAAAATGGGAAAAATATTGAAACAGACACTTCTCCAAAGAAGAAATACAAATGGCTAAAAGGCACATGAAAAAATACTCCAAATCTCTAGCTATCAGGGAAATGCAAATCAAAACTACAATGAGATACCATCTTACTCCCATAAGATTGGCAGCTATGAAAAAAACAGAAGAATACAAATGCTGGAGAGGATGTGAAAAAAGGGGAACACTCATTTACTGCTGGTGGGAATGCAGAAGGATCCAACCATTCTGGGGGACAGTTTGGCAGTTCCTCAAAAACTAACCATAGATTTGCCATATGACCCAGCAATTCCACTGCTGGGTATATACCCAGCAGAAAAGAAAACAAGGACACAAACCGATATAAGTACACCAGTGTTCATAGCAGCATTGTTCACTATCGCCAAAAGTTGGAATCAACCCAAATGCCCATCAACAGATGAGTGGATCAATAAAATGTGGTATATACACACAATGGAATACTACTCGGCTATAAGAACAAATACACTACAAACACACGTGATAAGATGGATGAATCTTGAGAACCTTATGTTGAGTGAAGCAACCCAGGCATTGAAGGACAAATACTACATGACCTCAATGATATGAAATAAGCAAACTGCCTCAGAGAGCTAGAGACTGAAACATAGGCTTACAGGAAATCGGGGGGTGGAAGAAGGATGCGAGCCGATGTCTGCAGGGGTGGAATCTATGATGAGCTGGCGGTAAGCATGAGCATAAAGAAGAGATAAAATGGGGGCAAGGGGTTGCCTTTGGGTAGGGCTTTGCGGGCTTGAGGGGGGCTGGGTATTGGTGGATGGATAATATTGCTCAAAAAATTTGGGGGAGGGAGGGGCAACATATGAACATAGGAGAGTGTCAGGTGTTGGTTGAGAGTAAAATGCTGAGAAAATCATATCAAAATATAATTAGGAAGGTTATCTGTTTAGGATGCTTGGAGGGGATGGTCTGATGCAGGACGGACTCCTGGGGAATGTCTGAATGCTCATTTTGCCAGGGTGAGTTGTACCATTGGGTAGAGACCCAAGAAGTGAGAGTTGGGGTGGACCCACATCCTGGGGAGTACTAACACCATCAAGTAGAGGGAACTGTATCTCTCAAGAGAAAGGGTGTCTCCCAGGGCATTAGGGCAGTTGAGCTAGTCAGGCCCTGAACACTATTGCAAGTATCTCTGGATGTGGCTCCTCAGGAAATGGAGACTGGCTGTCGCTGTGGGCCCCAACGGGAGGGGAAAATGGATCTTGAATGGATGGAACCAAGGTAAATATGGGGGCAAGAGAGGAGTTTCACGAGAGTACACTAGGATGAATATAAAACATGTAATATTACACTAAAAACATATAGGGGATGACAGACTAATAATGTAAACCATAATGTAAAACAGGATAACTAAAAAATGTAGAAAACTGTATATCCTAAAGTATGGACCACATTGTAAGCACAGATGCCACCTTGTTTGAAAGCTATTGTTTCGGAGTCTGTACATCAGTTTCAGTAAATATGATATGAATAAGTTAAAAGATTATCACTGTAGAAGGGAAAAGGTTTATGGTGGATGTGTGGGAGTACTGTATATTGTATATATGAATTACTGTGATCTAAGACTCTTGTGAAGAGAAGTTCAATAATTAGGAAGAAAGAAAAGAAAAAGATAGAATGTAGAATTTTTCCAAATCAATACATATTCTAGGTCTAACATTTAAACTCATAGCATAAATATTTATGATCATTCGATCTTCTTGACAGATTGTCCCTTTCACTAAAATGTAGTATCCTTCTTTGTCTCTCACAATTGTTTCTCATTTAAAGTCTATTTTGTCTGATATTAATATAGCTACTCCTGCCTTTTTTTGATTATTGTTTGCTTGTATGATTGTTTCACAGCCATTCACTTTCAACCTCCATGAGTCTCTGGGTCTAAGATGTGTCTCTTGTAGACAGCATATAGATGGGTCATATTTCCTTATCCACTGTCCCAGTCTGAATCTTTTGATAGGTGAGTTTAATCCATTGACATTCAGTGTTATTATGTTCAGAGAATTATTTGTGGTAGCCATATTTTGGTTGGATTTGTGTTTGTTATATTTTGTGTGTATTATTTTATTTTCCCCTTCTATTTCTGTCTTTTTTTTTGCTCTTACACTCTCCTCCATCTCTGACTGTCCTGTTTTTTCCTTTCTTCCTGCAGAACTCCCTTTAGAATTTCTTGAAGGGGAGGTTTCTTGTTGATATACTCTTTCAGTTTCTGTTTATCTGTGAATATTTTGAACTCTCCATCATTTTTGAATGCAAGTTTAGCTAGATAGAGTATTTCTGGTTGGAAATTTTTTTCCTTTAGTACCTTGACTATATCATACCACTGCCTTCTTGCCTCCATCGTTTCAGATGAGAAATCAGCACTTAATCTTATGGAGCTTTCCTTGTATGTGATGGTTTTCTTTTCTCTTGCTGCTTTTAGAATTTTCTCTTTGTCTTGAGCATGGGCCTGTTGGGGTTTATGACTAGTGGAGTGCGCTGTGCTTCTTGGATATGTACATCTGTCTCTTTCAGTAGATTTGGGAAGTTTTTCGTCATTATTTCCTGCAACACTCCTTCTGACCCCTTTCCCTTCTCTTCTCCTTCTGGAATGCCTATAATACGTATGTTTGAGCATTTTGCATTATCATTCAGGTCCCTAAGTCCTATCTGGATTTTTTCTACCTTTTTATTGACCACTTCTACTATCTGTTTGATTTCCAATGCACTGTCTTCCACATCACTAATTCTCTGCTCTGCCTCTTCTAGTCTGCTGATATTTGCTGCAAGTGTATTTTTGATTTCTTGAATTGTGGTGTTCATTTCCATCATATCTGTTATTTTTTTGCGCATGTCTGCAATTTCCCCTCCAAGTGTTGTCTTCATGTTGTTAACCTCTTTCATTACTTCATTAAATTTGTCGGTGATAAATGTTCTGAGATCTTTCATTGCTTGTACAAAGTTCTGCTCCCCTTCCTGATTTTTAGTTTGTTGATTGGATTCAGCCATGTTTTCCTGATTACTGGTTTGGTTTGTAGATTTTTGTTGCTGTCTGGTCATCATTTTTTCTTGACGGGTTTAATCAGTTCCTTAGCTTCTTTGTCTAGTCTTGGAGATTCATTAGCTCTTGTTTTTGCGTAAGTGTTATATCCTCTATTGTTACTTTGTTCTTCTTATTCCAATTTCTTATTGCTGTTTAAGTTCACTTTAAAGGAAAGTATTAGTGCTGGGGAAAGGCAAATGTGTAAGGAAGGAAAAAGTGTAAAGTAGTATTGGTGATCTATGTTAACAAAGCAACAATATGAGTTCTGGGAGGATGGAGGTTAGATCATGTAAATTGTGTAGAGTTATAGTAGTAGGAAAGTACCTACAATGAGGTAGACGACTGAATATGGGAGGAATATGGTATGTACTAAGAACCTATTGTTTTTGTGAGAGAGAGAAAGAGAAAAGAAAGGTAATAGTTTCAAGGGCGGATACCAGAGGGAAAACTAAACAAAGGTATTAGAAATTAAGAGTTAGACACTTTGTGGATCAAAGAAAGGGAGGTGGCATATAGGAGAGATAGCAGATGGTGGAGGATATCAAGTTGTAGGGGAAAGGGAATAGTGTAGATAACCTAAATCTATTCACAAAGAAATGAGGCAGTGGAGGATGAGGAAACCCAGCAAATGTGAGGTGTTTCCTGCAAGACCTATTGTATTGTTAAGATAAAATAGAAGAAGAAGAAGATTGGGTACAAGAAAAAGAGGACTAAAAAAAAAAAAAGAAAAAGAAAAAGAGACTTTGGGGGATACGCTGGGAGAAAAGACTAGGGGATAATGCAATGCCAGGAATCAGAACATTAAAAAACTAGAAAAAATAGAAATAGAATAAAAATAAAAACAAAACAAAATAAAACAAAGAAGAAAAATGCAAACATTGAGGGCTAGGACATTCAAGGACCTCAGATGAACCTCAGGGTGTGGTGGATTCAGGGATGGACTGTCTGAGGTATTGAGGCCTCAAGAGGTGTGAGTCTCTGGCGTGTGGGCTGCCAGAGTCCAGGGAACTCAGACCTGGCAACCTCGAGCCCAGTTAACAGGAAGCCTGGGAGCACCACAGTGCATCACAGCCTTCAGGGATCCCTGCAGCTGGGTGCCAGCCCTATGGGTGAGGTCTCATCCACAAGCTCTATCCTGTGTTCTGTGTCCTACAATTAACTCACTTACTAGGGTCTATTGTGTGGATATATCACCAATTGACTGCAGGAACCCTCCCACCCTGTGGTCCCTGGGAACGTCCACCTGGGGGCTCCTCTAGGCTGCAGCCAATTTAATGACTCAGATCAATATCCAGGTCTGGGGGAGGGGCTCCAGCCAGAAATGCTAATAACAGAGTCCAAACCCGAAATTCCCACACTTCGTAAAAGATTCCCCTAATCAGCCTCCAAACGTCTGCCACCCTGCGAGACCCTGGCAGCGTCCCTCCACTGCCACCACCCTGAGACTGCTGCTATATTCCATTTTACTAGTAAGGGAACCTGACATTATATTGGGCTTTGCTTTAAGGGAAGTTTTGGATCAAAGAGTGGTTCTACAATGGTGGCAGAGAATACTGGTATGGGATGTTATTGACAGGCTATATATGGTTGACAGGGAGTTATACAGGGCATATGTCCAGGGTGCATGATAATGTTTGGATATACTCATAGTGGAAACAATTAAAAACTACAGCTGTGAGGGTATTGGGTTCCTGGCTTGGGGTGCTCTGTCATGGTCCCTAGGGGAACAGCGGCAGTCCCCCAGGTGCAACGGTAAGAACCAGAATGTAATGAGCGTCCAACAGTGGGTTCCTGATACTAATGACTATGCTTGTGAGCCTACACGCCTGAAATAAGAACAAGGCCTAGAGCAGCATTGTGCCTGGGAGTTTCCTCCTGACAGCCTTCATGTTACTCAAATGTGGCTAGTCTCGAAGCCAAACTCAGCATGTAGATGCAGTGCATTCCCCCCAGTGTGGGACATGACACCCAGGGATGAGCCTCCCTGGCACCGAGGGATCACTACCAAATACCAGCTGAAGATGCAACTAGAAAATGACCTTGAATTAAAGGTTCAATGTGGATCAGCAGAATATCCCTGTCTACATATAATAACAGGAGTTAAAAATGCTGTTTGACCTAAAGTAAGGGGGAAATGGAAAGGAAAATGAGTTTATATGGCTATGAGTCTAAAAAAGAGTCTGGAGGTTGTCAGAAGAATTGCCCTTATGCACACCTGAGCAGAGTCTCAGAGACAGATAAAGTAGATACAACCCCAGGTTTTGGTTCTTTTGAGGGCTAAAGAGACCCACGGGTTCTATGGTCCTGGCAGATGGGGTTCACTGCCATGTCAGTTGGCCCTTCTTTGGAGCTGGTGTTTCTGCGTGATGGAACTAGACTCAGATGAGATCTCTTTTCACAAGACTTTCATGCTACTTTACGGGAATTGTAGTTGGTGTTGGGGTTTAAGATATATTTAGGGGATTTGAATCTCTGGATTGACAATATGATAGCCACGCCCTGAACCTCAACAGACTTCCACTCCTACACTCTGATTTATTGGACGGACCCCACTCAGCTAACATGGAGTTGAAGAAGGTCAACCACCACACCATGGAGCCTAGAGTGCCTACACCTGAAAGCAGGAGGATTGCATCCAGTATCCATGTGGAATCTAAGCCCCCTCTTGACATAGATGTGCAATGGACACAACCTATCCAATGTCCACAGAGAAAATGTGGCATTGGTGTGGGAAGGGTGGCCATGGTGGCTGCTGGGTGCGGGGAATGGGAGATAGAGATGAGATGTGGAGGCGCTTTCGGGAGTTGGAGTTGTCCTGGGTGGTGCTTCACGGACAATTACAGGACATTGTAGATCCCCCCAGGGCCCACTGGATGGAACATGGGAGAGTGTGGGCTATGATGTGGGCCATTAACTATGAGGTGCAGCGATGCCCATAGATATACTTAACAAATGCAATGGATGTGTCATGACGATGGGAGAGAGTGTTGCTGTGGGGGGAGTAGAGGGTGGGGGCAGTGAGGTTGAATGGGACTTCATATTTTTCTAATGCAATTTAAAAAAAAAATGAATAAAAATAAAAAATAAAAAAACTATTATAGGTATATAAAGTATAAAGGTGTAGTTCATATGACAAAAAACATAAAGGAGGGGGTAGAAAACTGAGCTTTATCGAATATGTGTTTTTGTTTACTTTTAAAATTAATTTAGGAAAGGAGGAGGGGCAGGATGACATTGAAATATGTGTACCCACATCATCTCCCCTATAGAAAGTGGCTGAGTGGGGGCAAAATCCTGCCTGAGTGAGATGTTTTGGGAACCCACATAGCAGGGGGCTTCAGGGCTTCAATCTGGAGAGAGCACAACAAAAAGAGTGATTTCTCAAGGTAAAACCATGAGTTTCTGGTGCTTGAGGCTGGAGCTGTAGAATGGCTAAGCCTCTCCCTCATGGTGGGAAGCTGTGGCATTCCCTGACTCTTGCCAATCACCCAGCTGGAGGAGAAAAATTCCGAGAGTGCGAGGGTTCTGGAGAAGGGTGGAGAGGGATGCCCTGAGTGTGGGTTCTGTTATTTAGACTCCCTTTTTTGAGTTTTGAGGAGCATACCAGCTGGCTTGAGGAGATGCAAGGAAGATGAGAGAGGCAAATCTGCTGAGTCAGCCTGATTTACCTAACCTCCCTGGGAAAATTGGCCTGGAAGAAGTTGGAGTCAGGTAATTAACAGTTCTTTGCAAATCATCTAAGGGAATGGGACAGTGGGAAGTGTTTAATAAGCATCCAATAACATATTTAGAGTTCCCAGAAAGGTGTGGGTGCTCTCTCTCAAAGAGGCTGAGAGTCATTTTTTTCTGTGGTGAGTTAAGTCACCAGGGTCCCATTTAAATTTTAAAAGGGAACTCCCACAGAAGTTACTGCTTCCTGTTACCATGGAAGAGAAAGCAGTTAGAAAAAAAAGTGAGGTGGAGGATGGATAGATTCTAATTAGCAGTTTATCCAATTGCAAAGAGTCAATCCTGCCCCAGAATTGAAGAGCTGATCAACCAAGCAGAAAGGTTTGGCTCAATGGAGGAGTTCCAGCCTTGAATACAAAGGTCTCTAGTTTGATTCCTGGCTCCTCTTAGAGTAGTGACCCACTGGGTTATTAAATATCTAGCTGACCTTTAGGACAGGGAAACCATATACATTATCCTTGCATTAGCTTCTCTTGGGTCTCTTATTTTTCCTAAAAAAAAATTTTACTTTTGTCATATAATTTAACTTAGTGTACTCACTAAAACCTATGTCAAAATCTGCTGTGAGAAAGCTGCAGCATAATTGATTGATAAACACCAGCGCAGTCTGACAAGCTCCACAGGGGTGTAAGAAGGGAGTCTGTTTATTCTTAATGTTTGACTCCTACTTGTGGGTTTGTCTGGTTTTTTGTTTGTTTGCTTTCTTGTCTTTACTTCCTTTTTATCACCACCACCCCCCTTTTTAAAATTAGGTGCTACCAGCTTGTTTATTCTTTGCTGTGTTTCCTCTTCCTCTTTTTCCTCTTTATTGTGTGTACTGATTTTTGCTACCTACCCTATCTCTTTTCCCTCCTACAGCTTTCTATCTTCTGCCTTCTGTTGTTACTCTTATTCCACCTCATTTTGTTTAGCCCCCACTTTTTATGGCTTTTTATTTCTAACACATTTATTTTGTTTTTGATCTTTTATGAACTCTTTCTCTTTTTGTTCTTTCTTTTCTCTTTCCCTTTTTCCTCTTCACACTGGACTTTTAATTCATACTGTGTTCTTCCTCATATTCAGTTTCCCATTTCATTGTACATACTCCACTTTTTATTCCTATACTTGTCCACTGCTTACATGACTTCAGTATTCATTGTCGTAGGCCTTATATAGTTCTGCTAACTTCTACTATCAATATTACTATTATACTTTTAGTTTTCTTATCTTTTTGCTTTCCCTGGCCCTAATATTTTTCCTTCAAGGGAACATAGATAACAACAATGAAATATAATAAGAACAACAAAGTGTCAAATAGAAAAATGAACACACACACAAAAATAGAACTAAATAAAATCTGAGACCAGAGGGAGAAGCTAATCTACTAAATAAATGCATCAAGATAAAATGATGACCAGACATCAATAAAAATTACAAACCATATCGATAATCAGGAAGACATGGCCCAATCCAATGAACAAACTAAAAACCAGGAAGAGGAGCAGAACATCAAACAACTAATCAAATATCTCCAAACAAATATCATGGGCCAACTTAATGAAGGAAGAGAATAAGGATATTGAGAAAACACTTGGAGAACACATTGAAGAAATTGTAAAATACTCAAAAAGATAAGGGATATGATGGTGGTGAATGGGATAATCCAAGAAATCAAAAATACACTCTCAGCAAATAGCAGATTTGAATTAGTAGAGGAGGGAATTTGTGATGTGGAAGACAATACAGCTGAAATCAAACAGATAGTAGAACTGATAGATAAAAAGACAGAAAAAATCCAGCAGGGACTTAGGGATTTGAATGGCAACACAAAATGCAGAAACATACATATTATAGGCATCCCAGAAGGAGAAGAGAAGGGAAAGGGGACAGAAGGGGTGTTGGAGGAAATAATGGTTGAAAATTTCCCAAACCTACTAAAGGAGATGGATGGACATGTCTAGGAATCACAGAATATCCCAAACAGTATAAATCCCAACAGGCCTACCCTAAATAGTATAAATCCCAACAGGCATACCCCAAGACATATACTTGTCAAATTACACAATGCTCAAGACAAAGAGAAAATACTGAAGGCAGCAGGAGAAAAGAGAATGATCACATACAAGGGAAGCTTAATAAGATTAAGTGCTGATTTCTCATCTGAAACCATGGAAGCAAGAAGGCAGTGGTATGACATAGAGAAGGCACTAAACGAAAAAAATTCTCAGCCAAGAATTTCTATATCCAGCAAAGCTGGCATTCAAAAATGGCAGAGTTCAAAATATTCACAGATAAAGAGAAACTAAGAGAGTATATCAATAAGAAATCTGAACTTCAAGAAATACTAAAGGGAGTTCTGCAGGAGGAAAGAAAAAAACAGGAGAAATACTGGGAGGAGAGTGTAAGAAAAATCAAAAACACAAAAAGAAATAAAAACAACATATGACATATACAAATCCAAAGAAAATATGGCTAATGTAAGAAATTCCTTGAGAGTAATAACACTGAATGTTAATGGATTAAAATCACAGTCAAGAGACACAGATTGGCAGAATAGATAAGGGAATATGAGCCATCTATACGCTGTCTACAATAAACCCACCTTAGACCCAGGGCTTCAAGGAGTTTGAAAGTGAATGGCTGGGAAACAATCTTACAAGCAAACAATAATGCAAAAAAGGCAGGAGTAGCTGTACTATTATCAGACAAAATAGACTTTAAATGCAAAACTATTGTGAGAGACAAAGATGGACACTACATGTTATTGAAAGAGGAAATCTTTGAAGAAGGAGTAACAATCATAAACATTTATGCATCTAACCAGGGCACCTCAAAATATATGAGGCAAACACTGGAAAAACTAAGTTGAGGAATAGATGCCTCTACGATTATAATGGGGGACTTTAATACACGATTATCACAATTAGACAGAATTTCTCAACAGAGAATCAGTAAAGAAACAGAGACTTTGAATAATGTATTAGAGGATCTGTACCTAAAAGATATATACAGAACACTATACCAAAATACAGCAGGATATATATTCCTCTCAATTGCACATGGATCATTCTCCAAGATAGGCCACATGCTAGGCCACAGAGAAAGTGTCAATGAATTCAGAAAGATTCAAATCATACAAAATAATTTCTCTGACCACAGTGGAATGAAACTGGAAATCTGCAACTGTCAGAGACCCAGACTAGGCACAAAGATATGGAAGTTAACAACGCAGTCTTAGACAAACAGTGGGTCAAGGAGAAAATCTCAAAAGAAATCAGCAACTACCTTGAAACTAATGAAAATGACAACACAACATATCAAAACATATGGGATGCAGCAATAGCCATACTGAGAGGGAAATTCATACATCAAAAAAGAAGAACTAAAATTGAAGTCCTATTTTTTAATGTAACATTTTGTATGATTTATATATCTTTTAAAAATTAAAAAATTAAAAAAACAACATCACAAAGAAGAAAAAAATTAGGAATATACATAATAAAAAAGTGCACAACTTGTATGCCTAAAACAAACTCATGTATTTTTTTTTTTTCTTGAATAAAGACCTAAATAAATCCAAAACATCCCATGTTCATGAATTGGGAAACTTATTATTTTTAACATGACAAAATTTCCAAAATTTATCTACATAGGCACAGTACTTATTTATATCCCAGTTTGTTTTATTTTCCCATGGAGTTCTTTTTTGAATTATTGTCTCCTTAGTAGAGCTTTTGACTATAAGCTTTTGCTGTTTATATCAACTTTTATTTGTTTTTATATTAATATGCATTTTTTAAAATTAGAGAAGGTGTGAATTTACAAAACAATTGTGCACAATACGCAGAATTCCCATACTACACACCTCCACCAACACATTACATTGTGGCACATTTGCTACATATTATGAGAAAACATCAGATTACTACTACTAACTATGGCCTATGGCATATATCTGGTATATTTTTTCATACCCCCCTATTAGTAACACAGTAACATCTTCTTTGAGACCGATGTAACACAGTAACACCTTTGACACTGATGCAAGAATATTACAATACTACAGTTAACTATAGTCATAAGTTACATTAATTGTAATTTTCCCATTCATCACTATATTCTTACCACTTTGTAATTGCGATGTATATTTGTTGTAGTTCATAGAATAACATTCTTGTATTTGTGCTATTAACCACAACTCACATCCACCTCTGGTTCACTATGTTATTCACTCCTCATTCTCTAGCTTTCTTTCGATTGACATTTACTTCCCTAGACTACCCCTTTCAGCCACAATCCCTTTTATAAAACATCTGTGTTAGTTCTACTCACTATGTTACCAACTCCTAAAATCCTGTACTTTTACAGTCGAATTAAAATTCTGTATACGTTAAACATCAGTAACCCTTCTCAGACTTCATTCTTTTTAAGATTTATTTATCTCCCCTTCCCGCTCCACCCCAGCTGTCTGTTCTCTGTGTCTATTTGCTGCTTCTTCTTTGTCCACTTCTGTTGTTGTCAGCGGCACGGGAATGTGTGTTTCTTTTTGTTGCATCATCTTGTTGTGTCAGTTCTCCGTGTGTGCGGCACCATTCCTGGGCAGGCTGTACTTTCTTTCACATTGGGGGACTCTCCTTACAGGGTGCACTCCTTGTGCGTGGGGCTCCCCTACACGGGGGACACCCCTGTGTGGCAGGGCACTCCTTGCACGCATCAGCACTGTGCATGGGCCAGCTCCACACGGGTCAAGGAGGCCCGGGGTTTGAACTGCAGACCTCCCATGTGGAAGATGGACACCCTAACCACTGGGCCAAGTCCACTTCCCCCAGACTTCATTCTATCTCCTAGTAACCTATCCTCTAAGTTTTAACTCTATGTGATTATACCTCGTGTTTAGATCATATTAGTGAGACCATAAAATACTTGTCATTTTTATATCTGTCTTAACTCAGCATAATGTCTTCAAGGTTCATTGATGTTATAATATGTGTCCCAATTTCATTTCTTCTTACAGCAATATTTTACTCTATTATATGTATGCACTACATTTTATCTATTCATCAGTTGACGGGTGCTTGGGATATGTCCATCTTTTAGCAATTATGAATACCACTGCTATAAATATCAGTGTGCAAATGTCTTTTTATTTACACTTTTTAAATTAAAGTTAATAGATCACAAAGAACATTACATTAAAAAATATTTTAAAAAATAAGAATTTCCCATATACCCCACTCCCTACACCCCCACACCATCATTTTTATAAATGGTATTTTTGAAGATATATACATCACAAAACAATGTTACATTAAAAAATATGAGGATCCCATATATGCCCCACACCCCCACCCCACTCCTCCCAAACCAACAACCTCCTCCATCATTGAGGCACACTCATCGCACTCGGTGAACACATTTTGGAGCACTGCTGTAACACATAGATTATAGTTTACCCTGTAGTTCACACTCTACCTCAGGCCATTCAATGGATTATTGCAGGATATATAAAGTCCAGCATCTGACCCTGCCATAACACTTAGAACAACTGAAAGTCCAAAAAATGCTCCCACATCACATCTCTTCTTCCCTCTCCCTGCTCTCAGCAATTACTGTGGACACTTTCCCCACCTCAACGCTACAACTTCTTTTATTACTAGTCACAATAGTTTTATAGTACAATAGCAGTAAGACCACTCTTTATTTTCTTTTAAATGTTACATCCAAAAAATATGAGGTCCCCATATACCCCCCACCCCACACATACCACCCCTCCCACATCAACAAACTCTTCCATTTTTGTGGCACATCCACTGCACCTGGTGACTACATTCTGGAGAACTACTGCAGCACATGGACAGTGGTCTACATTGTAGTCCACACTCTCCCCCACTCCACCCAGTGGGCCACGACAGGGCACACAATGCCCAGCATCAGTCCCTGCAGCACCACCTAGGACAACTCCAAATCCTGAAAATGCCCCCACACCACATTTCTTCTCCCCTCTCCCAAAAATCAGCAGCCATCGTGGCCACCCTCTCTACATCACTACTACAATTTCTTCCCTTACTAATCACAATAGTTCCCCAGCAGAACAAGAGTAAGTCCACTCTAATCCATATCCTATTCCTCCGTCTTGTGGACCTGAGTTGGCTATGTCCAGTCCCCCTCTACATCAAGAGGGGGTTTAGATTCCACATGGATGATGGATGCAATTCTCCTGCTTGCAGCTATAGGCATTCTTGGCTCCCTGGTGTGGTGGTTGACCCTCTTCACCTCCATGCCAGCTGGCCTGGGTAAGTCCAAGAAACCAGAGGGTAGGAGCTGCAAGTCTTCTGAGGCCCAGGGCCTGGCCATCACATGGAGAGTTCAGAGATTCAGGTCTCCTGAGTATACACCAACCCAAGCACCAACCACAGGTCTAGTAAAAGTGACAGAAGAGGCATGTATAGAAAGGTTATATCTGAGTCCAACTCCATCACATTCAGGAACACAAACTCCAAAGTAGGGCCAAATGACATGGCCCTGAACTCCAGAGCCATCTGCCTTGACCATAGAACCTGTGGGACTCTGCAGCCCTCAGGAGAACCAGCACCTGGGTTTCCATCTACCTTGGCTGTCTCTGGTACCCTGCTGAGGCATGCATAAGCATCACCCCCTGATGACCTCCTGACCCATTTTTGGAGACTCTTAGCCATATAAACTCACTTGTCCTTTCCATTTCCCCCCTTTTTTTTCCAAAGTCAAAATGTAGTTATTAACATATGATATTCTATGTAGGCTGAGATATTCTGCTGGTCAGAGTTGACCTCTTTGTTCATGGTCTTTTGGTAGTTACATCATCAGCTGGTGCTTGGTAGTAATCTCTCGGTGCCAGGGAGGCTCATCCCCAGGAGTCATGTCACACACTGGGGGGGAAGGCAATGCATCTATATGCTGAGTTTGGCTTAGAGAGTGGCCACATTTTAGCAATATGGAGGCTCTCAGGAGGTAACTCTTAGGCACCCCACAGCTATAGGCCTAGTTCATATTTCAGGCACACAGGCTCATAATCAGAGCCATCAGTATCAAGGGCTAATCATTGTACCATCCATCTTTATTGGTCTTTGCCATTGCACTTGGGGGATTGTTGTTGTTCCATTGAGGAATGTGATAGAGCTCCCCTGGTCAGGAATTCAGTACTCTCTCATATGTTGTTTCCAACTGAAACCACTATGAAAATATCCAAAACTTTCTATGTACCCTGTATACATGCCCTGGAAAAATCCCTCCCAACTGTGTGCATCCCATCAATGACAACCCACACAAGTTCTCCTCCCCCACCATAGTTGAATCTCTCTGTAGTCCAAAATTTCTTCAAAAAGGAAGCCCAAAATATTGCCAGCTACCATTAATAGAAAAATGGAATATAGTGATGGGTTTAAAGGTTAGGTACAGAATACATAGAAATTTAGAAAAATTAAATAGAGGAAAAATAAATTGGGGTATCAAAGCAATGAAAAAATGAAAAAGCTTTGTTTTTTACACTTTGCCTTCATCACTGCTAAAGGTGTCGCCCTGTATGTACAGTGGTAAGGCAATTTCTTCCATTTCTTCTCAGTGTCCCCCTCCTTTCTTTCTTTTTTTTTCCTGATTATTAAGTTTCTTTTGACATAATTTTTAGGGCACAGTAATTCACATATACAATATATGGTACTCCCACATATCCAACATCGAACTCTTTGTCCCTTCCTGAACAATCATCTTTTTACATATTCATATATATTTGCTGCAGCAAATGAACAGATATTGAAATGATAGCTTTCAAAGATGGATCCATTGAGATTTACATTATGGTTTATATTTTAGACTATACTATTTTCTAAATTTTTAGTTTTCTTATGTTTTACATTATGGTTTACATTTTAGCCGATAGACTTTTTTATATTTTTGGTGTAATTTAACATGACCTATATCCATCATGGCATGATCCTGTGGAACACTTCCACTGCCCTACAGTAACCCTTATTCCATGTATTCAACACCTCTTTCCCCCTCCCCTCAAGGCCCACCATGACAATCAATCTTCATTACTTGAGGGACCCTATTCAGAGATACTTGCAAAAATGTTGAGAGCTTAACATACTCGACTGCTGTAATCCACTGAGAGCCTCTGATTCTCTCAAGAGATACAATTCCCTCTGTTTGAGAACATCAGTCCTCCCCAGGATGTGGGTATACCTTCACTCTCATTATATGGGTCTCCATTCAATTATATAATCCACTATGACAAAATGAGCACTCACATACTCCCCAGAAGCTTGCCCTGTGTCAGATGCCCCCCCTTAAGCATCTCAAATAGGCAACCTTCCATATTACATTCTCTAAAGAGTTTTCTTTGCACCACAATTTCAACCACATACCTGACAATCTCCCATAACCAAATATTCCCCTCACTCTCTCCCTAATTTCTTGAGCAAACTGACACATCCTATCATCCCTAGCACCCCTAAATCACATACAGTACCAACCTAAGTTATCTTTATGCCCCCATTTTATCCCTTCCCTGAACAAATACTTAACCCCTACTTATCATAGATTTCACCCAAGTTGCTGTCAGCTCACAACCTTCCTCTACCTTCCAACTACCTTAAAGTTTATCATCCAGTCTCTAACTCTCTGAGACAGCTTAGTTATTTATTTCATATCAGAGAGGTCATGTAGTATTTGTTCTTCAATACCTGGGTTGCTTCACTCAACATAAGGATCTCAAGATTCATCCATGTTATCACATGTGTTTGTACTGTATTTGTTCTGATAACTGAATAGTATTCCATTGTATGTATATACCACATTTTATTTATCCATTCATCTGTTGATAGGTATTTGGGTTGATTCCAAATTTTGGCAGTAGTGAATAGTGCTGCTATGAAAATTGTTTTCTATATATCAGGTTGTGTCCTTGTTTTCAGATCTTCTGGGTATATACCCAGCAGTGGAATTGCTGGGTCATATGGCAAATCTATAGCTAGTTTTCTGAGAAACCACCAAACTGTCCTCCAGAATGGCTGGATCCTTCTTCATTCCCACCGGCAGTGGATGAGTGTTCCCATTCCTCCACATCGTCTCCAACAATTGTAGTATTCTGATTTTTTGATAGCTGCCAGTCTTATGGGAGTAAGATGGTATCTCATTGTTATTTAGATTTGCATTTCCCTAATAGCTAGGGATTTTGAGTGTTTTTGCATGTATCTTTTAGCCATTTGCATATCATCTTTGGAGAAATGTCTGTTCAAATTTTTTTCCCATTTTTTAAATGGGCTGTTTGTCTTTTTATTTTCAAGATATAGGAGTTCTTTATATATGCAAGATATAAGTCTCCTATCAGATATACGGTTACCAAATATTTTCTCCCATTGTGTAGGCTCTCTTTTCACTTTCCTAACAAAGTCCTTTGAGATGTAGAAGGCTTTAATTTTAAAGAAGTCCCATTTATCTATTTGTTCTTTTGCTGCTTGTGCTTTTTGTGTGAAGTCCATGAAGCCATTTCCTATTACGAGGTCCTAATGATGCTTCCCTAATTTGCTTTCCAAGGTCTTTATGGTCTTGGGTGCTATATTTAGATCTGTGATCCATCCTGAGTTGATTTTTGTATAAGGTGTAAGTTGGTAATCTTCTTTCATTTTTTTTTACATATGGATATCCAGTTCTCCAGGCCCCATTTGTTGAAGAGGTCATTCTCTCCCAGTTGTGAGGTTTTGGTGGCCTTGTCAAATACAATATGGCTGTATATATGAGGATCTATATCAGAACTCTCAATTTGGTTCCATTGGTCACTATGTCTATCCTTGTGACAATACCATGTTGTTTTCACTACTGTAGCTTTGTAGTATGTTTTGAAGTCAGGTAGTGTGATTCCTCCTATTTGATTTTTCTTTTTCAATATGCCTTTGGCTATTCAGGGCCTCTTTCCTTTCCAAATAAATTTCATAGTTTCTCTAGTTCATTAAAGAATAATGAGTTGGTTTTTATTGGGATTACATTGAATCTGTAGATCAGATTTCATAGGATAGACATCCTAATAATATTTACTCTTCCTATCGATGAACAGAGAATATTCTTCCTTTCATTTAGGTCTTCTTTGATTTCCTTGAACAGTGTTGTGTAGTTTTCTGTGTATAAGTCTTTTCCATCTTCAGTTAAATTTCTTCCTACATATTTGATTTTTTTATTTAGTATTGTAAATGTTTCTTGATTTCTCCTTATATAGCTCATTATTGGTGTACAGAAATGGTACTGGTTTTTGGCTATTGATCTTGTAAACTGCGACTTTACTGAACTCATTTATAAGTTCTAGAAGCTTTTAGTAGACTTCTCAGGGTTTTCTATGTATAGGATCATATCATCTGCAAATAGTGAAATTTTGAATTCTTCCTTTCCAATTTGGATGTCTTTTATGTCTGGTTCTTGCCTCAGTGCTCGAGCAAGTACTACTAAGACTATGTTAAATAGGAGGGGTGGTAGTGGGCATCCTTGTCTTGTTCCTGTCTTAGAGGGAAATATTTTAGAATTTCACCATTGTAAATAATGTTAGCTGTGGGTTTTTCATAGATTCTCTTTATCATGGTCAGAAAGTTTCCTTCTATTCCGACCTTATGCAATGTTTTTATGAAAGTGTACTGTATTTTGTCAAATGCTTTTTCTGCATCTATAGATATGCTCATGATTTTTCCTTTCAATCTGTTTATGTGGTGTATTACATTAATTGATTTTCTTATGTTGAACCATCCTTGCATACCAGGAACAAACCCCACTTGGTCATGGTTTATTATATGTTTAATGTGTTGTTGAATACAATTAGCAAGTATTTTGTTGAGGATTTTTGCACCAAGGTTCAATGGAGAGAATGGTCTGTAATTTTCCTATCTTGTGGTGTTTTTATTTGGCTTTGGTATTAGAGCAATGTTGGCATCATAGAATGAGCTAGGCAATGTTCCTTCTGTTTCAATTTTTTGGAAGAGTTTAAGTAAGATTGGTGTTCATTCTTTCCGGAATGTTTTGTAAAATTCACCTGTGAGGCCATCTAGCCCAGGGCTCTTTTCAGTTGGGAGATTTTTAATGACTGATTCTATCTCTTTACTTGTGATTGGTTTTTGAGATTCTCAACTTCTTTTGTCAATGTAGGCTGCTTATGTGTTTCTAGGAATTTGTCCATTTGCTCTAAATTGTTGTTTTTGTTGGAAAATAGTTTTTCAAAATATCCTCATGATGGTCTTTATTTCTATGGAGTCAGTGGTGATATCTCCTTTCACATTTCTTATTTTGTGTATTTGCATCTTCTCTTTTTTTTTTCTTTGTTAATCTAGCTAAGGGTTTGTCAATTTTATTGATCTTCTCAAAGAGCCAGCTCTTGGTTTTCTTTATTTTTTCAAGTGCTTTCTTATTTTCTATTTCATTCAGTTCTGCTCTTATCTTTGTTATTCCTTTCTTTATTCTTCCCTTGGGGTTAGTTTGTTGTTTTTTAACTAATTCCTCCCAGTGTGCATTTAGTTCTTCAACTTTAGCTCTTTCTTCTTTTTTGATGTATGAATTTATGGTTATAGATTTCCCTCTCAGTACTGTTTTTGCTGCATACCATAAGTTTCGATATGTTGTGTTATCATTTTCATTAGTTTCAAGTATTTATTAATTTCATTTTCCTCCTTGACCCACTGTTTTTCTAAGAGTGTGTTGTTTAACTTCCAAATCTTGGTGCCAAATCTGGGTCTATGGCCCTTGCAGATTTCCAGCTTCATTCCACAGTACTCAGAGACATTATTTTGTATGATTTCTATCTTTCTGAATTCATTGAGACTTTTTCTGTGACCTAGCATGTGGTCTAGCTCAGAGAATGATCCATGTGCACTTGAGAAGAATGTATATCCTGCTGTATTTTGGTTTAATATTCTGTATGTGTTGACTACATCCAAATCCTCTAATATATTGTTCAAAGTCTCTGTTTCTTTATTGATTCTCTTTTGAGATGTTCTGTACAAAGTTGATAGAGGTGTATTAATATATACTATAATTATAGAGGCATCTCTTCCTTCACTTAGTTTTTCCAGTGTTTGCCTCATTTGGAGGCACCCTTGTTAGGAGCATAAATGTTTGATTGTTCTTTCTTCTTGAAAGTTTATCCCTTTCACAAATATGTAGTGTCCATCTTTGATTCTTCCGATTGTTTTGCATTTAAAGTCTATATTGTCTGATATTAATATAGCTACTCCTGCCCTTTCTTGGTTATTGTCTGCTTGTAAGATTGTTTTCCAGCCATTCATTTTCAACCTCTTTGAATCCCAGGGTCTAAGATGTGTTTCTTACCAACAGCAGATAGACGAGTCATATTTCCTTATCCAGTCTTCCAGTCTGAGTTTCTTGACAAGTGAGTTTAATCCATTGACATTCAGTGCTATTGCTTTCATGGAATTACTTATATTAGCCATATTTTCTTTGGATTTGTGTTTCTCGTATTCTGTTTGATTTTCTCTTTGTTTTTGTCTTTTTGTTGCTCTTACATTCTCCTCCAACTCTGTCTCTCTTGTTTTTTTCTTTCTTCCTGAAGAACTCCCTTTAGTATTTCTTGAAGGGCAGGGTTCTTGTAGGCATACTCTCATAGTTTCTGTTTATCTGTGAATATTTTGAATTCTCCATCTTTTCTTTTATAATTTATTTCTCTCCTCTCCCTGCACAGTTGTCGGCTCTCTGTGTCCATTTGCTATGTATTCTTCTGTGATTGCTTCTATCCTTATCAGCAGCACTGGGAATACATGGTTTGTTGTTGTTGTTGTTGCATCATCTTGTTGTATTAGCTCTCCTTGTGTGTGGTGCCATTCTTGGGCAGGCTGCATTTTCTTCACACTGGGCGGCTCTCCTTCTGGGGTGCACTATTTCCACATGGGGCTCCCCTATGTGGGGCACACCCCTGTGTAGCATGGCACTCTCTGCATGCATCAATGCTGCACATGGGCCAGCTCCTCACTGGTCAAGGAAGCCCAGGGTTTGAACTGCAGTTGTTCCATGTGGTAGTGGATGCCCTATCCATTGGGCCAAGTCTGCTTCCCTCTCCATCATTTTTGAATGCTAACTTTGCTGGACAGAGTATTTTTGGTTGTAATTTTTCTTTCTTTTAGTACTTTGACTATGTTATACCACTGTCTTCTTGCCTCCATGGTTTCAGATGAGAAATCAGCACTTAATCTTATGGAGCCTCATTTGTATGTGATGGTTCTCTTTTCTCTTGCTGCTCTTTTAGTCTTTTCTCTTTGTCTTGAGCATTGGATAATTTGACAAGTATATGTCTTGCTGTAGGCCTCTTGGGATTTATGCTGTTTGGGGTGCATTTTGCTTCCTGGACATGTACATCCATCTCTGTCAATAGGTTTGGGAAGTTTTCAGCCATTTTTTCCTCCAGCACCCCTTCTCTTCCCTTTCCCTTCTCGTCTCCTTCTGGGATGCCTATAATATGTATGTTTGTGCATCTTGCATTGTCATACAGGTCCCTACATACCTGCTGGATTTTTTCTTTTTTATCAACCAGTTCTACTATCTGTTTGATTTCAGATGTACTGTCTTCCACATCACGTAATCTCTCCTCTGCCTCTTCGAGTCTACTGTTATTTGCTGAGAGTGTATTTTTTATTTATTGAAATGTGCTGTTCATTGCCATCATATTCATTATATTTTTGAGTATGATTGCAATTTCTTCTGTATTCTCTCCATCTGTTTTCTTCATATTCTTAATCTCTTCCTTCACCTCATCAAATTGGTCCCTAACATATATATTGAGATCTTTAATTACTTGTTCAATGTTCTGCTCCTCTTCCTGGTTTTTAATTTGTTCATTGGCTTGGGGCATGTTTTCCTGATTATTGGTTTGGTTTGTAGTTTTTGGTTGCTGTCTCATCATCATGGTATTTTGACGGGTTTAGTCAGTTGCTTAGCTTCTTTGTCTAGTTTGGAATTCAATTAGTTGTTGTTTTTGCATGGGAGTTAAGTCTTCTCTTTGGGGGCAGCGGACTTGGCCCAGTGGTTAGTGCGTCCGCCTACCACATGGAGGTCCAGGGTTCAAACCCCAGGCCTCCTTGACCCGTGTGGAGCTGGCCCATGCACAGTGCTGATGCGTGCAAAGAGTGCTGTGCCATGCAGTGGTGTCCCCCATGTAGGGAAGCCCCACGCACAAGGAGTGTGCCCCATAAGGAGAGCTGCCCAGCGTGAAAGAAAGTGCAGCCTGCCCAGGAATGGTGCCGCACACATGGAGAGCTGACACAACAAGATGATGCAACAAAAAGAAACATAGATTCCCCTGCTGCTGACAACAGAAGAGGACAAAGAAGACGCAGCAAATAGAAACAGAGAGCAGACAACCGGGCTGGGGGAGGGGGAGGGGAGAAAAATAAATAAATAAATAAATCTTTTTTAAAAAAGTCTTCTCTTTGTCACTTTGTTCTTCTTATTCTATTTCCTTGTTGTTGGCTAAGTTCACTTGAAGGAAAATATTAGGGCTAGAGAAAACAAAAGGAGTAAGAAAAGAAAATGAATAATAGTAGTATTGATAGTAAATATTAACAGCAGAACCATGTGAGATATTGGAAAACAGATATTAGACTCATGTAAGGTATGTAGAGTTATAACAGTAAGAAAAGCAGAGTACATAAAAATCTGAATATGGGGAGGAATACATTGTGAATTAAAAGGCCTGTGTGTTCAGGAGAGTGGGAAAGAGAAAAGAAAGGACAATAATATAAAGAGTGAATATAAGGCAGACCTAATTTAAGGGGGAAATGGAAAGGAGAAATGAGTTTATATGGCTACGAGTCTCTAAAAAAGACTCTGGAGGTTGTCAGAAGGATTGCCTTTATGCACAACTGAGCAGAGTCTAAGAGACAGATAAAGTAGATACAACCCCAGATATTGGTTCTTTAGAGGGATAAAGAGACCCACAGGTTCTATGGTCATGGCAGATGGGGTTCACTGCCATATCAGATGGCCCTTCTTTGGAGCTGGTGTTTCTGCATGATGGAACTGGACTCAGATGGGATCTCTTTTCACAAGACTTTCATGCTACTTTACTGGAATTGTAGTTGGTGTTGGGGTTTAAGATATATTTAGGGGATTTGAATCTCTGGACTGACAATACGATAGTCAGGCCCTGAGCCTCAACAGACTTCAGCTCCTACATTCTGATTTATTGGACTTACCCCACTCAGCTAACATGGAGTTGAAGAAGGTCAACCACCACACCATGGAACCTAGAGTGCCTACAACTGAAAGCAGGAGGAGTGCATCCAGTATCCATGTGGAATCTAAGCCCCCACTTGACATAGATGTGCAATAGACACAACCAATCCAATGTCCACAGAGAAAACGTGGCATTGGTGTGGGAAGGGTGGCCATGGTGGCTGCTGGTGCGGGGAATGGGAGGAAGAGATGAGATGGGGAGGCGTTTTTGGGACTTGGAGTTGTCCTGGGTGGTGCTTCATGGACAACTACGGAACATTGTAGATCCCCCCAGGGCCCACTGGATGGAACGTGGGAGAGTGTGGGCTATGATGTGGACCATTGACTATGGGGTGCAGCGATGCCCAGAGATGTACTTACCAGGTGCAATGGATGTGTCATGATGATGGGAGAGAGTGTTGCTGTAGGGGGAGTGGGGGGCGGGGGCGGTGGGGTTGAATGGGACCTCATATTTTTTGAATGTAATATTTTTTTAAAAAATGAATTAAAAAAAAGAACAAAGTTATTAGTAATAAAAAGTCAAAAAAATAGGGGGCAAACAATGAGAGGTTTAATATAAAAGAGACAATCAATGATGGAAGATAGAAATATGTAGAGGAAAAGGAATAGTGTTGGTGGCCAAATTAATACACACAGAAAAGATTAAATGGAGGATGAGGAAATACAGCAAATGTGAGTCTCTCCCTGCAGCACCTAATGTAAAAAGAATAAGAAAGTAGAGAAAGAAAGAAAGAAGGGGGAAAAGGGACAAAAGCGGTGGGGAAGCAAGCAGGAAAAAGAAAAAGCAAGAAAGATAAAAGAAAGAAAAAAGGGCCTTGGGGGGATAAAGAGGAAGGAAAAGCAAGGAAAAACCAATCAAATACTAGGGAAATTTTCAAGCAAGGAATCCTGTTTGTAGTTAAATAAAATGCTTAGGGATCCGACGTTCCCCCTTTTCTTCCTTCCTCACTTCCCTCTCTCCCAGGCAGCAGAAACGCTGCCTGAGAGGTCCAGTAGGAGATTCAAGTGGGTCCTTGTTGAATCAGCTCTGCACAGAAAACAATGACTCTTAATTTCCAGAGAGAGCACACCCACACCTCACCAGGAACACCAAGTATGCTATTGGAGGCTTTGAAAGCACTCCTACTGTCCCTCTCCTTTAGGTGTGCTATGAGAGATCTAGTTGATTTTCTGACTCCACCCTCTCCAAGGCCAAGTTTCCTATCCCAGGGTATTTAGGTGAATCTGGCTTTCTCAGCAGATTCGCCACTCCTCTCTTCCCACGCTCTCCCCAAGCCAGGTGGTATTCTCCTCCAAGCACAAAAAAAGATAAAAAGAAAAAAGGGGGGGGCACCGGAAAATTGAACCCACACTAGCTAGGCCCCCCTACTGCACCCCCCACCAAATCCCTCCCACACATGGAGTCAGTCCAAAACTGGAGGGCTAAGGCAATCCCAGACCTCTGTGAGTGCTGGAATTGGGAAAGGGAAGCCGGGGACTTTGCAGACCCAGGGCACGTAGGTCCGTGGAACACGGGCTATGGGGACTCAGGGGACACGGACCCGGGGACCACGCATCTGGGGACCATGGTGCCCAGAACACTACCGCACAATCAACAGACCTCAGGAAATACTGCGGCAGCCAGTCCCAGGGGGAAGGGTCCTGCCAGTCCACAGCTTCTGACCTCTGTACTTGTAAGCCACAATTCTACCTTTAGCAAGCACCACCTCTGCCACTCTCTCTCCAAATCGATGTCCACACAACCCTGTGCCCTACAAGCCCCCAAGACAGTCTGCTCTGGCAAGACTCCAACCCCACTCGGCTACCACTTCACAGGAGAGACCGTAAGGTGTACTCACTCAGACGCCATCTTGCCCCAATTCCTCAGTAAGTCCACTCTAATCCATATTTTATTCCTCCATTCTGTGGACCCTGGGATGGTGATGTCCACTCCACCTCTAAGTCACGAGGGGGCTTAGATTCCACATGGATGATGGATGCAATTCCTCTGCTTGCAGTTGTTGGCCCTCTTGATTCCCTGGTGTGGTGTTTGACCATCTTCACCTCCCTATTAGCAGACCTGGTAAGTCCAATGAATCTGAGAATAGGAGTCACAACTCTGTGAGGCACAGGGCCCATCTGGCACTTGGGCAGTCCAGAGATTCAATTCCCTTGAGTATGCATCATCCCAGCACCAACCACAGGTTTAGTAAAAGTGACAGAAGAGGCATGTGTAGGAAGGTTACATCTGAGTCCAGCTCCATCACACTCAGGAGCACATCCCAAAGTAGAGCCCTCTGACATGGCACAGAATCCCAAATCCATCTGCTATGACCATATACCCTGTGGATATCTGTAGCCTTCGGGAGAACCAGCAACTAGGGTTGTATCTACTTTGGTTTTCTCTGGGGTCCTGCTGAATTTTGTGTAAGTGTGACCTCTCTGATGACCTCCCTACTCTTTGGAAGACTCTTAGCTATATAAACTCATTTGTTTGCCATTCCCCCCTTTTATTCAAGGTCAAAAAGCTCCAAATGACTTTTTGCATCATTGTTTTCAGTTCTTCTGGATATGTTCCCAGTAAAGGAATTGCTGGATCATATGGCAGTTCTATATTTAGCTTTCTGAGGAACTGTCAAACTGTCTTCCACAGAGACTACACCATTTTACATTCCCAGTAATAGTAAAGGAGTGTTCCTATTTCTCCACATTCTCTTCAGCACTTCTTGTTTTCAGATTTTTTCCTTCTTTATTTTTTTTAAATGTTACATTCAAAAAATATGAGGTCGCCATGTACCCCCATCTCCCTCACCCCACTCCTCCCACATCAACAACCTCTTTCATTATCATGGCACATTCATTGCATTTGGTGAATACACTTTGGAGCACTTACTGTACCACTTGGATAGTGTTTTTTTTAACAATGGCCATTTTATGAAATGTGAGATGATATCACATTGTCACATCAATTTTCATTCCCCTATTAGCTAGTGATGTGGAACATTTTTTCGTGTGTTTTTTTTTATGATTTCTATTTCCTCTTTGGAGAAATGTCTAAGTCTTTTGCCCATTTTTAAATTGGATTGCTTTCTCTTTTATTGTTGAATTGTATGATCTCTTTATATATCATGGAAATCAAACACAGATATTTGTCTTCCAAATATTTTCTCCCATTAAGTGACTTGCCTTTTCACCTTCTTGAAAATGTCCTTTGAATCACAAAAGTTTAAATTTGAGGAGGTCCCATTTATCCATTTTTCTCTTTCATTGCTTATGCTTTTGTATAAGGCTTAAGAATCCACCAACTATCATGTCTAGAACATGTTTGCCCACTATTTATAATAGGATTTTTATGTTTGTTAGTCCTTACATCTTTGATCCATTTTGAGTTAATTTTTGTATAAGTTGTGAGATAGGGGTCCTCCTTCTTCCTTTTGGATAAGGATATCCCAGTTCTCCCAGAACCATTTGTTGAGTAGATTGTTTTGCCCCAGCTAGGTGAGTTTGACAACTTTGTAAAAAAAAATTACCTAACCATAGATGTGAGCTGTTTCTGAACAATCTGTTCAGTTCAATTGGTATATATGTCTATCTTTATGTGAGTACTATGCTGTTTTTAACACTGTAGCTAGGTAATATGATTTAACTAGGGAAGTTTCATTTAAAAACATTTCTCAGGTGACTTCTGGGAAGATGGTGTTGAAGTAGGTACACAGAACTCAACTCTCACAAAAAGCAACTGAGAAAGCATAAAAACTACCCGAGGGAGTTGCCTTGGAGCTACATAGAATAAGAAATTGCTGTACATCATCCAGGAGGGAGCAGGAAAAAGAAACAAAGAGACCAAAGGAAACCATGAGTTACCCCTGTGACTGGAAATAGCACATATGACTCATCCTCAAGGAAGATAGCCTCTGTAAAAGCCCTGGCTCACTGCAGCCAACTGATTGGGATGGAGTATTCCCTGGAAGGAAGAGGGCTCTGATGGAGGGTGGGGAATGTTTTTTTTCCCATGAATTTGGCCAGCAGTGCTCCCTTTGCATCTCAAATGGACCCCCAACCAGCACTGACGTGTTGCCAGGGAGAGGGGAGGGGGGGTTTAATCAGGCAGGCTGTCACACCCAACTCCCTGGGAGAGAGAGAATTAGGTAAGTAAGGGGGAAGATACTGACACATAACCAGCCTAGCTCAGGCAATCTGTTAGAAGCCCAACTTACCTGAGGGAATGGGGAGGGGGGGAAGCAGATAAGCTTTCAGAAGCCTATTTAACCTATGGAGCTCATATAGCTCAGTGTAGAAATTCTTGCCTTGCATATACAAGGTCCCTAGTTTGATTCCTAGTACCTTTAAAAGAGGGGATCAAGGGGACAACCAGCAAGACGGCAGCAGACGAAGGGGCTCCTAGAGTCAGTTCATGCTACAGGACAGTTAGTAATCACCCAGAGCTATCTGAAATACCTGTTTGGGGGCTCTAGGACACTAGAAGAGCATCCTGAAATATACTTGAAAGAATGGATGTAGAAGACTGCCTATCTGCAGAGAAGATCCATAAGTAAAGCATGCCACACATTGGAGGCCAGTGCCCATCCTCTACTGGCAGCACAAGCTATCTCAGGAGATATTCTCAGCTGTAATTGGAAGCTCCACCTCCCAAAAATGGGGAAGGAAGAGATGATTGGGCACCAACTTCAGGTAGTGATTAGTAAATTAGGCAGGCTAAAGTATAACCCTAAGTACAGCTGAAGTTTGAAAATGACCTAGTCAGAAAGAAATGGGTAGCTGCCATTTTAACTACATCCTGGGCATCAGGGGTAGCCAAAAGACTGAAAATCTCAGTGCTGGTGGGGACCAGCTTCTTTCCATCCAGCTCAGACTGCAGTTCTAGCATAAGCCCCACACCAACCTCCAGCACAGAGGAAGCTGGAGGGACCTGTGCCAGCCTTTCCGGGAAGCCTGGCTGACTGAAAATCACAGTGCTGGTAGGGACTGGTTTCTTTCACCCACATTAACCTAGGCTTCAGCCCCACCTCTAGCAGGGAGATATCTGCAGGACCCCAAACCAGCCTCTCCATGTAACTGCAGATACATTCAGCAAGCAGAATGAATAGTGAGAAGTCTACCAGGGCAACTGTGGTCATTTTGGAACCATATGGCATAGACTGCTGCCCACATATGCAATTCCATCCCCACCTTAGGCAGGGGAAAAAGGGGCATGAAAATTCATGAGTCTCTTTGGCCAACTAGAGTCTAGGCCTGCATGACTTGCATGATCACACACAACTGTGGCTCTGTCCCTACCCCTGGCAAGTGAGAAAGTTGTCCCTGGGAAAATGTGGGAAGATTGAATATCCAGAGATTACAGCATCAACTACATACTTGGCTCCTACTACACAACCAGCAAGGGAGCAAGGGCAAGAAAGCCCTAACCTAAGAGAGAAACCGCACCCATCATAAATATATCTAGTAAGCCACATGCCAAGAAATCAACAAAAAATTACAATCCACACCAAGAAACAGGAAGATATGGGCCAAATAAAGGAAAAAGATAAGCCCCTCCAGATGATATAAAGGGTTGAGACTATTAATCATAGATATTCAAACAAATCTCCTTAAATTCAATGGGATGGCTAAAGAGATTAAAGATATCAATAAGACTTTGGAGGAGCACAAAGAAGAATTTGAAAGCTTACATAGAAAATAGCAGATCTTATGTGAATAAAGACATATTAATTGAAATTAAAAATAACTGGAATCATATAAAAGCAGATTCGAGGAGGCAGAAAAAGGATTGGTGAACTTGAAAAATGGCCTCTAAAGCAACCATATAAAAGAAAAGATGGAGAAAAGAATGGAAAAAATCAAACAAGGTCTCAGGTTAAAAAAATGACAGCAAGAGATTTGCAAAAATACATGTCATGGGTGTCCCAGAAAGGAAAGAGAAGGGGGAAGGGGCAGAAGGAATATATGAAGAAATAATGGTAGAAAATTTCCCAACCCTATTGAAGGACATGAATGTTCACATCAAAGAAGCACAACTACTCCCATTAAAATAAATCCAAATAGATCAACTTTTTGACACATTAATCAAAATGTTAAATACCCAAGACAAAGAGAGAATTCTAAGAGAAGCAAGAGAAAAGCAATGTATAACATATAAGGGATACCCAATAAAACTGTCAATTTTTCATCAGAAACCATAGAGGGAAGAAGACAGTGGTATGATATATTTAAGATACCACAAGAGAAAAACTTCCAGCCAAGAATCTTACATTCAGCAAGAATGTCTTTCAAAAATGAAGGTGAGTTGAGAATATTCACAGGTAAACAGAAACTGAGAGAGTTTGTAACCAAGAGACCAGCTTTGCAGGAAATACTAAAAGGTGTGATACAGCCTCAAAAGAAAAGACAGGAGACAGAGGAATGGAAGAGAGACTAGAAATGAAGATTGTATCAGTAAAAATAACTAATAATCTCAAAATAGTGGTGAAAATAAAATATGACAGATAAAACCCAAATATTTGGGTTTTATCTTAACCAATGTTGTAAAGCACTGTATTCAGAAAACTACAACTCATTGTTAAAAGAAAGTAAAAGACCTACATAATTGGAATAACATTCCATTCTCATGGATTGAAGTTTAAATATCATTAAGATGTCATTTCTACTCAAACTGATATACAGATTCAGTGGAATCCTGATAAATTTCCACCAACTTTTTAAAAATAAATGGAAAGCACAATAATCATATATATTTGGAAGGGTAAGGGATCCTGAATAGCCAGAAAAATCTAAAAAAAAGGAAAAGTGAAGTTGGAGGACTCTCACTACTGGACTTTAAGTCACATTACCTGGGGTGATTCACGCAAGATGGTATCAAAGTAAATGCACCACATCACCTCTCCTACAAAAAAAAACTGCTGAGTGAGGACAAAATCCTGCCTGAGTGACCTGTTTTGGGAACCACAAAGCAGGAAGCTACTAGAAGTTGATCTGGAAAGGGTGTGACAAAATGAGTGATTGCTCAAGATAAAATCATGGGTTTCTGGCACTTGTGGCTGCAGCAGCAGGAAGGCTAAGCCCCTCCCTTATAGCAGGTAGTGGTGGCACTCCCTGAACACCATGCTCCCCAAACCCCACATTCCCCAAACCCATGTGACACAAACCTGCATTCCCCAAACCCAGTGTTCCCCAAACCACAAACCCTGGTGTTCCCTGAAACCCAAGGGTTTCAGACAAACTCTGAGAGTGGGAGCATTCTGGTGAAGGGCACAGGGGGGTCTGCCAAGTTCAGTTTCAATTGTCTGAGGAGCATACCAGTTGGCTTGGGGAGAAACTAGGAAGATGTGAAAGGTGAATCTGCTGAGGCAGCCTGATTTACCTAAACATCCTGGGATAGGGAAAATTGGTCTGAGAGAAGGTGCAGTCAGGCAATTAATTAGTCCTGTGCAACACACCTAAGGGAAGGAGACAGTAGGAAGTGCTTGGTAAGCTTGCAAGAGCATATTTAGGGTTTCCAGCAAGGTGTGGGTGCTCTCTCTTAAAAAAGACTGAGAGTCATTATTTTCTGTGGGGAGTTAGTCCACCAGCATCCCATTTGAATCTTGGATGGAAGGTCTCACATGGACTTCCTGCTGCCCTGGGAGAGAGGGAAATGAGGAAGGGAGAAAGGGGGAAGAACAGATTCCTAATCAGTTTATTCAATTGAAATGAGTTGAATCTGCCCCAGGAAGGAACTCTTTTTGAGGGGATTCTTTTTGAATCTGCCTGGAAGGAGGGATTGGATCAGCGGAGGAGTTTCACCCTTGGATGTGCAAGGTCTCTGGTTCAGTTCCTGGCTCCTTTTAGAGTATTGACACATTGGGATATTAAACATCTAGCTGATAATTTGAGACAGGGAAAACATAGAATTTTCCTTGAATTACCTTCCCCTGGGTCTCTTATTTTTCCTTAAAAAAAAGATTACATTTGTTACATAATTTAACTTAGTTTACTCACTAAAACCCACTTCAAAATCTGCAGTGAGAAAGCTGCAGGGTAATTGATTGATTGATAAACACCAGGAATCTGACAAGCTCCACAGGGGTATGAGAGAGAAGTCTGGCTTTTCTTAATGTTTGGTTGACTCTTTACTTAGGGACTTATCTGTTTTTTTCTTGTCTTTCCTTCACCTTTATCCCCCACTCTTTTTTTTTTCTATTAGGTGCTGCTGGCTTGTTTCCTGTAAGATAGGCTTACAGGAAATAGGGGGGAAGATGGTTGTGAGCTGATGGCTATAGGGCATAACCTATGATAAAGTGGAGTTAAGTAGTTCTAGTGAAGGGATAAGACAGGGTCATAGCGAGTGGGGCTTTGCAGGCTTAAGGGGGACTAGGGTTGGGAGAATGGTTCAGATGGTCCATTGAATTGGGGGGATGGTTGGGGGGAGCACATGAACATGGGAGATTGTCAGGTACATGGTTGAAACTATAATGTTGAGAAAACTATTTAGAAAATATAAGGAAGCATTAATGGTTTAAGGTGTTTGATGGGGGGCATCTGGCACAGGGTGAACCTGGGGCAGGCTTCCAGACAGTGTGTGAGTGCTTATCATGTCATAGTGTTATATATGTGGGTGGAGACCAATACCATACAATGAGTGAGAAAGTGTTCTACCCCCATCCTGGGGATGGCTGATGTTCTCAGAGGGGAGGGTGTCTCTTAAGAGCATGGGTGGCTTCCAATGGGAGAGGACAGACTAGAGTGTCAAGCCCTCAAAATTGTGACAAGTATCTCTGAATCTTGTCCTTCAAGCAGTGAAGCTTGATTGTTACTGTGGGCCCTGACGGTTGGGGGAGAGAGGAATAGAATGGAAGGAAGAGGGGGTAACTGGGGGGAATGGAAGTGTTTCACAAGATCATGCAATGATACAGGCCATGTTAAATTTCATCAAAAATTTATAAAAGTGTATAGTCTAAAATGTAAACCATAATGTAAACCATATTGTAACCAAAAATTTGTAAAAGCATACCGTCTAAAATGTAAACCATAATGTAATTCATAATGGAACCATAGTTAGTGGAAGTGTTTCAACAGTTGTACATCAGCTGTAGCAAATATAATACACACATGTAAAAAGATCACTGCTGGGAAAGGGGGAAAAGGGTTTGATGTTTGGTATATGGGAGTCCACTATATTGTATATGTGACTACTGTGATCTAAAACTTTTTGAAGACATATTTTTTTAAAAAAAAGATGTAGTTTCTGAGGAAGGAATGGAAGAGATTGCCTTGACACTTACATGCAGGGCAACACCTATTACAATGATGAAATATAAAATGTCAAAAACAAAGTTTTATATTTTTCAATTTTTAATACCCCAATTTATTTTTTGCTTTATTTTAGTTTTCCTAAATTATTGTATATTCCATTTTTAATCTTTAAACCTAATATTACTATTTCATTTTCCTACTAATTGAATTTGGCTATATATTAGACTTCATTTTTTAAGAACTTTTACAGCACAGAGGGATTCAACTATGGTGGAGAAGGAGAAATGGTGTGGGGTGTCACTGATGGGGGATGCATGGATGGAAGGAAGCTCTCCAGGGCATGCATATAGGGTATATAAATATGTTCAGATATTTTTGGGGTGTTGTCATAGTAGGTAGAGTTACACATAACAACTGGAGGGAGTGCTGAGTTTCCTTCTGGGGGAGCTCTGTCACATTCCCCAATGGAACAGCAACAATCCCCCAAGTGCAAGGGCAAAGACCAGTGAAGGATGGTCCAATGATGGGCCTTGATATTGATGACTATACTTATGAGCCTGTGTGCTGGAAATTTCAACTAGGCCTAGAGCTGTAGGGTGCCAAATAGTTACCTCCTGAGAGCCCCCATTTTGCTCAAATGTGGCCACTCTCTAAGCCATAATCAGCATGTAAATTCATTACCTTCTCCCCAGCATAGGACATGACTCCCAGGGATGAGCCTCCTTACAGCCAAGGGATTACTCCCAATCACCAGCTGGTGATACAACTACAAAAAGACCTTGAATGAAAGGGGGAAATGGTAAATACAAATGAGTTTATATGGCTAAGAGACTTCAAAATGAGTCAGGTGGTCATCGGAGGGCTCATGCTTATGCACATCTCAGAAGGATCTCAGAGACAGTCAAATAAATACAACCCCAGGTACTGGTGTTCCTGAGTGCTACAGAGACATCCAGAGTCCTATGGTCATGGCAGATGGGTCTGGAGTTCAGTGCCTTTCCAGTGGGCCCTACTTTGGAGTTTTTGCTCCTGATTGTGATGGAGTTGAACTCAGATGTGATCTCTCTACACGTGCCTCTTCTGTCAGTCTTACTGAACCTAAATTTGATGCTGGGGTTGGTTTATGTTCAGGAGACTTCAATCTCTGGACTGTCCATGTGCCAGTGATTATATTTCAGTTTTGGTCACACAGTTCGCAGCACATTTCTTATATAATAGAATTCAAGGCCAGCAATGTTGTACTCTTGAGCAAGATACTACGATCCATTTAAATGAGCCATAGTTCCCTCACTAAACTGATGCTTTTGAAAAGCATCTATAGCTATAAATTATTTTAAGAAATAAACAGCTAGAGTTGAGACTTTGTGAAATGCTAATGCCTTTCAGCCCAAGACAGATTGACTCTCAGTAAGTTCTCATTTCTTCAGCTCTCTGCAGAATTTAAGAATGTAACAGAAGAGTAAAGAAAGTGAATAATCTATAATCAGTATATAAATAAGAAAAATCCTGTAGGTGGAGAGGAACTCACTGAGCAATTTATTATTGAATGTCTTCTGTTTATGTACCTACTACCAATGTGTGTAGAAGGCTGTCAAGAATTATTGGACCTGGTCTTGGCTCCCCAGAAGCTTATAAGCCATTTACGGAAACAAAGCACACAATGTGTAGGACTGTACATATTCAGACAGACTGAAATCAGACCAGGAAGGTATCTTAGTTTGAGTTGTCCTCAAAACAGATCTGGAGACAAGGTTTTGAGTGTAATTTTTTTTGCTGGGTGGGAGTTATAGGGAACACCAGCATGGAAAAGAGAAAGTGAGACAGGGAAGAAAAGAGAGCTAATAAAGTATATTATTAAGACAACTATCACAGTGAATTACTATAAATTAATGTGACAAGCACTTGGAAAAGGTATAGAACATATGCCTCAGAGCTATTCAACACAAGAGGTCAGGAAGCTGGGATAGTTATACTCCAGCTCTCATCAGTCATTAGTTGAGGGTTCTCCCGGGGTTTTAATTCTCCTGCACTTCAGCCTGCCAGATACTTTGGCAGAGCAGCCCTCCACAGTTCTAGACACAGATGCAAATACTGACAGCTGGAGGTCAGCCTGTGCACATAAAACAGAAGGGCTCAAGGTGTATGTGTGGGGAACTGATGGCACATCTGCCATAGGAAGATTCTTGGTGGAGGTAAGTCTTGAAAGTACTCGTTTTCTTTTGTTTCCAGGCTTCTTCATGACCGTATCCTTGTTGTCAATCATGTACAGAGCCTTGCACTGCAACATCTAGCATCTAACAACAACTCTAGCCATCAAGATCAAGTACGATGAATATGAGGTCAAAGTGAAACCTCTGGCCTATGTCTGCATCTTCCTCTGGAGGAGCTTTGAGATTGCCACTCCAGTCGTGGTCCTGGTCCTCTTCACCTCTGTCCTGAAGGTCTGGGTAGTGGTCATCGTTCTGATAAACTTCTTGAGCTTCTTCTTATACCCTTGGGTCCTCTTCTGGTGCAGCGGCTCCCCATTCCCTGAGAACATTGAGAAGGCACTCAGTCAGGTGGGCACCACCATTGTGGTATGCTTCCTCACCTTCCTTTATGCTGGCATCAACATGTTCTGCTGGTCAGCTATACAACTGAAAATCAACAACCCTGACCTCATCAGCAAGTCCCAGAACTGGTACCGGCTGCTGGTGTACTACATGATGAGATTCATTGAGAATGCTGTCCTCCTCCTCATGTGGTACCTTTTCAAGACAGACATCTATATGTATGTGTGTGCGCCCCTGTTGATTCTGCAGCTGCCTGTTGGGTATTGCATAGCCATTCTCTTCATGCTTGTGTTTTATCAATTCTTCCACCCTTGCAAAAAGCTCTTTTCCTCCAGCTTTTCTGAAGGCTTTCGGGTATGCCTCAGGTGTGTCTGTTGTATCTGCAGGCGACATAAATCCCACGAGTTGGCAGAAAAAGCAAACTTAAGGTCACCCGGGGACAGAGATGAGACACCATCTAGCAGTAAAATTACTTCTTTGCCCAGCCAGTGCTTGAACCCCAGTGAGTTCTCCTCTGCTTGATAGGATCTGGGGTCTCTTGGGGCACAGGCGTCTTGTCTTGTAGGTCTATCCCTATTCTGTATACAAGCAATGAGCCCTGCACAGATGTGAGGTGTGTGAGAACCATGAGAAGCCAGGGAAACCTCATGAGTGTTGCAGGGAGCAGTCCAAGGCACCACAATTTCAAGTTACCATGTTCTTTCAGGCATTATTGGCCTTTTCACTGACAAATTTCCATAGACTGTTTTCATACTGCTGGACACTAATTTCATTCTGAATTGGGCTGAGTATATCCAGCAGGTAAGAATAAGGAGAGGGGCTTTCTTGTTTTCAAGTTTTCTAGACTGCTTCTCTGGGTAGCCTGATGATTAATATCCCTGAGCATAGTTTTCACCTAAGAGCTGTCCTAATGATCTGAGAAGGTTACTGGGGTTTTGCCACCAGCAACACCATTCCTGTCAGAGTTTATAGGGAAGGCTGTTCGAGTATGGTTTATGAATAGATAGATGTTCCATTTCATCTCTTCAGGGCCCTTTGTATATAAAAACTGTAGCCACCTTGAAATGACATCTCTGAGATCCAATTGATCAAACAGCCTTGATTTGGAGACTTTATTCCCAGTGATACATGGGTGGAAAATTGAATTCTAAATTTGGTTATGGAAGCCCAGTAGTTTTAGGAAAGTTATGTTAGATATGTTGAAAGAATTCTGGATTAGGAGGACTGTTAAAATATCAAAAGGATTCATGGAGGGAAGTTTAGAATCTTTTCTTGGAAGTTTCTATTAGAATTCTTACTTTCTCAGAATGGTTAAAGATGTGAATCTGCTAGAAGATTTAAATCTTTTCAAGAACCTGTCCTACAATTCTGGGAAATTACTCATAGAACTGTCCAGGATTTGCCTTCTTTAAAAAGAAGAAAATAAAACTCATTCTTCACTTCCCCCTTTCTTACCTGTCAGGAAAGTTTTAGGAAAGAGTTATTTTGATTAACTTGTGTGGTTTTTTTTTTTTTCTTCTGGAAAACCCTATAGAAAGCTCTTACCCACTGCAGGTACATAGAGCATTTTAATTTTCACTATTTGAAGGAAAAGGGTTGTCTGCTCCTCTCCCCCAACCCTACCCCCCAGTTAGAGATTGATCTCGGAAACTTCTAAAAATCATATAAATAGATGAAATAAACAGAAGGCTTTTGTGGTCCCTTGAGTGCATTTTCAGTTGGCATGACTGTGAGTTGTTTTGAGCAAATTCTTCAGTTTTATCCTCCTACACCTTCACATCACCTGGATGATTTCCTTTCATCTGGAATCCTGTTTGTTTCATGAAAGGGGATAATGTACCATATCCTCAGTTGTCTTTGATAAATGCTTAGACTGAGTGACATTATTTCTACCATTAAAACCTTGATAGTGACATACCTGAAAACAGGAGACCATTAGTATTACACTATGATTTAGAATGAGGACTGTAGAAAATCTGAGAAGTTTCCACTGGGGACTTTAATAATGGGCTCTGTTATTACCAGGATGGAATAGAGGTCCATTTCTCTGACAGTATTAACCAGCAAAACATCTTTATCTGGCCATCTCACTTCCGGTAATTTTCCTTTTTGGTTCTTGTTAGTTTCAATTTTATAAGTAATTTCATACATGCAGATGAAAATGCAATTTGATGATCAATTTCCATTACATTCAGGGATCAATGAAGCAGTAAATATATTTTTGCAGGGCACACATATTGCTTAATATTTTTATACAGTTCCATAGAAATGTATCTATAAGCTCCCAAGCCTTAATTTTATTTTTATATGTTTTTCCTCATTTGAAATTCTTTTTGTTTATCAATATTGGTGGTTTAATTTTGTGAGGACATCCAAGCAACAGATTTTTTTTTGTCTTTTTTCACCAAATAAGAGTGAAATTCAGGATTGGCTATATTCTCTCCTTTATCACATCATCAACCAGTTGCCCAATTTTTAATAGGCCTCAAATATTAGCGAACATGCATGATCAAAAGGATACTTCATAGAGCATATACTCTTCATATATATACACACACTCATGCATATATATATATTTACATAAGTGCAAAGATATGCACTTGTAATGCATATCTATGCATAACTATGTAGCAACTATGAGTAAAATAAAGCTACAATCTTAAATCGTCCTTGTTTCTTAATTGACAAAAATATTTAATAATTAGGAGATCAGTTAAGTCATCCCAATTGTTCCTTTATGTCAAACCAATTAGCTCTGTTCATTTACACCAGGCATTTTCAAGTTTTTTTGTGTGAGAAAAACATTCTTGCCTTGAAGCTTTACAGTGACTGACGTTGGGAGTTATGGCCCCTTGTTCACCTGAAATGCCTTAAGTTCACGCTGTGGGTGTGAGGAGTGGTGGGGACATTGAAAATCAACCAGGGTTGCCCATCTAAGGATACTTAATGGCTGAACTTTCCTTGCTCATCCACAGCTAGCCAGTCTTTCAGGAGACAGGTTAAAAATCATGAGTTTGAGCAGGAGATGTTGGCCAGATTTAGACAGGGATGGGGAGACTGCTATTTCCCACCCTTGGTTTGGAAGCCTCTCTCAGCAACCATTATAAAATCTGAACCTCCAAATATATTTTAAATCACTTTAATGCAAAAGAGAAATAGGCATCTTGATTTACCCCAAACCAAAATAACAGTGATGATCTGTCAGATGCCAAAGCCCAATCCATACATTTATAAGAACAGAAAGGTCTGGTAACTAAATTGGACATTTTGTCAGTTTTAACCCTTGTTATACAGTTACCCTAGCTTTGGTGATATGCATTCTCATTCATTTGGGGGAGAAAAACCATTGTTTTTTTTTTTTCACACACACAAATAAAACATGGTGAACTGAGGATTTTTGTTTTAAAATTATTTATATTATACCTCAGAAATGGCAAAATTACAGCTCAGATTGCAGAGCTGTGTTATCCAAAAGACAAACCAGTAAATTCCTTGTGTGTTAGGAGTTAACATGTATTTTTATGTTATAATACCAATTTTTTAAATAGTGCTTTGTCTAATTAATTACATGTCATAACTTGTCAATACAGTTGCTCCAACTAAATTGCTGTCATTTGGCTGGATGGGGGTGAACTATTTCCTCAAAATATATTGAAATGAATACCATAAAAATTTTTAGATTTTTTTTTCCCTAGTGGAGACAGCCCAGTATAGAGATTGATATCTCCTTGCCCAGCCCTACACGTTACTTAATCACGCTATGCCTCAGTTTCTTCACCCAATATATTTGGATGATATACTTGCCCAACCTTCCTCACAAGGTTGTTAGAAAGATAAATTAAATAATAGGTGTGAAAATGCTTTGAAAATATTTTAAAGTGCCATGCTTATTATAGTTCTTCAAATATATAAGCAGTTTGCTATTTATTTATTTTTACTGTTGAAAAAGAATCAAGTAGTTCATTCACCTGAGTGGCTTGAGTGGGTACTTGGGCCTTGGGCCTTTTGAAAGAGCAAGAGTAAACTGTGTTTTTGACTCTTGGAGAGAACTCAACAGTTGTCTCTTCGCTTACTACCAGTTGTTTACAAAAGTTAACGCTCAAACACGTTGTAGTTGGAGGAAAAAGACCCACTGAAATTAGACAGTGCTTCCTATGGCAAATGAATTTATCATTTTTGTTTTCTTATGTAAAGTACACAGCAGCATCTTTGGGTAATTGTGCTTTGCATCGTTTATCCCTAGACCTGCTAGACTGTAACTGAATGTGGTTTTAATCTTTTCAGCCTTGTGATGAGCTGGCCCACACGCAGTGCTGATGCACGCAAGGAGTGCTGTGCCATGCAGGGGTGTCCCCCACATAGGGGAGCCCCACAAACAAAGAGTGTGCCCTGTAAGGAGAGCTGCCCAGCATGAAAAAAAGTACAGCCTGCCCAGGAATGGTACCGCACACCCAGAGAGCTGATGCAGCAAGATGATGCAACAAAAAAGAGACACAGATTCCAGGAGCCGCTGACAAGAATAAAAGTGGGCACAGAAGAGAGCACAGTGAATGGACACAGGGAGCAGACAACGGGGTGGGGGGAGAGTGGGGATGGGGGAAAATGATGAGTGAAGTTGGAGCCCTCACAGTTCCTTAACTTGAGGTGTATTATAAAGCTACAGTGTCACCAAATGCAATAAATGTCCCATGATGATGAAGAGGTTGTTGATATGGGAGGAGAGGGGTGAGGGGGATGGGGTTATGTGGGAACCTCTTATATTTTTTTAATGTAACACTTTAAAAAAATAAAGAGGGGGGGGGGAAAAAGCCAGCATGTAATTAGCAAAAAGATAGACATGTTGGTCAGTGGAATCTATGGTCAGTTGATTTTTTATAAGCCTACCAAGTCCACTTTTCTGGGACAGAGCAGTCTCTTCAACAAATGGACCTGGGAGAACTGACTACCCATAAACAAAATAATTATAGAGGACTGTTCTCTCACTCCCTGGACAATAACCAACTCAAAATGGATCAAAGACATAAACATAAAACCTGGGACTATTAGAAGATAATATAGGGAAACATTTACAAAACCTTGTAGTAGATGAGGTCTCTTAAAACGTACACACAAAGCAAAAGCCACACACACAAAATAGATAAATGGGACCTTCTCAAAGTTAAACACTTCTGCACCTCAAAACACTTTTTGAAGAGGGTAAAAAGGCAGCTTATTGCTTGTGACTGAAGCTGTGGGAAGGTTAAGACCCTCCCCTTATGGCAAGAGCCCACAGCATTCCCAGAGCTCACATTCCCCAAACCCACAATCCCTGAACCCTCGATCTCCAAACCCTCTTTCCCCAAAACCCACGTTCCCCAAGCCCATGATCCCCAAGCCCCGCATTCCCTGAGCCCATGTTCCCTGAGCCCAGCATTCCCTGAATCCTGCAAGTCTTAGACTGAATGGACTCTGGGAGTGGGAGGGTTCTGGTGAGGGGTGCAGAGTGGTCTGGAAGTGCAGGTTCAATTGTCTGGGCCCCACTTTTTGAGCTTTGAGGAGTGTGCCTGCTGTTTTGAGGAGAGAATAGGAAGAGGTGAGTGGCAGATCTCCTGAGGAGGTCTGATTTACCCAAACACCCTGGATAAGGGAGGACTGGTCTGGGAGAAGATGGAGTCAGGCAATTGACTAGACCTATGCAACACACATAAGGGAGGAGGAAAGTGGGAAGTGCTTGGCAGTCTTCCAGGAGCATATTTGGTGTTCCTGGAATGGTGTGGGTGCTCAATTTGAAAAGACTGAGAGTCATTGCTTTCTGTAGTGAGTTGGTTCACCACAGGGTCTAATTTGAGTCTTGGAGGGGAGCTCTCACACAGGCCTTCTGCTGCCTTTGGAGAAAGGGAAGTGAGGAAGGGAGAAAGGGAGAAGGACAGATTCCTAATCAATTTATTCAAATGCAAAGTGTCAATCCTGCCCCAGGAAGGGGACTCTTTTTGAGGAGCTGTTCTACCCAGAAGGAGGGTTTGGCACAGTGGAGGAGTTTCACCCTTGAATGTGCAAGGTCTCTGGCTCCTCTTACAGTAGTGTCTGAATAGGATATTAAACATCTAGGTGATAATTTGAGACAGGGAAAACAAAGACATTATCCCTGTATTAGCTTCCCTTGGGTCCATTATTTTTAGTGGGGGGGGGGGGAATGATTACTCTTGTTACACAATTTAGCTTACTTTACTCACTAAAACCCACCTCAAACTCTGCAGAGAGAAAGCTGCAGGGTAATTGATTGATAAACACTAACAGACTGACAAGCTCCACAGGAGCATCAGAGAGAAGTCTGGTTTTTCTTATGGTTTGGTTGATTCCTTGCTTGAGGTCTTGTCTGGTTTTTGTTTTGTTTTGTTTTCTTGTCTGTCCTTACTCTTTATCCCCCCATCCTCTATTTTTTTCTTTTATCCTTCTTTCTTTTAGGTGCTGCTGGCTTGTTTCTTGTTTCCTTTGCTTCCTTGTCCTCCATTTCCTCTTTTCTGAATGTATGGATTTTGGCTACCAATGCTATCAATTTTCCTTCCTACATCTTTGTCTCTTCCACCTTCTGTTGTTGCTCTCACATTCCACCTCTCTTTGTTTAGCTCCCAATTTTTCTGGCTTTTTTCCCCTAACACTTCTATTCTCCTTTCTATCTTTTATTAACTCTTTCTGTTATTGTCCTTTCTTTTCTCTTTCCCTCTATCCTGATCATCCTGGCCTTTTAATTCATACTATATTCTTCTACATATTCAGTTTCCCATCTCATTGTAGGTACTCCACTTTTTTATTCCTATAATTCTATACTGGTTAAAGGAGTTTAACATTCATTCTAGGTCTTATATGGTCCTTTGTCTAACATTTATATCAATACTAATATTATATACTTTTTCTTACCTCTTATGCATTCTCTGGCCCTAATTGTTTTCCTTCAAGGGAACTTAAACAACAACAAGGAAATAGAATAAGAGGAACAAAGTGTTAAAGTCAAAATTTAGCACACACACAAAAACAACACCTAAATAAAACCCAAGACTACACAGACAAGCTAATCAACTAAACAAACCCATCAAGGTAAAATGATGACCAGACAGCAACAAAAAATTACAATCCTTACCAATAATTAGGAAGACCTGACACAATCCAATGAAAGAACTAAGAACCAGGAAGAGGAGAATATCAAACAACTAATCAAAGTTCTCCAAACAAATATCAACTTAATGAAGTGAAGGAAAAGATTAAAGATACTAAGAAAAGACTTTGAAAGCATACTGAGGAAATTGTAAACATATACAAAAAGATAAGGGATATAATGGTGATGTGTAGGGGTCCCCGAAGTAATGTATGGGGCTCAACTATAGCCACGTTTCTAGGAAGGATCAATGTGCGCAGAGGTGAGTGTGTGGTCAACCGTGTCTGTACCTGCAAGTAAGCAGAAAGGAGCTGATGTCCTGATAAGAAGGAACTCTAAGAAAACCCTCCTCAAAGAACTTCATGCCTGAAGGCTCCTGCTCTGAGAACAGTGACCTAATTAACTGATTTAAATAAAGCTGGTGGTGCAAGCTCGGGGCCTTGGCTTTGCCGTCAGCTAGCCCTGGCCCACCTGGTCCCCTCTAAACTTGTCTTTTTCTCTATGTATCTTTCTTAAGCTCCCGTCACTTCCCCTCAGGTTCTCTGTACACCTGTGCAGGTCGTGGCAAGGGGTACCCAAACAGGGACCTGAGTATAGAGGAATGTAATGAGAAGGTAAGCAGTTTCTCTGTGAAGAGTGATAAGTACAGGGAGGAAAAACTGGGTGTAAAAAAATGGGGAATCATGGTTCACCACAGCATAGTTTGTATATCCAAATGTTGAAAGTTTTGTTAGCTGATAGAGGTTCAAAAGTGACTACCTCACAATTGCAAACATTTTTAGATTTTCTGCAACAGACCTGCTCTTGGTTTCCTGATGAAAGCACCATAAATGAAGAGACATGGCAGAAGTTTGGTCAACGCCTTCAGGACCATTACACTGCTGAAGGGCTACAGGGCATGCTAGTGTGCACCTTTACTTTTTGGGGCTTAATAAGGGATTCCCTGGATCCTCTGAGGGAGTTAGAATACAAACCTATGGTTGAAGCTTTAGCATCCACAGTTAGTAAAGGGTTAAAGGAGTCCTCTCTGGCTGCTGCTGAGGACTCCCAAGAAGAAGAGGAAGAGTTTACCATGCCCTTGGGCTCTGGATTAGGGGTACTATGATGCCAGATGTTTCAATTGCCTGTGCAGAATCCCAACTTGTTAGCTGCTGCTCTCCCTCCTGACCCTGTGGCACCAGTGCATGAAGCACAGGTTCCTTTGGTATCCCCACTGCAGCAAGGGCTGCACTCGGTATGTCTTTCTGGGGAAGACATCACACAGTTCCAATTGCTCCCTGTGATAGAGTGCCCAGACCCTAATAGTCCAGGTCAGGTCTTGCGCTCTCATGATCCTATTCCTTTTAAAGTGCTGAAAGAGTTAAAAATGGCTTGCAGTACTTAAGGTCCTACTTCACCTTTCACCATGTCCCTTTTGGAATCCGTGGGTACTGACCCCCTTTGCCCATAGGACTGGACAGTTCTTCCTAAAGCCTGTCTTTCTAAGAAGCATTATTTAATGTGGAAAAGTAATTGGTTTGAGGAATCTAGTGCACAGGCTGATCGCAATCAAGCACATGTTGTGCCTATCTCCATGGAAATGCTTATGGGCACAGGTCAATATGACCCTCAACAGCAGTTGCTGTTTGGGCTTCAGGCCTACCAACAAATCATTCTCTGTACCTTATGCACCTGGAGGCAATTGACCTCACAGGGGGAGAAATCCTTAGAATTATCCCAAGTCATGCATGGACCCGAAGAGCCTTATGCTGACTTTGTGGCCCGCCCTTTTAAGGTGGTAGGGCGAGTGATGACTGATCCTGCATTTGAAAATGTGAATGCAGCTTGCAAAAATGCTATCAGACCTTATCAAAAAACTGCCACTATCACAGACTACATCCGGCTTTATGCAGATATTGGTCCTTCTGCAGTTTTAGCAGCTGCTCTTAAAACAACCATGCAAAATTCTCAGCCGGTTTATCTTCAGTGCCAGCAACCAGGACATTTTCGTTGCAACTGCCCTTCTTCAGCTTTGCATCCTTCTGCCCTTTTGCCATTACGTCCATGAGTGTGAGCACCTAGCACTTGCCCTCGCTGCCAGCGAGGCAAGCATTGGGCAAATGAATGCCGATCTAAAACCACTGCATTGGGACAACTTGTATAGCCGCTGGGAAATGGCTTGCAGGGCTGCCCCAGCCCTGCCAAATAGTAGGGTCTCTAACTACTCCACCTGTTCTGAGCCCAAAGCAGCACCAACTTCACTCAGAAATAGCCCTGCCCAGTTGACCGCCTCCGGTTCTTGACAACAAAGTATCAACAACATGGAACTCAGTCCCACCACCCGATGGGTATTAACCCCTGAAATGGGATCCCAGATAGTTCCCACTGGTGTCTGGAGTCCTACGCCCCCAACTACCTATGGGCTAATTCTTGGTCTCCCTTGTTTGGCTGTAAAGGGAATAATTGTTCTTCCTTCATTAATCACCCCTACTTATACTAAAGAAAATTGCTTAATAGTAACTGTTAGCTCTATTGTTGTGTTAGAACCTCATAATGCTGTTGCTCACCTCACTTTGTTTCCTGCTGCCTCAATTTCTCGTCCCTCTGATCATTTCCCAGCTACTTATTGGACTTGGTTAATTCAGACAGAACAGCCATTGCTAATGCTGCATCCAAATGGCAAGGCTTTTGAGGGACTCACAGACATGGGGGGCTGATGTATCTGTCATTACCCAGCAGCAATGGCCTGCAACTTGGCTAGTGGAAACAGCCTGCCTGAGGTCTCTTACAAGGGGTAGGCACTGTGTATCACCCTTTCCGTAGTGCCCAACTCATTCAATGGGAAGATGAAGAAGGACATAAAGGCCGGTTTCAGCCTTTTGTCCTGCCAGCATTACCTATTAATTTATGGGGATGAGATGTTCTTTGTAATCTTGACCTTTTGCTTGTTAGCCTATTGTCTGCTATTACATAAATGATGTTAGAACAAGGCTATGACCCCAAAAAGGGCCTGGGAAAACAACAACAGGGTTTGCTGTAACCTGTGCAAACTCAGACTCATCCTCCTCAATGGGGGTTAGGGCACCAACATTTTTAGCTGGGGTCACTGATATTTCAACCCAGCCAACTGCAGCACCCATAATTTGGCTATTCAATGAACCTGTCTGGGTTGATCATTGGCCCCTTACACAAGAGAAGTTAGTTGCTGCAGAAATGCTAGTGAATGAACAGAGAGCTGCCGGCCATCTCTGTGAAACTTTTAATCCATGGAATACTCCCATTTTTGTTATTAAAAAGAAATCAATCCACAAGATCATGTAATGATGGATATAGGACAGGTTAAATTACACCAAAAATGTGTAAAAGTCTATGGGCTAAAATGTAAACTATAATATAAAACATAAGATAACGAAAAATTTAGAAAATTGTACAGTCTAAAATATAAATCATAATGTAAACCAAAATGAAACCATGTGGGAAAGCTATTGTTTCAATATCTGTAAATCAGCTGCAGCAAATATAATATGAACATGTAAAAAGATCATTGCTGAGGAAGGGACAAAGGGTTTGATGTTGGATATGTGGGAGTACTATATATTGTATATGTGAATTACTGTGATCTAAAACTTTTGTGAAGACAAATTTAACAAGTAGAAAAAAAAAGAAAGGATGTAGACACTAAGGAAGAAATGGAAGAAATTGCCTTGCCACAGTACATACAGAGCAATACTTATAGCAGTGATGAAAGACAAAATGTCAAAAACAAAGCTTTTTCATTTTTTCATTTTTTGATACCGCAATTTACTTTTACTTTAACTACTCAAAATCAGTATGTATTCTATATCTAACCTTTAAACACATCACTATATTCCATTTTACTATTAATGGAACCTGGCAATACATTAGGCTTCATTTTAAAAGATGTTTCAGACCCCAGAGATGTTCAACTATGGCAGGGGAGGAACACTGGTGTGGGGTGTTATTGATAGGGGGCATATGGTTGGGAGGGAGTTCTCCAGGGCATGTATACAGGGTACATAAAAATGTTTGGATATTTTCATAGTGGTTTCAGTTGAAAATGACAACTGAGGGAGTGCTGAGTTCCCAGCCAGGAGAGCTCTATCACATTCCCCAATGGAACAGCAACAACCCCCCAAGTGCAATGGCAAACACCAATAAAGACAGATGGTCCAAAAATGAGCCCTGGATACTGATGGCTACAATTATGAACCTGTGTGCCTGAAATATGAAGTAGGCCTAGAGGCACAGGGTGCCTAAGAGTTACCTCCTGAGAGCCTCCATGTTACTCAGTGTGTCCACTCTCTAAGCCAAACTCAGCATGTAAATGCATTAACTCCCCTCCAATGTGGGGACATGACTCCCAGGGATGAGACTCCCTGGTGCTGAGGGATTACTACCAAGCACCAGCTGATGATGTAATTAGAAAAATACCTTGAATAAAAGGGACAACTCAGACCAGCATATAATATCTCAGCCTACATGTAATATCAGGTGTTAAAAACTGCTTCATGACTTTGGATAAAAGGGGGAAATGCAAAGGACAAATGAGTTTATATGGCTATGAGTCTCCAAAAAAGAATCAGAAGGTCAACAGAGGGGTAATGTTTACACACACCTCAGCAGGTTCTCAGAGATAGCTAAAGTAGATAGAAGCCCAGGTACTCTTCTGTTACATTTACTGGACCTGTGGTTGGTGCTGGGGTTGGTGTATACTCAGGAGACCTGAATCTCTGGACTGTCCATGTGATAGCCAGCCCTGAGCCTCAGCAGACTTGCAACTCCTACCATCTGGATTATTGGACTTACCATGGCCAAATAACAGGGAAGTTAAGAACAACCACCACCACACCAGGGAGCCAAGAGAGCCTACAACTGCAAGCAGGAGAATTGCATTCATCATCCATGTGGAATCTTAGCTCCCTCTTGATATAGAAGTGACATCCCAGGATACACAGGATGGAGGATTAGAGTATGGATTAGAGTGGATTTACTGATATTGTAGTATGGAACTATTGTGATTAGTAATGGAAGAAATTGTAGCATTGATATGGAGAATGTTGCCATCGTAGCTGCTAAGGGTAGGGAGAGGGAAGAAGAGATATGATGTGAGGGCAATTTCAGGACTTGAGTTGTCCTGTGTGTTACTGCAGGGACAGATGCTGGACATTGTATGTCCTGCCATGGCCCACTGGGAGGACTGGGGGAGAGTGTAAACCACTATCCCTGTGGTGCAGCAGTGCTCCAAAATGTACTCACCAAATGCAATGAATATCCCATGATGATGAAAGAGGTTGTTGATGTGAGAGGAGTAGGGTGAGCAGGGTGGTGGGTGTATGGAGACCTCATAGTTTTTAATGTAACATTTAAAAAAATAAAGAAGGGGAAAAAGGAAATCTGGAAATTGGTGGTTGTTATAAGATCTGCATGCAGTAAATACAACCATGCAAATTATCAGTCCATTAGTACCCCGATTCCCGTCTCCAACCGCTGTCCCTTTACAATAATATTAGACCTAAAGAATGCCTTTTTCACTATTCCCTTGTTCTGTGCCGACCACTCCCATTTTGCCTTTTCCTTGCAGAGCTCTAATTTTCAACAACCTTTATACCAGTTCTGTTGAGTCATACTGCCTCAAGGCATGGCCAACAGTCCTACTCTCTGCCAAGCTTATGTAGCTAAGGTGCTAAACCCAGTGTGAGAAAAACACCCTTCTGCCTATATTATTCACTATATGAATGATATCCTATTGGCTTCTGCAACAGAAGAACAGTTGCTTTCACTTTTCACAGACACCCAACAGCTTCTTATGCAGCAGGGACTGCAAATTGCTCAAGAAAATTTTCAAAAAGACTTTCCTTTTGCTTACTTAGGCCATCTAGTGGAAAAGTGGTGAGTACTGCCACAAAGGTTAACTATTCATGTGTCACATTTAGCTAAAATTGTTAGGAGACATTAATTAGTTATGGCCCTCTTTGAGACTAACCACAAGTAATTTAACCCCTTTATTTGACATTCTCTGAGGAGACTCTGATCCCACGTCCCCACAGACACTGTCACTTGAAGCTGAGTCTGCTCTATGTCTCATGGAGCAAAACATAGCAGACACCCAACTAACATGAGCTGATACTACCTTGCCTGTTGAATTACTGATTTGTGCCACTACTTATTCCCCTACAGGTGCTTTGTGGCAATCAATAGACATCCTGGAGTGGATGTATCTGTCTCATAGTCTGAAAAAAAAATGTGCTTCCCTATACAGAAGAGGTTGCTACCCTTGTCGCTAGGGGCCATACTCATTCAATTCAATTACTTGGCACAAAACCCTGATGGATTTTTCTTCCACACTCAGAAAAACAGCTTGATCAATTGTTAATGTTCTCCACCTCTTGGCAGTGCGCACTGGTACATTTCCCAGGACAAATTAAAAATCATTATCCAAAACACCTTCTATTACAGTTTCTCTTGTTAACCCCACTTGTGTTTCCCAGTCATACTTCTGCCTGTCCCATGCCACATGTATGTACTGTCTTTACAGATGGTTCCAGTTCAGGTCCCACCACTGTTGTTTCATCTTCCTTCTCTCATGTCCGGCAAATGCCTTACACTTCTGCTCAGTGAGTGGAGCTCTGTGCACTTTGTGATGCTCTGCAATATTTTCTGCATGAGCCCCTTAATATTTATTCTGACAACCGCTATGTGATCAGCGTGGCCCTGCGAATTGAAAGTGCTCGTTCAAAAACAATCCCATCTGAAAAGCTTTTTGTTTTGTTCTCTTTTTTGCAAACTCTTATCTGCCAATGGTCTCTTTCCTGTTATTTCAGTCATCTACATGTACACACATTTTTACCTGGAACCCTAGTGGAAGGTAATGCCCAAGTCGATTGTTTAGTAACCCCCACCTTTGACAAGGTTTCACAAGCCCAATGCTCACATGCTATGTTCCATCAAAATGCAAATAGTTTGTAGAAACAATTTCAGCTAACCAGTGAACAAGCCTGGCAGATTGTAAAACAATATACTAACTGTCTTTCTTTCAGTTCTGTCCCCACTGTTGGTGTTAATCCCCGTGGCCTGTGCCCCAATCACCTCTGGCAAATAGATATCACCTATTTTGCCTCTTTTGGCCATGTTCAGTGGGTTCATGTAACTGTAGATACTCACTCCCATTTTCTCTGTGCTATCTCCCAAGTGGGAGAAAGTACACGGCACGTTATCAACCATTGTTAGCTAACATTTGCAGTTATGGGTTTGCCTCATCATGTAAGAACTGATAACACTCCTGCTTATTGCAGCCATGCACTACAACAATTTTTTCCCCTTAAGATATCTGCGACTCAACTGGCATTCCATACAATTTGACTGGACAAGCAATTGTTGAGAGGACCAATCACACGCTAAAAATGCAGCTGTTAAAACAAAAAGGGGGGCAGAAATGAGGAGGCAGCAAGGAGTTCACAGCATCAATTAGCTGCTGCTCTTTATAACCTAAATTTTTAAAATTGTGATGTTTCAGGGACCTCTGCAGCTGAATGGCATTTCACCAGGACCCTGTGGGAGGCAAAGGGCTGGTTATGTGGAAGGGTCTCCTACAGGCCAGTGGCATGGTCCTGACCCTGTTATTGTGGGGCCGAGGTTATTGTACTGTGTTTCCTGAAACAGCAGATCAGCAGCTGTGGGTCCTGATCATGCAGTCTGGCCAGCCACAACACTGGCAACCCTGCCCCAAGCTGAACGAGAAGTTTCAGAAAACCAGGAAAGGGGACAGCAGGATGCTGAGTAAGGAGGTGGTGTGGTTGTGGTTACTGAAGCAAGCCTACATCCAAACATCTTATTCTTACTGGATGTTTTTCCTCAGGCCTCCCCTATTGCACCTGGTCATGTGGTATGACCCACCTGTGCCTGTGTTTGTCATGATAGGAGGCACATTGATGGATCACATCAAACCTCATGTTGTCAACTCATTTAACTACAGTGGTCTCACTGCCAAAGTGCCTCTTGGTTTCCCCCCAGGAAACTGTGGGTTGTCTACATACCCAGCAGGAACACTAGACAGCCTATGGAGGCAAATGTGTAGCCACTGTCACTGGCCTGTGGAATCTCTATAAATACATCCAAACTGTAAGCAAATGGGGATTCACTAATGATACTTCAGTGGCCATGCACCATTGGCCCTTGTTGCCACTCTGTGCTAAAAGCACTAATTTAGAGTTTAAGGGCTTTCCTCCTAGGGTCTCATGTGCTTATGTCCCAACCTGTGCTCATAACATCTCAGGAGGCTTGGGTACTTTATATGTATGGGTCCACCATGTGGACCCCCAGCATCCAAATTTTCATTGTATGTCTGCAGGAGGTTTTGTTGCTAATGTCATCACTTCTCCAAAGTTTGTTTTGTAGGATAAGCTGTGCAGTTAGTTGCTGTGACCCATCATATCAATTTCACAGACACTGGGACCACAGACCATGGTCTCCAATTTCAATATGGATTGAAAGCCTGTATCCCCAGCCAATATGCAGTTTTAGCAGGCTGTGTAAATATTTCCTTTTGGGGTTCTTACTATGTGGTAGAATGCCCCCTCTGTACCCTTACCAACTGCATTACCACTGCTAACTGAGATGATGATCTACTCATCATCTGACAACTTAGCTTCGTCATGCTCCCAGTGACCCGAGATGAGCCCTGGTATGATGACCCTGGGGAGCGAACATTGTAGCTCATGCAGCATGCACTAGAGTTGCAAGGTCATAGAGCCCTCGACCTGATCATTGCTGGAATTGTTGCCCTCATTACCATTATAGCCTCCTCTGTAGCCACTGGTGTGGCCTTAGCAAATAGCATTCAGATAGTGCATTTTGTAAATGATTTGGCTAAAAACACCGCTAGCATTAGAAAATCAGGAAGATATTGACTGAAAATTGGAAGCAAAATTAAATGCATTGGAAAAATGGTCCATTTTTTAGGAGATCAGTTGAAAGCATTGCAGTACCATGAACAGCTACAATGCCATCCACAGTACATGTTCGTTTGCATGAAGTCTATCCAAGTCAATGAAAATTTCTGGAATTGGACAGCAGTGGAACTGCACCTACAAGGGGTATGGAATCATGAAGAAATTAACATGGATCTAAAACATTTGCACGATGAGATCTTAGCTCTCCAAACTGCTCATCTGGTGGTTAGGGACCCCAAACAATTGGCTGAGAACCTCCTACATACTTTACGTGGTTTCAATCTTTGGAACCTGTTGCAGCATAGCTTTTGGTATTTAGCAGGCCTTATTGCCTGTGCTCTTGTGTTACGGTGCATGTTTTCTCTATTTTGCAGCCAAACTCACCGAGTTCTCCAACATTTTCAACTGAAACCACACACATTAAACTCACACAAAAGCCTCAGTGTGACCTCTGATTGCTCTCATGGCACCCCATGAACAGTAGTCTGTAGCTGGCTGGTAGTCAGTGATGGCTAATTGTTTCAGAGGAAACCAACTTAAGACAGACACAGCCAATGACCAGACAAAAAAGAAAATGGGGACCTGTAGGGGTCCCTGAAGTAATGTATGGGGTTCAACTATAACCACGTTGCTAGGAAGGATCAATGTGCACAGAGAGGTGAGTGTGTGGTCAACTGTGTCTGTATCTGCAAGTAAGCAGAAAGGAACTGATGTCCTAATAAGAAGGAATTCTAAGAAAACCCTCCTCAAAGAACTTCATGCCTGAAGGGCCCTGCTCTGAGAACAGTGACCTAGTTAACTGCTTTAAATGAAGCTTGTGGTGCAAGCTTGGGGACTTGGCTTTTCCATCAGCTAACCCTGGTCTACCTGGTCCCCTCTAAACTTGCTTTGTCTCTGTGTGTCTTTCTTAAGCTCCCTTCAAATTCTCTGTTCCCTTGTGCAGGCCATGGCAGTGATGAATGGCACAATCCAAGAAATAAGAAATACACTCTCAGCAGATTTGAAAAAGCAGAGGAAATAATTAGTAATGTGGAAGACAGTGTATCTGAAATCAAACAGATAGTAGAATTGATAGGTAAAAAGACAGAAAAAGTCCAGCAGGGCCTTAGGGATCTGAATGACAATGGAAAATGTGCAAACATATGCATTATAGGCATCTCAGAAGGAGAAGAGAAGGGAAATGGGACAGAAGGAGCGTTGGGGGAAAAATGGCTAAAAACTTCCCAAACCTATTGAGGGAGATGGATGTATAGGTCCAGGAAGTACAACATACCCCAAACTATAAATCCCAACAGGTATACCCCAAGACATACACTTGTCAAATTATACAATGCTCAAGACAAAGAGAAAATACTGAAGGCAGCAAGGAAAAAGAGAACCATCATATACAAGAGAAGCTCAATAAGATTAGGTGCTGATTTCTCATCTGAAACCATGGAGGCAAGAAGGCAGGGGTATGACATAGTCATGTTACTAAAAGAAAAAAAAAATTCATCCAAGAATACTCTATCCAGCAAAGCTGGAATTCAAAAATTATGGAGAGTTCAAAATATTCACAGATAAGGAAAATCTAATACAGTATGCCAATAAGAAACACGATGTTCAAAAAATACTAAATGAAGATACACAGGAGAAAAAAAAAAGGAGAGTATAATAACCACCAAAAAGACAAAAAGATATAAAAACAACATATGATATATTCAAGTCCAAAGAAAATATAGCTAATGTAAGTAATTCCTTGACAGTAATAACACTGAATGTTAATGGATTAAACTCACTAGTCAAGAGACACAGATTGGCAGAATGCATAAGGAAATATGACCCATCTATATGCTGTCTACAAGAAACTCACCTTAGACCCAGGGCTTCAAAGAGTTTGAAAGTGAATGGCTGGAAAACAATTTTACAAGCAGACAATAACCAAAAAAGGGCAGGAGTAGCTATACTATTATTAGACAAAATAGAGTTTTAAATACAAAACTATTGTAAGAGACAAAGATAGACACTACATGTTATTAAAAGAGGTAATCTTTCAAGAAAAATGATCATAAAGTTTATGTCCCTAACAAGGTGCCTCCAAATATATGAGGCAAACACTGAAAAAATTAAGTGAAGAAACAGTTGCCTCTACAATTATAGTGGGGAATTTTAATATACCATTATCACCTTTAGATTGAACATCTCAACAAATAATCAATAAAGAAACAAAGACTTTGAATAATATATTAGAGGATCTGGACCTAATATATGTATACAGAACACTACACCAAAATATACCAGAATATACATTCCTCTCAAGCACATATGGATCATTCTCCAAGATAGATCACATGCTAGGCCACAGATGAAGTCTCAATGAATCCAGAAAGATTGATATCATAAAAAACAATTTGGGAAATGGACTTTGGCCCAGTGGTTAGGGCGTCCGTCTACCACATGGGAGGTCCGCGGTTCAAGCCCCGGGCCTCCTCGACCCGAGTGGAGCTGGCCCATGCGCAGTGCTGATGCGCGCAAGGAGTGCCGTGCTACACAGGGGTGTCCCCCGCGTAGGGGAGCCCCACGCGCAAGGAGTGCACCCATAAGGAGAGCCGCCCAGCGCGAAGGAGGGAGCAGCCTGCCGAGGAATGGCGCCGCCCACACTTCCCGCGCCGCTGACGACAACAGAAGCGGACAAAGAAACAGACAAAGAAACAAGACGCAGCAAAAAGACACAGAAAACAGACAACCGGGGGAGGGGAGGGGAATTAAATAAATAAAAATAAATCTTAAAAAAAAAAAAAAAAAAAAAACAATTTATCTGACCACAGTGGAATGAAGCTGGAAATCTGTAAGGCACAAAGACATGGAAGTTAAGCAAATAATCTTAGACAAACAATGGATCAAGAAAGAAATCTGAAAAGAAATCAGGAAGTATCTTGAAACTAATGAAAATGACAACAGAATATATCAGAAGTTATGGGATGCATCAAAAGCTCTAATGAGAAGGAAATCCATAGCCATAAATTCATACATCAAAATAGAAGATCTAAAATCAAAGATCCAACTGCACACTTGGAGGAATTAGTAAAAAACAACAAACTAACCCCAAAGGAAGAAGAAAGAAAGAAGAAAGATCAGTCTGGAACTAAATGAAATTGAAAATATGAAATCACTAGAAAAAATAAAACAAAAAGATTCAAATTCCTAGGAATAAATTTATGTAAAGATGTATAAGATTTATACCCAGAAAACTACAGAACACTGTTAAAGGCAATCAAAGAAGACTTTAAAAAATGGAAGAATCTTCCCTGTTCATGGACAGAAAGACTAAATATCATTAAGATGTCTATCCTAGCCAAACTGATCTACAGATTTAATGCAATCCCAATAAAAATCAACATAGTATTTTTTAAAGAACTGGAAAAACTAACTATAAAATTTATTTGGAAGTGCAAGAGGCCCTGAATAGCCAAAGACATATTGAAAAAGAAAAATTAAATTGGAGGAATCGTACTACCTGACTTTAAGACATATGATAAAGCTACAGTCATCAAAAGGGCATAGTATTCAGACCAAGGATATACATACTGACCAATGGAGCTGAATTGAGAATTCAAATAGAGATCCTCATATATGCAGTCATCTGATATTCAAAAAGGCCACAAAGCCCACTCAACTGGGAGAGAATGGCCCCTTCAACAAATGGTGCTTGGAGAACTGTACATCCATATGCAAAAAAAAAAGATAGAGAATAACCACCTCAAACTTTATACAAAAATCAACTCAAGATGGATCAAAGATCTAAATATAAGAATCAAGACCATAAAGACCCTGAAAGGCAATGTAGGAAAGCACCTACAGGACCTGTAGTAACAAATGGCTTCATGAACTTCACACTATAAGCATGAGCAGAGAAAGAAAAAATAAGTAGGATATCCTCAAAATTAAAGTCTTTTGCATCTCAAAAGAGTTTTTCAAGACTGTGAAAAGACAGCCTACCCAATGGGAGAAAATATTAGTAACCATATATCTGATAGGAGCTTTATATCCAGCATATACAAAGAAATTCTATGTCAAAAATAAAAAAACCCATTTAGAAAATGGGCAAGAGATTTGAACAGACACTTCTCCAAAGAAGAAATACAAATGGTTAAAAAACACATGAAAGTATGCTCAACATCACTAGCTATTAGCAAAATGCAAATGAAAACTACAATGAGATACCATCCTACATCCATTCGAATGGCAACTATTAAAAAAAAGAGGACTACAAGTATTTTAGAGAATGTGGAGGAATGGTAACCCTCATACACTGCTGGTGCGAATGTAGAAGGATCCAGTCATTGTGGAAGACAGATTGGCGGTTCCTCAAAAAACTAGCTATAGATTTGTCATATGACCCCACAATTCCACTGCTGGGTATATACCCAGAAGAACTGAGAACAAGGACATGAACCAATACATGCACACCAACATTCATAGCACCATTATCCACTATTGCCAAAAGTTGGAATCAATTCAAATGCCCATCAACAGATGAATGGATAAACAAAATGTATTATACACATACAATGGAATACTACTCAACTATAAGCATAAATACAGTACTAACACATGGGATAACATGGATGAATCTTAAAGACCTTATGTTGAGTGAATCAAGCCAGGTATTGAAGGACAAATACTACATGACCTCTCTGATATGAATTCAGCAACTCAAGTTGTCCTAGAGAGCCAGCAACTGGAAGATAGGCTTCCAGGAAAAGGGATTGGTGAAAGGGCAGAATTGAACCAATGCCCATTCTGGCAAAATCTATGATAAAGTGGAGGTAAGTAGTTGTGCAGTGAATGGAGAAGACAGGGGCATAGGGATACTATTGGGTGGGCTTTGCCAGCTTGAAAGGGGCTAAGGATGGGAGGATTTGTCAGATGGTCCACAGAATTGGAGGTAGGTTTGGGAGGGAACAGGTGAACATGGGAGATTGTTGGGAATGTGGTAGAATCTCTAATGTTGAGAAAAGTCTTTAGAAAAGGAATATTTATTGGTTTAAGGTGTTTGACAGGGGGCATCCATCACTGGGTGCACATCAGGCAGACTTCTAGGGAGTGTGTGAGTGCTCATGATGTCATAATGCATTATATCAGTGGGTGGAGACCCATACAATGAGCGGAAGGTGTTGTACCCCTATCCTGGGGAGGTCTAATATTCTCAAACAGAGGGGACGGTATCTCTCGAGAGCGTTAGTGGCTCCCATTCAGGGATGACAGACTATTATGTTAAGCTCTCAGCATTGTTGCCAAGTATTTAGCAATCTTGTCCTTCAAGGAGTGAAGCATGGTCATCACTGTAGGCCCTGAGAGGAGGTGGTGAGAGGAATAGAATAGTTGTAAGAGGGGGTAACTGGGGGGCAATGGAGGTGTTCTACATGATCCTGCAATGATGGATACAGGGCATGTTAAAGTTCACCAAAAATTTATAGAAGTGTACAGTCTAAAATATAAACCATAATGTAAACCATAATGGAACCATGGTTGGTAACTCTGTTTCAATATCTGTTCATCAGGTGCAGCAATTAACATCCACATGTAAAAAGATCATTGTTGGGGAAGGAGAAAAAGGGTTTGATGTTGGGTATATGGGAGTCCCCTATATTCTATATCTGACTTTACTTTGACCTGAAACTTTTTTGAAGACATAAAAAAAGAATGAAGACACTGAGGAAGCAATGGAAGAGAATGCCTTGCCACTGTACATACAGGGCAACACCTATTCCAGTAATGAAAAGCAAAACGTCAACAAAAATTTTATATTTTTCATCTTTTTAATACCCCAATTTTATTTACTTTTAGTTTTTCTAAATTATTGTATATTCTATTTCTAATCTTTAAACCTGTCATCATTATTTCATTTTCCTATCAATTGAATTTGGCAATATATTAGGCTTCATTTTTCAAGAAGTTTTGGATCACAGAGGGGCTTAACTATGGCAGGGGAAGTGCACTTGATGGGAGATGCATGAGTGGGACAGAGTTCTCCAGGGCATGCATATAGCGTTTATACATATGTTTGGATGTTCGTTGGGTTTTGACATAAGGGATAGAGTTTTACATGACAACTAAGAGTGCCGAGTTCCCATTCCAGCGAACTCTGTCACACTCCCCAATGGAAAAGCAACTATCCCCCAAGTGCAAGGGCAAAGACCAGTGAAGAAGGATGGTTAAAAAATGGGGCCTTGATACTGATGACTATACTTAAGAGCCTGTATGCTGGAAATTTCAACTAGGCCTAGAGCTGCAGGGTGCCTAAGAGTTACCTCCTGAGAGCCCCCATGTTGCTGAGATGTGGCTACTCTTTAAGCCAAACTCAGCATGTCAATGCATTACCTTCCCCCCAGCATTGGACATGACTCCTGGGGATGAGCCTCCCTGGTGGTGAGGGGTATCTTCCAACCCCCAGCTGGTGATGCAACTAGAAAAAGACATAGAATAAAAGGGAGAAATGGTAAAGACAAATGAGTTTTTAAGGTTAAGAGACTTCAAAGTGAGTTGGGAGGTCATCAGAGGGGTTGTGCTCATGCACATCTCAGCAGGATCTCCGAGGCAGCCAAAGTAGATATAATCCCAAGTAGCGGTGCTCCTGAGGGCTATGAAGACACCCAGGTCCTACAGTCATACTAGATGGCTCTGGCGTTCAGTGCCTTGCCCGTGGGCCCTACTTTGGAATTTGAGCTCCTGAGTGTGATAGAATTGAAGTCAGATGTGACCTGTCTACACATTGCTCTTTTGTCACTTTTACTGAGCCTGTGGTTGGTGCTGGGGTTGGGGTATGCTCAGAAGACTTGAATCTCTGGACTGACTGTTTGCTGTCTGGGCCCAGAGCCTCAGCAGAGCTGCAGCACTTACTCTCTGGTTCATTGGTCTTGCCCATGTCGGCTAACAGGGAGGTGTGGATGGTCAACCACCACACCAGGGAACGGAGAGAGATTTTACAAATGCAAGCAGGCAAATTCCATCCATCAGTCATGTAGGATCTAAGCCCCTTCTTGAGTTAGAGTTGGAGTGGCCACTGCCTTCCCAGGGTCCTCAGGATAGAGAAATAAAATATGGATTAGAGTGGACTTAATGCTATTCTACTATAGAATTATCGTGACTCTAGCAATGGAAGAATCTGTATCATTCATGTGGAGACATTGGCCACGGGAGTTGCTGAGGGCAGGGAGAGGGAAGAAGAGGTGTGATGTGGGGGCATTTTCAGGACCTGAAGTTGCCCTGAATGATATTGCAGGAATAGATACGGGACATTATATATCCTGCTCTAACCCACTGAACGGACTGGGAGAGAGTATAAACTACAATGTATACTATAATCCATGCAGCATAGCAGTGCTCCAAAATGTATTCATCAAATGCAATGAATATTCCATGCTGAAGAAAGAATTTGGTGATGTGGGAGGAGTGGGGGTTGGAAATTAGGGGTATATGGGATTCTCTTATATTTTTTAATGTAGTATTTTGTATGATCTATGTATCTTTTTAAAAAATTAAGAAAATCTATTTTTAAAAAATAAATGTGATTACACTTATTAGAAATATGTAGAATAAACATTCATAGAAAGTTGATTAGGAGTTACCAGGGGTTGGAGAAAATGGGGAATTATTACTTAAGTTATACAGAGTTTCTGTTTGGGATTTTGGAAAAGTTTTAGTAATGGATTATGGTGATATACCGTAATGTTCTGAGTATAATTAATACTAATGAAAGAAAATTTTAAAAATGGGATACATTGTGTTATATTTTACCACAGTAGAAATTTTAAAAAAATATTTAGATAGGCAAAAAGCATTGGTGAAGATGTGGAGAAGATGGAACTATCATACATTGATGGGATTGTAAAATGGGGCAGCCGCTATGGAAAAATAGTTTGCAGTTCCATAAAATATTATAGAGCTATGTATTCTAGCATTTCTACTCCTAGGTATATCTGATGTGGGCTATGGGTGGAAGGCTCTTTGTCTCTTCAGAGATAACCTAAGCTGTTTGACTTGTGGGTGTGGAATGGTAAGAGGCTGCAGTCCTGCCCTTAGGGACAATGGCAACGGCTCCAGTCCCGGGAAACAGTTTAACAATGCAAGGGCTATAAACTTTAAGTATTTAGGGGAAATGCAAAAACCAAATATGCTAAAAGCTTATCTAGAATATCTGGAGTCCATGCTAAAAGCTTACCTAAGATGTGGAAGATATATATGCTAATTGAAGCCTATTGAGAACTGAAACTAAGGGACCATTTGGCCTTTCCTCTCTGTATAAAAGACGTTTGAAAATCTTGTTCAGGGCTCGGGATTCAAACAGAAAGCTCCCGAGTCCGGCCGGCCATCAATAAACCATTTTTCCTTCTCAAAATCATTCCTGAGTCCTGACCTCTCTATACTCAAATAATTGAACTTCTCTCTAATTCCACAACATTTTTGGCAACTCTGGTGGGACAACAAACGAAGGCCAGAGACGGTAGCATTTTGCTGCCCCTTCCAAATCCCCGAGGAAGCCAGGAGGACTCGGGTGAACCCCAAATCTGGGTGCCCCTGGATTAAATTTAATCCAGAAAAGATGTGGGCTCCACCAGATCTTCCCGACAAAAATCGAGGGCAATGGAAGGTCTGAAGAGAAAGATTCTGGGAATGAAAAAGAACTCCGAACATGGAAGAAGGTAAGACTCCCCGGGTGAGCAGAGTCTGGAAAGCCCTAGCTTTAATTGCTAGGAAGGGGAGGCTGATCACCTCCTGAGAGAACCCTAGTAGCCCCAGAAGGTTGGGGGGAAGCCGTTCTCTCTAGGCTTGGGAAAAGGAGAAAAACCGGGGAAAAGCCCTGGTGTTTTGGGTTTGTCTAACTGCATGTTAGAATCTGGTACTGGTCTTATATCCACTAAAGGAGTGGAGTCTCGATTTTAATAGGAAGGGCTATTTATAAGTTCGAGTCCTAATGAGCTGGAGAAAAACCGGGAAAAAGCCCTGGTGTTTTGGGTTTGTCTAACTGCATTTTAGAATCTGGTACTAGTCTTATATCCACTAAAGGAGTGGAGGCTTGATTTTAATAGGAAGGGTTGTTTATAGGTTCAAGTCCTAACGTCCTGGAAATTGGTCTGGATTAAAAAAACAAACAAACAAACTTGGTTACAGAAAAATGGATCACTAGAAAACGGCTTTTCTAGTGGAGCTTGGTCTGGGTGTAAAGTTAAACAGTGGAAAAGTCTAGCTGAAATCTTTTGTTATGGTGCTAATTTGTGAATGAATTCACTTTATACCAAATGTTAAGTGTTCTGAGGTTTGTGATGGCTGTGGGGGAGCCATGGTGAAAATAAATATATAAACTTGTGGGTCAGATTAGTGACCTTTGTGCTTCTGTCTGTGTCAGCTCAATGCTAGTGTTGGAGTTGTGTCCTTATGTAAAGTAGAATTACAGCTGAGCTGGAGCCCTCCCTTGCCATTGACAAGGGGGTGAAATGATTCTGGGGCAAAAGCTGAGGAGTCTGGATGTTTGCGGAGTCTAGATGTTTGTGCATGCTCTGCTGTCTTGTCTCTGGTCTGGCCCTTTGCAGGGGCTTGGAGGCCATCTGTGTCCGTGCCACGCACCCAAGTTTGTTGGGGATGTCCCAGTCAGGGTGGCTAGGTCCCCGGGAGAGTTGCCAAATTTGAGTAGGTTCTGTCTGCCCATTTTGGCTGAAAGCTGGAAAGTGGGGAGCGGCTTGCCCCTTTCCAGTGAGTCCACCCTTCTATTCATAAGCTGCATTCCTGTTTGTTGTGCACTCAACTGCCTGGAAGGGGGTGAAGTGAAGGGGGTGAAAAGCAGAATCAGAATAAATGCAGTAAAGTTCCCTCCTTAGGGTGTCAAAGCCAAAATACCTTTGCATTCTGCCCAGGTTCTTAGAAGGTATTGTAGTAACTTTAAGTAAGAATGTGTTCTGTGAAGGTAAAATTTGTCTTAAAGGTATAAATAATTATAAAGGTTTTACAAACCATTTTTTAAATTAAGGTGTTTAAATGGCAAATTGCAGAAAGTCATTATTAAACAAAAACTGAATTGATAATAATAATAATAAAAGGTAATTTTATAACAAATTTATTTGGCAGCCAGCCTCCCCTGCCAACTTGCTTCCAAAGAAACTGTTTCTGGTAATTACATGCTAAGTATTTAAAGTGAAGAAAAGTTCATTATTTTAACAAGCTTTTTAGTATTAATGGCAATTATATGTTGTAAGAAGTTTGCCTGGTAACTTAGTATGTGGGATATATGGAATGTGTTTTTATTGTTAAGGAAACAGAAGATGACTTTGTCGTTAAAATCATTTATAAATGCATTTGTATTATAAAACAGTGGAAAGGTAATAACTGAAATTATAGCTGGGTGAATTTAGCCTGAAATTACTATTTAAGTGTAAACTCTAAACTTTACCTTTCCTTAGTTTATGGTTACTTCAAGGCTAACCTCACCCCTTGCCTTTGCCTATGGTTATTTCATAATAGCTTCTGCCCCTATAGGCCAGAGAAGAGCTGGGACATCACTGTCTCCTGTCCTGGTATTAGTAACCCTTTCTCTCATGAATTCAAGTGTAAACTAAATAAATTGCTGCCTGATGGAATAAGGTTAAATGACCACTGGAATTTTATTATCTCCAAAATCAAAAGAGGGGTGGAGGGGGAGAAGTCTCCTGCCTGGACAGTCAGTGTCCCTAGGAGTGGCAATTCATGAGAGAAACGTCTGTCTCCCTGAGTATTCAAATAGCCTCAGTAAATATATAAGATTAATCTTGTTGTTTATCCAAAATTCTGCTAATTTCAAAGTAAAATATAAAGTTCTAAAACAAAATGGTGCTAAAGCATTGAGAACATTTTGGTTATTACAGTCCATTAAGTAAGAAGGAAAATTCTTGTGGTAAACTGCATGGTCATATTGAAAATTAAGGAAAGTTTCAGGAGTCTTCGAAATGTTTGCAGTCACACTTGTTTTGTAAAGATTAGAAGTTTAAAGTAATTAAAGTTATGTTTTTGTCTCAAACTATTTATATCTGCCTATTTGCTCAAATTGTTGAGGTTAAATATGCAGTTATATAAGTAATATGTATTTCTGGACCCCTAATTAATTAAGCTTAACAGTATATAAAATAACGCAAATTATAAGTAATATCAATGATTCATGTTTGTGTCTAACTCTTTGTGTCTGCCCATTTAAAAAAAAATGCTCAGTGTATGTCTTCATACATCAGCATAATATCAAATTAACAAATAAAAATTCTTAAAAGAGCTCTATTCAAATTGTTAAAAATTAAATATGCAGTTATATTTGTAAATATTCTTAAAGCCCAAATTAAACTAAGCAGGATGAAAAAGTCATAGAAATCTGATTATAGAAACAATTGGGAAAGGGCCTCCTCTTTGCAAGAGCTTTAAAGGCAAGACTAGGTGTGGCAGATTAAACCTATCTACTAGGCTAGGGAATTAAGAATCAGTTTGCCCTGTAATTTCCCAGTTTAAACCTTTTGCCAGCCATAAAATAAAAAAAAAAAAAGATTAGGTTAATTTTCACGTAAGGAAAAAATTGTTGATTGGTGTAACCTGGTGGCCTGCTGCCTCAGTCTCCCACTCCCGGGTTGGACAGCAGTGGAGGAGACCAGTTTAGGCCAGTCCTATGGGCAGTGGAAGGATGCCCAAGAAGGACTAAGTCAGTGCCATTTCAGCACTAAATTCTATTCCTTATTTGACAAAGGGGAGCAGGTAAAAACTAAAATGGTTGGAATGTGATAGAGGAAGCAGTTAAATCACAAACTTTTGTGTGGGAAGGTTAGATCTCAAATAAGCTGTAACTTCTGAAGTATCCAATCTATGGAAAAACAGAGGAAGAGCTTGCATGCTAGGCTTAGGGGTATAAATTGTGTCATTTTTCTTTGTTCGGGGCACCAGCCATATCTGGCTCTGCACACCTTCTTGCAAGATTGAGAATAAATTCTTCTCCACAATCTGGTGAGCCTTATTTTCTTTCAGAAGATTTCTTTCCAACAAAATAAAGGTAATTAGTGGCTCTATTAACAAATTTCAGTAAATAAAGGAAAGTCCATAAAAACTATGGAGAGATCTTTCCTGGGTTATGATTTAAAAAAAAATAATTGTGTAACGTGTTTTAAAACCTGGTAGTCAGTATGCTTTTAAATTATTAATTTTCATAACTTAAACAAAGAAAAGAAGTTTTTAGCTTCCTGTAAGGGAAACAGAGAACATTCCTTGCATAAACTATTATGGTTTCAATTTTATTTAACTTGAGTGTAATCTCCCATAGTTAATTTATAAACTAAATTAGCATTATATGTACAAAATCTTTACAGTAATGAAAATTGTAAGTTCACATTGGTGAAATTAGGCTAAAGGAAAAAGACTGTAGATATGCTCTCTTAAATAAAGAGTAAATTTTTCATTGGTAATTGTAATTTAGTAAGTTTATTTAAACATGAGGTGGCTAGTCAATGTGGTTATAGTCAATTATAAAGAGTTTGTAAAACATCTTCCAAACTGAAAATGTTGAAATAGTTCTAGTTGTAGAAGTCATTGTTAACTAAAAAACTTAGATTGGTATTGGTAGCAGAAATAACTTCGTGATAATAAAACCTGTCTGAAGGCCACTGCAAAGTACACATTTAAGTAAATGGTAATAAAAAGTTGTCTTGATTCTATTGGAAATATTCTGTTCTCATTTTAACAATGAAAAATAATATTTTCCTCTATTACTAAAGTACCTACTGTTATCTTCATAGTAAAATTGTGTAAGTAAACAGTCATTTGATATATGTGTTAAGTTATTTAAAATATATATAAAAACAAGGAATAACCTTTAACATTGTCAAACTCTTGTGCATTCAAACCAGGCCTTGAATACATTACAGGTGGCCTCTCCATGTGAGTTATTGGCTAGGCTGGTCACTGACCCCTCAATTAAAATATGTGCTATATCAGTCTCTGGTTCTGCTCCTGAAGTCGATGGAAACTATATTGCAGTTTCAAGCTCCTGCAGCAGCCAATAATGACTCGGTACAGCCAAGTGTACAATGGATATCGCCTCCAGACTGGCACTGTTCCATGGTGCCAGAGAGCACTATGCACCAGGCTGGTAGAATACTGGAAAATCTCTCTAAGTTGAAGGATGCTGCAACTTGCTCACTGCGTTGAAGAACATGCTAAGTGGAGCCATGATACCAGGATACTGTAAGTGAAACTTAAACACAATTGGCATTATGGCCTGCTCTCATGGAGAGATAACATGTAAGGTATTACAAACCTGAAACTTAAAACTAATAATTGCAACTCTGAATCCTTATGCATTAAGTAATACATTAGTTAATATTAAGTGCTGTACTTTTATCCTGTACTAAATATATGCCTAATAATTGTAATGTTATCTTTTCTACTTTGGATCAAGTGCAGAAGTATATTAGACATGTTAAATTCCTGGTAAAATCATTTTCTAAACAGTTAATAACATGTCTATAGAATAAGGTGGCAGTCTCAGCCAGTGTCAGTCAACTTCTATATTCTACTGTACTCTGCTGTGTAGCAAAGGTGAGGCTTGCTTGCTGATATTGAGTCACCTATTGAACAAGACAAAATTGCTAGAAATTGTACAATTAAAACCAAGGTGTAAAAAAAACCTTTATTCTGTAGTTCTAATCACTCCACAGGTGAAAACCAAGAGAATTTCCAACTTAGTGTTCTAATCCTGAGTGAAGCCAGTTGCCCAAGGAGTGCCAGTTGCCCAGGAGCATCTGACAGCGCGAATGAGTGCCAGTCATTGAACAGCTTGGAATGTGTCTTCAGACAATGCTAAGTGTCTGTTGCAATTTTTCTCTAAAGATAAATAACTTAAAAAAAAAAAAGAATATATATGCTGTTCCCACCAGCTTTTAAGAAGGAGTGCCATCTTTATAGGCACCTAACCTTGTCTACCTCTGTAATCCAATGTCCTCTTTTAAAAATGGGTATTCCAAATTTTTAATTAAGTTTGTTTCTTTCAGAGTGAACATATTATTAACCATATGAAAACTTCATCCAACTTCGTACAGAATGCCAGATCCATCTTCCTCCAGTTAAAATAAATTAATAAGAGTTTTACACCTTATTAGGCAATGACTACAGCCCATGGCCAGCAGGAAGCAGTTACAGAAAAGAGATCGTCTCCCTTCAGCACCCCTTTTAAATTAAAGGTGTAAACTCTTTAAGAGTAAAATAAAAGTAATAGATGGATCTGGAACCTGACTGGAAATCCACGTGAGTGCCAGTGGCAGCAGAATAACTGCAGGAGGGAGGTCCCTGCCCAAGATTCTGCTGTCCAGAATGAAAAGTTCTAAACTTCTAAAAACAGTCCTGGATGCTGTACTAAAGACTGATAAATAATCAATCAAAACAACAAACAGCCATCCACCTCATAGCTCCAACAATAATTATGCCAAAGCTTAGCAAGTTAAACTTTGGCAAAAGGGGGGAATGATGTGGGCTATGGGTGGAAGGCTCTTTGTCTCTTCAGAGATAACCTAAGCTGTTTGACTTGTGGGTGTGGAATGGTAAGAGGCTGCAGTCCTGCCCTTAGGGACAATGGCAACGGCTCCAGTCCCGGGAAACAGTTTAACAATGCAAGGGCTATAAACTTTAAGTATTTAGGGGAAATGCAAAAACCAAATATGCTAAAAGCTTATCTAGAATATCTGGAGTCCATGCTAAAAGCTTACCTAAGATGTGGAAGATATATATGCTAATTGAAGCCTATTGAGAACTGAAACAAAGGGACCATTTGGCCTTTCCTCTCTGTATAAAAGACGTTTGAAAATCTTGTTCAGGGCTCGGGATTCAAACAGAAAGCTCCCGAGTCCGGCCGGCCGTCAATAAACCATTTTTCCTTCTCAAAATCATTCCTGAGTCCTGGCCTCTCTATACTCAAATAATTGAACTTCTCTCAAATTCTACAACATATCCACAAGTGTGATGAAAACATATCCATGCAAAATTCTGTACATGAGTTTTTTTTTGACAGTATTATACATAACTCTAAAACAGAAACTTAGTTTCTGTTAACTGATGAATGGATAAATAAAATGTGATATATGCATTCAATGGAATATTTTTCCATTATAAAAATGAAGTAACATTCATAAACAATATAATTGATCCATCTAAAGTGTACAATTAAAGGCATTTTGTATAATCCCAGAGTTGTGCATCTATCACTTCAATCAATATTAGAGCACTTTCATTACTTCACAAAAACAAAAAAAAATACAAACAAAAAACCTGATAAAAGCTTCAATATGAATGAACCCTGAAAAGATTATGTTAAGTGAAAGAAGCCAAACACCAAGGCCTTGTGCGATTCCATTTGTATGCAAATCCATATAGACAAAAAGCATACTAGTGGTTCCCAGAGGTTTAGAAGAGGAGTGAATTGGAATGACTTGTTATTGGGTCAAGGGTTTCCATTTGGGTTGGTGGAAATGTTCTGAATTTAGATTGTGGTGACAGTTGCACAACTCTGAATATATTAAGAACCATTGAACTGTACACATAAAATGGTGAATATTATGATATGTAAGTTATATCTCAAGAAAGTAACAATTTTTAAAATGGGGCTAATGTCTCCCAATTCATAGTGCTGTTGGCAAAATTAACTGAGGACATATGAAAGTTTCTTTTACAAAATTAGTTACCAAAGTGTTTGGTGGAACTCAAGACAAATTTAGCCTGTTTCCCAATTTTGCCCAGAATTGGAAATAAATTACCAATGTAAATTAAACATAGCTTCAGGGGCAGAAGCAAGCTTAAATGCCTGCTTGTTTTATATCCTATATGTTGAATGAAGTTATTGCCTCCTCTCTGGAAGAGCTAGAATGAGGTGGACTCTTCTTCCTACTGAAGCAGGCTAGTAAGATAGGGAATCAATAGATGGATCTGGAACCTGGCAAGAAGTCCACATGTCATTTGGTTCCTCCAACATAACTGCTGAAAGACTCTTGCAAAAAATCCAATTTAAAATGAGATTTGCTCCAAAAGCCAGAAGCAGCCCTGGATATCCTTCAGGGGCCATATTATTGGCCCTCCCAGGGGGATTGATGGGTGGGATAATCAATCATTAGCATGGCATTAGTAAAAGGGCAGAATAATTAATGGCTTAAAAAGCAAAGTTGAAGACTTCTTGCTCTCTTGCCTTCACCCTGTCCTGGTACCTGTTTGTGCCTTATTCTGGCTTCTTCACCTCCATCTGGTCAATTCACAAGTAAACCCAGTGATTTATAATCTCTAATGGGATAAAGCGTGAGCCCTCATTATGATTTTTCAGCCCTTCCTCTCTACCTGGGACCCATGATCTGTTATTTTCTCCCATTTCTCTTCCCTCCCTACCTTAATAAATTACTGGCCTAACTAGCCCAACAGGTTCTTGAAATTTATTTCTGCAGCATAGTGAAGAACCTAGACAAACTCCAGTTACACTACTTTTGCTTTCTGGACCAAGTGACTCCTTCTCCCCAATCACCTGGACAGATTGACCTCCAACCACACACCCTCTTCCACTAGCAAGCATGGCTACTTCGTCCTATTTATGTGGGCTATGGGTGGGAAGCTGTTCGTCCCTTCATAGATAACCTTAGTGGTCTGTGTCTTGACTTGTGAGTGTGGGATGGTAAGTGGCTGCAGTCCTGCCTTTGGTGACCATGGCAAAGACTCCAGTCCTGGAGAAAAAGTTTAGCAATGCAAACTCTATAAACTTTAAATAATCAGGGAAAATGCAAACCAAATGTGCTAAAAGCTTATCTAGAATGTATAAAGCCCATGCTAAAAGCTTACCTAGGATGTAGAAGATATATGCTAATTCAAACCTATTGAGCCCTTACCCTGTATAAAAGGAACTTAAAAATCTTGTTCAGGTCTCGTGTTTGAAACAGATAGCTCCCGAGTCTGGCTGGCCATCAATAAATCATTTTTCCTTCTCAAAATCATTCCTGAGTCCTGGCCTTTCTATACCAAATAATTGAACCTCCCTCAACTTCTACAACACTATAAGAAGGATGTAGGTTGTAGATGGAGATCTCTTATGTTGGACTTAAAAAGTGCTCAGCTGAAGCAACATTTCAAAAGAAAATATAATTCATAACATCAGCCACAACTTAACCCATCCTCCCAGTGTTGTCTTTGGGTATTCTGACAACCCATGGATCATGGGGTCAATTAATCTGTAATTGGGGTCAATTAATTCATAAACAGATACATTCCAGATGTATTCAGGACACCCAAGGCCATGATACCATGACTTTTTGAAATTCTTAGTGACCACTGAGGTGAACTCAGGATCTGTCCTTAGGTTTATTAGGTATTTGTGTCTATCCCAGATAGGTTGAGGAAATGACTGGACTGGAAGATCACATTTGCTCTCCCAGGTCAACTTTACAGCATATATAATGATTCCATAAACTACCTTACTCAAGAACACATCACATTTTATTGTCATTCGAATCATGATTTTGAAATAATGGAGTACAAAATATAGTAAAATATGAGTTAAAATATTCCATGTCAGGCAGAATATATCCCTCACAAATATGTTACTGTCCTATGGCACATGGTAGGGCCTTGATGAAGACAAACAATCAGCTAATAGAGAAAGGGGTTTGACACAGTTGACACCCTCAAAATGATCTCTGCCTTTGGTCAGGAAGTAAGGTATACTGAAGTATGTTAAAGGAAAACACATGGTATTATAGACTATCTGAGCTGATTCTTGACAATCAGTAAAGGCGGCAGATGTTAAGAAATAGCTCTTTAGGCAGGAAAATAAAATGTTTGCATTTACAGCTTTGCATGATATTCTGACAAGCTGGAACCAATTATTAAGAGAATAGTGAAATGAACTTATTTACAATGGATAGGTAAGAAAAAGAAAGAGATTTACATTTGGCAGACACACGTGCCCACCCTAAATCATTCCCATCCTACTGAGAATGATGGTAAGACCAGTCAAGGGGACAGTAGGGTGGGGGGAAATGACTTAATGGGCTTCCTCAGAAGGGCTCCTTGGTGACTTTGATATCTACTAGTGTTGCCTGCTAGCGAGCTTTCAGCGACTAGAACTAAAGAACCTCCAGCCCTTGAAGATTAGTGTTGGGCTCCTGGTCTAGTCCTAGGGACATAGCTAAAGACAACAGAGGAAATGAATTCCTTCCACTAACTCCCCCAAATCCCAAAATATTAAAGATTCTCTTTAACAACAAAAAATATTTATTTACAACACATTCCAGTTCCCATCACTTAAATACAGCATAGGAGAAGAAGTCACACTGCAAGAATCATTCAGGCCAAGGCAAAGCTCAACACCTCCCCAAAACAGAAAGCCCATCTCCCTTCAGAGTCCCATGTCCAGAGCCAAAATGACCACACAAAGCAGGAAAGCCCAGAGTTAAGTCTTCCAACATCTCTAGTATGCTGCATCCTTCCCTCACAGCTCTTCAAGCTTTCTAGTTACAGGTCTCTACTCCCCTCCATCCCCACTCAGATCAATTCCTAATCTTTGAGTCACCAGGGAACTTTCTCTGTGGTGTGATTAACAGGAGGCTAAGTGTTACATAAAAGAAAATGCCCTGTGAAATCTACTGTTCTATATAGAAAATGACCTGCCATGCATAATCCTAATCAACAATGATAGCTCTTACCCTTTTCCTCAAAGATGCAAGCCATATTGAAGCCTTTGGCCTTCTAACACAGCTCCACATCCAAGTTTCTCTACTGGCCTTATTAAGGGCTCCTGTCTTCACCATAGCAAAAGAAGGAATCCCAGCTACTGTTGCCAGGTCCAGAGGCTAAGAAGACAAACCCTGATAGCTTAGAAAATGACATCCTTCCTTCTGTTGCCTTCAAAATATTTTTATGGAGACTTATCTAAAGTTTTCTAGTGCTTATGAGAAAAGTTTTAGGTTTAGTGGGCAATCCAAGTACACAATGCTTCAGTCTCTCTGGTGCTAGCTTCTAGGATATTTGAGGCAGGGAAGGGGAGAATAAAATCCCAAGCTGCTTTTCACCCCAAATCTTCTAGAGAGCCTCAGGAAAAAAAGGACACTGGGAAGAATCTACCTCTCTCAGGCCTTGAGGGGACAATTCCTAAAGTTCTACCACCATTAACTGGTGACTTTCGACAAAGTCACAATAAGACAAAAACAATAGGGAGGGATACCTTCAAAGGAACATCTTACATTAATGGCTTTGACTAGTGTTCACAAACTACTAATCTCCCATGCTAGGAGATTAGTATCAGAGCTGTTTTTATAAACTGAGGAACTCACAAATGGGAAAAAAAAGACTTAAGTGACTACACTTAAGTCAGGGAATAAGATCTATGGATTGGGTAAAGGATCACTTGCAATTTTAACACTAATATTTTTAATACTTCAATTTCTTGGGAAACCTGAGCTAGTTGTATGTCTGTTACCTGCATGTACAGGACTGAGCAATCATATCCTCATACTCCTTGTATAAGATATTCCCATTTGCCTCAATTAGAAGGATGCTAATGGGAGCATACTTATAAGGGACACAGGAGGGCTGAGGGACATTCTGGTCCACCAACTCATTGACAAGGTTCTGGATGATAGCATGATTGGGAGAATTGAGACCATAGTGTAATACCTGGGGGCATGCTCCCTTACAGTAGTTTGGGGTATAGAGATGGGGAGCAATGATCCAGTGATCCCACCCCAGCTGATGGAAGCTGACCTGGAAAGGGTGGAGGGAACACCGGTTCCGTTCAGGACCATCACGACTCCAGGAGGGACCACGAATATCAGATGCAATACTGCCTGCTTGTCGAGCCATCCGTGAAAGAATAGGAGACTCACTTTCCATAAAGTCTCTGGGGAGAAATCCGTCCTTCTGAAAACTTTTATGGGTATCATTAAAATAGAGTAACAAGAAGGCACTATCGAAGTACGAAGTTCCACGCCGGAATTCAAGAACCTCACTGCCTTTTTGCTGCTGACACACAAAGCGAAGTCGTAGGACCCTATGCCTCCTGTGATTCCAGAGACTTTGCTGAACATGTTGTGTGATGTCCATCTCTGTCCAAACTTTGGGCAGCAGGGAAGGCTCTGAGGAAATTCGTTTTGAAGAGGGGAAGTGGTTGATTGATCTTTTCTCTACCCAGGGCTCCACGTGGCAGGAGAGGTGGAAGTGAGCTAGATGGAGTTGATGGTGGTAAACTACAGTGGCTCTGACTAGTTGGTATGCTACCCGGTTTGTTCTCAGAGGAAAGTCCAGGGTCTGAATAAACCAGGGGCCTGCATAAGTGAGAGAGAACAAGATCAGGGGATTAAATTCTTACCTCCTAGCCTGAAACTCCCTCACAAACCTGCTTAGTACAGACAGACAGCTGTGTCGAGTCCTAAAATTAACTCAAGATAACAATAGCTGTCATTTACTGAGAACTTACAACATACTAAATTCTTTATGTGCTCTTTAATCCTCAATAGACTTATGAAATAGAAATTATCCCCATTTTATAGATAAGGAAGTTGAGGCTCAGAGAAACTATGTCAAAGGACACATAGGGAATGTGTGGTAGAATCAGGATTTTAACCCAAGTCTGTATCCATTAAAGAGAGAAACTCATTTTTAGATGATTTATAGCACTAAGTTCAGAGAAATAAAACCTCAAAAATAGAATGTATCAATCATATTATTGATCATATTAGTTGAATATTAAAGGAGATGTATTAAGAGAATCAGAAAATCTGAGACATACATGGACAAAGGAAGCCCTTGTGTCACATCACTACACAGATGTAGCTTTGGGGCAACTATCCAGTATTGAGGGTTATGGCCTGCCATCACTTCAGATCCAGGGTTAAAGTGCCACAAAATAATTTTGTTGATCCACTCCCAGTAGGGGCAGCTATTTTGTCCTTTCTGCCTTCCACCAACTAAGAATTCCTGAGCATCTTTTCCTTCTCGGGCCAATTTCCCCCTTAACCCTCAATCTCTCCCTTTTCCATTCCTAGTTGGCAATGGTTCTTAATTTTACCCACTCATTTTACCATCATTTCCCTAAATACCATTTTCAACAAAGCCTCGGTCACAAGTATTTTATTTGCTAAGAATTTGACTAGAAGCTACATGCCTGTTAGCGACCAAGAGCTTTAACCCAAATTGTAATGCTGACACTCAGTGACCAAAGTGTTGGAAGGACTAGGTCTGAAGTGCTTTGAACTTCTGAGCCCTCTCCTGAAAAGGGTCAAGAGCAAAGATTACAAAAAACAGGCATCCCAGGAAAAAGCCTTCTCTTATTTTCAAATTTATCCCTAAATGTTTTCATGTTACTTTACATACTATTCATCTAACTTTCCTTCTCTCCACTGAATGCAGAAGCCTGGAATTTTTCAGTATGCCTGGGAAGTTCAATATAGAAATTCTTTAATATCTTGATATTCCAGGATATTTTTGTAAGTTCCAACTCAAACTTAATATACCCTCAGATTTGGGCCACTAGACATCCTCCACACAAGACCCAAGACAGACTTGTATCTGCTTTCTCAAGTTACTCTGCACTCCCATCTTACAATGACTTTTCCAAGTGGCCCACCCATATACCTATCCCACCCTGCCTATAAAGGAATCCAACCCAATGCTCAAGCAGGCTGTCTGGTGAAGAACTTCCATTTTCTCTCAGACCTTCACATCCCATGTTTCCTGGAGCCGGGTGGGGTTGCTAAGAATCAGCCAGGAAGAGTCTGCTCAGAGATTTTCAGGGAAAGGGCTGACTCACATCCTGTGAGATTGAAGCTGCATGGCTCTTCAGGCAAGTTCAATTCAGCTGGGCCATCTTCTCGTGGAAAGAACAGGCCCTGCTCTTTTATATCTGGATCCTTTACAGGGTGCCTAGGCACAATATGTCCTGGGGTAAGACCATGGCACTCATCTAGTTCTAGGCACACTCTTTTTCTAACCTCATATCATCTGTACAAGCTTGATCAATATCTTTTTGCTGTACATAGGAATGAAATCCAGATTCCTCATCATAGCCCACAAGGCCCTGCCTCTCATTAGCCTCATATCCTATAACTCACCACAATGTGTGTTAGGTTTTATCCATACTGGTCTTCCTTCTATTCTTCAAGTAGGACAAGTTTGTATCCACCCTGTAGGCCTTTACACATGTTGTTCTCTCTGCATAGAGCAGACTTCCCTCTACCCTTCACGTGACTAGCTTATTTTACAGGCCTCATCTCAAATGTCACATCTTCAAGATGCCTTCCCTGACAGCCCCATGTAAAGAGAAGTTTTTGACTACTCTTTACTACACAAACTATGTCATTCCTTGATAGAAATTAGCACAATTTGTAATTATTTACCTGTGTGAAATAGTTGGTTTCACCATGAGAACTCATACTCTGAGAGATCAGGTTTTGCCATCTCTCGTCATTTTTACATCTGTATGCCTGGCACCTAGAACAGTGTCTGACACTCAGTAGATGCCAAATAAATATTTGTTGAATGGATCTCCACGTACACCAAACTATTCTCTTTCCTAAATCAGAATGTACTTCTCTACCTCTATACATAGTCTCCTTACTAGACCCCAAGGTCTAGTTCAAACAATATCCCTCAGTGAAGTCTTCTGACAGTCTCCCTGCTTCTCTTTTCTTGCTTTAAGCAGTGAACCATTTAGAGTCCTGGGAACCCTATTGTTTTTCCTTTTCAAAGGACTTGCCACACTACAACATCATTATGTGATTACCTTTTCAATCTATTATATTGGGAGCTCCTAGAAGGCAGAAAGCAGTTATTTGCCACTATATATCCAACATCCAACCCAAGCATAGTGCCTGGTGCTCAGTTAAAATATGTGGGGATAGGAGCACAGCATTATGCTTAAGAGAACGTGTTCTAGAGCCAGATTGCCTAGATTTAACTTCCAGCTCTACTAATTACCAGCTGTATGGCAATGGGTAAATTTACTCTGAGCCCCATTTTCTTCACCTATAAAATGTTGATAGTGCCTAACTCATATGGTTGTGATAAGGATTAAGATAATGTTTTTAAACTATTTTGCCCCATGTCTGTCACATAGTAAGCTCACAGTATGGATTAGGGGAATTTTGCTCGTTTTACTTGGGGGAAGGGAGTGTAAATCCTCTGTTGTCATCTCTAAGACCAGTGAAAATCCAAGATTGATGTCACCAGGTTCCCAGGAGTTCCTTGTAGCAGACAGCTATCTATATGCCCTAGAGAGCCCTATACTTCAGGATCCTACAGCTGTCCTAGAACAGTCACCACTGTAAATGTTCAAAGAAGAATCGAGCATGACAGGGACAAAGAAAGAAACTCCAAAATACAGTTAATATCAAAACCTCAAATTAGGGAAGCGGACTTGGCCCAGTGGCTAGGGCGTCAGTCTACTGCATGGGAGGTCCCCGGTTCAATCCCTGGGCCTCCTTGACCCATGTGAAGCTGGCCCATGCGCAGTGCTGATGCGTGCAAGGAGTGCCATGCCACGCAAGGGCATCCCCACATAAGGGAACCCCACACACAAGGAGTACGCCCTGTAAGGAGAGCTGCCCAGCATGAAAGAAAATGCAACCTGCCCAGGAATGGCACTGCACACACGGAGAACTGACACAAGATGATGCAACAAAAAGAGACACAGATTCCCGTGCCGCTACAACAACAGAAGTGGACTAAGAAGACGACGCAGCAAATAGACACATAGAACAGACAACTGGGACGGGGGGTGGGGTGGGGGGGTAGGGGGGTGGTTAGAAATAAATAATCTTTAAAAAAACTAAAAGTAGCAAGATGAAATAAAGAGAAAAAAATACTTGGGATACAAGGATAATATTGCACAGTCCTTATAAAGACTTGAAAATTATGGACAGACATTAGAATTAGATGTGAGCTCAAATCTGGTATCTGCCACCCACTGTCTGATGCACCTTTGCAAGTTACTTAACCTCTCCACACTTCAGTTTTCCTATCGTTAAAAATTAGGCTAATTGCCCCATGATAGTTATCAATAGTAGCTGTCATTAAGGATTAACTGTAAAGTCAATGCTCAAAGAGCCAGGTACACAGACTGTCACATATAAGCTTGTTTCTGTCCTTTCTGAGGCAAAGTTTCTTCAACGGAGCATCCTTTCCTCTTTGTTATCTGAAGAATAAAAAGAGCCCTCCACAAGAATATATATGGGTATTTTTCAATTACAGTTTTCAGAGCTTTAACAAGCAACAAGACCATCTTTGAGAGATTAGGGCCAACACATCACTCAGGTGTCCTGCAGCCTGAAGAAGATTTCTCAGGTAGCCCCCAAGACAATCTGTTCTTAAACTGGAGGATTTAAGGGAAGCAGGATTGGAGACACCTTTTGCAAGCCAGGTTTTAGAAGACAACCCACACACAAGGCAATACGACCTGACAATAAACCCACATATTCCCTTTTTTCTTCCCTTTAGGGCAGGATGGGGACATAATAACTCACCTCCAAAAGGTCTTGCTATACGGGTCAAGGGCCTTACCAGCCTCACCATTGTGGCCCCAAGGGTGCGGTTCTCCCTAGGGTGTCCATGCAGGTCAGCGGAACGCTGGTACAACTCTAGCATGTACCTCAGGGGATGCCCAAGGAGCCATGGCTTCCTTTGCTGCTTGCCAGGGGCTTCTTCCAGCAGCTCCCGAATCAGGGGCAAGGTAGGGGTCTCAGCCAGGAGAGCAATAGAGGACTCCCTTACTCTTGCCATTTGGACCCTGTGTTCCACAAAGATCACGAGTCCTGAAACAAGAAGGACTCTAAGGATGCCGAAGAGGAGCATATTGAAAGCCTTGATATTCAGCAACAGGTACCAGGTAAAGCCAAAGGATGTGACTCTGACCCCTTCCTCTCACAGAAGTAATTGCTTCATGGTTCCACAACCACAAAGGATGGGACAAAAAAAAAAAAAGGGAAGGCAGGCAGGCCCTGTGTAGCTTCCTCTAGGAGGATCTCCTGAGCCAGAGAAGGTCTCCCAACTTGGCCTCTTTGCATCAAAACAAGTAGAAACAGCCAGTGGAACAAGGCAGCTGTCTATTCCGCTCTCCAGGACTGGGAATAGATAGTACTTATTTGGAGACTGGGTTAACTAGAAGGAGAGGTCCATTCCAGGACCTGCTCCCTTACCTTATCCACTAGGATGAAAAAAAAAGCAGTCCTTTTCTTCTTTGCTCCACAGCTATAAAGGCAGTCTCTTAATCAGTCCTTAAAGGGGCCTCCTGCTTCCATGCAACTTCCATACCTCCAATGCAGCATTTCCCAAAGTATGGTTGGCTAACCACTTGTAGGTGATTGTTAAGAATGCAGATTCTTAGATCTGGACCCAAACATTGACTCTCTGGGGATAGGTCCAGAAATCTGAATTTTGACAAGTGCTCCAAAAATTTGCAATGTATACTACAGTGTGGTAACTACTGTGTGAGTGTGGCAGGTGGAGTTTGAAGAAAATGCTTTAACACTGGTTCTCAATCTTGGCTATTCATTGACTTCACCTGGGGAACTTTAACTATTATGGATGCCTGCGTACCATCCCCAGAGATTCTGATGTAATGGGTCTGAAGTGCTACCTGGGCATCAGGAGTTTTAAAAAGCTCCCAGGTGGTTTTAATGTGCAGCCAAGTTTGAGAACCCTGGCTTGGAATTTTCTGGTTTACCATAAAAGGTGCTGAGATCCTAAGTGGGCTTTATTAGAGAAGCCTGAGGTGGTGGAAAATGAATCTGAGGAAGTTGACTGGGAGCTCACCTTACCTGGCAGATTAATGAGAGGGAGCAGGCTGGGCCAATTGTTTAAGGTTGCCCCACGTCAGGATTCTACAGAAAACTGGTAGCTGTATGCCTGGCCCTGCCCGTGTAAAAGCAGCTTGTTGGGGCTCTGGAGAGAAGGTAGGGTAAGAGGTCAAGCTGGGGCTCTAATGGATGATGTGGAAAACCTGATTTGTGGGAGACCATTATCTCACACCAAGAATATCTAAAGACAGCATCACTGTAAAGCAGACATGGACTTTGTAATTGATGTGGGCTATGGGTAGGAGGCTCTTTGTCTCTTCAGAGATAACAAGGTGTCTGTCCTGACTTGTGGGTGTGGGACAGTAAGAGGCTGCAGTCCTGCCCTTGGTGACCATGGCAACAACTCCAGTCCCGGAAGGCCATTTAGCAATGCAAACTCTAAAAACATAGCTGTCAGTCCAGGGAAACGCTGATGGTGGTGATGCCGAAACTTCAGGGAACTTGGACTTGGTCTCAAATGGGAATGTGCATAAATTCAAAATCATCTAATTCTGTATCCAAGTGTGCCTAGTCTCTAGGAATCCATTAAGTCATATAGGCCCTATGGGCTTTGAATGTTCAAAAAGGATGTAAGACTAAATGTGTATTCAAGTTTGCATCCAGATGGAATGTGGGCAAGATGCTAATTCAAGCTCACCTGAATTGTGAACGCTATGTTAATTCAAATGGGGGGAGGAGGGGAGTGAGGGGGATGGGGTTATATGGGGACCTCATATTTTTTTAATGTAATATTAAAAAATAAAGACAAAAAAACAAAAACAAAAAACAAAACCTATCTGGTACTCGGGCAAAAACTTAACTAACAAAGAAAGAAGTTTTCTTAGATAAAAGCACCATTTGACTCCCCATCCTGTATAAAGGAACTTAAAAAATCTTGTTCGAGGCTTGGGTTTGAAACAGAAAGCTCCCAAGTCCCGCCGGCCATCAATAAATCATTTTTCTTCCTCAAAATGATTCCTGAGTCCTGGCCTTCCTATACACAAATAATTGAACCTCTCTCAACTTCTACAACATAATCAGACAAACTTGTACTTTAATTGCTGATTCTGACTCTTATTAGCTATAATTTAACCACTCCAAGGTAAATTTCTTCAATTTTTTTAGCCTCAGGATCCTCAACTCTAAAATTGAGATAGCATGTTTCATTTCATAGGGTTGTTGTGAGGATGCAAGAAAATAGTTTAATCGCACAAAACCCAATTAGACATATTTGGCATATGGTTTCATGTTCAAAATTACTTGTTCTGTCATTCAGGGTTTTTTTTTTTCTAACAGAGATCCTGGGTCCTGGCACATGTTGATTTTAAAATGCATGGACTTGGGTATCATCCAGATCTGGACCCAAATCAGAGCTCAACAACTTACTAGGTGAGTGATCTTAAGCAAGGTTTCTCCCAACCTTAGTTTCTTCTTCTGTACTGCTGGTTCTTTCAGAGTGTTGTTGGGAAGGTTACAGTAGTGATACAAACATATTTTTCATAGTACAAAACCTGAATGGCCAAAACATGAAAATATGTAACAGAAATCAGAAAAAAATGAAATTTAAAACCAAATAAGATATGATTTCACGCCCATTAGATTAAAAGTATATTAAAAATCTGACCTGATCAGGTTCAGGTGATGATGTAAAACACATGTAACTCTCTCATACTGCTGGTGGACATTTGATTTGGTAAATCATTTTGAGGAAGAATGTGGCATTTTTTATAGTGAAGTTGAAGAAGTAAATTCAGCCAAGCTATTCCTAGAGAAGAAGCTTTCAAACATTTTTGTCTGTGATTCACAGGAATAAATAGATTTTGCATTGCAACCCAGTACAAACATAAGCACACACAAACCCACACACACATATATACTTGAAATAAGTATTTCCTGAAACAATACTTATCCTTGCAACATGTAAGGTGAGGCAATATATCATGATGGCTAAGAATATGGCTCTAGAGCCAGATTTCTAAATTTAAATTGCAGTTCCACCACTTCATAGCTTGACCTTGGACAAATTACTCAATTCTGTGCTTCAGTTTCCTTAGCTGTAAAATAGAAATAATAGCCTCTGTCTCAATTTTCTAATCTGGAAAATGGATTAATCAAAAGTTATACTTCCAAGTATTTTTGTGAGCATTAAATGAGTTAATATATGTTGATGTGGGCTGTGGGTGGGAGGCTCTTTGTCTCTTGGGAGATAACCTAAGCTGTCTGTCTGTCTTCACTTGTGGGTGTGGGACGGTAAGGGGCTGCAGTCCTGCCCTTGGTGACCATGGCAATGACTCCAGTCCCAGGAGGTCATTTAGCAATGCAAACTCTATATTCCTAGCAGTCAGTCCAGGGAAACTCTGATGGTGGTGATGCCGAAACTTCAAGGAACTTGGACTTGGTCTTGAATGGGAAATATAATATAGCCTGCGCATAAATTCAAAATCATCTAATTCTGTATCCAAGTGTGCCTAGTCTCTAGAAATCCAGTTAAGTGATATGGGCTTTAAATGTTCAGAAAGGATGTAAGACTGAATGTGTATTCAAAGTTGCATCCCGAGAGAATGTGGGCAAGATGCTAATTCAAGCTCACCTGAAATGTGGGCGATATGTTAATTCAAAACCTATCTGGTACTCAGGCAAAGACTTAACTAACAAAGAAAGTAGTTTTCTTTGATAAAAGCACCATTTGACTCCCCACCCTGTATAAAAGGAACTTGAAAATCTTGTTGGGGGGGGGGGCTCGGGTTTGAAACAGAAAACTCCCAAGTCCCGCGGGTTGTCAATCGACCATTTTCCTTCTCAAAATCATTCCTGAGTCCTGGCCTTTCTATACGCAAATAATTGAACCTCTCTCAACTTCTACAACAATGTAAGGCGCTTAAAAGTGTGGCTGGCACATAAAAAGCACAGAGTTAAGTTCATTATTATTATATTTGACTGAAACTAGTGCCACATTCCTCAGAAAATCTGCAGCTCAGTCTGATGTGCTAGTTCTAGCCTCATGAGCTGTGGTGTGGCTGCCAAGATTTCAAGAAGTGTCCTCCATATCCATTTCACTCCTCTCTCTCCTTTCTTATAGTCTTTTCTGCCACCCCATGTTCTCTTTGTTTCTTGACCTCCATCTGTTAAACTTCCTACCCTTCTATCCAACATAACTGAATAAAAGAACAAATTGTCAGGACAGCTAGCAAAGGCCCATATAAGTGTTTAGGATATGGTTTTCTCTGATGTCTCAGTGGTATTTATCAAGAATATTTTCTTGTCATCTTTTGGTGATGGCATTTTGACACAGGATTAAATGAAATAGAGACAACATATTACATTGCAAAGAGCATGACTTGGGTTTGAATTCCTGGTTCTGCCACTTTGGAGTTGTTGCTTAACCTTTCTTCATCTCAGTTTTCTTAAATGGGGATAGCCTTTCCCTTCCAGGTTTGTGGTGAGATTCAAATGAAATAATGTATGTAAAGTATTTAGCACATAGAAAGTCCTCAATAAATTGTAAATTCTGTCATTAATAGCCTATGATATTAAAGTGTATGTAAAGTAAACCTGACTGAAATAAATACCTGTCCAGCATGCTTCTAAAGGTCAGCTGAATATTTATTATACCCCTCTACCCATCAGGATTTCATAATATTCATCTGGCTAAACAGGTCAACTTCCTTATTTCAGAAAAAAAGATCTAATAATCATCTTCCTTCTTATCACCAGAATTGAAAGGAAGGGAAACAATTATTTCCTGGAAATATACCCTGGTGCACTCCATGTGTGCTACTGCCCCCAAACCTCCAGAAGAGGGCACCAACTGTCTTTGTAGCCTTCTGGTTGGGAGATGGGGAAGTAGGTTATAGATGATTGGAACAGGACATTCTAAAGTACATTTAGAATGCAAAAATGAATTGTATAAATAGGACAATTTAAGAGATGATTATTGACACAACAAAAGAGGTTCTTGACCTAACAAAATGGGTCACCACGAATTGCTTTGAGCAGCAGGAACCCTTAATGCACAGGAGTATTTATATTTCAAGTTACGATGTACAGAGCACACTGTTAAAATGTACAGATTTACAAAATAATAGCTTTTTATGCAATTTGAGGTAACAAAGCTATTGTATTAAGTGCATATGTATAATGAAATCCTACTTTTATATGATTATAATTTACATGTTATGCAATTACAGTCTACAAATATCTAATAAGCACCTATGTTTTTGAATTGGGTGTTAAGGGTGAAGAGTTGGAAGCAGACTGCTTGGGTTCCAATTTCACCTTCACCACTTAATTTGGGGCAATTGACTTAATCACTCTACGCATCAGTTTCTTCATTTAGTAACAAAAATAATAATACCACTACCTTAGAGGGCTTATGTGAAGATTAAATGAGTTGAGGCATGAAATAAGCATAATGTGTTCTAACATATACTCAACCTTAGGAGTACAGAAATTAATAAGTCAAGTTCTCTATCTTCAGCATTCCCAGGCACTGAGGTAGGTTGGAAGACACCAAGATAAAACCATAGTTTCTAAATATAACCACCCTGATAGGGAAATAACCAATATGTTTTCCCCATTTTCTGTAACCATGACATTTCCTCTGATTACTCTTCTGAGTTCTTGAAAATGAACCTAATCCCTATATGTGTTTTGTTAAAAAAAAAATTCCCATTAAGAAGTATCTTTTTTATTTAATTTGTTTTTGTTTAGAAAAGGGGCTTGGTAAATCACATGTTCCATATTATGTTTCTATTTATCCCCATACTGCTTTCCCCTTATCTACACACACACACACCCAACATGTGACATCTGTATACACAGCTGAATATGCAGCCAGTTGGCTATCCACAGTTAATAAATATCAACAGAGAAATTTTAAAAGAAAGAATTTACAATCCATGCTGTCTAGAAATATAAGTAATTTACCTTATTAAGGAATCAGCTTTTAATATTATATATGACTTGCATTTTAATAAATTAAGAAATGTACAAAAATTTAAAATATTTTCAGAGATTCTTATAGACATATTTGTTTAGCAACCTATGCACATTGGTACTTCATGCTAAATACTACAATAGGAATTCAGATTTTCATATGAAAATGAAACAGGAGGATACTGTATCTTTAAAAGACAGATTGAAGATATTTTACTGTATTCATAACATTTGTGATAGTGGAAAAATATTTTCAAACTCACAAGTTTTACAGAGGTTGTAAATATTTTGATGAAATATACTGGGAAAAAAGCTTCTAGTTTTCATCAAAATAAAAGAAAACTTGTTCAAGAGAAAAACAAGAAAAAAAAAGCACATTGTGTTTCCTATAACATAAGGGAATGGTGTGTATTATAAAAATATTGGTCGATTTAGACCTGGGACTTATCTTTTTACATATATCTCATTTATACTTCACATCAACTCTCTGAATTAAGTATTATTCCCATTTACTGGTGAGAAAATCAAAGAACAGAGAAAGTAAATTTCCCAAGCTCTCAAAAATGGGATCTGCTGGAATTTGGATCCATCAGGCTGAGCTCAGAGCCCTTCTCCATTTACTTCATAGGCTGCTGTGTAAACTGTCAATGAATTTTTATTCCCTTAAGAAGACACAGTTCCCATATAAACTAATCCCACAAAGATTCCTGACAATGGTACTAAAATATAAGTTTTGTCAAGTGAAAGATCATGCTTATCTGCTTTTCAAGCCACTTAATATTTTTAATTTTTCCTTTATTAGAGAAGTTCTGGGTTTATAAAACAATCATGCATAAAATACAGTATTTCAGTAAACCACCCCAAAACCAATACCTTGTGTTGGTGTGTAAGATTTGTTAAAATTGAGGATAGCACATTTTTATAATTGTACTATTGATTAAAAGCCATGATTTAACTTAGGGTTTACTGTTTGTGTACTGTACTTCCACTGATTTTTTAAAAATTTTATTCTGTTACCATATATAGTATCTAACACTTCCCCCTTTCAACCACATTCAGATATATGTTTCAGTGCTATTAATTGTGTTCACAATGATATGCTACAATAACCACCATCCATTACCAAAACACTTCCATCTTTCCAAGCAGGAACTTTGTACATTTTAAGATTTAACTTCCCATTCCCTATCTCAATCCCATCACCTGAAAACCTATACTCTAGTTTCTGACTGTGAGTTTGCATATTCTAATTGTTTGAAATCAGCAAGATCCTACAATATTTGTCCTTTTGCATCTGGTTTATTTCATTCAACATCATATCAAGGTATAAGACTTCATCCCTTTATACAGCTGAATAATATTCCATTGTATGTATATACCACATTTATCCATTCATTGGTTGATGGACACTTTGGTTGCTTCCATATTTTGGCAACTGGGAATAATTCCAATACAAACATCCATGTGCAAATAGTGTTTGAGACTCTGCTTTCTAGGTACTATACCTAGTACTGACATATAATTAGATTTCTGAGGAACCATCAGTCTTCCACAGTGACTGCACCAATCTATATTGCCACAGGCAATGAAGGAGTGTTTCTATTTCTCTGCACCCTCTAAAGCACATGCAATTTTCCTTTTTATTTATTTTTCCATGGTAAATCATATTTATTAAATAGCTACTGCATGTGTGGTGTTTTTTATACTAACCCATCTATCCACACAAATCCTCTTTGGGTTGCCTATTTTTACATTTTATTTTTTCTCTTTTTATTTTTAAAGAAAATTTAGATTATGTAAATGTTACACGAAAAATATAGGGGATTCCCATATACCCACCTCTCCCACTCCCACTTTCCCCCATTAACATATTTCATTTGTATGGTAAGTTTGTCATAACCGATGAACACATATTGAAGTACTGCTACTAACCATGGTCTATAGTTCACATTATGGTTTACACTTTATATCACACAATTTTATAGGTTTTTAAAAAATGTGTAACAGCTTTTATCTGTCATTTCAATATCATGCAGAACAATTTCAATGTCCCCAAAATGCCCATGTTACAAATATTCTTCCCTCTCCCCAGCCAGTACCTCTGGAGGCCACTGTCTTTATATCAATGTTCAGAGTAGCTATTATAGGGAGTGTGAAATGTATCTCACTGTGGTTTTGATTTTTATTTACCTGATGGTTAATTATATTTAACATCTATTCAAGTGCTTTCTGGCCATTTGTATATCTTCTTTCAAGAGATGCCTGTTCAAGTCTTTGGATAATTTTTTAATCAATTTTATTGATACATATTAATACAGCATAAATCCATCCAAAATGTAAAATCAGTGATATTCATTATAATCACATAGTCTTGCATTCATCACTTCAATCATTTGAGCATTTTTGTTATTCCAATACCAATAAAAACCAAAAACAAAACTCATCATCTCTCGATCTCTCTATGCTTCTCTTGCCATATATAGCTGGTATTCTATTTCCTTCTCTCTAGCATGTTTGTATTTTTATTATGTAAAAACAGTCTTTAATATGTAATTTTCACCCATATTTGTATTTTACATGAGGTTTCACTATGTTATACAGTCCCAGGTTATATTTTTTTAACTTTCTTTCTAGTAGTATACATGACCTTAGACTTACCCTTTCAACCACTGTCATATCCATATAATGGCTCTGCTAGTTACACACACCATGATGTGCTTTCACCATTTCTATTCATTTCCAAAGATTTAAAAACAACCTTTTTACCAATTCTACACAGATTAAACCTTCTTTCCATTTTCTACCCTCCTATTTTCTGGTGATCTATATTCTAATTATTAACTCCAAGAATTTACATAATATATTTAGTTCATAAAAGCACAATCATACAGTATCTGTTTTTTGTATCTAGCTTATTTCACTCAACATAATGTCCTCCAAGTTCACACACAGTGTCATATGCTTTACAACTTCATTTCTTCTTAGTGCTGCATAATATTCTATCTTGTGTATACACCAGTTTATCCAATCATCAGTTGATGGACACCTGGCTTGTTTCCAACTTTTGGCAATCATGAATAATGCTACTATGAACATTGGTGTGCAGATGTCTATTCCTGTCACTGCTCTCAGTTCTTCTGGTATATACCTAGTAATGGTATTACTGGATCACATGGCAAGTATGTATTCAACTTCTTAGGAACTGCCAAACAGTCCTCCAAAATGGCTGTTCCATTCTACATTCCCACAGACAGCAAATAAACATTCCTATCTTTCCACATCCTCTTCACATTTACAGTTTTCTGACTTTTTAATAGCAGCCTGTCCAATAAATGTGAAATGATCTCATGTTGTTTTGATGTGCATTTCCATAATTGCTAGTGGTTTTGAACATTTTTTCATGTTTGTTTGGCATTTCTATTCTTTGGACAATTGTCTTTTCAAGTCTTTTGCCCATATTTTAATCAGATAGTTTGTCTTTTTAATGCTGAGTTTTATGATCTCTTTATAGATCATAGATATTAAACCCTGATCAGATATGTGATTGTCAAATGTTTTTTCCCATTAAGTCAGCTACCTTTTCCTCCTATTGACAAAATAGTTTCTGGGGCAAAAGAGTTTAATTTTATGGAGGACCCATAATTCTTTTTTCATTTGTTGCACATGCTTTGGGTATAAAATTTAAGAAACTGCCAGCTACCACAAATCTTTTGTTTTTGTTTTTTTTACTTTTAACTTTTTTTGTACATTTAATAATTTAAAATATTAAAAAAATAAAAAAGAAAAAGGAAACAGTTGAATAAGCACATACATAGAACTCTTTTCTTTTTTTTCCTCCTTATATTTTAATGTTACATTTTTTAAAAAATGAGGTCACCATACACACCCCACCCCCCTCACCCCACTCCTCACACATCAACAAACTTTTCACCATCATGGCACATTCATTGCACTTGGTGAATACATTTTGGAGCACTGCTGCCCCACATGGATAGTGGTTTATATTGCAGTACACATTCTCCCTCAGTCCACCCAGTGGGCCATGGCATGACATACAATGTCCAGCATCTGTCCCTGCAGTACCACCCAGGACAACTCCAAGTCCTGAAAATGCCCCCACATCATATCTCTTCTTTCCTCTCCCTACCTCAGCAGCTACTGTGGACACTTTCTCTACATCAATCCTAAAATTTCTTCCATTACTAATCATAATAGTTCCATAGTAGAATATCAGTAAGTCCACTCTAATCCATACTCTATTCCTCCAGTCTGTGTATCCTGGGATGGTTATGTCCACTCCACCTCTATATCAAGAGGGGGCTTAGATTGCATATAGATGATGGAGAAATTCTCCTGCTTGCAGTTGTAGGCACTCTTGGCTCCCTGGTGTGGTGGTTGACCTTCTTCACCTCCCTGTTAGCTGGGCAGGTCCAATAAACCAGACAGTAGGAGTTGCAAGTCTGCTGAGGTTCAGGACCTAGCTGTCATATGGATTGTCATATGTCCAGAGATTCAGGTCTCCTGAGTATACACCATCCCCAGCACCAACCACAGGTCCAGTAAAAGTGACAGAGGAGGCATGTATAGAAACATCACATCTGAGTCCAGCTCCATCACACTCAGGAGCACAAACTCCAAAGTAGGGCCAACTGACATGGCACTGAACTCCAGAGCCATCTGCCATGGCCATAGAACCTGTGGGTTTCTGTAGCACTCAGAAGAACCAGTACCTGGGCTTTTATCTACTTTGGCTATCTCTGGAACACTGCTGAGTCATGCATAAGCATTACCCCTCTGATGACCTCCCGACTATTTTTTGGAGGCTCATCGCCATATAAACTCATTTGTCCTTTCCATTTCCCCTTTTTATCCAAAGTCATAAAGCAGTTTTTTTGTTGTTGTTGTGGTGGTGGTGGTGGTTTTGTAGTTGAGTGAGAGTCTTATTTTGAAGCCAAAATTAGTGTTTGTTTTACATAGTAGATTTAATATTTACAACCCCACTCTTCAATTATCAAGTAACAAAACATGCACACACACCCCCACTTCCCATTTTCAAATGTAAGCTTCATGATAAGTGGGAAGCCCAGAGGATGATTGGCAAAATAGTCCCTCAGTGACTCACTATGTATCAATGCAGCAATCTCAATTCAAATGTGTCACAGATACTCTGGCCACTGGAGAATAATGAAAATTACAGATATTAAATTGGAAAAAACTAAAGGTCAAATATTTTCCTTGATCTGATTCTGTTGTTATCTACAATTTTCTCACTGTTACTATTATTATCATAAAAATGAACCCTCATTGACTAGAGCTGCTTCAGCATTCTAAAGGAAAATGTGTCATTTTATTATTTTATCTATTTATTTACTTATTGTTTCCCAAAAATTATTTATTTTTTCAAATTCTACTCAATTTATTCATTTTTAAAAAGATATTACATTAAAAAAAATGAGGTCCCCATTCACCCCAACTGCCCCCACCCACCACTCCCCCCACAGTAACACTCTCCCCCCATCATCATGACACATCCATTGCATCTGGTGAGTACATCTCCGGGCATCACTGCACCCCATGTCCCGTGTTCCACTCCATAGCCCACACTCTCCCACGTTCCATCTAGTGGGCCATGGGAGGACATACAACGCCTGGCAATTGTCCCTAGAGAACCACCCAGGACAACTCCAAGTCCCGAAAATGCCTCCACATCTCATCTCTTCCTCTCATTCCCCGCACCCATCAGCCACCATGACCACTTTTTCCACACCAATGCCACATTTTCTCGATTATTAACCACAATAGTTCATGAATAAGATATCATTAAGTCCACTCTGATCCTTACTGTATTTCTCCTTCCTGTGGACCTTGGATTGGTTGTGTCCATTCCACATCTATGTGAAGAGGGGGTTTAGATTCCACATGGATATTGGATGCAATCCTCCTGCTTTCAGTTGTAGGCACTCTAGGCTCCATGGTGTGGTGGTTGACATTCTTCAACTACATGTTAGCTGAGTGGGATAAGTCCAATAAATCAGAGTGTAGGAGCTGAAGTCTGTTGAGGCTCAGGGCTTGGGTGTCATATTATCAGTCCAGAGATTCAAATCCCCTAAATATATCTTAAACCCCAGCACCAATTACAATTCCAGTAAAGTAGCATGAAAGGCTTGTGAAAAGAGATCCCATCTGAGTCCAGCTCCATCATGCAGAAGCACCAGCTCCAAAGAAGGGCCAATTGGTATGGCAGTGAACCCCATCTGCCATGACCATAGAACCTGTGGGTCTCCCCTGTCCTCAAAAGGACCAATATCTGGGGTTGTATCAACTTTATCTGTCTCTGAGACTCTGCTCAGGTGTGCATAAGGGCAATCCTTCTGACAACCTCCAGACTCTTTTTTTAGAGACTCAGCCATAGGAACTCATTTGTCCTTTCCATTTCCCCTTACTTTAAGTGAAACAGCATTTTTTTAAATTAAAATTATTTATTTTTACTAATTACATTAAAAAAATACGAGGTCCCAATCAACCCCACAGCCCCCACCCCCCACTCCCCCCACAGCAACACTCTCTCCCATCATCGTGAGACATCCATTGCACCCAGTAAGGACATCTCTGAACATCACTGCACCCCGTAGTCAATGGTCCACATCATAGCCCACACTCTCCCCCGTTCCATCCAGTGGGCCCTGGGGGGGTCTACAGTGTCCCGTAATTGTCCGTGAAGCACCACCCAGGACAACTCCACGTCCCGAAAATGCCTCCACATCTCATTTCTTCCTCCCATTCCCCAAACCCAGCAGCCACCATGGCTACCCTTCCCACACCCATTCCACATTTTCTCTGTGGACATTGGATTGGTTGTGTCCATTGCACATCTATGTCAAGTGGGGGCTTAGATTCCACATGGATACTGGATGCACTCCTCCTGCTTTCAGTTGTAGACACTCTAGGCTCCATGGTGTGGTGGTTGACCTTCTTCAACTCCATGTTAGCTGAGTGGGGTCAGTCCAATAAATCAGATTGTAGGTGCTGGAGTCTGTTGAGGCTCTGGGCCTGGGTGTCTTATTATCAGTCCAGAGATTCAAATCCCCTAAATATATCTTAAACCCCAGCACCAACTACAATTCCAATAAAGTAGCATGCAAGTCTTGTGGGAAGAGATCCTCTCCGAGTTCAATTCCATCATGTAGAAACACCAGCTCCAAAGAAGGGCCATCTGCCATGGCAGTGAACCCCATCTGCCATGACCATAGAACCCGTGGGTCTCTTTATCCCTCAGAAGAACCAATACCTGGGGTTGTATCTACTTTATCTGTCTCTTAGACTCTGCTCAGTTGTGCATAAGGGCATTCCTTCTGACAACCTCCAGACTCTTTTTTAGAGACTCATAGCCTTATAATCTCATTTCTCCTTTCCATTTCCCCCTTATATTAGGTCAAACAGCATTTTGAAGTCATGTTATTATATGTAGACAGGGATATTCTGCTGATCCGTATTGAACCTTTAATTCGAGGTCATTTTCTAGTTGCATCTTCGGCTGGTATGTGGTAGTGATCCCTCGGTGCCAGGGAGGCTCATCCCCGGGTGTCATGTCCCACGTTGGGGGGAATGCACTGCATCTACATGCTGAGTTTGGCTGTGATAGTGGCCACATTTGAGTAACATGAAGGCTGTCAGGGGGGAACCCCTAGGCACAGTGCTGCTCTAGGTCTTGTTCTTATTTCAGGTGTATAGGCTCACAAGCATAGTCATTAGTATCAGGGGCTAACTGTTGGACCCTCATTCCTTCCTGGTCCTTACCATTGCACCTGGGGGACTGCCACTGCTCTCCTAGGGACCACGAGAGAGCCCCCCTGGCCAGGAACCCAGTACCCCCCAGCTGTTGTTTTTAATTGTTTCCACTATGTGTATATCCAAATATTTCCATGCACTCTGGACACATGCCCTGTATAACTCCCTGTCAACCATTTATCACCTGTCAATAACATCCCATACCAGTATTCCTCCACTGCCATTGTTGAACCACTCTGTGATCCAAAACTTCCTGAAAAGTGAAGCCCAATATAATGTCAGGTTCCCTTAATAGTAAAATGGAATATATCGATGGGTTTAAAGGTTAGATATAGAATACATATTGATTTGGAAAAATTCTACATCCTATCTTTTTCTTTTCTTTTTTCCTAATTATTGAGCTTCTCTTCACAAGAGCCTTAGATCACAGTAGTTCATATATACAATTTACAGTACTCCCACATATCCATTATAAAACCTTTTCCCTTCCACAGCGATAATCTTTTAACTTATTCATATCATATCTACTGAAACTGAAGTACAGATATTGAAACAATAGCTTTCAAACAAGGTGACATTTGTGTTTACATTGTGGTTTATACTTTAGGCTATACAGTTTTCTAAATTTTTTAGTTATCCTATGTTTTACATTATGTTTTACATTATCAGTCTGTTGTCCCCTTTATGTTTTTGGTGTAATATTACATGTTTTATATCCAACCTTGTGTACTCTTGTGAAAAACTTCTTTTGCCCTCACATTTACTTTGGTTCCATCTATTCAATATCTATTTCCCCCTCCCCTTGGGGCCCACAGTGACAGTCAATCTTCATTTCTTGAGGAGCCATGTTCAGAGATACTTGCAAAAGTGTTGAGGGCTTGACTTGCTCAAGTGCCCTAATGCCCTTGGAGCCACCCTTTCTCTTGAGAGACAAAGTTCCCTCTATTTGATGGCATCAGTCCTCCCCAGGATGTAGGTCTACCTTCACTCTCATTATATGGGTCTCTACCCAATGGTATAATCCACTCTGGCAAAATGAGCATTCACATATTCCCTAGGAGTCTGTCCTGTGTCAGATTATCCCCTTTGAGTATCTTAAACAGGTAACTTTCCTAATTATATTTTGAAAAGGTTTTCTCAGCATTTTACTTTCAACCAACACCTGAGAATCTCCTATATTTGTATGTTGCCCTTCTCTCCCCCCAATTTTTTGGGCAATATTACCCATCCGCCCATCCCTAGCCCCCCTCCAATCCGCAAAGCCCCATCCAAAGGTAACCCTATGCCCCCATTTTATCTCTTCCTTGTGCACATACTTACCGCCAGCTTATCATAGATTTCACCCATGTAGCTGTCAGCTTACATCCTTCCTCTACCCCCCGATTTCCTGTAAGCCTATCTTCCAGGCTCTAGCTCTCTGAGGCAGCTTGCTTATTTCATATCGTTGAGTATCATTTCATATCATGTAGTATTTGTCCTTCAATGCCTGGGCTGCCTCACTCAACAAAAGGTTCTCAAGATTCATCCATGTTATCACCTGTGTTTGTAGTGTATTTGTTCTTAAAGCTGAGTAGTATTCCATTGTATGTATATACCACATTTTATTGATCCACTCATCCGTTGATGGGCATTTGGGTTGATATACTTTTGGCGATAGTGAACAATGCTGCTATGAACATTGGTGTGCATATATCGGTTTGTGTCCTTGTTTTCAGGTCTGCTGGGTATATACAGACAGTGGTATTGCTGGGTTATATGGCAAATCTATGGTTAGTTTTTTGGGAAACCGCCAAACTGTCCTCCAGAATGGTTGGATCCTTCTGCATTCCCACCAGCAGTGGATGAGTGTTCCTATTTCTTCACATCCTCTCCAGCATTTGTATTCTTCTGTTTTATTCATAGCTGCCAATCTTATGGGAGTAAGATGTTATCTCATTGTAGTTTTGATTTGCATTTCCCTGATAGCTAAAGATTTGGGGCATTTTTTCATGTGCTTTTTAGCCATTTGTATTTCTTCTTTGGAGAAGTGTCTGTTTAAATCTTTTTCCCATTTTTTAAATGGGTTGTTTATCTTTTTATTTTCAAGATATAGGAGTTCTTTATATATGCAAGTTATAAGTCACTTATCGGATATATGGTTCCCAAATATTTTCTCCCATTGTGTAGGTTCCCTTTTTACTTTCTTGACAAACTCCTTTGAGGTGCAGAAGGCTTTAATTTTGAGGAAGTCCCATTTATCTATTTGTTCTTTTGATGCTTGTGCTTTTGGTGTGATGTTCATGAAGCCATTTCCTATTTCAAGGTCTTGTAGATGTTTCCCTACACTGCTTTCCAAGGTCTTTATGGTCTTGGCTCTTATATTTAGGTCTTTGATCCATCTTGAGTTGATCTTTGTATAAGGTGTGAGATGGTAATCCCCTTTCATTCTTCTACATATGGATATCCAGTTCTCCAGGCACCATTTGTTGAATAGGCCATTCTCTCCCAGTTGAGAGGGTTTGGTGGTCTTATCGAATATTATATGGCTATATATATGAGGTTCTATATCAGAACTTTCAATTCGATTCCATTGGCCTGTGTGTCTCTCCTTATGCCAATACCATGTTGTTTTCACTACTGTAGCTTTGTAGTATGTTTTGAAGTCAGGTAGTGTGATACTTCCAATTTCGTTTTTCTTTCTCAATATGTCTTTGGCTTTCAGGGCCTCTTTCCTTTCCAAATAAATTTCATAGTTATTTTTTCTAGTTCCATAAAGAAGGCTGTGTTGATTTTTATTGGGATTGCATTGAATGTATAGAGCCGTTTTGGTAGGATAGATATCTTAATAATATTTAGTCTTCCTATCTATGAACAGGGAATATTCTTCCATTTACTTAGGTCTTCTTTGATTTCTTTGAACAGTCTTGTATAGTTCTTGATGTATAAGTTTTTTACATCTTTAGTTAAATTTATTCCTAAATATTTGATTTTTTTATTTACTATTGTGAATAGTATTTGTTTGATTTCCTCCTGATCTTACTCATTATTGGTGTACAGAAATGCTACTGATTTTTGCGCATTGATCTTATAACCTGCGACTTTACTAAACTCATTTATGAGTTCTAGAAGCTTTGTTGTAGACCTCTCAGGGTTTTTTATGTATAGGACCATGTCATCTGCAAATAATGAAATTTTGACTTCTTCCTTTCCTATTTGAATGCCTTTTATATCTGGTTCTTGCCTCAGTGCTCTGGCAAGTACTTCTAAGACAATGTTAAATAGATGGGGAGACAATGGGCATCCTTGTCTTGTTCCTGACTTTAGGATTTCTCCATTGTAAACGATGTTGACTGTAGGTTTTTCATATATACTCTTTATCATGTTCAAAAAATTTCCTTATATTCCGATCTTTTGGAGTGTTTTTATCAAGAAAGGGTGCTGTATTTTGTCAAATGCTTTTTCTGCATCTGTAGATATAATCATGTGATTTTTTTCCTTCAATTTGTTTATATGGTGTATTACATTGATTGATTTTCTTATGTTGAACCATCCTTGCATACCTGGAATGAATCCCACTTGGTCGTGGTGTATAATTCATTTAATGTGTTGTTGAATATGATTAGCAAGTATTTTGTTCAGTATTTTTGCGTCTAGGTTCATTAGAGAAATTGGTTTGTAATTTTCCTTACTTGTGGTGTCTTTGTTTGGCTTTGGTGCTAGGGTAATGTTGGCATCACAGAAGGAGTTAGGCAATGTTCCTTCTGTTTTGACTTTTGGGAACAGTTTCAGCAGGATTGGTGTTAGTTCTTTCCGGAATGTTTTGTAGAATTCACTTGTGAAGCCATCTGGCCTTGGGCTCTTCTTAGTTGGGAGGTTTTTAATGACTGATTCTATCTCTTTACTTGTTATTGGTTTGTTGAGATCATCACTTTCTTCTTTCATCAATATAGGCTACTTATGTGTTTCTAGGAATTTGTCTATTTCCTCTGAATTGTCATTTTTGTTGGAATATAGTTTTTCAAAGTATCCTTTTATGATAGTCTTTATTTCTGTGGGGTCAGTGGTGATATTGCCTTTCTCATTTCTTATTTTGTGTATTTGCATCTTCTCTCTTTTTTTCTTTGTTAGTCTTGCTGAAGGCTTGTCAATTTTATTTATCTTCTCAGAAAACCAGATCTTGGTCTTGTTTATCTTTTCAAGTGCTTTCTTATTTTCTATTTCATTTAGTTCTCCTCTTATCTTTGTTATTTCCTTCCTTCTTCTTCCTGTTGGATTACTTTGTTGTTGTTTTATCTAATTCCTCCAAATGTGCAGTTAGTTCTTCAATTTTTGTTCCTTCTTCTTCTTTGATGTATGAATTTATGGCTAAAAAGTTCCCTCTCAGTACTGCTTTTGCTGCATCCCATAAATTTTGGTATGTTGTGTAATCATTATCATTTGTCTCAAGGTAGTCATTGATTTCCTTTGAGATTTCCTCTTTGACCCACTGTTTTTCTAAGAGTGTGCTGTTTAAATTCCATATCTTGGTGTGAAATCTGGGCCTCTGGCCCTTGCAGATTTCCAGCTTCACTCCACTGTGGTCAGAGATATTATTTTGTATGATTTCAATCTTTCTGAATTCATTAAGCCTTTCTTTGTGGCCTAGCATATGGTCTATCTTGGAGAATGATCCATGTGCACTTGAGAAAAATGTATATCCTGCTGTGTTTGGGTGTAATGATCTGGATATGTCTGTTAGATCCTGCTCCTCTGATATACTGTTCAAATATTTCATTTCTTTAGTGATTCTCTTTTGAGATGTTCTGTCCAGAGTTGATAGTGGTGTATTAAAATCCCCCACTATAATTGTAGATGCATCTATTCTTTCACTTATTTTTTCCAGCGTTTGCCTCACGTATTTAGAGGCCCCCTTTTTAGGAGCATAAATATTTATGATTGTTCATTCTTCTTGACAGATTGTCCCTTTCACTAATATGTAGTATCCATCTTTGTCTCTCACAATTGTTTCACATTTAAAGTCTATTTTGTCTGATATTAATATAGCTACTCCTGCCTTTTTTTGGTTATTGTTTGCTTGTAAGATTGTTTTCCAACCATTCACTTTCAGCCACCATGAGTCTCTGTGTCTAAGATGTGTCTCTTGTAGACAGCAAATAGATGGGTCATATTTCCTTATCCAATGTCCCAGTCTGAATCTTTTGATAGGTGACTTTAATCCATCGACATTCAGTGTTATTACTTTCAAGGAATTATTTATGTTAGCCATATTTTGATTGGACTTGTGTTTTTCATATTTTGTTTGTTTTTCTTCTTTTGTCTTTTTTGTTGCTCTTACACTTCCTCCAACTCTGCCTGTCCTGTTTTTTCCTTTCTTCCTGCATAACTCCCTTTAGAATTTCTTGAAGGGGAGGTTTATTGCTGGCATACTCTTTCAGTTTCTGTTTATCTGTGAATATTTTGAACTCTCCATCATTTTTGAATGCTAGTTTAGCTGGATATAGTATTCTTGGTTGGAAATTTTTTTCTTTTAATACCTTGACTATATCCTATTACTGCCTTCTTGCCTCCATGGTTTCAGATGAGAAATCAGCATTTAATCTTATGGAGCTTCCCTTGTATGTGCTGGTTTTCTTTTCTCTTGCTGCTTTTAGAATTTTCTCTTTGTCTTGAGTGTTGGATAATTTGACAACTATATGTCTTGGGGTAGCCCTGTTGGGGTTTATGACGATTGGGGTGTGCTGTGCTTCTTGGATATGTACATCTGTCTCTTTCAGTAGATTTGGGAAATTTTCAGCCATTATTTCCTGCAACACTCCTTCTGACCCCTTTCCCTTGTCTTCTCCTTCTGGGATGCCTATAATATGTATGTGTGAGTGTTTTGCTTTGTTATCAGGTCCCTGCATCCTAGCTGAATTTTTTCTATCTTTTTATCAATCAATTCTATCTGTTTCATTTCCGATGTACTGTCTTCCACATCACTAATTCTCTGCTCTGCCTCTTCTAATCTGCTGTTATTTGCTGCAAGTGTATTTTTGATTTCTTGAACTGTGGTGTTCATTCCCATCATATCTGTTATCTTTTTCCATATGTCTGCAATTTCCCCTCCAAGTGCTGTCTTCATGTTGTTAACCTCTTCCTTTACTTCATTAAATTTGTCGGTGATATATGTTCTTAGATCTTTAATTACTTGTGCAAAGTTCTGCTCCCCTTCCTGGTTTTTAGTTTGTTCATTTAATTCAGCCATATTTTCCTGATTACTGGTTTGGTTTGTAGATTTTTGTTTCTGTCTGTTCATCATTTTATCTTGATTGGTTTATCAGTTCCTTAGCTTCTTTGTCTAGTCTTGGGAATTAATTAGCTGTTGTTTTTGCGTAAGTGTTATATCTTCTCTTTGTCACTTTGTTCTTCTTATTCTAATTTCTTATTGCTGGTTGAGTTCACTTTGAAGCAAAGTATTAGGGCCAGGGAAAGGCAATTGTGTAAGCAAGGAAAAAGTGTAAAGTATTTTTGGTGATAAATGTTAACAGAGCAACAATATGAGATCTGGGAGGATGGATATTAGATTCATGTAAGTCGCGTAGAGTTATAGCATTAGGTAGAGTACCTATAATGAGGTAGTCAACTGAATATGGGAGGAATATGGTATGAATTAAAAAGCTATTGTTTTCATGAGAGAGGGAAAGAGAAAAGAAAGGCAATATTTTCAAGAGTGGATAAAAGACAGAAAACAAAGCAAAGGTATTAGAAATTAAGAGTTAGACACTTTGGGGATCAAAGAAAGGGAGGTGGAATATAGGAGAGAGAGTAGATAATGGAGGATATCAAGATGTAGGGGAAAAGGGATAGTGTAGGTAGCCAAAATCAATTCACACAGAAATGAGGCAGTGGAGGATGAGGAAACCCAGCAAATGTGAGGTGTTCCCTGCAGCACCTATTGTATAATTAATATAAAATAAAATAAGAAGAAAATGAGGGACCAGAGAGAAAAAAGAAATAATTTGGGGGATATGATGGGAGAAAAGACTAGGAGATAATGCAATGTTGTCAATGAGGACAATAAAAAATAACAAAACAAAACAAAAAAGAAAAAATGCAAACGTCGAGGGATAGGACATTCAAGGACCTCAGATGGACCTCAGGGCATGATGGATTCAGGGATGGAAAGTCTGTGATATTGCAGACTCAAGAGGTGTGAGTCTCTGGGGTGTGGGCCACCAGGGTTTAGGGGACTCAGACCTGGCAACCTGAAATCTGGTTAACAGGGAGCCTGGGAGCACCACAGTGCAGCACAGCCTTCAGGGATCCCCGCAGCTGGATGCCAGCCCTATGGGGGAGGTCACATCTGCAAACTCTGACCTATGTGTCAGAACCCCGCAATTCACCCTCTCAGGTCTCTTCTGTGGCTGTATCACCAATTCGACTTCAGGACACCTCCTGCCCTGTAAGCCCCCAAAACGGCCACCTTGGGGCACCTCTACACTGCAGCCAATTTAATGATGCTGCAGATCAGTAGCCAGGCCCAGGGGGAGGGGCTCCAGCCGGAAACACCGATATCAGAGTCTGAAATCGAAATTCCCACGCTTCGCAAAATAGTCCCCTAATCGGCTTCCAGACATCTCCCACCCTGCCAGTCCCTGAAACTGCCTCCTGGTGACGTCTCTCTATTGCGAGCAATTTAAGGCCACTGCAGATCGGCAGCTGGCCTTGGGGGACAGGACTCTAGCCGGAAGCACTATTATTTGTGTTCGCAATAAAAAATTTCCCACCTTGCAATAAAACTCCCGTCTGTCTCCCCAAATCAGTCTGTGAAGGCCTCCTGCCCTTTTAGTCCCCCAATAGCCCACTCAGGGCTCATGAATTGCCCAGTACCACAGAGCCTCCAGGAATAGCCACTGCAGCACCAGTGCCGCGGCTCTGCCCACCCCAGGAGGGAGTGTCCCGTGCGCAGCCCCCACCTCCATGTAATAGAGCCTCAATTTTATCTTATACACAATTTTCTCTGTTACCTTCCCACCAAATCAATGTCCAGACACCTCCTGCCCTGCAAAATCCTGAAACAGCCTGGTCCCGAAGAATTTCCAACACTGCCCAGCCACTTCTTTGCAGGAGAAAATATCAGGTACGCTAACTCAGCCACCATCTTGCCCCGCCCCCTGGCCTTTTTTTCAGTGGAGCTTGATCTCGGTGTAAAGTTAAACAGTGAAAAGGTCTAGATGGAATCTTTTGTTGTGTTGCTGAATTGTGAATGAATTTGCTTTATATCAGATGTTAATGTTAAGACTTCTCTCTTTCTAAATTTTGTAATGGCTGCGGGGGCAGCCATGCTGAAGAAGATATATAGAGATCTTCTGGGTCAGATTAATGAGTTTTGTTCTTCTGTCTGTGTCAGCTCAATGCTGGTGTTGGAGTTGTGTGGTTATGTAAAGTGGTGGAATTTGGTTGAGCTGGAACCCTCCCTTGCCATTGGTGGAGGAGTGAGTTGATTGTAGTTTGTGAAGCAAAATCGCTGCATGAATGTGTGTGTGCATGCTCTGCTGTCTTACCTCTTTGGGTTGGCCCCATTTGCAGGAACTCAGGGATTGTCTGTGTCTATGTCCATGTCATGCCCCTGAGTTTGTTGGAGCTGGCCCAGTCAGGGTGGCTGGTGGAGCCAGTGACTTCAATCATAACCCTGCCAGGACAGGGGGTCCCCAGGAAAGGCACCGAATTTGAAAAAGTTCTTTCAGGCCAATTTTAGCAACCTGGAACTCACCACCATTATCTTCTCTCCCCTCCTCCCTGGGAAGGGGAAGTGGCTTGCCCCTTTCCAGTGAGTCCACACCTTCTATTCATAAGCCACATTCCTATTTATTCACTATGCACCAGACTGCCTGGAAGGCAGGAGGTGAAGGGGATGCAGAGCAGGATCAAAATAAATGCAATAAAGTTCCCTCCCTAATGTGTCAAAGGCCAAATAAATTTGTATTCTTTCCAGGTTCTGCTTTTCTGAATCTCTCTCTCTCTTTCTTTGAGTCTATGTAGAAATGCTTTGAAATGTTTTAAAGTTGTAAACTTGTCTAAAGGAAGGAGGCTATTGCTTGAAAACAATAGACCTCTAATTACTTTTTAATGGCTTGGCTGGTAACATCAGCAGTAATGGTTGTAAAACTGCAAAAAAAAATAAAAAAAAGGGAGGGGGATAAATCTCAATTTTAAAATCTGTGTTTGGCTTTTGTCAGTTGCCTGTGCCTAAGAATTCATGGTAAAAGATAGCTTAAAAATAACTGTTTAAATGAAAATACTCTCTTGCTGGTAAATTAAATGCATAACTCACAGATGAGAATTTGTTCCATTAGTAGGAAAAGGCAGACTTCACAGGATTGCTACTAATAAAGTTCTTGTAACTTAATTAATAAAGGTGTCCAATTCATCTTAAAGTAAAACACACTAAGAACTGTAGCTAAGAATTAGAATCATTGTATAAGTACCCCTATATATATATAAGTTGGTAGCTGGGGCTATTGCAATGGAGTAAATATAGCCTGGATTTCAGCTATTGTAATGGTAATTGTAGACTGCATTTACTTGTGATTCCTGGAAATCTGGCCCACCCCTTAACAATTCACCTTAAGGTAAAATTTTAATGAAAACTGTAACTAAGAGTTAAGATCATTTATAGATGCATTTATACTATAAAACAGCAAAAAGATAATAACTGATATTATAACTGGGTGAATTTACCCTGAACCTATTATTGTAAATGTAAATTCTAAACTAAACTTACCTTCGTTTATGGTCACTTCAAGCCTAGCCTCACCCCTTGCCTTTGCTTGTGGTTATTTCATAACAGCTTCTGCCCCTATAGCTCAGGGAAAAGCAAATGTCTCCTGTCTCCTGTCCTACTGGTATTAGTAACCCTGCTTTCTCTCTTAACCTTTGAGGTTAAACATCCACTGGAGTTTTTTCATCTCCAAGGACTAAAAATTAAAAGAGACCTCCTGTCTTGACTATGAGGGTTCCTAAGAGTGGTAATTCATGAGAGAAACTGGTTTCCCTGAGGCTTTGATATCCTCGGTGAATATACATAGAATTAGTCTTGCTTATCCAAAAAATCTACTAAAGTTGAAGTAAAATATAAAGTTCTGAAACAAAAGAAAATTGTATTAAAGCATTGGAAACATTTTAGTTACAAACCGTTAGTTAAGAAACAAAATTCTTGTGCAAAACTGCATGGCCATAGTGTAAATTTTTTTAAAAAAATGAAAGTCTTAAGTAAGTTATGTTTCTATGTCAAACTATTCATGTCTGCCTATTTGCTCAAATTGTTGGGGTTAAATATGCAGTTATATAAGTAATGTATATTTCTAGAACCTGAATTAAACTAAACAGTATATAAAATAATGCAATTATAAGTAACATCAATGCGTTGTGTCTCTTTGTCTAACTCTATTTGTGTCTGCCTATTTGGTCAGTGTATATCTTCATACATCAGGATGATAATATCAAATTAACAAATGAAAATTCTTAAATGAGCTCCATTCAAATTGTTAAAAATTAAATATGCAGTTATATACGTGAATAAATATTCCTGGAACCCAAATTAGATGAAGCAGCATGGAAAGGTCATATAGAAATCTTATTGTAGGAACTATTGGGAAAGGGCCTTCTCTTTGCAAGAGCTTTGAAGAAGGAACTAAGTGTGGCTGATTAAAACTGTTGGAGAAAATACGGCTCTTACTGGGACATGGAGACTGATTGACCATAAGCAAAGAATTTATTGAGAAGCTCTCCCAATGGAGGGGAAATGAAGAACAGACTTCAAACCCCCCACCAGTATGGTGGGGGTCTGAAGAGAGACTTCAGCCCACTCCTGGAAGGGGGGACTTGAATTTATACAGAACTTCCCTAGGTGGGGAAATGATAGTGGGAGGGGTTTGAGGGTCTGAGTGAGGTAGTGGAAGGGGGTGGAGGGAGTCTATGGCTTTTTGGGAATACTGCAGGAGCAAATGTTTCTTTTGATCTGTAGGGTTTTAAAGCATTGTAAATAGTGAAGGTTTCTGTCTCCATTTCCCTCTGATATGCAGGTAGAGGTAGTAAAAATTTTCATCTCCCTCTGATAAGCAGATGGTGAAGATCTCTATCTCCATTTACTCCTGTCTCTATGGGGTTCCTTTATTTAACCTGTGGGAAAGTGCCACATGGGGGAGGGGGTTTACCTTTTTCCCAATGCATATCAGGGGAAACTGAGGTACAGCTTGTTAATTATTACAAACCTCTAACAAAAACTATCTTCTAGACCAGGGAATTAAAAATCAGTTTGCACTGTAATTACTCAGTTTAAATCTTTTAACAGCCTTAAAATAAGGGTGGTTAATAATTCTATTACCAAATTTCAGTAAGTAAAAAGGGTCCATAAAAGCTATAAAAAATCTTTTCTAAATTATGATTAAACAAATTATACAACTATAATATATTTTGGAATCTAGTAGTCAGTATGCTTTTAAAATTATTCAGTCTCAGAACTTAAATGAAGAAAAGAAGTTTTAGCCTCCTGTAAAAAAAGAAAGAACATTTCTTGCATAAACTATAATGGTTTCAATTTTTTTAAGCTCCCTTGGTTTATAAAATACCCATTAAATAAATTAACATTATATGTACAAAATCTTTGGAGTAATGAAAATTGTAATTTCATGTTAATGAAATTAAGGTAAAGAAGAAAATTGTAGATATGCTCTCTTAAATAAATAAAGTGAACTTCTTTGGTTGGTAATTGTAATTAGTTAAATATAAGGTAGCTAGTCTATGTGGTTGTGGTCAATTATAAAGAGTCTGTAAAAGCATCTTCCAAACTGAAGCATTTAAACGGTTCTAGTTCTAGAAGCCATTGTTGACTAAAAACCTGGATTGGTGTTGATGGCAAAGAATAACTTTGTGAAAATAAAACCTGTCTGAAGGTCACTGCAAGGTGCATATTTAAGTAAATGGTAATGAAAAGTTACCTTAATTCTATTGGGAATCTTCCATTTTCATTTTAACAATGAAAAATAGTTTTTTTTTCTTCTACTACTAAGGTAAAATGCCTGCTAGTATCTTCATGGTAAAAGTGTAAAAAAATAAACAAAGTTATTTGATATATAATGTGTTGTAATAAAAATGTTTAAAAATATATAAAACAACCACACCATGGAGCCTAGAGTGCCTACAACTGAAAGCAGGAGGTTTGCATCCAGTAACCATGTGGAATCTGAGCCTCCTCTTGACATAGAGGTGCAATGGACACAACCAATCCAAGGACCTCAGAGAAAAGGTGGCATTGGAGTGGAGTGGGAAAAGTGGACATGGTGGCTGATGGGTATGGGGAATGGCAGGAAGAGACGAGATGTGGAGGCGCCTTTGGGACTTGGAGTTGCCCTGGATGGTGCTTCAGGGGCAATCACCGGGCATTGTAAATCCTCCCAGGGCCCACTGGATGGAATGGGGGAGGGTGTGGGCCATGATGTGGACCAATGACCATGAGGTGCAGAGATACCCAGAGATGTACGTACCAAATGCAATGGATGTGTCATGATGATGGGAGTGAGTGTTGCTGGGGGGGGGGGGGGAAGGGTGCGGTGGGGGTAGTGGGGTCGAATGGGACCTCATATTTTTTTTAATGTAGTATTTTTACAAAATCAATTAAAAAAAAGTTAAAGAGAAAAAAATATATATATATATAATCAAGGGATAAACTTTAACATTGTAAAACTCTCTTGTCATCCAAGCCAAGCCTCGAATACATTACAAGTTGCCTCTCCATGTAAGTTGTTGACTAGGCTGGTCACTGACCCCTCAAATAGGAATATTTGCTATATCCACCTCTGGTTCTGCTCCTGAAGTTGACAGAAACTAAGTTGCAGTTTCAAGCTCCTGCAAGCAGCCAGTGATGGCTCAGTACAACCAAGCGTGCAATGGATATTGCCTCCAGACTGTCACTGTTCCATAGTACCAGAAAGCACTGAGCACCAGGCCAGTAAAATACTGGAAACTCTCTCTAGGATCAACAATGCCGTGACTTACTCACTGTGTAAAGAACATGCTAAGTAGAGCCATGATTACCAGGATACTGTAAGTAAAACTTAAACACAATTGGCATTATGGCTTGCTCCCATGGAGAGATAACATATAAGATATTACAAACTTGAAACTTAAAACTATTAATTGCAACTCAGAATCCTTACATATTAAGTAATATGTTATTAATATTAAGTGCTTTACTTTTATCCTGTTCTAAATATATGCCTAATAATTATAATATTATCTTTTCTATTCTGGATCAGGTACAAAGGTACATTAGACATGTTAAATTCCTGGTAACTTAATTTTCTAAATAGTTAATAAACATGTCTATAAAATAAGGTGGTGGTCTTAGCTGAAAACAATGGGGCCACCAGGGGCTTGCAGGTAGCTGGTTAATTGGTGCCAGACTCAGCCACCCTACTACTCTACTGTATTCTACTGTGTAGCAAAACGAGGCTTGCTTGCTAGTGATGGGTCACCTACTGAACAGTCAAAATTACCAGAAACTATTCAATTAAAGCCAAAATGAAAAAAAAGTTTATTCTGTAGTTCTGATCACTCCCACAGCTTAAAAAAACCTGAGGAAATTTCCAACTTGGTGCACTAATCCTGAATGCAACCAACTGCCCAAAAGGTGCCAATTCACCAGAAGCACCTGATAGAGCACATGAGTGCCAGTCATTAAACAGCATGAAATACATCTTCAGAACAATTATAAGTACCTAATACTGTTATCTATTACAATTTCTCTCTGAAAATAATTATATATATGAAAATAATTATATATATATTATATATATGTATAAAATAATTTTCTCCACTAACTTTTAAAAGGGGTGCCATTTTATAGGCACCTAACCTTGTCTACCTCTGTAATCCAATGTCCTCTTTTAAAAACAAGTATTCCAAAAATTTTAATTGTGTTTCTTTCAGAATGAACATCTTATTAACCATATGAAAACTTCATCCAGCTTCATCCAGAATGCCAGATCCATTTTCCTCCAGTCAAAATAAAGTAACAAAATTTTTATACCTTGTTAGGTAATGACTACAACCCATGGCCAGCAGGAAGTAGTTATAGAAAAAATATCATCTCCCTTCAGCACCCCTTTAAGATTAAAGGTGTAAACTCTTTAAGGGTAAAATAAAATTAATAGATGGATCTGGATGTGAAATCCACATTAAGTGCCAGTAGGCCCCAGGATGACTGCTGGGCCGCCCCCCCCCCACCTCCAGAATTCTACTATCCAGGATGAGAACTTCTTCTGAAAACAGGATAAACCCCGAATGTTACCCAGGAACTTTGTCTTTGGGCCCTCATTGGGAATTTGATAAGTGAGATAATCAATCAAAACAATGAACAGCCACCCACCTCATAACTCCAACAATAATTATGCCAAAGCTTAGCAAGATAAGCAGGCAAAAGCGGGAAAATGATGTAGGCAATGCGCGGGGGGGGGGGGGGGGGGAGGGGGAGGGGCGGGGGTCTGTTCGTCTCTTCATAGATAACCTGACTGATCTGTGCATTTGGGACAGTGAGAACTGCAGTCCTGTCCTTGGTAACTATGGCAACTCCAGTCCCAGAGAAACAGTTTAGCAATGCAAACTCTAAAAACTTTAAATATTTGGGGAAAATGCAAACCAAATATGCTAAAAGCTTATTTAGAATGTATGAAATCCATGCTAAAAGTTTACCTAGGATATGAAAAATATATGTTAATTCAAGCTTATTAAGCACTGAAATGAAGAACCATTTGGCCCTTCCTCTGTATAAAAAGGATTCAAAAGGCTTGTTCAGGGCTTGGATCATGAATGAGAAGCTCTGAGCCCAGTGGGTTGTAAATAAATCCTTTTTCCTTCCCAAAATTATTCCTGAGTCCTGGCCTTTCTATACACAAATAATTGAACCTCTCTTGACTTCTACAACACTAGTACAAATACGAGAATGTTTTATGAAGTAGAACAAATGGACATCACTATTACAAGGTGGTAAGAATATGATGATGCATGTGAAAATACAATTAATATAAAGTATGACTATAGTTAACAGCAGTTTCAAAGAATATACTTTATCAATTAATGCTGAGGATCAATAATAGAAGAGTGTGGGATTTTTTTTTGGACTAAAGAAAATGCTAAAAAATTAACTGCACAACTCTGTGATGAATGTGAGAGCCACTGAGTGTACACTTGCCTGGATTGTACAAGGCATGGGACTGTATAACTCAGTGAACCCTGTGGTTCATGATGGACTGTGGTTAATAGTACAAATATAGTTCTCTCATGTATTATAACAAAATACAATACTAATGCATGGTATTAATAATACGGAGGTGTATGGAAAAATATACTAAATATAACTATATGCCATAGCTATTAGAATATTTTGATGATGTTCTTTCATAATCTGTAACACACATTCCACAACAATGGAAGGTGTTCTGCACATCATGTGTGATTATATTGTAAGCTCACAACTTATCTAATTATAACTTACTAGAATCCTTTATAAGGGAATGTAATTTAAACAGTCAGATAAATAAAAAGCCCAAATTGGAGCAGCCAGAAGATGAAATCAATAGAACCCAGAAGAGAAGAGAGAGATGAGGAGACACTGCCATGTGCCTTCCATGTGACAATCTAAGGACTAAGGATTACCAATATCCAGCCCCAGAATACCACAGTCCTTAAAAAGAAAGTATTGCCTTGATGATGCCTTGATTTGGACATTTTCCTGGCCTCAAAACTGTGAGTAAATAAATTCCCATTTTTTAAGCTGAACCATTTCATGTTATTTCCTTGAGCAGCCAAGGAATGTAAAACAAATATTAATTATTTAAGGAATTAATGAATGCCCTGTTTTTGATTTCCAATTTGATACTCACCTTCTTAGAGAAGCAAGGCCTAGACTAGTGGATCTTAATGTCTGTCCTTCGACCAGCAGCATCAGTATCAACTGGGAATTTGCTAGCAATGCAAATGAACAGGACTTGCTCCAGAACAACTGAATTAAACTCAAGGTTAGGCCCAGCAATATTGGATGTATAATGCACCAGATGATCGTGATGCAAGCTCAAGTTTCATATCTTCTGATCAGGAAGTAATGTGGCCTCTAAATGTGATTCAATTTTCTGGGGGCTGAGTTGGAGCCTTTGAAGCACTTTCTGGCATCTGTATGTTGGAATTTCAGAGAAATCCAAAACAGGAGTCCAATGGTGAGTTGATCTCCATGCACATCTTTCATTCCTATTTCTCCAAAACAGTGACAACAATCTTAGAAATTCAACACTGGTTTCACAGACCTTATACCAGTGGGCTTTTACCTAGATGAATTAAAGTCCGATGAAAGACAGACCAGCTATAGCTGGAGACATGAAATCTAGGATGTGATCTGGATTTAGTGCCACTATGCAGAGGCAGGGTTAGTGGTCTTAACAGTCATGCAGAGCTCTTCAAAGAAGATGTTAGACTAGAAAGACATGGGACTCTCTTCTCCTTCAGAAAAATAGCTAGAGGACAAGCTGAAACAGTCTAGAAAAAAGATCTTCTAGAGTTTTAGACACTAGGCAAAGCCTGGACACCCCGCAGAGGAGTGAGGGACAAAGGAGGGAAATTGTGACAACAGAACTGTGAGTTGAAACCAGTGGCTGCTGCTGCTGGTACCATCCCCCACACTAAAGACATTTTAGAATTCTTAGGCATCTGGGCCTGTTACTACAGACAAAAGGGTCTCCAGGGATCTACCATCCCATGAAAGGAGAGAGAGAGGAACACAACCTAAGGCTGACTAATCTTCTGACCCACAAATTTGGTCTGCTGTGTCCCATCAACCCTTCCAGGCCAAGTGGAACCACACAGTGGTTTGCATTGGGAGCAGGCACAGGACTGGAGAAATCCAAACCTCGCAATCTCCCTGTCTTCTAGCAGGCACTGATTGTTGAGGACTCCCCAGGAAAGGGGAGAGAGAGGTACACAGCCTAAGGCTGACTCAGTTTTTGACTCACAAATTTGGTCTGCTGTGTCCCAGGAGCCCTTCCTGGCTGGGTGGGGTCACACCATTGTTTCCTTTGGGAATGGGCAAGGGCCTAAAGATATACAACCCTCAATCTCCTTCCCTGCTAACTGGGACTGATTGTTGAGGACTCAGAGGGGAGTGGAAATACTTCTTAGCCAGGAAAAGGGAGGGGGCTGCCAGAGAAAGCTAGAAAAGTCTCTCAGAGAAAGTTTGAATTAAAAGTCTCCTAGCCTCCAGGGAGGAAACTCTATCACATTGATCCATCTGTGTCTCTGTGCACCAACAAATACACACCAACCAGGCATTAAACTGAGATGTGCCAAAGATCTACTGGCAGACCAAGGTAGTACATGTGAGATAATTAAAAATTAGTAGGAGAGTCTTTTTCTGGCCTCTATAGCCTCCTTCCCCAAGGCCCTAGGAAGTGAGTCTATAACCAATTACTGGGTCCAGAGTCCAGTTTTAAGCAACCAGCAGGGATAACGCTAAAATTCCAGGTCGAGCCAAGAATCAAAGAGCAGTGGTAATACAAAGCCTCTGGCCACTAAATCCCTACAAAAGAGAAAGAAACACAGCATCTGAGTAAACTACATCCTAATCAGATGCCTAGACATCAGCAAAAAATTACAAGCCATACCAAGAAAATAGAGGACATGGCCCAAGAAAAGGAAAATATCAAAGCCCCAGAAGAGACGTGGAATTTGAGAGAACTAATCAGCAAGATGCACAAAAATTTCCAAAATCAAATTAATGAGATGAAAGACAATACGGTTAAAGAGATAAATGACATCAAGAAGACAATGAGTGAGTGCAAAGAAGAATTTGAAATCCTGAACAGAAAACCAACAGAGCTCAAGGGAATGAAAGACAGAATAGGTGAGATAAAAAATATATTAAAGACCTCTGTCTCCACATCAGTGATATAATTTCTTCCATTGCTAGAGTCACAATAATTCTATAGTAGAATACCAGTAAGTCCACTCCAATCCATATTTTATTACTCCATTCTGAGGACCCTGGGATGGCGATGTCCACTACTCCATCTCAAAATGGAGAGGGGGCTTAAATCCCACATGGCTTATGGGTGGAATTCTCCAGCTTGCAGCTGTGGACTCTCTCAATTCCCTGGTGTGGTGGTTGACCATCCTCACCTCCCTGTTAGCTTACCTGGGTAAGTCAAATGAACTGGAGAGTAGGTGTTATAACTTTGCTGAGCTCAGTGGCCGTGGGAGTTGCTGAAGGCAAGGAGAGGGAAAAAGAGGTGTGATATTGGGGCATTTTCAGGACTTAGAGTTGTCCTGAATGATATTTCAGAGACAGATGCAGGACATTAAATATCCTGCCATAACCCACTGCATGGACTGGGAGAGAGTGTAAACTACAACATAAACTATAATCCATGCTGTGTAGCAATGCTCCAAAATATACTCATCAAATGCAGTGAATGTACCACACTAATGAAAGAAGTTGTTCATGTGGGAGCAGTAGGGGTTGTTGGGAGTAGGGTATGAGGGAACCTCTTGTGTTTCTTAATGTAACGCTTTGTGTGATCTATATCTTTTTTAAGAAGATGAAAAAGGTTACAAAACACACAATAAAGACATACAACAGCAGGCTCAAAATGATAAAAGAAAGAATGACTGATACTAAGACAGAACAGCTAAAAATGAAGACAGAAAAGAACTGAGAGACAAAAGAACGGAAAAAATTAAGCAGTGGCTCAGAGAGTTGAATGACAACATGAAACACAACAACGTACATGTCATAGGAGTTTCAGAAGGAGAAGAGATCTTCTTCACCTCCCTGTTAGCTGGCCAGGGTAAGTCCAATAAACCAGACGGTAAGAGTTGCAAGTCTGCAGAGGCTCAGGGCCTGGTTGTCACATGAAGAGTCCAGAGATTCAGGTCTCCTGAGTATACACCAACCCAAACACCAACCAAAGGCCTGGTAAAAGAAACAGAAGAGGCATGTGTAGAAACATCATATCTGAATCCAACATAATCACACTCAGGAACACAAATTCCAAAGTAGGGCCAACTGACATGGCCCTGAAATCCAGAGCCATTTTCTATGACCATAGAACCTGTGGGTCTCCATAGCCCCCAGGACAACCAGTACCTGGGTTTCTATCTACTTTGGCTCTCTCTGGTACCCTGCTGAGGCATGCCTAAGCATTACCCCTCTGATGACCACCCGACTCTTTTTCGGAGACTCATAGCCATATAAACTAATTTGTCCTTTCCATTTCCCCCTTTTATCCAAGGTCAAAAAGCAGTTTTTAACACACTGGGTGGAATGGGAAAGAATATAGACTACAATGTAGACCACTGTCCATGTGGTACAGCAGTGCTCCAAAATGTATTCACCAGGTGCAGTGAATGTGCCATGATGATGCAAGAGGTTGTTGATGTGGGAGGAGTGGGTCGCAGGGGGTGGGGGTATATGGGGACCTCATATTTTTTAATGTAAATTTTAAAAGAAAATAAAGAAGAAAAAAATCCAGAGAAATCGTCTTGGAAAGGCAAAAAAAAAAAAAAGAGAGAGAGAGAAAGAAGAGAAGGGAAAAGGGACAGAAAGAATATTTGAGAAAATCATAGCTGAAAATTTCTCAACACTCGTGAAAGAAATGAACTTACATGTCCAAGAAGTGCACCATACCCCAATCAGAATAAATCTGAGTAAGCCTGCTCCAAGGTACATACTATTCAGAATATCAAATGTAAAAGAGAAAGAGAAAATTCTCAGAGCAGCAAAGGAGAAGAAAACGATCATGTACAAGGGATGTCCAGTAAGCCTTGGTGCAGATTGTTCTACAGAAAACACAGAGGTGAGAAGACAGTGGTACAATACAATTAGGATACTGGAAGAGAAAAACTGCCAGCTGAGAATTCTTTATCCAGCAAAACTGCCCTTCAAATATGAAGGTGAGTATAAAATTCATAAAAAGAAAGTAAGAGAGTTTGCAAAAAGAATGTACCTTTGCAGGAAATATTAAAAGAAGCCATAGAACTTGAAATAAAAAGACAGGAGAAAGAGGCTTGGAGGAGAGTATAGAAGAAAGAATGAAAGAAAGGATAACCAAAAGAGTAAAAAGACAGACAAAAATATGATATGACATATGAAAACCAAAGAATAAAATGGTGGAAGTAAATAGTGTGTTTACAGTAATATCATTGAATGTGAATGGATTAAACTCCCCTATCAAAAGATAAAGCTTGACAGAATGGATTAAAAAACATGAGACATTCATATGCTGATTACAAGAGACTCACCTTAGAACCGGGGATACTAAATGGCTAAAAGTGAAAAGTTGGCAAAAGATATGCCATGCAAATAGTAACCAAAAAAAGAGCATGAATAGCTATACTAATATCAGACAAAACAGACTTTAAATGCAAAAAAGTTATGAGATACAGAAAGTCATTATATATTAATAAAAGGAACAATCCACCAGGAAGATCTAATAGTCATAAATATCTATACACCTAATCAGGGTGCCCAAAAATACATGAGACAAACTCTGGGAAAACTGAAGGAAGAAATAGACATCTCTACAATAATCGATGGAGACATCAACACCCCACTCACATCATTAGATAGAACAACTAGACAGAAGATCAACAAGGAAACAGAGAACTTGAACGATATGATGAGTTAGGCCTAGCAGAGATACACAGATACACAGAAGACTGCATCCAAATTCAGCAGGTTATACATTCTTCTCAAGTGGCCATAGATCTTTCTCCAGGATAGGCCATATTAGGGCACAATGCAGCTCTCAATAAATACAAAAAGATTGAAATTATACAAAGTACCTCCTCAAATCACAATGGAATGAAACTGGAAATCAATAATAGACAGGAAAAAAGTAAATTCATAAATGTTTGTAGACTGAACAACACACTCCTAAATTACCATGCAGAAAACAATCAACACCTTTCTAATGAAAGTAAAATATCAGCTTACAAAATGGGAGAAAGTATTTGGAAACTTAACAAAAACACAAAAAATCCAATTTAAAAATGTGCAAAAGACTTGAACAAACGTGTCTACAAACAATATATAGAAATGTACAGAAAACACATGGAAATATGCTCAACATCATTAGCAATCTAGGAAATGCTGTGAATGCAATTAACAGCAAATAAATATATATCTGAATATGATTAAAAAGAAAATGTTAGAATATGGTAACAGAATATACCTTTTTAAAAAATCCATGAAAGTACACTACAAAAACAATGAACCCTAAGTTAAACTGTAGACTTTAATTAAGAGTACAATTATAAAAATGTGCTATTATCAATTGTAACAAATGTTCAACACCAGTGCCAAGTGTTTTTGGGGTGGTATATGGGAATCCGTATATTCATGATTGCTTTGTAAATCCGCAACATCTCTCATAAAGAAAAAAGCACAAGAATATACCATTTCACACCTATTAGAATGGCTGCTAATTAAAAATAGGAAAATACAAGTGTTGGAAAGTATATGGAGAAATAGGAAGACTATTCATTGCTGGTGGTTCTTCCTCAGAAAGTTAGGTATACAATTGCCATATGACCCAGCAATCCCACTATTAGGTACACACCCAAAAGAGGACACAAACAGATATTTGCATGCTGATGTTTATAGCAGCATTATTCACAATTACCAAAAGATGAAAGCAACCCAAGTGTCCATCAACTGATGAATGGATAACCAAATTGTGGTATAAACATGCAGTATAATATTATTCTGCCATAAAAAGGAATGGAGTTCTGATATATGTGACAATATGGATGAACTTTGAAGGCATCATGTTGAATGAAAAAAGCCAGACACAAAAGGACAAATATTTATTATCTCATTGATATAAAATAATTCAAATAAGAAAACTCAGAGTCAGAACCCAGAATATAAGTTACCAGGGGATAGGGTGGGAATAGTGAATGGGAAGTTAAGGCTTAAAATGTACAGGTCCCTATTTGGAGTGATGGAAATGGTTTTGGTAATGAATGATAGTGATGGTAGCACAACACTGTGAACGCAATTAACTACACTGAAATATATCTTTCAATGTGGATAAAAGGAGACATGTTAGATTTTATATATGGTAACAGAATAATTCTTTTTAAAAATCCATGGAACTATACTACACAAATAGTGAACCCTAAGTAAAACCATGGACTATAGTTAATAATACAATTATAAAAATGTGCTTTCATCAATTGCAGTAAATGATCCACACCAGTACAAGGTGTTAACAATAGGGTATTATATGGGAATCCTGTATTTTATGCATGATTGATCTTTAAAACCAAAACTACTTCTCTAATTAAGTAAAAAAGACCATAGACCCCAAATTCAGAGTTCATGTGAACTCAACTAAATAAAATTCTGGGTCAGTGGAAGGTCCTATATTTCCAAGTAGGAGTAATTAGGACAATTGTTTTGTCTGTAAATGGGTAGAATGAGGACAAAGCAGGAAATTTGTTAAGAAGCTATTTTTGCATAGCAAGTATACTGTTTTTATTTTTATTTTTTAGGAGCTACTGGGGATTGAACCCAGGACCTTGTACATGGGAAGGAGGTGCTCAAACACTGAGCAAAACATATAGCTTTAAATTAAATTGTTTCTCTGGGGTTTGGGAGGTGACTAGTGGAGATTATGAGTAGGCTAAAGCCATACCCCTGCCCTGATGCCAAGTTATATGTTTCTCCCTGGCTGGCACTAAGTTCTTTTGACCAGTAATGACTAATCATCTACAAAAATGGGCAGAAGAATTATGCTGCAGTAAGAAGGAATGAAATTGGGACACAATGACAAAGATGACTCTTGAAGACTTTATGCTAAGAGAAATAAGCCAGACACAAAAGGACAAATATTTCATGGTCTTACTAATATGAACTAAACATGACAAATAAATGCATGGAATGAAAATCTAGAGTATACATTATTAGGAGGTAAGAGGAATGCTGAGAAGGACTACTGATGCTTAATGTATGTAGAAGTTTTAATTAACTTGACTGGAACAGTGTGGAAATGGATAGAGTTGATGGTAACATACTATAGTGAGTAGCAGCTGGTTTATAAACAAGACTGTGACTGAAAGGGGTAAACTAGGGATGTAAATGTCAATTGAAAGAAAGGTAGAGAATAATCTAAGAACTGGATAGTAAAGTCAACCCAGAGGTAGATAATTGTGGTTAATAGTACAAATGCAAGAATGTCCTTCTGTGAACTAGAATGGATTTACATCACTATTACAGGGTGGTGGGAATGTGGGGAAGCATGGGGAAAATGCAATTAATGCAACCTATGGACTAAAGTTAACAAAAATACCTTAAATTCTTGCATCAATACCAAAGATGTACTTTGTTAATGATAGGAGAGTATGGAAAAAATATGCCAAATGTATGCTAAGGACCATAGTCAGTGGTAATAGTCTGATGAAATTATTCATAATCTGTAACAAATATTCCATAACAGTGTGGTGTGTTGGTGAAGGGGTGTTGTATGGGAATTCTACACATGTGCATGATTGTTTTGCAAGTTCACAGCTTCTGTAATAAAAATATTTTTTAATGGGTAGGAGAAAGTGTACAGAAGGTCCAAAAGGTGAGATGGCAAAAATTTCCAGCTATAGGAATTTCCAGGGAAGAGGGTAGAGTATGGAGAACCAAGACTCAGCCCTTCCATAGAAACAACTGTTAAAGAGGAAGGAACTGTCTGAAATGATTGTTTTGAAACTCCAGAGGCCAGAAAAACACTGTACAGCATCCAGGTAATAGCAAGAGGAAAAGGCTGATAAATTACAAATGATGGCAAAGAATGTAAATTGCTCTCTCTGTGCCATGGCTACTGGTGCCCATTCCCCACTCTCACAGCAGGCCACTGTGGGGTCCAGTCACTCACCAGCTGCTGATGACAGAAAGGGACATAAAAATCCTTTTCCCCAAGAACAGGGGTGTGCATAGCTGATCACTGATCATGACATTGGATTAGCAAATTCAGATTGCAGGGTCCTAGTTCTGAGGGCAGCTATTGTTTCTACACACCATGGAAAAAGTTTGCAACAGACATTGTTTCCAACCTGGCCAGCAGCAATTGTTTCAACCCTCCCCTGAGAGTGATAGAGGCAACAGATTTTATAATGCAGGGCTTCCTCAGGGTTGTGGGTGAAAGTTAACTGAAAAGCTCCCATTTGAAGCAGGCCAGGAAAGCTCAGTTTTGGGATGCCATCGGAGAAGTTTTTGGCACCCTTCCTCACCTCCTCCACAGGACACTTTGAAACCCAACTGTGTCCCCTTCATGGTTCCTTGACCATGTTGTGGCTGGGAAACACTCGTTGGGAAAATCTTCCCAGGGCTAACCCTCCTCCAAGAATTTGCCCTCCAGGCAAAAGGAGCATGAGAAAATGAAAGGTTGGTAAAAAAATTATGGAAGGAGACAGTCTGGGGCAAAATACTGACAACTTCAGATACCCAAGAGTGGGAGGTTTGTCCCCTGGGAATCAAAGGGGACAACAAAACACCTCTAAAAAGGGAAATTCCAAAACAATAGACAAGAAAAAGCCCAGGATAAGACAGAGGCCCAGTTCATTCACCTTGGGCAGAAATTACTGATAGGAGCTTTGAAGCTCAAGAAAATATCTTATCACCAGGTGGTTATAAAACCAAGAAACAGACACCTCAGAGAATAAATCCCAGAGTCAACATTTTAAAATATAAACTATACAGTGTGCAAGAAAATAATACAGGATAAAGAAACAGGAAATGATGGTCCATCCAAAGGAATAGGATAAAAATATAGAAAACACCAATGAAGAAAATGAGAATGTGGACATAATAAGCAAATACTTCTTTATAAAATGGTCTTGAAAATGCTTAAGGAGGTGAAAGAAAGTAAACCGAATGTACTACAGGACATAAGGAAAACAATGAATGAAAAGTATGAAAGTCTAAGTAAAGAGATAGACATTTTAAAAGCCAACACAGAGAGCTACTGGAGTTGAACACCGTGACAACTGAGCTGAAAAATGCCCACTCATGTTTCAAGAGCAGACTAAATTTGGCAGAAGGAAGAATCAGTTAACTTAAATACAAGACACTTGAAATGAGCCAGGCTGAGGAACAGAAAGTAAAAAGAAATATTAAAAGACAAAATAGCCTCAGATAGCTATGGGACACCATTAAGCACACCAATATACATATGATGGAAGTCTCAGAAGGACAAGAACGAGAAAGGGGCAGAAGGAATACTCAAATTAATAATGACAGAACTTCCCAAACTTAGCAAAAGATGGGAATTTGCACATCCAAGAAGCTTAGAGGGCATCAAACAGGAAAAACATGAAAGAATACACCCCCATCATATAAAGATAACACCATCAAATGCAAAGGACAAGGAGGGAGTTCTGAAAGCTGACAGCATAAAACAAAACATGTTACACAAAAGGAAGTCCAAACAAGATTCAGTGGCAAAATCTCATCAGAAACCATGGAGACACAAAGGCACTGGGTTGAAATACATAAGGAAAACAACTGCCAACCAAGAATTTTATATCCGGTGAGACTCTCTTTCAAAAAGAAAGGAGAGATTAAGACATTCTCAGATAAACAAACCTGAAGGAGAACATCACCACTAGATATGCCCTACAAGCATTCTGCCATGTGACGAAGATGGACACTAATCTCCACATTCCCCTCCAACATCTACCGTCTCCCAGAGGTCAGCTGTGGGCAACCAGGCATAGGGCTTATCTCTTTCCCAGTCTCCTCTCTCATTCTCGGTTGCTCTGCTTTCTTCCTGAGTTCAGCTGTGAGCTAACAAGCATACCAATTTTCCCTCCCTGGACCTTGGCTCCTTAAGTCCCTCAGAGCTTCTGTTTTCCTACAATCCTCTCTCTAAAATGACAGGATCAATATAATATGGTGGCTCTGTTTGCCAGTGTTTCTGTCTCTCTGTGTGTCTCCATTTATATCAGCCCAGCAAGAGGGCAGAGACTCAACCTGAGTCATAACTCACTGACTGTCCATTTGAAAGAGTCTCACACCCACCAGGAATGGATTAGTTGAAAAACATAATCTTTTTCTTTTTGGGATTCATAAAAGAACTTCAAACTGTCACATTCCACCATCTGAACCCCAAAATGGTATTCTGTACCTGTGCAAAATATATTCATTACATCATAATATTTCAAAAACCTTAAATTATTTCAGTAGCAATGCTAAGGACAAAATCTCCTATAAATTACTTATAGGCAAAAACAGTTTGTCCTGAGGTAGAAATTCCCCTCCAGCTATAAACCTTTGAAATTTAGCACACTAGTGATCTCCTTCCAATATACAAAGGAAGGACAGACATAGGATAAATATTTGCATTACCATAATAATAAATTGGAATTAAACAGGTGTCATGGGTCCCAAATAGTTCCAAAACCCTGAAGGACATACTCCATTATATTTCAAAATTTGACAGTCATCCTTAGAACAATGTTTTCTTCACCATGGGGCTTCATGGGGGCCCACACTTGCCATGGGCTTGCCCAATTGTCATACTTTCAATTCCACCCTCTTCAAGCATCTGGGTGGTGACCAAGCTCCAGACCTCACCTCCAAGAACATTGGGGTGATGGCCACATTTTCTCCAATCTCTGGTATACAGTTTCAACCCCCTTAGTACAGTGGAGCACTGGCAACATTCTCCCTAATCTCTAGTATAAAGGACCAAACCCCTCAGAGCATTGGGGTGGGAACCTAATGCTCCCCAACCTATGGGGAACAAACCCAACCCTGTCAGAACAGTGTGGTCATGACCTAATTCTTTCCAACTACTGGGGAATGTGCCTCATCCTCTCCTTAGCCTGGGACAGTCAAATTCTCCCTGAACAATGTGCTGGAATGTTCACCCTCTTCAAATGCTTGGGCAAATTCACCCTTTCCACCCACATGGGTGGGGTCCCACTGCGGGCCTGAGAAGATGCCACAAGTCCAGGTCTCAGCTTCCATGGTTTTCTTCTTGAAGTGGTTTCTCCTTCAACTTCACCCTTTCCTACTCCTTTTATTCCAGGATGACAGTGATTTCTTTCACACACATCTCACAAAAAACTTTTTGGTTTTGCATGCAGTTTACAGGGGTCCAAGCCATCAGACAGTATGACTTTCTACATGTTCTTCCTGGCTAACTGCATTTCAATTCTGACTAAAATTTCCAAGTTTAATTAAGTCCTCACAAGGGGCACTATGTTCTGGGGGTTTGTTTTCCAGAAGCTGGGGATTTCTGAAATCATGAATCTCTGGTTTCTTTGTTGCAAGCAATTTAGTTCTCAGCTTATCTCTTTCCTCTACCATTTTTTAAATAAGATGTAAGGAGAAAACAGGCCACATTTTCCACATTTACTTTGGAAATCTCCTCAGCTAAATGTCCACACTCATCATTTTAAAATTCTGCCTTTCATCTAAAAATCAGGAGTCAACTTTGCCAAGTTCTCTGCCACTGAAAGCAAGAATCTCTTTTTTTTTTTCAGCCATCATTTTTGTCTACAGCCTCATCAGAAATAACTTTAGGGTCCATCTTCCTACCAATAGTCTTTTCAAAGCAATATAGGCCTTTTCTAACAAGTGTCTCACACTTCCTTTTAAAATTACCACTTAACCATTTATAAGTCCATTCCAACATTTTGGGTAATTATAAAGAGCAGCACCCCATTCCCCTGCTACCAATTTCTGTCTTAGTTTGCCAAAGGACTGCTGATGTAAAATACCATAAATGGGTTGGCTTTTATAGTGGGAAATTTTATTGGGGGAAAGCTTACAGTTCCAATATTGTGAAAGGTCCAAATGAAGGCACCATCAGTGATGCTTTCTCACAAAAGTCAGCTACTTTTGAGCTTAGCACCCTGCCATATGGTGAAGATGGACACCATGCATAGGGCTTGTTTCTTCCCAGGTCTTCTATCTCAGTCTTGTGCTCTGCTTTCTTCCTGAGTTCAGCTGTGAGCCATCAGGCATATGGCTCATCTCTCTCTGGGCCTTGGCTCCTTGAGACCCTTGGAGCTTGTTTTCCTGCAGTCTTCTCTCTAACATGGCAGGATCAAAATAATTCTTGTGTGTATCTGTCTCTGTGTCCCAGCAACAGGTCAAAGACTCAATATGAGTAATGCCTCACTGACATATTCTAACTTAAATGGCTTCATGCCTGAAGGGATGGATTAGGTCGTAAATAAAATCTTCTTTTTGGGATTCAAAAAAGAACTTCAAACTGTCACAGCATACAACAGCAGATTTGAAAAGGCAGAAGAAAAGATCAGTGAGCTGAAATAATGTGTTTCTTAAATCAAACACACAGAAAACAGATAGAAAAAAGAATGGAAAAAATTGAAGAGGGTCTCAGGGAACTAAATAACAGAATGAGGCAAACAAAGATATGTGTCATTGGGGTCCCCAAAGGAGAAGAGATGGGAAAAGGGACCAAATGAATACTTGAGGAAATAATAGTCAAAAATTTCCTGAATCTATTGAAAGACATAGATATCCATGTCCAAGAAGTGCAACATACTCCAATTTGAGTAAATCTAAATAGACCTACTCCAAGCCATGTAATAATCAGAATGTCAAATTCCTAAGATAAAGAGAGAATTCCAAAAGCAGAAAGAGAAAAGCAATTCATCACATCCAAATGATGCCCAATATGATTAAAAGCTCATTTCTTATCAGAAACCATGAAGGCAAGAAGGCAGTGATATGATATATTTAAGATAATGGAAAAGAAGAAATTGTCAGGCAAAAATTCTATAGATGGCAAAAGTATCATTCAGGAATGGGGATGAGTTTAAAGAATTCAAAGAAAAACAGAACCTAAGAGAGTATGTCACCAAGAGATGAAGAAATACTAAAGGGAGTTCTGCAACCTGAAAGGAAAAGACAGGAGAGAGAGACTTGGAAGAGAGTATTGAAATGAAGATTATAGCAGTAAAAGTAACTAAAAGTGCAAAAAGGGTAGTGAAAATAAGATATAACAGATAAAATCAACGGGTAAAATGGAGGAAGTAAGTACTGCTTTTACAGTAAAAAGCACTGAATGTTAATGGAGTAAACTACCCAGTCAAAACACATACTGACCCCCATCAATGATGGTGATCATATGATTGGGAGGGAGTTATCCAGGGCATGTATACAGGGTACATAAAAATGATTGGATATTTTCATAGTAGTTACAGTTAAAAATAACAACTGAGGGAGTGCTGAGTTCCTTGCCAGGGGAACTCCATCACATTCCCCAATGGAACAGCAACATTCCCCAAACTGCAATGGCAAAGACCAACAAAGAAGGATGGTCCAACAATGAGCCCTTGAGACAGATCACTGTGCTAATGAGCCTGTGCACCTGAAATATGAACTAGGCCTAGAGTTGCAGGGTGCCTAAGAGTTACCTCCTGAGAGCCTCCATGTTGCTCAAATGTTGCCACTCTCTAGGCCAAACTCAGCATGTATATGCATTACATTCCCCCCAGCACAGGACATGACTCCCAGGCATGAGCCTCCTTGGTGCTGAGGGATTACTACCAAGCACAAACTGATGATGTAACAAGAAAAGGCCTTGAATAAAAGGGTCAACTCAGATCAGCAGAATATATCAGCCTACATGTAGGATCAGGTGTTAAAAACTGCTTTTTGACCTTGAATAAATGGGGGAAATGGAAAGGACAAATGAGTTTATATGGTTATGAGTCTCCAAAAAAGAGTTGGGAGGTCATCAGAGGGGTCACGCTTATGCACGCCTCAGCAGGATCCCAGAGATAGCCAAAGTAGATACAATCCCAGGTACTGGCTCTCCTGAGGACTACAGAGACCCACAGGTTCTATGGTCATGGCAGATGGCTCTGAAGTTCAGTGCCATGTCAGTTGGCACTACTTTGGAGTTTGTGTACCTGAGTGTGATGGAGTTGGACTCAGATGTGACCTTTCTACACAGCCTCTTCTGTCATTTTTACTAAACCTGTGGTTGGTGCTGGGGTTGGTGTATACTCAGGAGACCTGAATCTCTGGACTGTCCATTTGACAACTGGACCCTGAGCCTCAACAGACTTGCAACTCCTACCTTCTGATGCATTAGACTTACCCCGGCCAGCTAACAGGGAGGTGAAGAAGGTCAAACACCACAATAAGGAGCCGAGAATGCCTACAACTGCTAGCAGGAGATTTACATCCATCATCCATGTGAAATCTAAGCCCCCTCTCGATATAGAGTTGGAGTGGACATAACCATCCCAGGGTCTACAGGATGGAGGAATAGAGTATGGATTAGAGTGAGGTTACTGATACTCTACTATGAAACTATTGTGATTAGTAATGGAAGATACTGTAGCAATGATGTGGAGAAAGTGGCCATGGTAGCTACTGAGGGTAGGTAGAGGAAAGAAGAGATATGATGTAGGGACATTTTCAGAACTTGGTGTTGTCCTGGGTGGTACTGCAGGGACAGATGCTGGACTTTGTATGTCCTACCATGGCCCATTGGGTGGACTGGAGTAGAGTGTACACTACAATGTAAACCGCTATCCATGTGGTGCAGCAGTGTTGCAATGAATGTGCCATGATGATGAAAGAGGTTGTCGATGTGGGAGGAGTGTGATGAGGGGTGTGGGGGTATATGGGGACCTCATATATTTTTAATGTAACATTATAAAAATAATAAAGAGGGAAAAAAAGACATACTGGTGGAATGGATAAGAAATATTACCATTTACATGCTGTCAACAAGAGACTCATCTTACATCCAAGGATAGAAATAGATTGAAAGCAAAAAGGTTGGGAAAAAAAATATTCCATGCACAGTAACCAAAAAAAGAAAACCACAAAAATTGGGGTAGCTATATTAATATGGGATAAAACAGACTGCAAATGTAAAGCTGTTATGAGACAAAGAAGTACTTTATTAATAAAAGGGACAACCCACCAAGTAGAAATAACAGTCACAAACGTCCATGCACCTAACCAGGGTACCCCCAAAATACTTGAAGGAAGTGCTGGCAAAACTGAAAGGAGAAATAGACTTCCGTACAATAATAATCGGAGACTCTAATACACTGCTCACATCAAGGTATAGACCACATAGACAGAAGATCAGTAAGAAAATAGAGAACTTGAACAATTTAAGTGAACTACACCTAACAGACATATACAGAAAAATCCACCCCAATACAGCAATATACACAGTCACCACAATGATGGACCACAAAAGAGATCTCAAGAAATTTAAATAGAGGGAAACGGACTTTGGCCCAGTGGTTAGGGCGTCCATCTACCATATGGGAGGTCCGCGGTTCAAACCCTGGGCCTCCTTGACCCATGTGGAGCTGGCCATGCGCAGCGCTGATGCGCGCAAGGAGTGCCGTGCCACGCAAGGGTGTCCCCCGCGTGGGGAAGCCCCACACGCAAGGAGTGCGCCCCTGAGGAGAGCCGCCCAGCGCGAAAAGAAAAGTGCAGCCTGCCCAGGAATGGCGCCGCCCACACTTCCCGTGCCGCTGACGACAACAGAAGCAGACAAAGAAACAAGACGCAGCAAACAGACACCAAGAACAGACAACCAGGGGAGGGGGGGGGGGAATTAAATAGATAAATAAATCTTTAAAAAAAAAAAAGAAATTTAAATAGAAATTGGAAATCAATGACTATTGGAGGACTGGAAACTGCAGAAATACATGGAAGTTAAATAATCAGTGCTTCAAAGAAGAAATCACAAGAGATATCAGTAGGTATATAGAAATAAATGAAGAGGAGATTATAACATGTCAAAACTTATGGTATATAGCAAAGGCAGTGTTGAGAGGGAAATTTATAGCTCTAACTGCCTACATTAAAAAGGAAGAAAGCCAAAATCAAAGACTTATGTACACCCCTGGAGGAACTAGAAAATGAACAGAAAACTAATCTCAAAGCAAGAAAAAGGAAAGAAATAACAAAGAATAGAGCAGAAAAAGATAAAATTGAGAACAAAAAATAATAAAGAGAATCAATAAAACCAAAATGTGATTCACTGAGATCAACAAAATTGACAACCTCTTAGCTAGCAAAGCAAGAAAAAGAGAGAGGATGTCAACAAATAAAATAACAGAAGAACTTGTAACATTGATATAATGATAGTGGCTACCAGAGGTTCTGAGACAAGAGGGAGGGAAAAATAGATAGAACTCAGGGCATTTTTAGGGCATTGAAATTGTTCTGCATGTTATTGCACTGATGGATGCAGGCCATTACACATTTTGTCTAAACCAATAAAATTGTATGATGCAAAGTGTAAACCATAATGTAAACTATAGACCATGGTTAGTTGCAATGCTTTGATATTTAGTCATCAATTGCAACAAATGTACCACACTAATGTAAGATGTTATTAATAGCGGAAATGTGAGAGGGAGAGGAATGAGTTATATGGAAATTCCTTATATTTTCAATAGAACTTTACTAGTGTTAACTACACCATAAACTATAATCTGTGTTGTGTAGCAATGCTCCAAAATGTACTCATCAAATGCAATGAATGTATCATACTAATGATAGAAGTTGTTGATGTGGGAGGAGTGGGGGGGGTGTGGGGAGTGGGGTATATGCAACCTCATATTTTTAATGTAACATTTTGTGTGATCCATGATATTTAAAAAAATAACAAAAAGTAGAGTTAAAAATTTTTAAAAATTAGAAATGAGAAGGGGACATTATTGCTGACACCACAGAAATCAAAGAGATCATAAAAGGGTACTATGAACCACTGTATGCCAATGAACTAGACAATGCAGATGAAATAAGACCTCAATAAACCAATCACAAGTAAATAGATTGAAACTCATCAAAAACATCTCAGAAATGAGAAGCCCAGGACCAGAAGAATTCATAGGTGAGTACTACCAAGCACTCGAAGAAGATTTAATACCACTTTTGTGCAATGTCTTCCAAAAAATTGAACAGGAGGGAATGCTACCAAACTCATTCTCTGAAGTCAACATCACCCTAATACCAAAGCAAAATAAAGATACTATGATAAAAGTAAACTACAGTCCAATTTCACTCATGAATATAGATGCAAAAATCCTCAACAAAATATTTTCTAATTGAATCAAACAACATATTAAAATAATTATACATCATGAGCAAGTGGATTTTATCCTATTTATCTCTATCGATGTATAAAAGGCATTGGACAAAATAGAGCAATCTTTCTCACAAAAACACTCTGAAAATGGGAATAGAAGGAAACTTCTTTAAGATGATAAAGAGCATATATGAAAAACCCACATCTAACATTGCACCCAATGGCGAAAGACTGAAAAGTTTCCTGCTGAGATCGGGAACAAGACAAGGATGCCCACTGTCACCACTATTATTCAATATTGTGCTTGAAATTCTAGCTAAAGAAATTAGGCAAGAAAAAGAAATAAAAGGCATCCAAATTGAAAAGGAAGAAGTAAAACTTTGACTATTCACGGAAGATAGGATCCTATATGTAGAAAATCCTGAATATTCTACAACAAAGCTACTAGAGCTAATAGACAAGTTCAACAAAGTAGTGGGATACAAGAGTAATATGCAAAAATCATTAATGGTCTATACGCTAGTAATGAGCAATCTGAGCAAGAAGTCAGGAAAAACATTCAATTTACAATAATGACTAAAAGAATCAAATGTTTAGGAATAAATTTAACCAAGGACATAAAGGACCTGTAGTCAGAAAACTACAAAACATTGCTAAAAGAAATCAAAGAAGAACTAAACAAATGGAAGGACATTCCATGTTCATGGATTGGAAGATTAATATCTTTAAGAAGTCAATACTACACATTTTGATTTAGAAATTCAACACAATCCCAATAAAAATTCTAACAGCTTTTTTGCAGAAAAGAAATGGCAAATTATCAAACTTATTTGGAATGGTAAGGGACCCCAAATAGCTTAAAATATCTTTAAAAAATAACGAATTGGTGGTTAGTGTTAATAATAGGGTGGTTTGAGGGAAAAACACTCCTAATTTAAGCTACGGATTGTACTATAGTTAGTAGCAATAGTTTGAATTTCTTTTATCAATTCTAACAAATGTTCTACAATAACGCAAGATGTTAGTGATGGGATGATGTATGGGAATCCTGTATGTTATGCATGATTATTTTGTAAACTCACATCTTCTCAAATAAAGAAATCTGTAAAAAATTCCTATTTGGAATGATGGAAAAGATTTGTTAATGAATGATAGTGATGGTAGCACAACATTGTGAATGCAATTAACAGTACTGAAATACATATCTAAATATGATTAAAAGGGGAATGTCAGATTGTATACATGATAACAGAATACTTTTTTTTTAAATCCATAGAACTACACTTGGTGAACCGTAAATTAAACCATGGACTTTAACTAATAGTACAATTATAAAAATGTGGTATCATCAATTGTAACAAATGTTCTACACCAATGCAAGGTGGTGGTGGTGGGGTGGTGTATGGGAATCCTGTATTTTATGCATGACTATTCTGTAAACCCACAACTTTTCTAATAAAGAAAAAGAAAACCTCCAGCTTCACTCTCCAGGCTCAGTATACTTCTTTATAAAAGCCAGAGATTAAAAGCTTAAACTCGAGTCACCCAGCCCACTGCATTCACATGATCCTCTAACAGCCCACATACCACACTCCAAACATATTCTGTGAGCCAAGACACAGCGTGATTCTACTCAAAATCAGCAACAGCAAAACATTTCCAACAAGGGACAAGGTCACAATAAATGGCCTGTAATAATTAACTAAGTCAATGGAAATCTCATTTTTAAACACCCCCCATGAAGTTTTAGGACAAAACAACAGCTCACTGAGTGTTTGATTAGTTTATGGCTATTTTTTTGCCCTTGATATGCTGCTGGAATTTTTCAGCCTCCACTGCCAATCTTGTTCGGTATTAGTGGTTCGAAGATTACAGTCCAGGTAAATTAACAGAAGAGCTCTACAAGCAGCATTTATATGTGGGCTCTTCTGAACCCATTGGTCCTTAAATTGAAGTATGCTGATTGTTTCCCTGCCAAGGGAATTAAGGTCCAGTCAGGGAAATAGCCTCTAGTAATTGTCCAAATGGAAGGAATTTAATAGGGGAACAAGGTGGGAGAGCTGAACACACCAAACAGGAGAAAGTGAGGCAACTGAGGAATTAGCAATAGCAGGAACCTGCCTACCACCCTTAGGGTTGGAAAGACAAGAAAGAAGGGAGGAGATATTGTTACTAAAGCCCAGGTACCAAGTTCATTGCAGAGGTTGCCAGTTAGAAGCTATAACTGTAGAGGGAAGACTTGTTGGCAGACAGTAGAACCTAGGATGAGATTCCCACCACCACCACCAGCTACCACCAGAGATGTCACTTGAATTAGAGGACACTGCTGGATGTCTGTTGCTGTTGCCTGACCAACATCCATTCCCACTTCTCCTGATACCCATACCATGATTTTCCTTTCCAGGAAATTGCTGCTCTCCTATTGGGTACACTCCTGGTTTTATTGTCAGTCAAGGTGCTCTGCCCTCCCCTAGTCAAGGTATAGGTGAATATTTGATCAAAGGTGTTTCCTCTTCCAGGAATTTTAATCTTGAGCACAAGGACAAAAAATAATTGGAACCCTTTCAGTTATATGGTGGTACCTGAAAAGACCATACACCACTTCTTATTGTCCTACATGCCCAAAGACAATCTGGTACCTATTTTGTTTTGTTTTTCTCCAAAAAACTTCTATCAATTCCTCCATTAAATTCCTTTGTTTGCTTAAGTTTGGCAGTTTTTTATTACAGTATTTGCCCTAACCCCATTCACCAAGTCCTTATTTTCACTCCTTGGAATGCCTTTCAATGCCTCTTTTGCCTTGAGAATCTCTACTCATCCTTCAATACCCAATCTGAATGTCATTGCTTCTGCGAAACCTTTCCCAGCCCCCACTCTCTCCAGAAAAATTAAGTTGTTTACTTCCTCCAGTTTCCCATAACACTCTGTACATATGTCTGTTATGGCACCATATTATCTGATTATTCTATGTTTACATAGAATGTGAGGTTATCGTGGGCAGGACCATGTCTCATTTTATCTCAGGATCCTCAGGACTTAACTGCCTGGCACATGGTAAATGCTTGACAAAAGCTTGAAGAATGTATGAATAAGTGAATAGATAATGTTGCCAGCATATCTCCACTTGGTTACAGTGGAAACTAGAGCTATTTCCTTCTTTGAATTTAAAGAGTTTGTAGCTCATGTCTTCAAAGGCTTAAGGGGGAGATATGAATCTAATATAGACCCCTAATAAGAAGATACTTTTTTAAAGACAGGAAACAGAAACTTGAGATGGAGACAGAGAGAGAGAGAGAGAGAGGGAGAGAGGGAGGGAGGGAGAGAAACAGCTAATTACAAGGCTGTACAAGGCAATATTGTTTGGGGCAAAGAGATGTAGAGAGAGACCTCAGTGTTCCACTGGGGATGATGGCCATTAGATTCCTTATAGATTTAAGGGAGGTAATTCCATTTGTATGCTCCTGAATATTTATTAACCAGCTCTCTGGGAATAATAAAATGCCTTGATTTGTAGCATTTGCCAATTTCCTTGGTGTAAATACTCCCACCATGATCTATTTCAAGCTACCAATATGGCATCACTGAACACCAACTTAAGAAGAGAATTGGGGAGCGGATGTAGGTCAAGTGGTTGAGCACTTGCTTCCCATGTTCAAGGTTTGATTTGATCTCCAGTACCTCCTAAAAAGAAAAAAAGATGTGTAGTAATGTTATATAGTATTATATAGTATTTCCACCATACAGATAAAACAGATGTTAATAACTTCAAAATACCTGATAATGTGAGATGTAGTAAAATAATTAGTAAGTGATGAGTATTTATTTTAATGTTATTTATTTAATTGTAAATACATATAATTTATATTTTAATGATGGTTCTGTTTAATACCTTCCTTAAAAATTTACTGAAAATGACTCCTGTCTTTCATGAGCAGCTGTTAACTAGCAGCACACTGGAGATAAATCTATCCCTGGGCTATCTGGGGCCTCAGGAGTAGCTTAAGTAGACAGAAGTATACCGAGATGAGATAAAACCTGTTGATTAACTGTAGCTGTAGTGTGATCATGAGGATCTAGGCCTACTAGGTCTAAATTTAGACTCTAAAATGATGAGTAGGGAACACTGAAGCAGCAAATGGATAAACACTGCAGTTCATGGTTCCCAGGAGAGAAACTATACTTGATAACTTCATATACTAAATAGCTCCAAAACAGAATACCTCTGATTACTTGTATCATCTGACTTACTGCTGAAAATTTTCTTTAGAGTTGAGATTGAGCTGGTAGGTAAAACATCACTGAATGTATCTAGATTGAGACAGTGCTTATAGACCTATGTAGAGAGCTGTGCTCTCTGCAATTCATGCATTTAATAGCTTGGCTTTTTATCTGTGATGGCCAGTCCATAAAGACTCCCCTTTTACTCAAATAGGGGAACTGTATTTAGAATGCCTAGACACTGGTTCAGATCTCATGCACGTAAGAAAATGGTGGTATCAATTTTGTCTCCAGGAAAATCTCATCTTTGGAAACTTTAGTGTTTCTTTCCAGTGATTTGGTGAAAATTAGTGGTTTCTCACTTCAATATTATATTTTTGGTCTTCTTGAATCTTGGAGTCTCCCTTTACAGGACATTTTTAGTACTGAAAAGAACAAGGGGAAATGCAGCTGAACTTCTGTTTGTAATTATAAAAGCATCTAGTATGTGCTTAGCACACTACATACATCATCTCATATAACCCTCACAAAATCCCTAGGAGGTAGGTACTATTATTTTCTAATTTTCCAAATGGGGAAATTGCAAATCAATAAGGCAAAATACCCTAACAAAGTTCACACAGGCCATGAGAGCAGAGCAGGGGTTTGAAGACAGGTGTATCTGATGCCCAAGTCTCACATGCTTTCCACTACACTATGTTGTCTTAAGCACTGTCTCACCATTTGAGGAAGCTAGTCCAGGAGAGAGAGGGTGGGAAAAGCATAGTGTCACAGCATAAGTAGGAAGGCATGTATCTTTCTGGAGAGACACATGGAAATTCTGAACTCAGGCTCATAAGATTGTAAAGCACAATTAATTGCCCCACATTCTTAAACATATGGATAATCTTAAAAGAACGTCAAAAAAATTTCCTTTTAAATGCTGATACTTTAGGACAACTTTTAGAACAAGCCAATAGATAAAATTAGACTTCTTTCTCCCTTTCCTCGCATTCTTAATTCCTTTTTCTTGCAATATTTAGCCTTTCTTGATGTTTTGGCCTGCACCCAGACCTTAGGTTTGTTCAGCATCAAAGCCTCTTCAGCCCTCATCTCAGCTGTCACATGCAACATGCCTTTCTGTTTGTCTCTCCCTCAAGCCAGAAGGAACACCTTAAGCGGTAGAAAGTGTGAGTAGGTAGGGGAGAGACAGGCTTAGTGGTAATCTTTCTCCTTTAACATTTCTACCTTTTTCCTTTCTATGAGTAAAAGACCAAATGCCCCACTTATTAGTTTTACCCCAGTCATACAAAACTTTATAGCCACTTTACCTCAGTATATTATATGTGGGTGGTTTTTTTCTGCCTTCCCTATTAGAGTTCACTCCTCATTTTATTCTTGTACAAGAGTGCCTCAAGCACGGAGTTGCTTACATCCATTGCTGAGATTAGTGCTAAATTTTTAGCTAGTTCCCCCTAGAAACCCCTTAACAACTGACATATTTACAAACTGCTGCAGAATATTGAAAAAGGTCATATATATTCCATCTGAACTAAATAGTGTGAATGCAATTTGAACTGAAAATTAAACCAGTTTTACTACAGGGCCCCTTCTACTCTTTTTTAGTGTTCTCTTCTATACCCTGAATCTGACTTTCTCTCTGATTCTCAGTGCCCTTCCCATCTTCATCTCTGTCAGAACCCCACCCCCAATGAAACAAAACTGACTCACAGCATGTAGATCAGTGTTTCTCAACCCTGGTTGCACAATGGAATAACCTAGAGACTTTTTGAAAAAAAATTGTCTAGGATGGAGCTTGGGCATCAGTATTGTTTCAAAGCTTTCTAGATGATGATTATTCTAATCCTAGTCTCTAGGCCTGTATATACTACCCAACCGTTTTCCCTATCAAAATTTGCTCTCATCTATTAATTACATTGGAAAAAATGTAATAAATTCATCTGCAATAAGGAACTGATAACTGATAGAACCTTAATATGCTATCTCTCAGTGGAATGTTCACTCTGATTATGGAAAAAATTTCTCATGGCAGAAATTCAGGCATGGCGATATTTTGGGGTTGGAGGAGTTTCTTAGCCCTAAGTTCATTATAGGATAGTGTTTTCCATGATTTTGATACACACACACACAAGCAAACATTCATTACAAGTTTAACTTTAAAAGGTAAACTGAGATTTAAAAATTATTATATCATTGTAGAGATGATAATATTTTTTGCATTGTTTCCCCTAGACACCTATATCTATGATAGCTAAATAATGACTTGAGTTGTAGGTCAGATCTGATATCCTATTGTTCATTTTTATTTATTTTTACTAAAAATGAAAATCCCAATTTATAAATTTAATTTGTTGAGAATGGCAGTAAGTGTTTGGTGACTCTGGCAGATAGTTTTGGTTATTTGTGTTTGGATAGGATATTAACCTATAAATTATGGAATGATTTCTCACTAAAGACTACTTTCAACATTCCATCATATATGAAGATGATAAGTATTTCACACATAAAAGCTGGAAGGTTTAGTATTTTTACTTGGAGGTTAGTAGCAAATAGATCTAATTACATCTTTGTTTACATTCAGCTCTGAAAAGTATTTTTTCAAGTTTTATGACAGCATGTAGATGCAATTTTGAAATATGTTTTTTTTTCCTCCAATGAGTGAGTGAAGAAAATCACCAACAAACTCTTGGTATTTGAACCATTCATACTATATTTAGTCATCTAAAGAAATCCTGATAACATAAAATGGTGATATTTAAACCCTGAAGTGATAGCCTCAGGCTATTCACAGTATGGAATATATATTGCTGAGGTATACTACTTGACCAAAGAAATATCATACAGAAATATTTTATGTTTCTTCCCTCACAAAAGCTTATGAGAATATCTCTCCCCTTGATAGATCTCATAAATTGGTGTGAGAAAGTAAACTTGCACTTACTGCCCATTTCTTCACATTAGAATCATGAAAAGATGAATAGTCAATGAGAGCTCTCTGATCATAATCCCAATCTTCACTCTTTTCTTCAATGTTGAATCAAAATCATGAGGTATACTATTGATCACAAATATTTCTTTGAATACAACTAAATACGAATTAGCATTCAAGTACGGCTTCTCTTATTCATGTGGCCTCAGCATCTTTCATTACTGCACACATAGCTGCTGCTCTGTCAATATTAATTTCAACCCTATTATTTCAGTCTTTATCATACATCACAAAATGGTCTTTAAGTAAATGAGTATTATCTTCTCTAAAAGCCTGGTTTTTCCGCAATAAATGGAACAAAATTTCACTAGCACTTTTCTCTCATTTCTGTATTAGTATGTATAGGTATCCTGAAAATATTCCATAGCATTTGCACATAGTAGAAATTATTCTTCCAGTGTAATCCAATGTTATGCAACATTTGATAGTGATCAAGGAATTGTACCAATGACTCATTCTGAATTTTCCCTGAGAGTAAGAGTTGCCATAAACTTTATGATTAGTGTTATAAGTTTCTTAGAAATAGGTTAGAAGTAGCGCATTTCTCTAACCAATACAATTTCGGGGCCACTGTAGTTTGGGTCTCATCTCCCTTTAATAATAATATCCATCAATTTAGACTTCAGAAACATTATATTCTGCTTTTTCTGCAGATACTTGATTGGTTATCAGAGAGGTCTCTGTGCTTTGTATGAAATCTTATGAAAGCTACAGTGGCATAGTTGGATAAAGCTTCATAGCAGACTAGGATCTCCACCCACTAAAATTCATTGTTCAGATAGGCAATGTTTAATTCCTCTTTATAAAATTCTTCTTTCTACTGTATTAAATCATCTTATTTGCAGATTTACTTTTCCTAACTCGTGTATCTTCAAATTCTATATTTGTCCCAAAGTCAAGTTCAATATTTATGTTTTTAATGTACCCTGAGTTGTTATTGTTTTCATCACTGCTTTTGTACTTGAATGAACCACTTTTGATCTGACGATAAATTTTGAGAATTAGGAATAAAATGCAACAAGATGGTAATCATGAAATATGCAAAATTAAGAATATAACCAATGACAAGAGAAAATGGCACGATAATAAGGAGTGATTGAAAGAGATGAGAGTTGTTGGTTTGGGAAAGAGAAGCGTAGCTGGGGAGCAAGGACTGGCAGAGGTAGCTATGTTCAGATATGTAAAGGGTATTCCTGAGAATAGGAATAGTCCTGTCTGGCTGTCAGGATGGATAGTCCTGGGGGCAGAACTTGGGTGAATAGTATGAAGTTACAGGGGAGTAAGTTTGGCTCACTGGAAGAACATTCTGACAAATGGAATCTTGTGCCTGCAGAATCCTATGCACAGGATCTCGGTGGGCAGCCTTAAGAAGGAAAGCTGGAAAGGGGAGTCCTACACTAGATAGGAAAGGTGGAAATGTGTGATCTGAAAGATTTTTTAGTCTGTGTCTGGAGAGGGTATGGAAGGGAGAAAGACTGAGGAGCTGGGTCAGATGGGCATGTAGGACCTTTCTGCACCTGACACTCTATGGTGCCTTGGGTAAGTACTGTCTCTTGGCTACCCAGCCTCAGCCTCTCCTGTTTACTGGGTAGCCTGTGCAGGCCAGAATGGGAGACTGAAACCTCTGCCTCCCAAGGGACCAAGTCCTCAGTTTGGCCCCTTGCCCTGTACAACTTCCTGAATCTAATGTTGAATTCTGAGAGCAGGAGAGCAGAAGAGATTCAGGACACTGTTTGCACTACATGACTTAAGACAAAGTTAAGAAGAAATGGATCACCTGTTTTTCAGTTTGGCCAAGACACCAGGGTTATTGGTGTCATCAGCACTGCTTTCCAATGGCTGTATAGAAGATTTTACAGAATTAGTTAAACCATCTCTTTTCAATGCCATAATACTGGCTGCTTGCCTAATTATATGCTTCCCTTGGCAAAGGACTGATGATGGTATGCACTGGGGTAAAATTCTATGGTTAAAATATTGGCACATTTCTATACTGGTTTATAAATAGTCATTGCCCCAAGGCTTCCTTCTGCTGAGGCCAAAGGTCGTTAAATATTTTGAATATTACCCCTGATTAGGTCTTAGGTCTTGTTTGGCAGTGGGGACATGAGACTCGGGGCCAAGGACTTCATTGGCGAGAGGCGAAATTTGGAAGAATTCTGGTGTACTGTAGATAGAGATGAAATTCAGAGCTATTTAGGTCATGGAGAGAAGTAAGCAAAGGGTTCTAATTCCCAGCATCATGAAGTGAGGTAAGACAATTAAACTCTTCATAGAAGAGTGAATTTAAAGTTATAAAACCTAATTAATATATTGCAAGAGCCTCTAATGAAGGAAAGGAAAGGTTTCCTTTACATCTTTAAGTGTGGATTTGTTAATTACTGTGATTGTTCCTTTGATAGTTCTGACTACAGTAGAGTACACTGGGTTTTCATAATGCAGAGATCCTCTTTGAATTTTTGTCACATTTAACAATAGCAGCTAACATTTGCTGGGCACTTACAATGTGCCAGGCATTATTATAAGCACTTTACATGTTGTGCCTAATCTAATCGTCACAAAAATTGAGGTAGGTATTACAATTTGATAGGTGAGAAAACTGAAACCCAAAGGTTATTTCACTTACCCAAGTCACGTAGCTGGTAAATTGCTAAGAAAGATTTTGAATTGAGGCAGTCTGACTTCAGATCCCACATATCTACCCACTGTACTATACTGATAGGGTAAGCCATACCACACTATTTATTGAAAATAAATATATATGTATATTCCAGGCACATTCTTATGAATTATCTCAATTAATTCTCCGACATTTACCTTAAGACAGGCATCACGACCCTCATTTTACAGACAAGGAAACTGAGACTCAGAGATGAAGCTACCCACCCAAGTTCACCCAGTCAATAAGAAGGAAAGTTGCAGCTCCAACCCAAATTTCTTACCCCAGAAGCTATGATTTCCTGCCTTGTATGCCTTCCTATCTCCTATATAATTGCCCTTTATCTAGTACATTTATTCTTTCCTATCTTTATGTTCTCGTGGTCATCTTCAACTTTCTCAGTTGGTTATTCTCTTCCTGAGACCCCAGGTAACATTCAGCCTTAAGGCTTGACCCTCTTTGACCAAACTATAGCCTGTTCCTCATTAAAATGTCCCCTATATTTAGTAGCACTTGCTTCTTCCCTCAACCAATCTTTTCTAGGATGGTTGCAAAATTATTTTTCCAACTCCAGCCCTCCCACCTTTCAAATCCTGCACAACTGAAATCACAAAGTTTGTCCTTTATCCACTGCATGAAACAGTCAAACAAACTTACTTAATGATCCCTGTATCAGTTATAATGCTACGAACTGTGACTAGGTCACAATGTCTCTCCTTTATTCAACAGCACATATTCCCTAAACTGGAAACACTACAGAGACAATTACCATAGCCACTGTATGAAGATGATACCTGAATTCATGAAACATTCCTCATTTTAAATGAGGCTGTTACATATAACCCTACTAATGATTACAATCTCACTCCTGACATTCCCTCTCTTCCTTCTCTGCTTTATTTTTCTCCATACTACATATTTTATCTATTGCCTCTTTCCCACACTGAAATATATACTCCATGAAGTCAGAGATCTTAATCTTTGCTGTTTATTCTTGTATGCCCATTGTCTAGAACAGTACCTAGTACATAGGATGTACTCGATAAATAATTATTGAATAAATGTTCACAAAATGGTTACTGAGCACTAAGCTTCCCATCCTCAAACAAAAACATTCCAAGCGGCAAGAAAGGGACATGGTACAAAAAATGCTGTTTTCTTCCAAGTTTGCGGCTTCTATCAGAGAGCATAATCTTTCTCAGAAAACTTACAGTAGACTTTCCCTAAAGTCTCACTGACCAGAACCAAGTCATATGTTCACCAGTAGGTCCCACTACACAGAGGAGAAAGGGATTGTAATGATTGGATTAAACCAGTAATGATCTGTCTTTCAGGACAGCAGGCAAAGAACAACTGTGGGTTCTTCCTTTAGCAAAGGAGTGGGGAGCATGTGAGGCTGTGATGTGAACAACCTACAATGTTTGCCATAGTAGCTGAGCATGCTCTAGAGAATGTCTGTATGCCTCTCTTTTCTCCATATCTAGGACAATCCTCCCCTGTCTGCCCAATACCCGTAGGACATTCTTATCATTCTTTTTGTCTCATTTAAAAAATTTATTGAAGTATATCATGAATACATGAACTTACATAAATAGTAAGTGTATAGTAAAAGTTTTGAACCTGAAATGTGGCATTGGTGTGGAAAAAGTGGCCATGGTGGCTGCTGGGTGTGGGGAATGGGAGGAAGCGATGAGATGTAGAGGCATTTTCGGGACATGGAGTTGTCCTGGGTGGTGCTGCAGGGACAATTACTGGACATTGTAGATCCTCCCATGGCCCACTGGATGGAACGTGGGAGAGTATGGGCTATGATGTGGACCATTGACCATGAGGTGCAGCGATGCCCAGAGATGTACTCACCAAATGCTATGGATGTGTCATGATGATGGGGGAGAGTGTTGCTGTGGGTGGAGTGGTGGGGTGGGGGTGGTGGGGATGAATGGGGACCTCATATTTTTTTAATGTAATATTTTTTAAAAAATGAATTAAAAAAATAAAATTATTAAAAAAAAAAAAGAACCTTCAAAACAAACATGCATAGGATACAGGGCTTCCATACATCTCCCCACCACCAACACCTTGCATTGTTGTAAAATATTTGTTACAGATGTTGAAAGAGCATTGTAAAAAATATTCTGACTACCAATAGTCTATATCTTATATTTGGTGTATTTTCCCCAAACCCACCCTATTATTAACACCATGTATTAGTATTATATATTTGTGTGGTTTTGTTTTTTTAAATATTTATTTATTTTTTATTTATTTCTCTCCCCTTTCCCCCAATTGTCTGCTCTCTGTGTCCATTTGCTGTGTGTTCTTCTGCATCCACTTGCATTATTCAGCGGCACTGGGATACTACGTCTTTTTGTTGTTGTTGTGTCATCTTGCTGCATCAGCTCTCTGTGTGTGCAGCGCCACTCCTGGGTGGGCTGCGCTTTTTTCACATGGGGTGGCTCTCCTTATGGGGTGCACTCCTTACATGTGCACCCCTACGCAGGGACGCCCATGCATGGCACGGCACTCCCGGCATGCAGCAGCACTGTATGTGGGCCAGCTTACCACATGGGTCAGAAGGTCCTGGGGATCGAACCCTGAACCCTCCATATGGTAGATGGATGCTCTATCTGCTTCCCAAGTATTATATATTTGTTATTGTTCATGTGAGAATGTCCTCATACTTGTTCTGTTAACTGCAGTCCATCTTCCACCACATGATGCATTATATTATACAGTTAGTCCTATGCCTTGTACAATCCATTCAAAGTGTGCACTCAGTGGCTCTCATTTTCACCAGAGTTATGCTGTCATCACCTCCATCAATTTTACTAATTTATATTTAGAACGTTTTAATCACTCAAAAAAAAATCTTCATACTCCCTTACACCACCCATTGTTGACCCTTAGAATAGTTATAGTATCTTCTGTGCCATTGTTGCAAAAATATTACATTACTGCCAGCTATCAGCCGTAAGTTACATGAGTTGTAATTTCCCCAAGTATCACCATATTCTTAACACTTTATAATAGAACGTTATTATATTTACACTATTAACCACAATCTTCATCCACCCCTGAAATCACTATGTTTTACAGACCCTAGATTATCCTCTAGCTCCCTTTCACTTGACATGTACATTCCTAGACTACCCCTTTCAGCCACAGTCATGTTTATAAATCAGCAGTGTTAGTTAGGAGGAAATTGCCACTGACCTCACAGAAATAAGAGGTCATAAGAGGATACTATGAACAACTGTACACCAAAAAACTAGACAATGTAGGAAAAATGGACAAATTCCTAGAAACACACCAATAACCTATACTGATTCTAGAAGAATTAGAAGACCTCAGCAAATAAATCACATGTAAAGAGACTGAAACGGTCATCAGAAACCTCTCATAAGTAAAAAGCCCAGGACCAGATGGCTTTACAGGTGAATTCTACTAATCATTCAAAGAATAATCAATACTAAGATTGCTAAAACTCTTCCTACCAATTTTAAAAGTACAGCTCAACAAACCCAATTCCCAGACTTCGGTCTCTAATGCCATTCCCTACTCAAAGAAGCCAGGGCTCTTTAGAGAAATGGTTGATTCCAGAGCTGGAGCAGGGTAGGTACAAGATGAGCCTGGAACATAGTTTAAAATCCCTTTCAGATATATTTGTCTCCATGGAGTCTCCCAGCAGGCTGCCATTTCAGTCTTTTCCAGATCCACTTTTCTGTAATGGAACGACAGGTAGAAACATGGCCAGCCTGGCAAGAGCCCCGTTTGGGGAAGTTGGAGAGGGTGGAGAAACATCAGCCACTGTCTGGGGATTGGTGAGTGGCACATGTAACTAGGGAGCAGAAAGCAGCATCACAGTTTGAGGATGAATGAAAAAAAAAAAGATCACTGTCATCAAAGTTTCCCCCATTCTTTAATTAACCTAGTTGTACTTCCCTCATACAGAAACTAATTTGTAGTCAGAATAATTAGAATCAAAGAATAGCACTGACAATAGGGAAGAGACGTCACTATCTGCTGTTCCTAGGAAAAATGGAGAGACAGAATAATAATAATTCTTATTTAGAGTACACCTTTCATGTGTTCAGCATTGTGGAAAATACTTCCTCAAGCTTGTCCCTAATCCTCACAGTAACCCTATGCGATTGTTACAATTAAACATATTTTACAGATAAGAAATCTGAGGCTCAGAGAGATTGAGCTAGCAGACAGCATGGAAAGAGAGTTAATAGCATGAGTTGTAGAGCTAGACTGCTTGGGTTGAAAACCTGGCTCCCCTAGTTATTGGTTTGTAACCTAGGCTAATTGCTTAACCTTTCTGTACTTCAATTTCTACCACTGTTAAAAGAGACAATGATAGAAAAACCTATCTTATAAGGTTGTTGCTTTGAATAGTGACTGGCACACAGTAAGCTCTCAAAAGGTCTGAGCTGTGTAATTATTATTACCCAAGATATCATAGCAAGTAAAGAGGAACTTGGATTCCATTCTAGGTCTGGTAGCCTCCAAACCTTAACCTCTCTTCATTACATCAGAGGGCCCATTTAAAACAAGTGTGTGTTGTTAGCAAACTGTTCAGCCACACAAACTATTTTCTCACTCTCTGATTCTCAGAGTGAGCCACACCACATTTAAATTAGGAAATAAAGTCATCTCCTACCTCTTGTGGGACATCAACTCTTCTGTTAGGAAAAAGAGCACTTCTTCCTTTTCTGTATCCTTAAGGCTTGAATTAGTGGCTTACTGGGAAATGATAATTTCACACTATAAGAACCAGGATCATAGACTTTATGTCAAACCAAATAACTCTGCCAGGGCTGAGATAGGGTTCTTTTGTGTTCCATTTTATTTTGTGAAGCCAAGAAGTTGTATTTATTTATTTATTTTTTAAATTTTTATTTTTTTAATTCATTTTTTAAAATTATTACATTCAAAAACTATGAGGTCCCTATTCACCCCCACCCCCCACCCCCACCCCACTACACCCCCCACAGCAACACTCAGTTTTAAATCCCTAAAACCTAGGACCTTGCTTCAGGCCAAGTATAATGGGTAAAGTGAGATTTAGGTAGAGAGGCACTACTGTTAATAGCTGATTTTAAGAGTTAGTAGTTATGAGATACTTCAAAATCTTCCAGGTACTAGTCTCTGTGCTTTACATCCTTTCTGCATTTAATCCTCACAACATCCTTCAATGGTTAGGTACTATTCCCATTTAACAGAAGAAGAAATTGGGCACAGTGGTTAAGTTATTTGCTTATGGTCACTGAACTAATAAATGTAGGAGCTAGGGTTTTAATCCTGGTCCCTAGAGTTCACACACACAATAACTATACTATACTGACTTTCATTACTGGTAAATGGCTAATTAATAGGCAGAAGTCAATCTTAGTGTCTAGCACATCACCTTAGACATAGAAGACATTTGTTACATAATTTTGTAATGTTAAATGAACTGTTCACTATATATACCTCTTTAGCATGCAACTCAGTAACGTGTGCATGTGCATTTAATCAAATAAATTAGTCACATTATTGATTTTTCTAAAAACCAAAGTAAACTATTTGCCTGGACTTAACCTTAGGATGGCTTTTATAATGTAATCTGTTCAAAACACACAGCACAGCCAACCATTCATTCTTCCTTGATCAGGGACACCTACTAAGGGGCAAGTCCCCATTATATCTCTAGTGATTCAGAGGTAAATAGACTCACAGTTAAGTGGAGGAGACAGACATATGTAAAAATACAAGTGATATAGTCTGATCAGAGGCATTGATAATAGGAGGAATGTAGGAGAACAGAAGAGGAAATATGAGTATAGACGTATAATGCTTTTGCTGCCTAACATATCTTCTTTCAGTAACATATTTCATTCCTCTTAAATAGGTACATGACTCTGGTCTGGCCAATCAGTGTATTCTATTCCTCTTGCCAGTGTGATTGGTTCAGAGATGGACTCAATTCTGGAAATTTTCTGAAACTACTGAGAAAGTGGACCTGTGTTTCTTTCCACTGGGTTTGCTTAGTGGTAAGACGAAGGTCTGGAGTTCTTGGTGGCTATGTTGGCCATTATGTGGGGAGAGCCTCCTTGAGAATTAAGTCAACACAGGAAATCAGAGCCAAGAGTTAGAAACAGATTGATGATGACATCATTTGAGCACCTGAATCTAGTTATGCCTAAAATTATCCCTGTATTTTTCTATTAGTATAAATTACACCCCTCTTTTTGGTTTAAGGTTATTTGTGATATGAATCTGTCACTTAAAAAGAGTTAAGCATGAAATCCAGGTTTCCGAAGTTTTATCTAAACCCATGAAAGAAAAAGCACTAATAATGCCCAGTACATTCAAACAGCAAGAAACTATTTTCAAAGAGGTTCCTAAATATTATTCCAGAATTCAGAAGCCTTTTTCTTTGGCAACCTAAACTGACAGAAACTCTCTATCTTGGTATAGGGAAAGAATCCAAATATCCCCAAATTCAAGCATAAGTACTTATTTTATGTGTGGGTTTATTCATGTGTCTGTGAGGGTGAAAGGGTGTATGTGCACACACCTGGACACATGTAGACATGCCTTGGACCACTTCCTACAAAGAAAATATTTGAAGAAAGTAATTGTTCTCAGAAACCCATCTGATACTCCTGGGAAAAAGCAGCTGGTTATTTTACCCTTTGTGCTGGGTCATTCTGAACCAAAGCAAAATTATTTCCTTGGTAGCCAGTTATTTCATAGACAGAATTTATTTCTACTTAGTCCAAAGTAAAAAGTAAACTATCAAAGGAAGAATATATATATATATATATATATATATATTCTCATAAAGAGCAAGGGATGGGGAAAAACACTCAAAACTCTCCATCCTCTTTCCATTGGTCTGCCTAAACTGCACATAACTCCCTGGGATCCCATATCTTCTTGTGGGATGTATGTATGTGTGAGTGTGATGTCCCTGACACCACAAACAGCTATTTTGACTGTAAGCTGTGTGCTTATCCAGAGTTTGCCAAAACCATAGAGGGTCTTTATTTAGCCCACATGTCTAATGAATTGGTGTACCTTCTCTGCCACTTCAGGAGGGTGAAATGATGGAAAATGAAACAAAAGAGCTTGGTTTTGTATGTATATACATATTTTATTTACATGACTGAAGGAGTTCAGGAAAGAACTGAATATATACCAAAGTTTATTTTATTAAGGTCCAAGGAGTAATGGCTCACAGAAAACAGCATTTGAGAAGTAGAACAGATTGACTAACACACAGCTCAAAGCAATTATTGGCCCCTGATCAAAAGGGGCACCAAGAGGAGGCTGTCTTCCAGATCACATATTAGATCTGAGCAGTTCATCTGATTTTCACATTTTGATATGAGGAAGGAGCCAGTCCCAAGCTGAAACTCCCTTAGAGCAATAGCAGATATTCATCACAGTCCAGGAGAAATTGTACTAGGTAACTGGTCCTCTCAACAGCAAAGTGAAGGATTTCCAACTGAACTGACACTAGTGTGAGCTTAGTACACAAACAAACCTACCCCTATTCCAACAAGTCTTCTCTAAAAGCATCATCCACTACATATGACAGCCTCTTAAATATAGACATGTATGCATATTCACACACACATATGAGCGATGCATAGATTTGTCAGATCAAGAAGGTTGAAAAGCTAGGGTTTGTGTATGCTCAGGAGGCTTGAATCTCTGGACTGTCCATGTGCCAGCTGGGCCCTGAGCCTCAGCAGAGTTGCAACACCTACTCTCCGGTTCACTGGACGTACCCAGGATGGTGAGGTGAAAATGGTCAACCACCACACCAGGGAACCAAGAGTGTCTACAGCTGCAAGCAGGAGAATCGCATCCAACAGTCATGTGGGATCTAAGCCTCCTCTCGATTTAGAGGTGGAGTGGACATCACCATACCAGTGTCCACAAGATGGAGGAATATAATATGGATTGAAGTGGACTTGCAGTTATTCTACTGTATAACTATTGGGACTCTAGTAATGGAAGAAATTTTATCATTGATGTGGAGATGGTGGCCACGGGAGTTGATGAGGGCAGGGAGAGGGAGGAAGAGGTATGATATGGTGCATTTTTGGGACTTGGAGTTGTACCGAATGATACTGCAGGGACGGATGCAGGATATTGTTTATCCTGCCATAACCCACTGGATGAACTGGGGGAGAGTGTGAACTACAATGTAAACTGTGGTCCATGCGGTATGAAAGTGCTCCAGGGTATGTTCACCAAATGCAATGAATGTGCCTCACTGATGAAAGAGGATGGGAAGTGTGTGTGTGTGTGTGTGTGTGTGTGTGTGTGTGTGTGTGGAGGGATTGGTTTAATAGGAACCTCTTGTGTTCTTTATTTTTTTCTTCTTTGTTTTATTTTAAATGTTACATTAAAAAAATAGGAGGTCCCCATATACCCCCCACCACACCCATGCCACCCCTTGCACATCAACAAACTCTTCCATCATTGAGGCACATCCACTGCACCCAGCAAATACATTCTGGAGAACCACTGTGCACATGGACAGTGGTCCATATTGTAGTCCACACTCTCCCCCAGTCCACCCAGTGGGCCACGACAGGACACACAACGTCCAGCATCCATCCCTGCAGCACCACCTAGGACAACTCCAAATCCTGAAAATGCCCCCACACCATATCTCTTCTTCCCTCTCCTGACCATCAGCAGCCACCGTGGCCACCCTCTCCACATCACTACTACAATTTCTTCCCTTACTAATCACAATAGCTCCCCAGCAGAACACCAGTAAGTCCACTCTAATCCATACGCTATTCCTCTGACTTGTGGCCCTGGGATGGCTATGTCAAGTCCCCCTCTACATCAAGAGGGGGTTTAGATTCCACATGGATGATGGATGCAATTCTCCTGCTTGCAACTGTAGGCACTCTTGGCTCCCTGGTGTGGTGGTTGACCCTCTTCACCTCCCTGTCAGTTAGGTAGGGTAAGTCCAAGAAACTAGAGGGTAGGAGTGCAAGTCTGCTGAGGCCCAGGGCCTGGCTGTCACATGGACAGTTCAGAGATTCAGGTCTCCTGAGTATACACCAACCCAAATGCCAACCACAGGTCTGATAAAAGTAACAGAAGAGGCATGTGTAGAAAGGTTATATCTGAGTCCAACTCCATCACACTCAGGAACACAAACTTCAAAGCAGGGCCAAATAACATGTCCCTGAACTCCAGAGCCATCTGCCCTGACCGTAGAACCTGTGGGTTGCTGCAGCCCTCAGGAGAACCAGCACCTGGGTTTCCATCTATCTTGGCTATCTCTGGTACCCTGCTGAGGCATGCATAAGCATCACCCCCTGATGACCTCCTGACTCTTTTTTGGAGACTCTTAACCGTATAAACTCACTTGTCTTTTCCATTTCCCCCTTTTTATCCAAAGTCAACACCTGATATTATATGTAGGCTGAGATATTCTGCCAGTCTGAGTTGACCTCTTTGTTCATGGTCTTTTTGCAGTTACATCATCATCTGGTGCTTGGTAGCAATCCCTCGGTGCCAGGGAGCCTCATCCCCGAGAGTCATGTCCCACGCTGGTGGGAAGGCAATGCATCTATATGCTGAGTTTGGCTTAGAGAGTGGCCACATTTGAGCAACATGGAGACTCTCAGGAGGTAACTCTTAGGCACCCCACTGCTATAGGCCCAGTTCATATTTCAGGCACACAGGCTCATAATTGGAGCCAATACTATCAAGGGCTCATCGTTGGACCATCCATGTTTATTGATCTTTGCCATTGCACTTGGAGGATTGTTGTTGTTCCATTGGGGAATGTGATAGAGCTCCCCTGGTCAGAAATTCAGCACTCTCTCATCTGTCATTTCCAACTGAAATCACCATGAAAATATCCAAACCTTTCTATGTACTGGGTATACATGCCCTGGAGAACTCCCTCCTAACCCCACTAATGACACCCCACACAATTGCTCCTCCCCTGCCATAGTTGAACCTCTCTGTAGTCCAAAGCTTCTTCAAAAAGGAAGCCCAATATATTGCAAGGTTCTCTTAATAGAAAAATGGAATATAGTGATGGGTTTAAAGGTTAGATATAGAATACATAAAAATTTAGAAAAATAAAGGAAAAATAATTTGGGGCATCAAAAAATGAAAAAATGGAAAAGCTTTGTTTTTGACATTTTGCCTTTCATCACTGCTACAGTTATTACTGTGTATGTACAGTGGCAAGGCAATTTCTTCCATTTCTTCCTCTGTGTCTACCACCTTTTTTCTTTTTTTTCCCTGATTATTAAGTTTCTTTTGACATAAGTTTTAGGTCACAGTAATTCACATATACAATATATGGTTCTCCCACATATCCAACATCAAACCCTTTGTCCCTTCCCAACAGTGATCTTTTTACATGTTCATATTACATTTGCTGCAGCAAATGTGCAGATATTGAGACCATAGCTTTCAAACATGGTTCCATTTGGGTTTACATGATGGTTTATATTTTAGACTATACAATTTTCTAAATTTTTAGTTATCTTATGTTTTAAATTATGGTTTACATTTTAGCCTATAGACTTTTATGCATTTTGGTGTAATTTAACATGACCTATATCCATCATGGCATGATCTTGTGGAACACTTCCATTGCCCAATAGTTACCCTGATTTCATGTATTCAACACCTCTTTCCCCCTCCCTTCAGGGTCCACCATGACAATCAATCTTCATTACTTGAGGGGCCATATTCAGAGATACTTGCAAAAATGTCGAGGGCTTGACATACTTGACTGCCCTAACACATTGGGAGCCACTGATTCTCTCAAGAGATACAATTCCATCTGTTTGAGAACATCAGTCCTCCCCAGGATGTGGTATACCTTCACTCTCATTGTATGGGTCTCCACCTAATGATATAATCCACTATGGCAAAATGAGCACTCACATACTCCCCAGAAGCTTGCCCTGTGTCAGATGACCCCCCCTTAAGCATCCAAAGAGGCAACCTTCCATACTACATTCTCTAAAGAGTTTTCTCTGCACCACAACTTCAACCACATACCTGACAATCTCCCATGATCAAATGTTCCCCTCACCCTCTCTCCAATTTCTTGGGCAATCTGACCCATCCTCCCATCCCTAGCACCACTAAAGCCCACACAGCCCCACCCTAAGTTATCCCTATGCCCCCATTTTATCCCTTCCCTGTACAAATACTTACCTCCAGCTTGTCAGAGATTTCATCGAAGTAGCTGTCAGCTCACAACATTCCTCTACCTTCAAACTACCTTAAAGTTTATCAACCAGTATCTAGCTCTCTGAGAGAGTTTGGTTTACATATTTCATATCAGAGAGGTCATGTAGTATTTGCCCTTCAATGCCTGGGTTGCTTCACTCAACATAAGGTTCTCAAGAGTCATCCATGTTATCACATGTGTTTGTACTATGTTTGTTCTTATAGCTGAGTAGTATTCCATTGTATGTATATACCACATTTTATTTATCCATTCATCTGTTGATGGGCATTTGGTTGATTCCAACTTTTGACAATAGTGAATAGTGCTGCTATGAACATTGGTGTGCATATAACAGTTTGTGTCCTTGTTTTCAGATCTTCTGCATATATACCCAGCAGTGGAATTGCTGGGTCATATGGCAAATCTATAGCTAGTTTTTTGAGAAACCACCAAACTGTCCTCCAGAATGGCTGGATCCTTCTGCATTCCCACCAGCAGTGGATGAGTATTTCCATTCCTCCACATCCTCTTCAACAATTGTATTCTTCTGAGTTTTTGATAGCTGCCATTCTTATGGGAGTAAGATGGTATCTCATTGTTCTTTTGATTTGCATTTCCCTAATAACTAGGGATTTTGAGCATTTTTTCATGTGTTTTTTAGCCATTTGTATATCATCTTCGGAGAAGTATCTTTCAAATCTTTTTCCCATTTTTTAAATGGGCTGTTTGTCTTTTTATTTTCAAGATATAGGAGTTCTTTATATATGCAAGATATAAGTCTCCTATCAGATATATGGTTATCAAATATTTTCTCTCATTGTGTAGGCTCTCTTTTCACTTTCCTGACAAACACCTTTGAGGTGCAAAGGGCTTTAATTTTGAGGAAGTCCCATTTATCTATTTGTTCTTTTGCTGCTCGTGCTTTTGGTGTGAAGTTCATGAAGCCATTTCCTATTACAAGGTCATGTAGATGCTTCCCTATTTTGCTTTCCAAGATCTTTAGGGTCCTGGGTCTTATATTTAGGTCTTTGATCCATCTTGTGTTGATTTTTGTATAATGTGTAAGTTGGTAATTCTCTTTCATTCTTTTACTTATGTATATCCAGTTGTCCAGGCACCATTTGTTGAAGAGGCCATTCTCTCCTAGTTGAGAGGGTTTGGTGGCCTTGTCAAATACCATATGGCTGTATATATAAGGATATATATCAGAACTCTCAATTCGGTTCCATTGGTCAGTGTGTCTATCCTTGTGCCAATAACATGCTGTTTTCACTACTGTAGCTTTGTAGTATGTTTTGAAGTCAGGTAGTGTGATTCCTCCAATTTCATTTTTCTTTTTCAATATGTCTTTGGCTATTTGGGGTCTCTTTCCTTTCCAAATAAATTTCATAGTTAGTTTCTCCAGTTCATTAAAGAATGATGTGTTGATTTTTATTGGGATTGCATTGAATCTGTAGATCTATTTTGGTAGGATAGACATCATAACAATATTTAGTCTTCCTATCCATGAAAAGGGAATATTCTTCCATTTATTTAGGTCTTCTTTGATTTCCTTGAACAGTGTTGTGTAGTTTTCTGTGTATAAGTCTTTTACCTCTTTAGTTAAATTTATTCCTACTTATTTGATTTTTTTATTTACTATTGTGAATGGTATTTGATTCCTGATTTCCTCCTCAAATTGCTCATTATTGGTGTACAGAAATGCTACTGGTTTTTGTGCATTTATCTTGTAACCGGCGACTTTACTGAACTCATTTATAAGTTCTAGGAGCTTTCCTGTAGACTTCTCAGGGTTTTCTATGTATAGGATCATATCATCTACAAATAGTGAAATTTTAACTTCTTCCTTTCCAATTTGGATTCCGTTTATGTTTGGTTCTTTCCTCAGTGCTTGAGCAAGTACTTCTAAGACTATGTGTAGGGTGGCACCGTGTGGGAGCGCGGCGACAGCAAGGGTCGGCTCGTCTCCAGGCGCCGGTGCGAGTCGGACCCGGGTGGCGGGAACGGGCGTTAAGGCCCTCCGCTTGGGGTTCGGGCGTACTGCCCGCCCCTCTGCCCAGCTGCACCCGCTTCCCCCTCAGTGGCCTAACCCTGCCTCTCCCCCGAGGGCCACCGCAGCGCCATGACAGCCCCGCCTCGCTGCCGCCGAGAACCCTGGCTACACCGTCTTCTGCCCGCGACCAGTGATGCACCCCTGCACGAACCTATCAGCCGTCTGCCACCCCCAGGCCACGCCCCCTGCCCCTCCCCCATCTTCGCCCTATATTAACCGCTGTACTTCCTGAATAAATCAGACTTGCGCACAGATCCTGGTCTCCTCGGTAGTCTTCTTCCTACCGCGCGCCCTCCGCACCTTGCTGGCCCCGGAGCGCCTTCTCGGAAGGCCCCTCTGTGTGTTGCAGCCCTCCGCCCGAGCCCACACCGCCCCTGCAGCGGCCCTCCGGGCGAGCCCACACTGCGACACTATGTTAAATAGGAATGTTGAGAGTGGGCATTCTTGTCTTGTTTCTGATCTTAGAGGGCAAGATTTTAGGATTTCACCATTGTAAATGATGTTAGCTGTGGGTTTTTCATATATACTCTATCATGTTCAGGAAGTTTCCTTCTATTGCTATCTTTTGCAGTGTTTTTATCAAGAAAGGGTGCTGTATTTTGTAAAATGCTTTTTCTGCATCTATAGATATGATCATGTGATTTTTTCCCCTTCAATCTGTTTATGTGGTGTTTTACATTAATTGATTTTCTTATGTTGAAACATCCTTGCATAGCAGGAATGAACCCCACTTGGTCATAGTGTATAATATTTAATGTGTTGTTGAATACAATTAGCAAGTATGTTGTTGAGGATTTTTGCATCTCAGTCCATTAGAGAGATTTGTCTGTAATTTTCCTTTCTTGTGATGTCTTTGTTTTGCTTTGCTACTAGAGTAATGTTAGCATCATAGAATGAGTTAGGCAATGTTCCTTGTGTTTCAATATTTTGGAAGATTTTAAGCATGATTGATGTTAGTTCTTTCTGAAATGTTTTGTAGAATTCACCTGTGAAGGCTTCTGGCCCAGCGCTCTTTTTAGTTGGGAGGTTTTTAATGACTAATTCTTTCTCTTTACTTGTGATTGGTTTGTTGAGATCGTCAACTTCTTCTTTTGTCAATGTAGGCTGCTTTTGTGTTTCTAGGAATTTGTCCATTTCCTCTAAATTGTTGTTTATGTTGAAATATAGTTTTTCAAAGTATCCTCTTATAATTTTTATTTCTGTGGGATCAGTGGTGATATCTCCTTTCACATTTCTCATTTTGTGTATTTGCATCTTCTCTCTCTTTTTCTATGTTAATCTAGCTAAGGGTTTGTCAATTTTATTGATTTTCTCAAGAACCAGCTCTTGGTTTGGTTTATTTTTTCAAGAGCTTCCATATTTTCTATTTCATTTATTTCTGCTCTGATCTTTGTTATTTCTTTCTTTCTTCTTCCTTTGGGGGTGAGTTTGTTGTTTTTTAACTAATTCCTCCAAGTGTGCATTTAGTTCTTCAACTTTAGCTCTTTCTTCTTTTTTGATGGATGAATTCATGGCTATAAATTTCTCTCTCAGTACTGCTTTTGCTGCATCCCATAAGTTTTGATATGTTCTGTTATCATTTTCATTAGTTTCAAGGTAGTTATTAATTTCTTTTGGGATTTCTTCCTTGACCCACTGTTTTTCTAAGAGTTTGTTGACTAACTTCCAAATCATGGTGCCAAATCTGTGTTTCTGGCCCTTGCAGATTTTCAGCTTTATTCCACTGTGGTCAGAGGAATTATTTAGTATGATTTCTGTCTTTCTGAATTCATTGAAACTTTTTCTGTGGCCTAGGATGTGGTCTATCTTGGAGAATGAGCTGTGTGCACTTGAGAAGAATATATATCCTGCTGTATTTGGGTGTAATGTTCTGTATATGTCTATTAGGTCAAGCTCCTGTAATATATTGTTCAAAGTCTTTGTTCTTTATTGATCCTCTTTTGAGATGTTCTGTCCAAAGTTGATAGTGGCGTATTAAAGTCCCCCACTGTAATTGTAGAGGCATCTATTCCTTCACTTAGTTTTTCCAGTGTTTGTCTCACGTATTTGGAGGCACCCTTGTTAGGTGCATAAATGTTTATGATTGTTCTTTTTTCTTGAAAGATTATCCCTTTCACTAATATGTACTGTCCATCTTTGTCTCTCACAACTGTTTTGCATTTAAAGTCTATTTTGTCTGATATTAATATAGCTACTCCTGCCTTCTTTTGGTCATTGTTTGCTTGTAAGATTGTTTTCCAACCATTCACTTTCAACCTCCTTGAATCCCTGGGTCTAAGATATGTTTCTTGCAGACAGCATATAGATGCATCATATTTCCTTATCCAATCTTCCAGTCTGAGTCTCTTGACAGGTGAGTTTAATCCATTGATAGTCATTGTTATTACTCTCAAGGAATTACTTATATTAGCCATATTTTCTTTTGATTTGTGTTTTTCATATTCTGTTTGATTTTCTTTTTCTGTTTTTGTGTTTTTTAGTTTCTCTTACACTCTCTTCCAACTTTGTATGTTTTGTTTTTTTTTTTCTTTCTTCCTGGAGAACTCCCTTTAGTATTTCTTGAAGGGCAGGTTTCTTGTTGGCACACTCTCGTAGTTTCTGTTTATCTGTGAATATTTTGAAATCTCCATCATTTTTGAATGCTAACTTTGCTGGATAGAGTATTCTCAGTTGGAAATTTTTTTCTTTTAGTACCTTGACTATGTCATACCACTGTCTTCTTGCCTCCATGGTTTCAGATGAGAAATCTGTACTTAATCTTATGGAGCCTCCTTTGTATGTGATGGTTCTCTTTTCTCTTGTTGCTTTTAGTATTTTCTCTTTGTCTTGAGCATTGCATAACTTGACAAGTATATGTCTTGTGCAAGGCCTGTTGGGATTTATGCTGTTTGGGGTGTGTTGTGCTTCCTGGACATGTACATCTATCTCCGTCAATAGGTTTGGGAAGTTTTCAGCCATTTTTTTCCTCCAGCACCCCTTCTGTCCCTTTTCCCTTCTCTTCTCCTTCTGGGATGCTTATAATACATATGTTTACACATTTTGCATTGTCATTCAGTTCCCTGGATTTTTTCTATCTTTTTATCGACCAGTTCTACTATCTGTTTGATTTCAGATGTACTGTCTTCCACATCACTTAATCTCTCCTCTGCCTCTTCGAGTCTGCTGTTATTTGCTGAGAGTGTATTTTTGATTTCTTGAACTGTGCTGTTCATTACCATCATATCTGTTATATTTTTGCAATTTCTTCTGTATTCTCTCCAATTGTTTTCTTCATATTCTTAATCTCTTCCTTCACCTCATGAATTTGATCTCTAATATATGTTTTGAGACCTTTAATTACTTGTTCAATGTTCTGCTCCTCTTCCTGGTTTTTAATTTGTTCATTGGATTGGGCATGTTTTCCTGATTATTGGTTTGGTTTGTAGTTTTGTTGCTGTCTGGTCATCATTTTATCTTGATGGGTTTAGTCAGTTGCTTAGCTTCTTTGTCTAGTTTGGAGTTTAATTAGTTGTGTTTTTTTTGTGTGTGTGTTAAGTCTTCTCTTTCTCACTTTGTTCTTCTTATTGTATTTCCTTGTTGTTGGCTAAGTTCACTTGAAGGAAAATATTAGGGCCAGAGTAAGCAAAAGGAGTAAGAAAAGAAAATGAATAATAGTAGTATTGATAGTAAATATTAACAGAGGAACCATGTGAGATATAGGAGAATGGATATTAGGCTCATGTAAGGTATGTAGAGTTATAGCAGTAAGAAAAATAGAGTATGTAAAAATCTGAATATGGGGAGGAATACAGTGTGAATTAAAAGGCCTGTGTGTTCAGGAGAGTGGGAAAGAGAAAGGAAAGGACAATAATATAAAGAGTGCGTATAAGGCAGAAAACAGAACAAAGGTATTAGTAATAAAAAGTCAAAAAACAGGGGGGCAAACAAAGAGAGGTGGAATGTAAGAGAAACAATCAATGATGGAGGGTAGAAAGATGTAGAGGAAAGGGAATAGTGTTGGTGGCCAACATCAATACACACAGAGAAAAGTAAATGGAGGATAAGGAAATACAGCAAATGTGAAGCTCTCCCTGCAGCACTTAGTGTAAGAAGAATAAGAAAGCAGAGAAAGAAAGAAAGAAAGAGAAACAAAGGGACAAAAAGGAGTGGGGAAGTAAGCAGGAATAAGAAAAAGAGAAAGAAAGAAAAAAAGGCCTTGTGGGGATAAAGAAGAAATAAAAACAAGGAAAAACCAACCAAATACTAAGGAAAGTTTCAAGCAAGGAATCCTATTTGTAGTTAAATAAAATGCTTAGTGATCTGACATTCCCCCTTTTCTCCCTTCCTCACTTCCCTCTCTCCCAAGCAGCAGGAAAGCTGCCTGAGAGGTCCAGTAGGAGATTCAAGTGGGTCCTTGTTGAATCAGCTCTGCAGAGAAAACAATGACTCTTAATTTCCAGAGAGAGAACACCCACACCTTACCAGGAACCCCAAGTATGCTATTGGAGGCTTGGAAAGCAGCTCCTACAGTCCCTTTCCTTTTAGGTGTGCTATGAGAGGGTTTGTTGATTTTCTGACTCCACCTTCTCCCAAGCCAAGTTTCCTATCCCAGGGTATTTAGGTGAATTGGGCTTTCTCAGCAGATTTGCCACTCCTCTCTTCCCAGACTCTCCCCAAGCCAGTCACTATGCTCCTCCAAGTGCAAGAAAAGAAAAAAAGAAAAGAAAAAAAAGGGGGGGGGGGAACACCAGAAAATTCAAACCAAACTAGCTGGGCCCTCCTACTGCACCCCCCACTGAATCCCTCCCACCCATGGAGTGAGTCCAAAACCGGAGGGCTAAGGCAGTCCCGGAACTCCGGGAGCACTGGACTTGGGAAAGGGAAGTCCGGGACTCTGCAGACCCAGGACACATAGGTCTGTGGAACACGGGCCAAGGGGGCTCAGAGGACACTGATCTGGGGACCACGCATCCAGGGACCACGGGACCCAGGAATGCCACCACACAACCGACAGTTCTCAGGAAACACAGCAGCCCCTCTTACGTTCTTTAAAGTAACATTTTGTGTGATATATTTATCTTTTTTTTAAAAAAGACAATAATAAATAAATAAATGGGGGAAAAAAGGCTGAAGAGGCTCTGAATCTATAGTCCCAAACATAGTACTAAACCAAGATCTTTTTAAATTTTTTTTGAAAAGATTTATTTATTTATTTATTTATTTATTTATTTCCCCCATTCCCCATTGTCTGCTCTCTGTGTCATTTGTTGTGCATGGTGCTTCTGTGTCTGCTTATCTTCTCTTTAGGCAACACTGGGAACAGATTCTAGAACCTTCCAAAGTGGGAGAAATGTGCTCATTGTCTTGTGCCACCCCAGCTCCCTGGTCTGCTGCATTTCTTATTGTCCTTCCTCTGTGTCTCTTTTTGTTTTGTCTATCTTGCTCCACCAATTCTCCACTTGGGCCAGTATTCCTGTGTGGGCCAGCACTCCATGTAAGCCAGCTCTTCATTTGGGCCAGCTCACCTCATGGGCCAGCACTCTGCATAGGTCAGGTCTCAGCTTGGGCTAGCTTGCCTTCTTCGGGAGGCCCCACGAATTGATACCTGGGTCTCCCAAATGGTAGACGGGAGCTCAAGCATTTGAGCCACATCCACTTCTCCTAAGCCAAGATCTTGAGATTCCATGGAAGAGTTGGTATTTTTTGGAATGGATAAAACAAAAGATGGACTAAACAGAATACCTTGCAAATAGAAATGATATTCTTTACATATGACCCAGGGAGTAACTGAAACCCCATATTTCCCCAACAGTTTATACTTATAATGATTCACTTAAGTAAAATAATTTCCTAACCATAGTATTTTGTATACTAATCTTATACTAGCTCCAACATCAAAGGAAACTATGGTCTTTACCATAAAATCTTTTTCTAGACCTAGGCAAAAGTCCCCAGGTGTAAGACCATGACACCTTAATAAGATGATCTTCTTAAAATTACCCTTTGCTGACCTTCTCCACCCTTAGATGTATATCTAAGTTTCTGAAAGAGAGGGTTTTATTGATACTTGCCTACAATCTATATACATATATATATATATATATATATATATAAACCTGGATTATATTACTTTTTTCCCTTTTCACTGATCATTATCATTTCACCAGATCTGTCCCCTGTGAGAAACACCCAGAAGAGTGAGGATAACTGTTGGGCAGGGTGATGGAGAATGGGGGAAGAAGAGAACCAGGGGTCCTAGAACCCCAAGTAGAATACTTCAATAGATATAATAGATAAGAAAAATGAATACCTTTATATGATATTTCTGACACAATTTTATTCATTTAAAATTACACTTAGGGACTCCTTTGTCTATGAGTCAACTTGCCCAGGAATAATCTTAGGCCACCAACACTTGAATTTCCAAAGAAGTCGGAAGGGATGCTTAGGAAAACAGTGAACCTATTTACTTTCGCTTCACCACTTAAAAATTAAGGACTTCGATTCTGCCCCTTACCTTATTTTTCCCAACCTGTGATAAAATTAAGAAGGTGACTTGATAAGATACTCTGGCTATCTTGGAATTATGTGCCACAGAACACGAAGTTATGATCACAAAACACTGATTAGATTTCTATAATGTGATAATTTGCGTGTGATAAACAAGAACTTTCCTTGCCTGAAAACAATCTACAAATAGTCTTTGAGACAGCATAGAATAGGTTTCGAAATGGTGACTGTTCTCTCCCTTTTGACTCAGCTACAGAGATGGGAGGAGGTGAGTCTGGCTCCAGAATGGAAGAGAAGAAAAAGAAATGGGATTATGCAGGTATAGCCTGCTTCTGTGGGAGAGTATCCAGGACTGTTATATCTATGGGAAGTTAGCCCTTGAAGATAGGTTTGAGAAACACACTTTAATTCTCTTTCACTTACTCCTCTGCACAAACTCAGACTGATCCAGTTTCACGACTACATAGAGCTTTGGCCTAATACACATACTTCATGTTATATAGATGTACACATAGACAGCATCTACGTAATAAGAGGCATATTCAGAAAGAAGACTATGTAGATACTCAGGAGGCAATATGGAAAAGATAAGTGAACAGAAGGACACACAGGCTAGATAGAAATTGATTGGGTAGATGTATGTGGGGTGATGGTGAGTAATAACATCCCTCTCGTCCACTGCCAGTTTTGACCAATTGAGAGATACAGGAAACATAGAAATTTAAAATCTGGATTGGAAGACTAGGTATAGATAGGTAGACATAATAGGAGATCTAATATTCCCCCCACTTAATTAGAGAGGCTTACCAACTCACCCATAACATGAGGCGTGGGGAGAGAGGCCAGGAGATTTATTCTAACAGAAGTCCTCTTAAATGGAAACATGAGCAGAGCAGAATGAAGGATTGCAATTGCCTGCCCACATTCCACAAAAGAGAAGAATTAATGACTGAGGCATAATTAATAAACATACTTCTCTAGCCTCTCTGCCTTGGTATCCTGGTTCTTCCATTTCCTGGCTCAGTCTCCTCATTTGGAAAACAGAGGTAATAATATATACTTTTCAGGGCTGTTGTAAGGCTTGCTAATAATATATGCAAGGGACTTGCACGGTGCCTGGCACTTAGCAAGGGTGCTCTCAATCAAGGGCAAATTTAACTCAGTGAATAAATCTTGTTAAATTTTCTATTGAAACATTTTTTTCAAGCAATGTGTAGATATTTTAAAAGAATAATTGTTTGTATTGTCTTTTACTAGAGCAGGGATTCTGACACTGGAGTCTAGAAAACTTAGCCCAAACTGTATACGACAATGTGTGATTATATGCCACTTTCTGGGGGAGAGAGTGCAAAACTTTCAGAAGAATTTCAAAAGGATCCTTGCTCCACAAAAGGACTAGAGGCACTGCAAGAGGAAATTTGATAAATTCCAGCTAAGGAAGTTTGAAAAAGTCCAGAGGAGGACTGATGTTTCAGTCTTCTTACTTGCAAAACAAGTAATCTGCTTAATAGATTTCTAATGAATAAAAACTCTCATGGAGATTTTTTTTAATGAGGTAGAAGTGCCCAACCTGGTTTTATTTTCTCTCTTTCCCTGCTTCCTCTGATTGGCCTTTTGTCCACCTCTTCTGTGTACCTCCTTTAAGATCCTTTGTGATCTTTCTTGATGTTTAAATATTAGCATATTATTTTAAATATTAGCACAATCCAGGGTTCCACCTAAATCCCCTTTTTCTTCTCATTTTGATTTCCTCCAATGAGATTACCATTCCAAATGGCTTCAACTGCAATCTGAATGTGTACCACCAATCACCACCCCTTTCTTGATATGCAGTTTCTTCTTTCAACCTGCCTACTGGATTTTCTTTTTATTCACAGGCAATTTAACATATCTTAGAATTAATGCATTATATGCCCCTTGCCTCTCAGTGCCGAATGCTGCTCTCCGCCCCACTCTGACAACTCCTGTGCTCCCTGCAAGTACACTCACAGAAATACACCACCAGATTCTTATCTATTGCTTTATTTTCTCTTGGTTCATTTGCATCATCAAACCATTTTTTACATGTATGCTATGTCAAGGCATGTATGTCCTGCCATGGCCCACTGGGTGGACTGTGGGAGAGTGTGGGCTATGATGTGGACCATTGACCATGAGGTGCAGTGGTGCTCAGAGATATATTCACCAAATGCAATGAATGTCTCATGATGATGGAGGAGGTGGTTGTTATGGGGGGAGGAGTGGGGTGCGGGGGTGGGGGGTATATGGGGACCTTATATTTTTTGAATGTAACGTTAAAAAATAAAGACAAAAAAACAGTAGTTACAGAATTTTTCCCCTGCAAGTTTTTTGTTTATTAAGCAGTTATATTGAGATATATTCACATATCATATGATCAACCCAAAGTGTATAATCAATGGCTTTTAGTATAATCACAATGTTGTACATTCATCCACTTTAGAACTATTTCATTACTCCAAAAATAAAGACTCCACACCCCTTAGCATTCTTTCCTCAGCCCTACATGACCACAAATCTTATTTCATCTTTATAAATTCATTCATATTTACATTTTATATAAATAGAATCATAAAATATGCCATAATGTGTCTGGTCTCCTTCACTTAGTATAATGTTTTTGCTTTTGTTTTTTTTCTAATATTAACATTATTAATCTACATTTGTTCAACAATATTTACTTACATTTGTTCAGCTTCAAAGAAAAATGTTCTTATATATGCAATTTTACCCATATTCATATTTCACATAATATATTTTACATAATATATTTAGTTCATAATAGTGCAACCATACAGTATTTGTCCTTTTGTGTCTAGCTTGCTTCACTCAAAATTATGTCTTCCAGGTTCATTCATGTTGTCATATGTTTCATGACTTTCTTCTTACCACTAAATAACATTCTATCATGTGTATACACCACAATTTGTTTATCCATTCATCGTTTGATGGACTTCTTGGTTGTTTCCAACTTTTGGCTATGGTGAATAACACTGCTATGAACATGCTGCCTGTACTTCCTGGTATATACCTAGCAATGGTATTGTCCGGTTCCAAGGCAAGTCTATATTCAACTTTCTTAGGAACTACCCAACAGTCCTCCACAGTGGCTGTACCATTCTAAATTCCCATCAGTAGTGAGTAGGCGTTCCTATCTCTTCATATCTTCTCCAACACTTACAGTTTTCTGACTTTTTAATACCAGCCAGTCTAATAGATATGTTCCATTGTAGTTTTGATTTGCATTTCCCTAATTGCTAGTGATGTTGAACATTTTTTCATGTGTTTCTTCACCATTTATATTTCTTCTTTGGACAGTTGTCTTTTCAAGTTTTTTGGCCATTTTAAAATCAGATACTTTGTTTTTTTATTGTTGAGTTGTATGATCTCCTTATATATCATGGATATTAAACCCTTATCAGATATATGATTGCCAAATATTTTCTCCCATTGAGTCAGCTGCCTTTTCACCCTTTTGACAAAGTCCTCTGAGGTCCTAAAATGTTGAAATTTGAGGAGGCCCCATTTAGCTATTTTTTTTTCTTTTGTTGCTTGTGCTTTGGGTGTAAGGTTTAAGAAACTACCACCTACCACAAGATCTTAAAGATGTCTTTCTACATTTTCTTCTAGGAGTTCTCTGGTTGTTGTTTTTATATTTAGGCCCTTGGTCTATTTTGAGCTAATTTTTGTATAAGGTGTGAGATAGGGGTCTTCTTTCTTTCTTTTGGATATGGCTATCCAGTTCTCCCAGCACCATTTATTGAAAGACTGTTCCAGCCCAGCTGGATGGGCTGAACAGCCCTGTCAAAAATCACTTGACTATAGATGTGAGGGTCCATTTCTGAGTTCTCTATTCAGTTCCATTGGTCAATCTGTCTGTCCTTATGCCAGTACCATGCTGTTTTTGCCACTGTACAAAGTTTGGAACTGAGAGTCCTCCAACTTCAATCTTCTCTTTTCAGACATTTTTGGCTATTTGGGACCCCTTATCTTTCCAAATAAATTTGATTAATGGCTTTTTGATTTCTGCAAAAAAAAGGCTGTTGGGATTTTTATTGGGATTGCATTGAATGTGTAAATCATTTTGTGTAGAATTGACATCTTAACGATATTTAGTCTTCCAGTCCATGAACACAGAATGTCCTTCCATTTATTTAAATCTTCTTTGGTTTCTTTTAGCAATGTTTTTTAGATTTCTGAATATAGGGCCTTTATGCCCTTGGTTCAGCTTACTCCAAATATTTGACTGCTTTATTTGCTATTATAAATGGAATTTTTTTTCTGATTTCCTCCTCAGAATTCACATTGGTAGTGTATAGAAATGCTACTGATTTTTGCCTATTAATCTTGTATCCTGCCACTTTGCTGAAGTTGTGTATAAATTCTAGTACCTTTTGGGGGGATTTTTCAGGATTTTCTAGATATTGGATCATGTCTACAGTGAACAGTGGAAGTTTTACTTCTTTTTTTTTTTATTGACTTTGTAATATTACATTAAAAATATATATGTGAGGTCCCATTCAACCCCACCCCCCCACCCCCCCTCTCCCCCTCCCAGCAACACTCGTTCCCATCATCATGACACATCCATTGGATTTGGTAAGTACATCTTTGGGCACCTCTGCACCTCATAGACAATGGTTCACATCATGGCCCATACTCTCCTCCATTCCATCCAGTGGGCCCTGTGAGGATTTACAATGTCTGGTGATTACCTCTGAAGCACCATCCAGGGCAGCTCCATGTCCCAAAGACGCCTCCACCTCTCATCTCTTCCTGCCTTTCCCCATACCCATCGTCCACCATGTCCACTTTTCCCAATCCAATGCCACCTCTTCTATGTGGACATTGGATTGGTTGTGTCCATTGCACCTCTATGTCAAGAGGAGGCTCAGATTCCACAGTTTTACTTCTTCTTTTCCTATTTGGGTGCTGTTTTTTTTTTTTTTGTCTAGCCTAATTGCTCTAGCTAGAACTTCTAGCAAAATATTGAATAATAATGGTGACAGTGGGTATCCTTGCCTTGTTCCTGATCTCAGAAGGAAAACAGTCAGTCTTTTACCGCTGAATACAATGCTAGTTGTAGGTTTTTCTTATATGCACTTTACCGTATTGAGAAAGCTTCCTTCAAGTCGTATCTTTTGCAATGTTTTATCAAGTAATGGAGTTGCATATTGTCAAATGCCTTTTCTGCATCAATCGAGAGTATCATGTGATTTTTCTTATTCAATTTATCAATGTGGTTTATTACACTAACTGATTTTCTTGTGTTGAAACACCCTTGCAGTCCTAGGATAAAACACACTTGAATGTGGTGTCTAATTCTTTTAATATGCTGGATTCTGTTTGCAAGTATTTTGTTGAGGATTTTTGCAACTATATTCATTAGAGATATTGGTTTGTAATTTTCTTTTTTCATAGTATCTTTACCTGGTTTTGGTATTAGGATGATGTTGGTTTCAGAGAATGAATTTGGTAGCATTCTTTCCTGTTCAATTTTTTGGATGAGCTTGAGCAAGATTGGTATTAGGTCATCATTGAAATGATTGGTAGAATTCACCTGTGAAGCCATGTGTTCCTGGGTTTTTCCTCTTTGCGAGTTTTTTTAAAAATATATATTTATTTATTTTTAAAAGATACTTAGCTCACACACAAAAAATAAGATTTTCCGATATGCCCCACTCCCCACACCTCCCATCCTTTTCCACATTCACGACTTCTTTCATTAGTGTGGTACATTCATTGCAATCGATGAACACATTTGGAACATTGCCACTAAGCATGGATTATAGTTTACATTGTATTTTACACTCTCTCCCACTCCATTCTATAGGTTATGGCAGGATATAAAATGGCCTGTATCTGTCATTCCAGTGACATTCAGGACAATTCCAAGTCTTTGGGAGGTTTTTGGTGATTGCTTCAATCTCTTCACTTGTGATTGGTTTGTTGAGGTTTTCTATTTCTTCTACGGTAAGTGTAGGTGGTTTGTTTGTTTCTAGGAATTTGTCCTTCTCATCCACATTTTCTAGTTTTTTGGCATGCAGTTTTTCATAGTATCCTCTTATGATCTCTCTTATTTCTCCAAGGTCAGTGGTAATGTTCCCCATCTTATTTCTCATTTTATTTATTTTTTGTCTTCTCTCTTTTTTCCTTTGTCAGCCTAGCTAATGGTTTGTCAATTTTGTTGATCTTCTCAAAGAACCAAATTTTGGTTTTGTTGATTCTCTGAAGTGTTCTCAATTTCAAGTGTCCTCAATTTCATTTATTTCTGCTCTGACCTTTACTATTTCTCTCCTTTTGTTTGATGTGAGATTAGTTTGCTGTTCTTTTCCTAGTTCTTCCAGGTTTGCAGTTAGGTCTTCAGTTTTAGCTCTTTCTTTTTTTTTAATGTAAGAATTGATGTCTATAAATTTCCCTCTCAGCACTGCCTTTGCGGTGTCCCATAGGTTTTGATATGTTGTGCTCTTGTTTTTGTTTTTTTTTGTTTTTTTTTTTTATTTTTTATTTTTTATTTTTTATTGACTTTGTAATAATATTACATTAAAAATATATATGTGAGGTCCCATTCAACCCCACCCCCCCACCCCCCCTCTCCCCCCCCCCAACAACACTCGTTCCCATCATCATGACACATCCATTGGATTTGGTAAGTACATCTTTGGGCACCTCTGCACCTCATATACATTGGTTCACATCATGGCCCATACTCTCCTCTATTCCATCATGTAGGCCCTGTGAGGATTTACAATGTCCGGTGATTACCTCTGAAGCACCATCCAGGGCAGCTCCATGTCCCGAAGATGCCTCCACCTCTCATCTCTTCCTGCCTTTCCCCATACCCTTTGTCCATTATGTCCACTTTTCCCAATCCAATGCCACCTCTTCTATGTGGACACTGGATTGGTTGTGTCCATTGCACCTTTATGTCAAGAGGAGACTCAGATTCCACCTGGATGCTGGATGCAATCCTCCCATTTTCAGTTGTAATTACTCTAGGCTCCATGGTGTGGTGGTTGTCCTTCTTCACCTCCATCTTAGCTGAGTGTGGTAAGTCCAATAAATCAGATTGTAGGTGCTGGAGTCTGTTGAGGCTCAGGATCTGGCTATCACATTGTCAGTCCAGAGATTCAAATCCCCTAAATATATCTTAAACCCCAACATTAACTGCACCTCCAGCACATTAGCATGAAAGTCTTATGAAGGGAGATCCCATCTGAGTCCGGATTCATCACACATAAACACCATTTCCAAAGAGGGGCCATCTGCCCTGGTAGTTAACCCCATCGGCCATGACCATAACTCCCATGGGTCTCTTTAGCCCTCAAAGGAACCAATATCTGGGGGTTGTATCTGCTTTATCTGTCTCTCTGACTCTGCTCAGTTGTGCATGAGGGCAAACCTTCTGCCAGCCTCCAGACTCTTTTTTAGAAACTCGTAGCCATATAAACTCATTTCTCCTTTCCATTTCCCCCTTACTTTAGGTCAAACAGCATTTTAAAGTCATGGTATTTTATGTAGACATGGATATTCTGCTGATCCGCATTGAACCTTCCGTATAAGGTCATTTTCCAGTTGCATCATCAGTTGGTAGTTGATAGTGGTCCCTCGTTGCCAGGGAGGCTCATCCCCGGGTGTCATGTCCCACGCTGGGGGGAAGGCATTGCATTTACATGCTGAGTTTGGCTTGTGCTCTTGTTTTCATTTGTGTCTAGATGTTTGTTGAATTTCTCGAAATTTCTTCTTTGACCTGCTGATTATTTAAGAGTATGTTGTTTATTCTCCATATATTTATGAATTTTCCCTTTTCTGTCAATTATTGATTTCCAGCTTCATTCCGTTGCAATCAGAGAAATTGTTTGTATAATTTCAAACTTTTTAAACTTATTGAGACTTATCCTGTGGCCCTACATATGGTTTATCTTGGAGAAGGACCCATGGGCACCTGAAAAGAATGATATCTTGCTGTTCTGGGATGCAATGTTCTATAGAGGTCTGTTAGATCTAGTTCATTTATCATATTATTCAAGCTCTCTACTTCTTTATCCTCGGTCCAGATATTCTATTCAATATTGAGAGTGGTGTAATGAAGTCTCCAACTATTATTGTACAGACATCTACTTCTTCCTTCAGCTTTGCCAGTGTGTGCCTCATGTATCTTGGCACACTCAGGTTAGGTGTATAAATATGTATTTAGTACATTTTTTTCATCTTGGTGGATTGTCTCTTTTATTAATTATAAAGACCTTCTTCATCCTTTATAACAGTTTTGCATTTCAAATCTATTTTGTCTGATATTAGTATCATTACTCCAGATCTTTTTTGGTTACTGTTTGCATGGAATATCTTTTTCCAATTTTTCACTTTTAACCTGGTTGTGTCCTTACGACTGAGGTGAGTCTCTTGTAGACAACATATAGATGGCTCATATTCTTTTTATCTACTCAATCAATCTATGTTTTTTGATTGGGTAGTTCAAACCATTCACATTCAATATTATTACTGTAAAGACATTACTTACTTCACCCATTTTGACTTTGGCTTCTATTGTCATATTGTACTATTGTCTATCTTTTTACCCTTTAATTTACCCTTTCTAATAATATTCATTCCTACACTCTTCTCCAAGTCTCTCACCTTTGTTTTTTTTTTCCTTTCAGGCTTCAGCACTCACTTTAGTATCTCTTGTAATTCTGGTCTTTTGGCAACATGAATTCTATCAGTTTTTGTTTGTCCTTGTAGACACTGATCTTCCCTCTATTTTTGAAGGACAGAATTTTCAAGCTATAGAAGAGCTTAAGAAATTAAGTAGCTCAGTCCCTCACTTTATAGAAATAAGTTTGACCTGCTAAATTGCACATAACTAATGGTAGACCCAGTTTAGAACTCCAGCATTCCAAGTTCTATTCAGTACCCTTTCCACTACACAATCATGTTCCTGTTAACCATACTTTCAAAGAAGAATAAAATCCCTGTTAGCTGTAATGATTTTTATTAGTAAAGGTATAAGAGACTTAGCCAACCTATGTTTACAATGTCTATGTTCTGTTTGCACAAGAACCTAGATAATATATGTTCTTCTGCTGTAATAATGGAAAGGATAAACTGAAAATTGCAACAAGACATCACTGTGGATACAACAAAATTCATCTTTAAAAAATAAGACATCATTGTGAACTAAGGCTTGGAATGAAAATAGCTCAGTGCTTGTTTTCATAACGTGAAGATTTTTACTTTTTTCTTACTGAAGGGGTTTCATACCAATTATTCAGTTTTAGTCTCTGAACAGACCTGAGAGGCAGGTAGGTCAGGGCTTATCTGAAGTTTACAGATGGGGAAAACGAGACAGAAAACAACTGTTATTTGCCCAACATCACCCATCTAGTTTAGTGACAAGGCCAGGTCTCCGATGCATCTCCTGCCTCCAAATCTTTTACTAGTTTAGACACATCATTCTAGTAGTCCTTGAGAGATGACTATATAATCTGTGAACTGAACTTTACAGATCTTACTTGAAAAAAGAAAATTAAAAAATCTCACTTTCAAGGTGGGGCAGAGCAAATGAATGTTCTGTCATAGGTTGACACACTATCAAGAATTAGCAAGTTGAGTTACCATTCTGTCAAATTATCTGCCTTTTAGTTGGGGAAATGCAAACCAATAAACATGATGAAGATAATCTTTGTAAGTCTAAAATTCCAAAAGATCCAGGGTGTTTTTCCATGAAACTCATCTCTAAGGGCTTTACAAAGGAAGGAGGGGGGCTAAAAACATGCAAACTGCAGATTTATTAAAAAGGAGTAAGGTCAGCATGATGTAATGCAAAGAGTTAAGGAGGCTGAGAAGAAAGAACTGACCAGGGGAGCCAGTGAGAGATTTTGGTGGCTCAGTGGGGCACAAGGCGGATCACAATCTGTTGAAGAGGCAACAGTAGGTGAGGAAATGGAAACAGAAAGTGGAAACCTTCTTTCCAGAAGGCTGTCTGTGGAAGGAAAGGTGGCATTACATCTTTGTCGATGATGGTGAAGAAACTGCACAAGAAGGGGTGGGGGAAAGAAACACAACAGACAAGAGAAAGGGGAAATGTTGTTAAAACCTTCTCTGCTAGTAGTAAGCCTTTTTAAAACGTACTGTAAAATGGGACTCCACAGAAAATGCCTCAGAGAGAGAAGTCAACTTGCCCAGGTCAAGGCTGAGAAATAAGCATGAGATTTAGTAACAAATTCACTTTTCAGGACTATCACTGTGGAGATATATTTATATATCTACACATCTGTATCTATATAGAATTATTATTATTTTTGGTCTGTTCTGAAAGCCCAGCTCAGGATCTATGGATTCATGTATGAATAGAACAGAATTTCTGAACCTTGCCTAAAAGCTGATTCTTTCAAAAGGCACAATATTATTAAGTTGGCCATTTCATCAATAGATGCTCTTTTCTGCAGGTTTGTTTAGGAAGGAATGGAAACAATACTGCTAGTCATAAAGTGTGCTGATTCCTGGCTTGGTCATCTCAGTGGGGCAAGTACAAGGCTGTGCCAGGAACTCCAGATGACTGGTACACAAGGCCAGGACTACCCATAGACGCCAAGGCTGAGCCAGGGTGCGGCTGAGCCCGAACAGGGGGCATCCTCAAAGTTCTTCTTTATTTAAAATATGCTTCGGGGCAATGTTTCATAATGCCCCACACACGTACTGCATAAACACAGAGCAGCCCATACATGGCCTGCTTACTTTAGTTTCCATCCCTGTAGGCCAGGTCCACAAATTAGCAGCCTTGTTACACTCCCAGGATCTGGTTCCCGGGACCTTCAGAAGAAAAGGCAGTCAGAGAAACATGAACGCGCTAATCAGGAAACCAGGATTTCAGCCCACTGGGCCACGCGGGCCATCCACACTAAAGACTTTCACCTCCCTTCGCCTCTGCTGACTGGAGGGGCGGGGAACCAGGCAGTAAGGAGGAGGACCAAAGAAGGGGCCTGCTTGAATGAAACAATGTAACAATTGATATGAGGCCTCCCCTCGCTCCCACTCCCCAGCGATCCTATAGGCGAAGTCCCGGTGACTGCCCCTAACGGTTACTCCGTTTTCTCGTCCATTTTGCGCTATCCCTCCGCCTCTCCTTTCTTTTCTTTACTTTTTTTTCCCTTCTCCTTTCCCCCCTCTCTCCCCCTTTCTCCAACTCCGTGTCATTTCCTCCTTGCGCTCGCCCGCTGCCGGAGCTTCTCCAGCCGCGAGAGTAGGCGGAGCAGGGTGGTGCGGGGTGGCGTAGCGCTGGAGGACGATGGTGGCTGAGCTGCTGGGGGCGGAGGCAACTTAGCCCCCGCGAAAACAGAGACCCGCGCCGCTGGAGCCGAACCCAGGATGGAGAACCGGCCTGGGTCCTTCCAGTATATCCCTGTGCAGCTGCAAGGAGGGGCGCCCTGGGGTTTCACCCTCAAGGGGGGTCTGGAACACTGCGAGCCACTCACAGTGTCTAAGGTAAGAGCTGGAGGCTCTGTCTTGGAGGCGCCCGACTTTGAATGAGCAAGCGGGCACACAGGCAGTCTCCGGAGAGGGCTCTCAGACCGACTTTTGAGACTTGTCCTGAGCTGTGGGTGAACGGCCTCCGGAGGGGCACGATCAGTGTGGCAGGGTCTTGCCACCAGCCTAGGCTCAGACACCCCCTTAAGGGGGGCTGGAACACGGAATGAGAGCGCTGCTTGCCTGGGCTAGATCCCTTCGCGCAGACACATTCGGGAGGTCTCTGGGACAACCTTTGCTCCCCATTCAGGGGGCGGCAGTTCTTCGTTTGTACTGGAGGAAGTGGCGGCTGTGGGGAATTCCTCCTTGGAGGCCCCCGCGCCCCTGTGGGACATTGAGAGGCTTAAGGGACAGGCAGACGCGGCTTGGCAGCACTGGCTTCTCCACCGGCCGGCGGACTGTCCCACCCAGGCAGGTTGCAGGTCGAGGGTCGGGTGTGGGAACGGAGATTGAGAAGGCGTTGGTGGCTTTCGTCAGCCTCACTTCCCACGGCCGGACGCGCGCATATCCATTCACCCCATCGGGCGTTGTTGCTGTTGGTTTGGCTCCCTCGCTCCGGAGTCCTGCCCTAGCGCCAGCAAGATTTCCTGCACATCAGAAGCGTGGGGGAAACTTTTGCGCCATTGAGTGCAGCTGTACTGAAGCTGCCGCCTCGCAGCAGCCACGGCCGCCACGGTTTGTTTATTTTAGGAGGCTGTGATCTGCTGGAAGCAAAGTTGCCATGGGGACTGGGGAGAGTAGCTCTCAGGAGTGCTCAGAAACTCCCAAAGCATGCTGTCTGGGTAAGGGTGGGGATGGGTGACTGGGTGCCCCTAGGGTTGTTTTTTGGGAAGAGAGACTTGTAGGACGACTCACCTTTAGGCACTAGATTGTCAAGTGAGTGAACCTCATGAACTTTATCCTAATTTGTTTTTGTTTACCTTAAAAGCTAAAATCTGAAAAGCTCTCCCCCTCCAACCAGCTCAAATTGCATTTGAGGTTGTTAGCTGTGGGTTTGGGCTGGAAATAGAGAGATGTGGCTTCTCAGCTGGGAACAAATGCTATTTTTTTTTCCCTTTTTCTTTTTAAAATTGTTTGGCTCTTTAAACTTTGGTCACATCTCAGCAGGGGGTCAGCCCTGTGCCCACAGTACCCTGGGCTGTTTTCTCTATGCATTTCAGATGCTGGCAAACATGTAGGGGTCCTTCAGATGCTGGCAAACATGTAGGGGTCCTTCAGACCTTTGGGCCCACACTCTTAGCAACCTTAGTGTGGCAATGCAATGGGCTTTACCAATCAGCTTGAGCAGTCTAAGGTATCCTGAGGCAACGTTATTGGAATTAACGGGGAAAACCTCGGCTATCAATCCTTCCTTCCCAAACAACGATAACTAGCTCAAATCTTCATCCATCATTTCCTTCCTCCATTCTTCTATGTGTTTCTAACCAGCTTGAGACATCTTTGTCATCCACCTGGATCCTCACCCTCTCCTAAGGCACTCTCCCTCCAGTGTTTACCTAGAAATTAAAACAGAAAAAAACAAAAAAACCAAAATCAAAAGCAACCCCTTTGGGGAGAAGAATCCTGGCTTTCAAGAATTTATTCAAATCAAACTCCTCTGTCCTCTCTTTCCGGCAAGGTCACACAGGGATATGTAGCCCTCTGTGGTCTGGCCCTTTCTTTTTCTCCTATGACTGTCCATAAAATTTCCACAGTATGCATAGCCATCCTGCTTTGGGGAGGTCATTTTTCACCTCTTCCCAGTGCTGATCCATCCTGAAAGATATCCCAGAGAGTGCTTGCTGTTGTGGTCTTGGATTATTTTGTCAGCCAGCATGATCATGGCAGGGGGTGTTACTAAGTATGGGGCAGCCAGTAATTTGTGGTCTGGCTGGGGAATTATTTGAGGGTAGATAAAGGTTTATTTGGTCAAGCTGTTGGGAAGCACCTTGTGTGTTGAGAAGCATGATGCCATTTAATGATTCCCTTTCCACTGTATGTACTGTTGACCGCTATTATAAGAAGGTTCATTATTACATGTATTTGGTTATGCAGGGGGTTAAATAACTTCTCTCATCCCTCCCGAATAGTCTCAAAGTAAAAATCAGCTATAGCCTGTTTAGTTCCAACAGTATATAAAGGGGCCATAGTATTTTTTTTAGCTCAGTGGTTGTCCATATTTTTTTATTTTCTGCCAAGACACTTTTTTGCTTATTTCATTAACACCCCTTTCATTTTTCTGCTTTGGTTCATTTTTCCTTTTATGCTTCAGTACAATACAACTTTTTTTAAAAAAAGCTGTCTCAATCTACACACGTTGGCAGGGATGGGGTGGAAGGGAGTAGAAAGAGACCTGGTTTGGCAGATTGAAAATTTGGGTTCTAATTCTTCCTCTGCCGCTCATTGTTTTTGCAATTCTGCCCTCTCTACATCACTTGCCCTCTCTTGGGCCTAAGTGTCCCCACGGGTAAAATGAGGTTCAGCTGGGTGGTCTTTAAATGAGACTATGGCAGCTTAGTAACAAATTCTTTATGCTAGTTTCTGACCCTTTTCTCCCCAGAAAGGTTGTGAACTGAGGAGGATGATCCTTTGCTTCATTTGCATACAGTATTACTGTTTACACTTTGCTTTCACACCTCTTATTTTATTAGCTTCTTATAACCACCCTGTAAGATAGTCAGAAAGGTTGTAGAGAAATTGATGACAAGCTGAAGCTGTGATGCATCCACTGGCTTGCCTAGGTCTTATCATATGGCGAGTCAGTGGTAGACTCCAAGTCCATTGTATTTTCTACTACTCAGAAAGTTTCTTGTTTATTCTGGTAGTACTGCAGTTTGTGAAGGAACATGGGGCAATAACTTTCAGGGATATATTCATCTTGGCAGCTCCCCATCCCAATGATCTTTCTCTTGCCAGCCTGTGGTTCCACAGTAGGTGAGGAATGGTTCTGGGTCCGCTGATGAAATCTGGGGTCAGGGAGAAGGCAAGGACTATTTTTTTTTAACCCTAAATGATTTGTGATTATCTCAGATCAGCCATAGAGACAGATGTAAGGTGCAAGAACCATGGTGGGAAAATGTTGGAGAGCCTCCTTTGATGTTATGGGGAAGAAACAGATGTGATTTGGGTCTTGGATGGTGTGGCATGCATGCTTGGAGATTTCTAGTGGAACATATGGAGATATCTGGGGAATGGGAAACTTATGAAAAGGTGATGATGGGAGAAGAATGCATGGAGTATAAGTATCTAGCTCATATTTGCCAAGGGAGGATCTCTGAACCAGGAAAAGGACCAGGTTGAGGGAATCATCAATTCCTCCTGGCTCCTGTGATTTCCCCGAATGTCCCAATTTCTGGGGACTAGTACAGTTTCTTCCTGACAATCAAGTGACCAAGAAAGAAGTATTAAAAAAAACCAACTTCTTGATTATTCAAATGTTAAAGGATGGTTTATGATTTCCCATATATTGTGGTGTTCCTAGTGAGATCATGAGAACAAGATCATGACCCATGAAGGAATTGGGCCTATGACCTTGGCATTATTAATTCCTTTATCTAGAGTCTTGTACTACCTCATTGGCCCTGGGACTCCATCAGGATGAAATGGGAATACTCTCCCAATCAGATTTGGCTTTTCTGCTACCTAGGGGTTCCCTTCTATAGCGTAGACAGTTACATATGAAATTGACTTCCAGTGTTGGAAGATATCCTCTTTGGGTTTGGGTGACCTTCCCAGTAGTCTAGTACCAGTGATTTTGTATCAAATGGCCTTTTAGAGGCATCAGACAGACTTGTTGAACTGTAATGTAAGTTTCCCACACCCATTTTGAGTTCTTGGAACTATGCCCTGAGATTGAAAGAGGGTGGAGAAAAGAAAGGGTGGAGATCAGTATGGGGATGCAGGAAGAGGAGAAGTAGGAGGAAAATTGGAGAGGAGGACAGGGAAGGGCAGAAGACAGCTTTACTCTACATTTTTGCCTTTTTCCTAGCCCATTTTTGGTGGGCGTTTCTATCCAGCCCAATGAGAGAAATAGTTATTGCCCTGGGACAAAGTAGGGTGGGGTGCAGTGATAGTTGAGGAGAAAGGCACTTCACTTCCTTCATTTAATGGACCTGTTCTGTGTTTGTCGTTATGCCATTTCACCCTCTCTAGACCCAAGTACCAATTTACAAAATGGGGGTAGGTATCAAAGATAATGTGAGAATGAATTGGGCAATCTCCAATACTGTTTGCTGTCCTTAGCATAGGAGGATGGTGATACTAATCTAACCTTCACATGCTCTTTAAGTTATTTTTAGCCCCTCCCTCATCCTCACTATTACCTATTTCTAGAAGAAGGAGACAAAGAGTTAGTTGAGATCCCAAGAGTGTCTGGATAAAGTCAGACTGAGGTGATCTTGCAACTGGCAGTACATTTGGCGGGAATTTTGAGTTCTTATTGAATCCAGAAATATTTATGTAAAAAACGACAGTTTCTTATGAACCATCCTAGGTATATTACAAGCCAAGTCCACCCTTACACCAGGGCCTAGCACTCACAAAGGGATCGTCGTGGGGTGTACTTCTTGGGAACTTAGTACAGCCCGGTCACTTACATGAACCCCCTCCTCATCTCTGCCTCTAGATCCAAGAAAGGTATCTACTGCCAGTGTTCCCCAACTTGCTGCTTTCTCCCATAAAGTAGAGGACATTTGAGGGTGTGCGGTAGGAGTCCATCTAGAGAGGTGCAAGTTACAATGAGAGAGGTGGAGCAAGAAGGTACATTCTACTTTTGACCTTGCTGGACTGTCATAACACCTGACATCCTATTTAGACCCACATGTACGCTCCCTGAGGTGAAAAAGGCTAAGCTTGTTAGAGGGTTTTCCCTCTCCAAAACCTCAGACAAAGAAAATGATTCACCTACAGCTAGAAGACACTTGGACATTGTCCCTTAAGAAATTAAAATAATTTGTCTCCTTGTTTCACCCCTTACAACCGCATTCCAGGAACTTCTTTAAAGAGAAAAGAGAGACTTAAACTTGAGATTGGTGGTTATGGAGTGATTATCTAGAGAGAACATGAGGGTCTTTATTGTTAGACTTCTTCAGAATGAGAGTAGGGGAAAGGCTGACCCATTTGAGAAGAGTTAAGAGTAGCAGATATTATGTGAAGGGCTGCTCTCACTGCTTTCCCTCCCCCCACCCCAAGGCCCAAACACCAAAGGGCAGACTCAGCTTGGGGCTAGCCTGTTGCTGTTCTTGGAAGAAACCTAGAATCACAGAATCTGAGAGTAGTGAGGACCTTTTGGAAATCACCTAGTCTTAATTTTAACCAATACATGAATCTCCTGTACTATATCTCTGAGCTTGTTCTGTTGACATGGGGAAGAGCATTTCGTTCTAAGTTGGCTCATTTTATTCTTGGAAAGCTTTTTCTGACATTGATCTGAAATCATTCTCCCTGTTCCTTCCATCAATAGCTATAACTATACCTTCTGAGACCACACAAAACAAGGGTGCTTTCTCTGGCCTAGATAGCCTCTGGGAGGTCTGATGACAAAGACTCTGTTCCCCTGTCTCCTTTTTTTTCTAGGCTAAACTGCCCTAGCCCTTTCAGCTGTTCTTCATGGGATCTGGTATCCAGGCTCCTCTTTGACAATTTAAATGTGGCCATACCATACCAAGGTCTTATGTCAAATAAAAGCCTCTTAGTGGAAGTACCTGTGCTGCTGCTAAAGCATGTCTTCCCAAGGTGTCTGTGTAGACATCTGGGTCAACCGCATTATAGAATTTGTAGGGAGCATTTCATTTTCTATTAATTTATTTGGAACTGTTCCTGCTTCTAGCCCAGGTCAGCCTTTTAGGCAAGGTGTTCCAGGGACATGAGAGAAAAGACATAAGCCCTGACTTTGAGGATGTGATGTATTTATATAAAGGGGTTTTTAGTTTGCAGAGATGGAATTTGTATAAAAGAAGAAGGAAGGAGCATTTAATGATGTGCCAAAGTCAGAACTCCATAGCTTCAAATTATCTTTTTTTCTTTTCTTGTAGTATCTTTTTTTAAAAATTTTTATTTATTATTATTTTTTAATGTTATGTTTAGAAAATACGAGATCCCCACATAGTCCCCGCCCCCCTCACCCCACTCCTCCCACATCAACAACCCCCCTCATCATTGCGACACATTCACTGCACCTGTTGAATACATTTTGGAGCATTGCTGCACCACAAGGATAGTGGTTTACATTGTAGCTTACACTCTCACCCAGTCCACCCAGTGGGCCATGGCAGGACCTACAATGTCCAGCAAAAGTCCCTGCAGCCATTCTGGAGGACAGTTTGGCGGTTTCTCAAAAAACTAGCTATAGATTTGCCATATGACCCAGCAATTCTACTGCTGGGCATATACCCAGTAGAACTGAAAACAAGGACACAAACTGATATATGCACACCAATGTTCATAGCAGCACTATACACTATTGCCAAAAGTTGGAATCAACCCAAATGCCTAACAACAGATGAATGGATAAATAAAATGTGGTATATACATACAATGGACTACTACTCAGCCACAAGAACGAATGCAGTACAAACACATGTGATAACAAATTATTTTTTAAAACAACTCATGGCTTGGAATTTGTAGGAATAACCTCTCTGAACATAATTTTTCTCTTCTAATAAAAATAAGTGTCTCCAAGATTGAAGATGTTAACCATATGTGACACAAACAGTCTCTAACTTACAGAGAGATGCTAAGTAAGAATATAGGGTCAGCAGTCTCTACCCTTATCCCTTTTTGGGTCTCTGCCTTCCTGAACACCGCCACCAAGACTGGTTGCAAAAGCCAGTGCTGTTGCTATTATCCTTGCATCCTGGGGTCTTCGTTCTCTACCTGGGGTATCCACAAGAGGTCTTGCACTCATAGCCTTATTCCTCCATGCCCCCATACCCACCAGTTTGTCACCTGAGCTAGAAAAATACTTTTCCTTACTACATGAGCCCTGATCAGAGAGTGAATTGGAGTGGAGCTTAATTCTCATTATTACTTAATGAAACATGTTCCCGTGTTCCCATGGACACAGTGCTATTCATAGTAGTTCTAGAGAGGCCTATTTAACCCATAGTGTGTGTAACTGATCATATCACAATCACAGAACCTAACCACCATTTATAATCTTCTACCTATAGCAGGGGTTCTTAACAAGGGGGTCAGTGAGCTTGAATTGAAATTCAAAAAAACATTGTTCTTGTTGGGACATGTTGGTGCAGGTGTGAGGTATTTATTAAATAATACACAGTATATTGTGGACTTAGGAAGGGGCCCATGGTTTTCACTTGACTGGGAAAGGGGTCTGTGGAACAAAAAAGGTTAAGAAAGTTTTTGATTTACAGCTCAAAGCTACTCATTTACAGAAGGAATTCTTTGGAAGGAACCCATTCATAAGTTAGGGACAAGAAGTGCTCTGTTAAGTAGCCCTGGGTGAATTGGGATTTCTACTCCCATCAGTGCCTGAGGTGCTCATATCCTTGATGCTAATATTCATGTGTGTGCAGGTGCACATGTGCATAGCAAGTCATGCAGAATTTCTCTGAAACTAATCTCCAAGTTTACCTGAGCATAGTCTTGTAAACAGCGGCAAGTGATGACAATTTTATATTGGTTATGTTGGTACCTAGATCACTTTCACTCACCTTTTATGGAGCCAATATTTTCTCTTCTGATGCCTCACCCCATGAAATACTCCCTTCTGACATATTTCAGTTAAGTCACTAATAATTGAGTTGATATAGTATGTTTCCTGGCTTAAGATTGTGCTCCAGGGACTAGGATGGGATAATGGATGTAACTCCTTATACCCTTTTGCCCCATCCAGTGTAAATAGACCAAGTGAGAAGATTGTCTTATGCATTAGCTTTGCAGGAGATGACCCATTCTTCCTCACATCACACTGGCATATTTACCTGGACACATGACCATCCTATCTGGGCATTGGAGTTGTAAGGACTTGGTTTCTCAAAATGAGTCCTAATCCCTCTGCCTTTTACTTCACCCCCATCCTACCTCTTTCAGTGTGAGTTTGTGACTATACCACGTCACAGAGCCCGCACTGCCCCATAGCATCAGAAACATATTTTCCATGCATTCAGACTGTGCTTTCAAGTCCAGTCTTTGGTTCCCAGCCCCCTTCCACCAGCGTCAGTTGCTTGAGGCCTACATTTTGCACTGTCACATTCAGCTGTCATTGAATCTTTGTTCATTCATTGGCTATCCTGCCCTCTGTCCAAAACCCAACTTTTTTTTCCTTCTTTGATCACTGTGGGCATTTTTAGTCTGCTGTACCAGCCTTGTCCCTCTTGGCTCAGCCATGCATCCAGTTGGGGGTGAGAGAAACTCCCAGAGATTAAGATTGTTATTGTTTGAAGACACTCAGCAAATCGATAACAAAATCTGGGTGATTTTTTTTCTCTCTCTCACCTATTTCTTTCTATCCTCTGGAGGATAGGACCATTGTCACATACCTTATACTTTCTTATCAATGTGCAGAGTAATCTTGGCTTGTTACTTCACTTCTCTGTATCTTCCTATTTCTTCTCAGACTCTCCCAATAGCAATCTTTTGCTTTATTAAAGGGGTACTAAGGGCTCTAGGGTTTTTGCATGGTCTAGGCTGTTGAAGTGTGAAGGATGGCTGATGGCAGGCAGTTTTTACAGTGCATTGCTTTTCTGCACACTAGTACTTTCTATCTTTCTAGAAGTGCCTGCTTTTCTAGAAGTGTATGTTCTCAGGGACTGCATGCTGCATGGTCTGTTAACTTTCACACAAGTCTTTTAATGTTACATCTGTGAGGAATGTGGGAGGTGGGACTAATTTTGACAGGATCAAGGGTTAAGCCCAATGATGGACAGTCCCTTTTGTGGTTCTCACCCCCACCCTTATGCCACTCAGCAGATTTGCAGCTGTATGTTCATCTCTCTTCCTGAGCCTCTGGCAGGACAGTTTTGAATGGTTCTCCTATCTGGCTTTCATGGTCCATCAGAAATTGATTTTTCTTTTGAGTAGGGGGTTGGGGATGAGATGGAGTAGAGCTTAAAGTAAAGGTGGCTTAACAAGTTATTCTAGAAAGGGGTTAGAGTCTCATAACTGCAGTCCCAACTTTTCTTATGAAAAGAAGACAAGCTAAAGCCTTGTCTTTGTTGGGCTGCCTTACTGTTTTCCATCTCCTTTTGTGATTGTTTAAGGTAATAAAAGCCCCCTGAAAACATCTACATATAGGCATGTTTTTGTGGCATCTTATTTTTTACTAAGTTGGCAAATGACGACATCTTGGAGACTCAGGAGATGAGTAAGTGTCAGGTCTTGACTTTCACATTCTTTAGAGGCCTTGACTGAGAGTTTGGGGCATTATAGCAATTTAAATTCACAATCAAGGAGGATCAAGACAACAGACTGAAAAGTAGACCAGACAAGGACCTTACTCCCCTTGTGTAGATGTTCCTCTACTGGGTGGAGGCAATATAATGTACATTGGATTCCAGCAACCTCTTGAATACAAAAGTTGACCAAGGCTTAGAGATGGTGGGTTAAGAAGTGGGGGGGGGGGGCAAACAGCTTTTAAAGATGAGCTTCTAGGCATCTTTATGGTAGTAATCTTCTGAGGTAAATATAAATTTCTCCATTGTGTAGATGAGGCGGCATGAGACTCAGGAGAGTTTAAGTGATAGACTCTAAGCCACACATTAAGTGAAGAGATGGCATTCAAATTTACTTCTGTCTTACTCCAAATCTCAGGCATTTTCAACAATACCATGTTTATATAAGTGAAAGAGAGGAAGAAAAAAGAAAAGGGCACTAAATAAGAATATGAGAGAGACGGAGAGAGAAAGAAATGTAATTTAGTATAGAAACTGGTAATACTACCAATACTTGTCCCTCAGAGATCAAGTTCAAAGAAAGGTTTTTGTTTAGTTTTGTTCTAAATTTCAAATCAGGGTAAGTGGATTTTAAAAGACCTGAAGTTTAGCCTTAGCTTTGCTAGTCATTATTTGTGTAACCTTGGGCAAGTCATTTTCCTCTCTGTGTATCACTTTCATCATTTTCAAAACGAAATAATAAAACTTGTACTGTTTTTCCAGTAGGTAGGGAGATTCATTTTATCCTATATCTCATATTTGTACTAGATGTTTATGTGATTTTAGAAAGAAATAATAAGTGTTCCATTAGACAGAAATTTTCTTACGAGAATTTTGAACTTTAAGTATTAACTGTTTAAAGTTACCAAAATCATTCCAACACCTGAGAGAATTTGGTCATCATATGAAATGGCAGGTTACCTTTAATGTTGACGTCTGATTCTGCTGGAAGTTGGAAGACCAGGCATGATCTTTTGGCTAATATCCGAAAAGCCAGCACGCAAGTCTATGCCAAATCTTGTTTGATTGTCCTAACAGCTCTCAGTTAAGCCTCTGACCAATCTGTCAACCAGTCAACACATATTAGTTGAATATTTTGTAAAATGCCTAACACTAAACTAGAGAATACAAAAAGCAGCCACTGTAGAAGACCTGGTCCTTAGATTCTGAAAGAGGTTACAGTTTTGTTGAAGAAAGGTACTACTGCAAGCCCAGGAAACAGAAAGCTTTAAGTGTTGAAACCATGGTATAGGTTCTAACACAACAACAGTCATTCAGTGGGAAGAGATTTCATTGTGGGCTAATGCAGTCAGGTTGCTTTGTGGAAAAGCTAGGCCTTGAAAGATATATAGGATATAGGCAGGTTGGGGCCAAAGTAAAGTGTTCATTCCAGTTAATGAAAATACTGCATATCCTAAAGACACAGACAGGAGTCTGGAGACTGTTCACTCCACAGTGAGCTGACTAACAATATAAGCTCCCCAAGGTCAGAGCATGCAGTGTTCATTCATTTTTTTACTCACTTATTAAGTAATTCATAAAATTTATTGAGTGCCAGTTCTAGGAGTTGAATTATTCTTCCTATGGCCTGTGAAACCCAGAAAAAAACTCCATAAGTGTTGCTTTTATTTCTGAAGTGCTTACTTTGGGCCAGGAACTAGTTTTGCATATTTGGAAACTGAGGCATAGAGAGGTTAAGTAACTTGACCAATGTCACATTGTGTGTGGCTGGCTGGATACATGATTGAGGCAATGGTGGTCCACTTGGTTGTTACAGAGTAATAGGATAGAAAAAGGTGAAAAGATTTGAGCTGGGTATTCTTTTTATATGATTTTTTTAAGGAGGTACTGAGAATTTAACCTGGGACCTCCTACGTAGGAAGCAGGCATTCAATCAACTGAGCTACATCTGCTTCTGCTGGGTATTCTTTTTTTTTTTTTTTTTTTAATTTATTTTTTATTGACTTTGTAATAATATTACATTAAAAATATATATGTGAGGTCCCATTCAACCCCACCCCCCCACCCCCCCCTCCCCCCTCAACAACACTCGTTCCCATCATCATGACACATCCATTGGATTTGGTAAGTACATCTTTGGGCACCTCTGCACCTCATAGACAATGGTCCACATCATGGCCCATACTCTCCTCCATTCCATCCAGTGGGCCCTGTGAGGATCCACGATGTCCGGTGATTACCCCCGAGACGCCATCCAGGGCAGCTCCTGCTGGGTATTCTTAAGAACTCAGAAAACTGGGCTATAGAATTGATGCAGGTTGGAAATAGGTAGCCATTTTGTTGTTTTGGAGGATTAGCATTAATGTACTAAAATTAAAGCACCTAGCACAGTACTAAAACATCCACCAGGAAAGACCAGAACTGAACAATAGATAGGAAGGGGCATTTTGAAGGAACAAATCCAGGATCAGTCACCTTGGCAATGTGCTGACTGTTGTTATACATCAGCAAGTTGCCCGAGGTTAGTGGTAATACATACCATTTGGATCTGGAGAGATGAAGGAGTGGGAGTCAGAGATGAAGCCGATATTTCTGGAATCCAGTCAGTCTGGAAAGCTTTGAGTGGTGATGGGGGTTGGGAGGGAAACCAGTTTTAAGTTCAGTTTGGAATGTTTTGAGACTTAGCTATCTATAGGACAACTATGTTAAGATGATTCATAGGCAGTTTGGCATTTGGGTGGGGGAAGAAGGGTTTATTTATTTAAGGCCACAGATCAGTTGAAACAACAAATCATTATTTTAGGAACATAATGGCCAACACAGACAAATTACTAATTTGCAGATTGTAGTGGAAATTAGTGAATTGCCAATCCCCTGTCCCAGGAGATATTGGAATAGACCTGCATTGTTATTTCATGGGCCTTTCAGGCCATAGTTTTGTTTTGCTGTTCCATCCAATCTGAGGGATGCCTAGTCAACTGAGGTGTTACTGACTGAAATTTTGTATAATTTAGTACTTTCAAGTGTTGGGAAATTCAAACAAACAGGAACTAGGGAGAAGACTCTCTTAAAAAGCCAAACTTCAGTTGTAAACTTTGAAATGTTAAAATGGTTTGATGGTGTTGAAGATCAGTTGACTTCCCCAGAAGTTTAGGGATTGCTTTCTCTATATGAAGAAGAAAATGTGGAGACTTGGTAAGACAAACTTTAAACCACTAGAGTTTTAAGTCTGTGTCGCATTTTGTTGTTACCAGTTTTATACAGTCTGCATAATGCAGTATTATTAATCTGTAAACATCACTCTTAATCAGTTATACAATGGCCTTGGTTCTTAAATATGAACTTTTAAAAGAACTTTGTTAAACTTGCATGATCTCATTGCCTTCTGTGTTGTCTTCACCATGCACTTACCTGATTTCTATATGAAAATCAAGAGGAAATGGTAATTTACTTCATAAATTCATTTGCTGCAAATCTGGTTGGGAAAAAAGGTTTTATTATTAACAGAGGCTTTTGCAAATTTGGAGTGAGTTTTTGACCCAAACCTTAGCACCATTGTCCTGTACGCTTAGGTGAAATTCCTAAGGAGAAGGCTAACTATAAACAAATGGACCTCCAATTTGATAACTAGTATATTCTTACTCCCATCCTTCTTGGATTTACTTTCTAGATCTCCTACTACTTTTGGGCAGTATCACCTGCTTTTCTACATTGGGAGGAACTGAAATTAAGAATGCTGTAAAGATGCTTGTACTATGGAACTTGGTCTAAATCCCTTCCTTCCCTACCCCCAGAGACAAAACTCACTTCTTCCTAAAAGGTTACTAGAGCAAGGGTTCCTTTACTCAGCTCTTCTCTCTAGAAAGGTGAAATAGTTTGTAACTTATATTTGAAAATGATTTTAATATCTAGTTGCTATATATATACATTGTTTTGTGAAAAAGCCTGCCCTGTCTATTACAAGATCCAACTTGCTAACTTCTCTCTGCTGTGCAAGACCTTGGGACACAAAAGGGTACTCCTCCACCTCTGGATGTAAAGGGTTAAATATGTAATTTTCATGTTTTCCTGTGCTTTTGTCTGGAGAAATGTGCAGTGTTCTGAAACTCGCCCAGGCCCCGCACACACTGTATCTGCTTAAGGATGGTTTTGGCTCTTAGCCCTTCTCAGCTGCATTAGGGTTCGTGTTACATCCCTCTCCCCTTTCAGGCACTAATAAAAAACAAAAGCATTAAGAATCAGGGAGAGTTAATTCCCACTGCTAAAACCCAGGTGGGGCCCTCCCAGCTCCCATCCCCTGTTCTAGGTTGGAGTCCTAATTTATGGCTAAACTCTAGTCGGGAGCCTGTAAGTGACAATGATCTCGAACAGGCCCCAGAAAAGCACTTGGCTATCAGGTTTCGCCCTTTGCTTGCAGTTCCTCTCCTTCTTCTTTCTTCTCTTTTCCTCTTCTATTCCTCAGTTAGGGCCTTAGAGAAGACCAGTGGCCCCAGGGGCCAAGCCAACCCATGGTATTGCAGAAGTGGAAATGATGTATCTTACGTCCCTTCATCTAATCCAGGAGATTTGGATGACCTTCTGCTTTTCAAAAAATATATAACTCCTTGACTCAACTTCAGTGCATTAGGAGCTGCGTTCAGAATAAGAAACGTCTTGGAAATCTCTCTGAACTCAACAGAGATACCTGCTAATGACCTTGGAGATAGTGGGCTCAGATGGGAGAGGGCAGCTTTAAAGTCGGATTTTGCAAGAGCTGGGATATTAAGGAAGAAGCTTCCTTCTGGAATAACTTAACTATTGTAGTTCTCTCCTGGACTGTTTCTCCCTTCTTTGATCATCCCCTTTCCCACTACCACTTAAAACTATTTAATGACTCCCTGCTGCCTGCAGAATAGAACCCAAACTACTTTAGTCTGGTAAAATACTTTTCTATCTGTCTCTAGTCTTACATTCTAGCACTCTTTACAGGACCCATGTTTTAGGTAGAATGGGTTCTTCTCTGGTAGAAAAGCATACCTGGTGCTTTCTGGCTTCCAAGTCTCCCACCCTTCTGTTCCTTCAAGTACCTGGCCTCAAACTGCATACTTAGAAGGCCTTCTCCTTTCTTACCTGCTCTTCCCCACTGTGCCTGATATCCAAGCCTTAGCTATATCTAAGTCTCAATGGCATTATTACAGATTGTAATGTTTTGCTCTTTTTTTTTCATAGGAATCTAGCTTTATTTACTTTTTGAGGTACCAGGGCAGGGTATTGAACTGGGGACTTTACATGTGGAAAGCCAGCACTCAACCACTGAGCCACATTGGCTCCCTGAGTTGGTTTTTTGTTTGTTTGCTTGTTGTTGTTGTTTTAGGGAGGCACTAGGGACCAAACCTGGGACCTCCCATGTGGGAAGCAGGCACTCAACCACTTGAACCACATCAGTTCCCCAATGTTTTGATTTTCCAGTAGCAATCTTTGGGTACTTTGACTTCCTTATTCTATCTTCCTGCAGCAAAATATCCTGGAGGACAATGGCTGCATCTCCTACATCTTTATCATCCCTCGCACAGTGGTGCACAGAGTAGACTCTCCATAATGATTTGCTGATTGAGAGGATATGTAGGAAGAGTCAAGCAAAAATTTTGTGCTCAATAATTGGTCATCTTTCCCCTTTCTGCTCCCAACCACTGAATTAGAAAGAGGATATGACTCAGAGATCTATGTATGCTAGCTACATTTTGCAGCCTTTGTATTAAACCTAGTAAGTGGTGGTGGGGAGAGGAGAGTATGCTTTGAATGACACACATGTGAGCTGGGGGCAGAGGAAACACTAAGAGGGAAATAGTGAATGAGATGAGATGGTAGGAGTGGGGCATAGGAGTGGTTATCTGTTTAGCTGCCTGCAGTTTGCTTTGCCACAGTTGACTGTTGCCTAGGCTTGCGATCTGATGGCTGATGAGTACAGCATTCCCCCTACTGTTGGTAAGCTTTGCTGTGTGATTATTGAAACAACCAGCCATAACACTCATGTCATGCTCAGGTGTAGCATAAGTCTTCTGCCTGACTTAAGTGTTTCACTGCTTCAGCTGAAAGGAGACAGCTTTAAGTGAACATACTGTGGTGTGTGTGTGTTCACTATGACTTAAGCAAGCCCTAATTTGTTCTTTCTGACTGGCTTTGGGTGTGACTCACTGTCTGATATTTATACCCAGTGCCTTAAGTGTCCTCATTACTTGACCATGACATTCCTTTTCTCACTATTCTCAGAGCAGAGAATGCTGAGAAGGGTCAAAAAGAACCTGCTTTGTCCTCTATCCTAATGTGGTCTAATCTCACTGGTGGCTGACTCTATCTGCATTGACCAATTAAGTTATGTCAAGACACTTAAAGGAATGGATTGAAAACTCACAGGGGTAGTATTGTGGCCGTTTAAAGGACACACTGTTGGCTCTTCTGTAAGCTTGTTCCTGTCCAGACTACTGTAGGAGAGGTGGACTCACTGGAATGAATTTAGGAACCCTCCTCAAAAGGGATCACAGGAAATGCTTGTCTTTATCATGATCACATAGTAAGAAAGGAGTACAAACAATCTAAGAAAGTCTTAGAGAGGAGATAATTCAGCTATTATAGGCATTGGTGGAAGAAGCAAGAGAATGTTACTGCTAGTTTCATTAAGGTCCTTCCAAAGTTGAAAATTTTGTCTTAGAAGAATACTCCTGGAGTGTGGCAGTGGTAGACCCCATCGGGGCACTGTTGTTATCAAAGGAAGAGAGACTCAGCAAGGAAGGACATGGATACTAGCATGGTTATTTAGAGGCTAGGCAGCCAGTAAATCATTTGAGAATGAATTAAAAGTTACAAAGGGTGGGAGGGAATTCTTTGGGTGACCTCATAGGTGCTTGAAAAATCAAAGGGATAACTGATGTACTTTTATTTTTTGAGGGCTGTTTTGAAGGAGCAAGGCAATGGAAGTGCACAATAGAAAATTGGCAGTGCTATTTTGGTGTGCTTGGGAGCCTTAACTCTGGCTGGGGATGATCAAAATTACCACCAATTAAATGTCCAATCTGTTCTGGGAGTTTTATTTGCATAACCTCTAATCTTCTCATTATTACCATATATTTATGATAGTACTCCTATTTTACTTTTTTTTTTTGAAAAAATGAGGCTCAGAGAGGCAAAGTGACATTCTTAAAGTAACAGCCAGCAAGTGGTAGAGCTGTGATTTAAACCCAGCTTTGCCTGAAATTACTCCTATGTTTGAGCCACTAGATCTTGGAATTCTGTATCAAAGACTCCCTTTTTGTGCCTCATGCTCCCTTTCTAATACCAAAGTTGTTAGTTATTCCTGTGGCCATATTCTGTGTATCATAGCATTGGAGAAAGGTGGGTCACACAAACCAGCTATTTCCAGGCTTTCCTGAAAAGCTTGTTCAAGATACAGCTCCCCAAGCTTCTCAGGACTAAAGGATATAATGCACGAGAGGTATGTAGTAGTGTCCCTATTCTCAGATGCAGGATTTGAGGCTCAGAGGGCTAAATGACTTGCCAAAATTCATTCTGCCAGTGTCAGAGCTGGTATTCAAAATCAGGTTTATCTGATTGTAGAGTGCGTCTTCGTCCCCCTATTGCTTTTAAAATGGGGAGGAGGGGAAGCAATAAACAAAAACCCCAATTTGACCTTCTAGGCCCCTAGAGACCTACTTTTCTCACCTGTCTCCTCTTTGCCAGAAAATTTTGTGAGTGCTGGTCTCCCAACATTCCTTCAAATCTTCCTTCCTTTCTTTATAGCACAGTTATTGGTTTAAATAGTTATTTTGGTTGTAGGTAATAAATATTCATGTTATAAAATTAAAAATATACAAATGTGCAAGTCTTTCTTTTATCCCTGTACCTAAACCACCTAATTTCCATTTTCCAGAAGCAACCATGGTTACCATTCTTTGTATACCCTCCCAATGATACAACATACTTAATTTTTAAAAAATATAGCATTCCAGAGTATCTCTATGCATACACAGGCAAATGTGATTATAGATTTTTTTCTTGCTCTCTGTACAAAAATTAGCATACAAGAACACTCTTATGTACCATGCCTTTTTCATTTATATAGATATTGGACATCTTTCTCTAATAGAGAAAGGGCTCTAAAGGACTTCCTCCATTTTTTTTTTTAATTTTATCTGGTTGCTGAATTGTCTTTTCTGTGTGTCCCTTTACCACGCTGACCTGGGGTGCCTTTTTTCTTTTTTTACAAGGAGGTCCTGGGATGGAACCCTGGTCCTCCATATAGTAAACGGGAGGAGCTCAATTGCTTGAGCCACAGCCGCTTCCCTCCTCCTTCATTTTTTAAACAGCTGTATTGTATTCAATCATTTAAGCAGTCCCTCATATTGCTAGTTACTGCATTTTTTCTAATGTACCATTCTGACGTCTAAAGTCCTGCTGCCAGGATGGCTTCTGTTACAGGACTTTATCCATCCTCTCACTGTTCCTCCATTGTCCTTTGTTAATATACTGCGGGTGTTCCTCAAGGCTGAGAGCTCAGCCCTCTGCACATACTCTCTTTTTCTCTCTCTCTGTTTCCTTCCCTCCCTTTCTCCCTCACTCAGTCCCTTCCTTCTTCCCTCCCTCAGGAAAGAGCTTGATTTGCTCTCATGACTCCCAGATCTCTTGTCTCAACATTTCATTAGAGCTCTAGGCTTTTGTCTTCAACTGTCTGATGGACAGTATCTATTTCTTTTTTCTTTTCTTTTTTTTTTCAACCTCAAACCCAATATGTCTAAAACAGAATTTGTTTTATTCCCTTTGCCAAATGGGTTCTGTCCTTGGCCTTCCTGCCTCCCACTCAGCTAGCATGGAAATATTGGAGTCACTGCTTATTCATCCTTTATATCTGGTCAATTACCAGGTCCTGTCAGCCTTTCTTCCTTCAAAATAGCCTTCTCTTCAAATCCTACTACTCCCTCCCTCTTCCAGGCCCTTATTACTTTATGTCTGGATTTCTGGATTCCTGGCTGGCTTCCCTGCCTAGGCTCACTCTTTTTTTAATGTATCCTACAAATCACTTCCCCTATCTGAGAATTCTAGTTTCCCCATCTGTAAAATGAGGAAGCTCAACTGGTTTGTTGAGCTCTGAAGTTCTTTCAAGCTCTGGAATTCTAGACCAGCAATCTTCTTAAACAGTATGTCCTCATTTCCTGCCATTACCACTCTCTCGTACTACCCTCTTTCATTTGAATGTTTTTTGATTCTGTGATCCAAGCAATAACTCTAGGATCTAAGACTTTCTTCCATATTGTTTCTAGAGTATTTATCCTAAAACAACTTAGAATTGAAAGGATTCTTAGAGACCATTCAAGTTTACCAGTACTCAAAGAATGCTTGAGTACCATTTATAACACCCTTGAATTTGGTTGACCAGGCTGTGCTTCGACCCTTCCAGTGATAGGAAACACTGTCTCATGAGGCAGCCCTTCACATTGTCAGGTAGCTGGAGTTGTTATATATCTCCTACCACGAACTGACATCAGTCGGTGTAGGTCTGTCTTTATGGCACTCTATTATTATTCAAAACCTTCTTTACTTTGATTTGAGTACAAACTCCTCATGTCTAATATTCCAAGTTATCCATAATATAGCCTCCACTTTCCTTTCCAGCCTTAGATTCTGGCTGCTTCTTTTGCACGTCCTCAAAAAAAAAAAAAAAAAAAAGCTAGCATTTATTGAGCATTTACTAGATATCAGACACTGTTCTAAGTGCTTTTACATGAATTATCTCATTTAATCCATGCAGCAACCAGATGTTTCTCTTACTCTTCACCATTTTACAGAGGAGGAAAAAGAGGCACATGGAATCTAAGTAATTTGCACAGAGTCACAGAGCTAGTAAATAGTACAATAAGGATTTTAATCAAGAACCCATGCCCTTTGTCACTGCCCTTAATCATGGTCATACACTGTCAGTCCCAAATATGACAACTCAATATTTCCCAAACATGTCCTGTGATTTGCTCATGATATTCTCTCAAGACTTTTCTAGGCCTGTGTATACCTGTCTAAATCCTACCTATTCTTTGAGGCCCATCACACATTATACTTTTTTCTGGTCCTATTCTATGCTGTCTTCCATTCCTCAAAACCAAAAATGGTCTTCTCCCTCCACAGGATCATTAGAGCTATCTGCACTTCTCTTCTAGTGCTAACCATTTTCTTTCTAATGAGGTTTGAGTACTTGTTTTATATCCTTCATGGGATATGTCAGCATCTTGAAGGCAAAGTCCATTGATATAAACCACTGGATCAGGGTTTGCACCCCAAATGTATTCCATAGAGCACCTGACAGATATAGGAGGCTTTTTTCAAGATTTGAGATTACTTTTCATAATTTGTTTATATGAATCTCTTTCTGAAATTGGTTTCTTTCTTAGCTAATCAATTCCATTTGTAACCTAGCCTTGCGGTTTGTACATTTGTTCCAGGTACCATTACTGAAAGGGCCAGAAAACAAAAGGTTCAAATTTTGCAACCTGTGCTAAAACAATTCACTAGAGAGAGGGAGGGAGAGAGGGAGAGAGAGCAAGAGAGAGCAAGAGGGGGAGAGATGATTTTTTAAAAAACTGGATGCCAGATGAAGAACAAAAAAAAAAAAAAGAGAAAAATTTTATTATAGCCTCTATCCCCAATCTCACTGCTTTAATAATGCATTACTTCTTATTTTCCCTTTTCCCTTCTAACAAATTGATAGAAAATTTCATACACATATGTGCTTTACCGCTCAGTCCAGAGATTGAATTTTATTGTGTGAGTGACTTAGAGAAAGAGAGAGATCCTGTTGGTGGTTGGGGGTAGGGGTGGTTCCTTTGGAGTAGAAAGGTTCCTTGTCTTGTGTGTTTAAAAAAAAAAAACCTTTAAAATGCCAAATCCTACAGAATTACTACTTCCCTTCTTCTTCCTCTTCCTCCTCCTCCTTCTCCTTCTCTTCCTCTTCTGCCCTCCTCTTTCCCTTTCCCTTTCTCTTTCCATTTCCCTTCCCCATTCCATTTCCCTTTCCCTTTCCCTTTCTACCTTCTTTATATAGTGATTGTGGTTTCCCATTAGTATTTAGTAAATTATTTCCATCTGAAGTTTGCCAAGCTCTTTGGTTGAGTGAGATATGCTTATCTAGCATGTTAGACAAGAAAGTGATTTACTACCCAGACAGACAGGCTTATTCAATGGGTAACATGTAGTTCTTCAAAGGATCATGATACTGTGGCTAATTCCCTGTGTGTACCAATTTAATTACATTTCAGAAGTCAGAAAAATTTAAATAGTTACAATTGCAGTTTTCCAGTTCACCAAGTATTAAATATAAGTCACTGGTAAGTACTTTAAAAAAATCTTTAATGGATTGGCTGGTATTTTACATGAGTACAAGCCACCTACCTAAGAGTCTCTAACTTGGTTTCCCAAAGTAAAAATGTGCTCTTTATTTCTCACTCTGGCCTCGTAATGTCTTTGTCAAGCCCCCACCCTGAATATCTTACTCAGGGCCCCCTTTTCTTTTTCTCTCACATATTTTATCAAACTCTTTAAGAGAATCATAGACTGGTTGTGACTATTACTGGGCCGTATGGGAACCACAAGTCTTATTTTTAAATATTCTTCTACCCTCTTGAATAATGGTTATGGCATCCTTAATGCGTTTTTTTGTGTTTTTTTTGTCTTTTTTTTATTGACTTTGTAATAATATTACATTAAAAATATATATATATGAGGTCCCATTCAACCCCACCACCCCCACCCCACCTCTCCCCCCCCAGCAACACCCCTTCCCATCATCATGACACATCCACTGCATTTGGCAAGTACATCTTTGGGCACCTCTGCACCCCAAAGTCAATGGTCCACATCATGGCCCATACTCTCCCCCATTCCATCCAGTGGGCCCTGTGAGGATATACAATGTCCGGTGATTGCCTCTGAAGCACCATCCAGGGCAAAAAACCCTCAAGAATAGTTTTTAACTATTCAAAGACTTAGTACCAGGTAGCCCTGATTTAATTTTATCATCCAAGAAAGTCAAAGTTAGTAAATCCTTTTCTTTCTCTTCTCTCAGCTAAGACTTGAAATCTGTTCTCCAGGAAAGTGACACTAGTTACTGCTACATACAATAATGTGCAGCTTTTATGATTCCTTATTTTACTAACAATCTTCTGTATTAGAAAGGTTTGGTGGTTTTATTTTGTCTCCTCTTCTAGAATGGCTTGTGCATACTATATAACATTTTACTACAAAATAAGGATACTGATTTTTATCTTTTTGGGAAATCAGTCCCCAGTTTTATAAGTACATCCATTACAGTGTTGAGGAAATATTTAATTTTACATTTTAGACCCTTATTGAAGTATAATTTGATATATAATACACTGCATATACTGTAAGCATACAATATGTTGAGTTTTACCAGTGCCCATGAAACCATTTCCACAAGTGAAATAACATATCTGTCGCCCCCAAAAGTTTGTTAGCACCCCTTTGTAATTCACTTACACAACTCTCAGGCAAACACTGAGCGACTTTCTATCATTTTAGATTAGTTTGCACTTTTTAGAATTTTATATCCATAGAATCATACAGTATGTATTTTTCGTTTGCCTTTCACTAGCATGATTATTTTTATATTCATCTATGTTGTATGTATCAACAGTTCATTCCTTTTTTATTGCTGAGGAATAATCCATTGTATAAATTTACTATAGATTGTTTACCTACTTACATGTGGAACATTTGGATGGTTTCTGATTTTTGTCTTTTACAAATAAAGCTGCCATGAACATTCATTTATAATGTTTGTGGAAACATATACTTTCATTTCTCTTGGGTAGTCTAAGGGTGGAATGGCTGAGTAATTAAAAAAAAACTGCCAAATTGTTTTCCAAAGTAGTTTTGTACATCTTAAAACAGTAGTCTGAGAGAGTTGTATTCTTCCATATCCTCATCAGCACTTGTTATGGTCATTCTCATAAACTTTAGGCATTCTAGTAGGTGTGTATTGGTATTGCAGTTTTAAGGACTAAAACATTTATTAAAATTACATAGCATATCTAAGTTGTCCATCATACATTGAAGGCGCTTAACTCAACATTGGGGCAAGAGCAGTCCCAGTCCCAGCCACTGCTTGATCAATATTTTTCTAATGACTAGGATGTTTAGTATATTTCCATGTGCTTATTTGCTATTTGTATTTCTTTATTAGTGACTTGTTGATTTAAAGAATTTAGCCATTTTTATTGTTTTTCTTCTAATACTGAGTTGTACATATTCTTTATATATATTTTAGATACAAGTCCTTTGAAAAATAAATGTAATTTGAAAATATTTTCTCCCAGGCTATGGCTTGCCTTTCCATTTCTTAACAATGCCTTTTGAAAAATAAGTTTTTTTAAAAAAATTTGATTTAGTCTAATTTAATATTTTCTTTTATAGTTTGTGCATGTTGTGCTCTATTTAAGAAATTTTTGAGGTCGGGGGGCAAGATGGCGGCTGAGTGAACATCCCTGTTAGGGTCTTCTGCAGGGAATCGGCTGGGCGGCGTTGGAGACTCTTTGGGACTGGATTGTTTCGGGATTTTTGCTGGTCCGGAGGTGTCAGGACATCGATTTGGAGGGAAGGTAACAGAGAGGATCCGTCTGTGAAATATACACGGAGATCCCAGCTACCTGTAGAGGATTCCCTCCTTGGGTAGGCGGAGACGAGGCATCTAGCCCCGCTCGGTGGGGCTGAGCCAGGCCGGGCCGCAGCGGTGGACGCCGGAGCCGGGCCGGGCTGCGCTGGCGGCCAGCGGGGCCGGGCGGGGCCGAGCCGGGCCGAGCCGGGCCGCGGCGGCGTGCGGAGCCGGGCGGGGCCGGTTCAGGCCGCGGCGGCGGGCGGCAGACGCCCGAGACGGGCCTGGGCTGCTGTAGCGAGCGGAGCCTGGCGTAGCCGGGCTGGGCCACGGCGGCGTACGGAGCCGGGCGTGACCGGTGCAGGCCGCGGCGGCGAGAGGCGGACGCCGGAGCTGGGCCGGGCCGCTGTAGCGAGCGGAGCGAGGCGGAGCTGGGTCAGGCCGCGGCGGCGTACGGAGCTGGGTGGGGCCAGTCCAGGCCGCGGCGGCGGGAGGTGGACGCGGGAGCTGGCTGGGCCGCTGTAGCGAGCGGAGCCGGGCGGAGCCAGGCCAGGCCGCGGCGGCGTAAGGAGCTGGGCAGAGCTGGTCCAGGCCTCTGCGGCGGGCAGCGGCGGGCGGAGCTGTGCCTGCGGAGGGGTTTCTGTTCTTTGTTGTTTTTTTTTAAATTTATTTTACTTAATTTTTTTTTTTTTTTTTTTTGTGAGCATCTGCAGTACTGGGGAGTTCGTGGGCCCTGGGCAGCCTATTGGGGGTTTGTGGGAAGGGAGGTGCTTGCAGACCCATTTGGGCAGACAGACGGGGGGTTTTAGGGCAAAGCGGGGGGAAGTTGTTGTTTTAGATAGTGTTGCAATTGTGACACGTGTATACCTGTATCTCTCTTCCCCCTATCCGTTCCCCACCGTTTGCCTATCCTCTTTTTCTTTCTTCCTTTCTTCTTGTCTTTCTTTTTTTCTTTATTATAATTAGTTTTTTTTTTTTTTTTGGTTTTCTCTTTCCCTCTTGTCCCTCATCTTCCACTTATTTTATTTTAATTCAAGTATACAATAGGTGCTACAGGGAACACCTCACATTTGCTGGGTTTTCCCATCCTCCACTGCCTCATTTCTGTGTGAACTGATTTAGGCTACCTACACTATCCCCCTTCCCCTGCATCTGGATATCCACTATCATCTACTATCTCTCCTATATTCCACCCCCCACCTCCCGTTCTTTGATCCACAAAGTGTCTAACTCTTAATTTCTAATACCTTTGTTCTGTTTTCTCTCTGTTATCCACTCTTGAAACTATTACCTTTCTTTTCTTTTTCCCTCTCTCATGAAAATAATAGCTTTGTAGTTCATACCATATTCCTCCCATATTCAGTCATCTACTTCATAAAAGGTACTCTACCTACAGCTATAACTCTATACAATCTACATGAATCTAACCTCCATCCTCCCAGATCTCATATTCTTGCTTTGTTAACATACATCACCAATACCACTTTACACTTTTCCCTTGCTTACACAATTGCCTTTCCCCAACACTAATACTTTCCTCTAAAGTGAACTTAACCAACAACAAGTAACTAGAATAAGAAGAAAAAAGTGACAAAGAGAAGATATAACACCTATGCAAAAATAACAACTAATTAACCTCCAAGAGCAGACAAAGAAGCTAAGGAACTGATTAAATTCGTTAAAATAAAGAGATGACCAGAAAGCAACAAAAATCTACAAACCAAACCAATAATCAGGAAAACATGGCTGAATCCAATCAACAAACCAATAATCACGAAGGGGAGCAAAACTTGGCACAAGCAATGAAAGATCTCAGAACATTTATCACCGACAAATTTGATGCAGTAATGAAAGAGGTTAACAACATGAAGACATCACTTGGAGGGGAAATTGCAGACATATGCAAAAACATAACAGATATGATGGGAATGAACACCACAGTTCAAGAAATCAAAAATACACTTGCAGCAAATATCAGCAGACTAGAAGAGACAGAGCAGAGAATTAGTGATGTGGAAGACAGTACATCAGAAATCAAACAGATAGTAGAAGGGGTCAATAAGAAGATAGAAAAAATCCAATTAGGATTTAGGGACCTGAATGACAATGCAAAATGCTCAAACATACGTATTATAGGCATTCCAGAAGGTGAAGAGAAGGGAAAGGGGTCAGAAAGAGTGTTGCAGGAAATAATGGCTGAAAACTTCCCAAATCTACTGAAAGAGACAGATGTACATATCCAAGAAGCACAGTGCACTCCACAAGTCATAAACCCCAACAGGCCCACCCCAAGACATATACTTGTCAAATTATCCAATGCTCAAGACAAAGAGAAAATCCTAAAAGCAGCAAGAGAAAAGAAAACCATCACATACAAGGGAAGCTCAATTAGATTAAGTGCTGATTTCTCTTCTGAAACCATGGAGGCAAGAAGACAGTGGTATGATATAGTCAAGGTACTAAAGGAAAAAAATTTCCAACCAAGAATACTCTATCCAGCTAAACTAGCATTCAAACATGATGGAGAGTTCAAAATATTCGCAGACAAACAGAAACTGAAAGAGTATACCAACAAGAAACCTCCCCTTCAAGAAATTCTAAAGGGAGTTCTGCAGGAAGAAAGGAAAAAACAGGAAAGGCAAAGTTGGAGGAGAGTATAAGACCAACAACAACAACAAAAAAGACAAAAAAAATATACAAACAAAATATGACAAACACAAATCCAATCAAAATATGGCTAACACAAATAATTCCTTGATAGTAATAACACTGAATGTCAACGGATTAAACTCACCTATCAAAAGATTCAGACTGGGACATTGGATAAGGAAATATGACCCATCCATATGCTGTCTACAAGAGACACATCTTAGACCCAGAGACGCATGGAGATTGAAAGTGAATGGCTGGAAAACAATCATACAAGCTAACAATAACCAAAAAAAGGCAGGAGTAGCTATATTAATATCAGACAAAATAGACTTTAAATGTGAAACAATTGTGAGAGACAAAGAAGGATACTACATTTTAGTCAAAGGGAAAATCTGTCAAGAAGATCGAACAATCATAAATATCTATGCCCCTAACAAGGGTGCCTCTAAATACGTCAGGCAAACGCTGGAAAAACTAAGTGAAAGAATAGATACATCTACAATTATAGTGGGGGATTTTAATACACCACTATCAACTCTGGACAGAACATCTCAAAAGAGAATCACCAAAGAAACAAAACATCTGAATAGTATATTAGAGGAGCTCGATCTAATAGACATATATAGATCGCTACACCCAAACACAGCAGGATATACATTTTTCTCAAGCGCACATGGATCATTCTCCAAGATAGATCATATGCTAGGCCACAAAGAAAGGCTGAACGAATTCAGAAAGATTGAAATCATACAAAACATTATCTCTGACCACAGTGGACTCAAGCTGATGATTTGCAAGGGACAGAAGCCTAGATTTCACACCACGATTTGGAAATTAAACAGCACACTCTTAGAAAAACAGTGGGTCAAAGAGGAAATCTCAAAAGAAATCAATGACTACCTTGAAACAAATGATAATGATAACACAACATACCAAAATTTATGGGATGCAGCAAAAGCAGTACTGAGAGGGAAGTTTATAGCCATAAATTCATATATCAAAAAAGAAGAAAGAGCAAAAATTGAAGAACTAACTGCACATTTGAAGGAATTAGAAAAACAACAACAAAGCAACCCAACAGGAAGAAGAAGGAAGGAAATAACAAAGATAAGAGCAGAACTAAATGAAATAGAAAATAAGAAAGCACTTGAACAGATAAACAAGACCAAGAGCTGGTTTTTTGAGAAGATTAACAAAATTGACAAACCTTTAGCAACACTAACAAAGAAAAAAAGAGAGAAGATGCAAATACACAAAATAAGAAATGAGAAAGGCGATATCACCACTGACCCCACAGAAATAAAGACTATCATAAGAGGATATTTTGAAAAACTATATTCCAACAAAAATGACATTCTAGAGGAAATGGACAAATTCCTAGAAACACATAAGCAGCCCATATTGACAAAAGAAGAAATTGATGATCTTAACAAACCAATCACAAGCAGAGAGATAGAATCAGTTATTAAAAATCTCCCAACTAAGAAGAGCCCAGGGCCAGATGGCTTCACAGGTGAATTCTACAAAACATTCCGGAAAGAACTGACACCAATCCTGCTGAAACTATTCCAAAACATCGAAACAGAAAGAACATTACACAACTCCTTCTATGATGCCAACATTACCCTAGTACCAAAGCCAAACAAAGACATCACAAGAAAGGAAAATTACAGACCAATTTCTCTAATGAACCTAGACGCAAAAATACTTAACAAAATACTTGCTAATCGTATTCAACAACACATAAAACGTATTATACACCACGACCAAGTGGGATTCATCCCAGGTATGCAAGGATGGTTCAACATAAGAAAATCAATCAACGTAATACACCATATAAACAGATTGAAGGAAAAAAAATCACATGATTATATCTATTGATGCAGAAAAAGCATTTGACAAAATACAGCACCCTTTCTTGATAAAAACACTCCAAAAGATTGGAATACAAGGGAATTTTTTGAACATGATAAAGAGTATATATGAAAAACCTACAGCCAATATTGTTTACAATGGAGAAATCCTAGACTCCTTCCCTCTAAACTCAGGAACAAGGCAAGGATGCCCACTGTCTCCGCTCCTATTTAACATTGTGTTAGAAGTACTTGCTCGAGCACTGAGGCAAGAACCAGAAATAAAAGGCATTCAAATTGGAAAGGAAGAAGTCAAAATTTCATTATTTGCAGATGACATGATCCTATACATAGAAAACCCTGAGAGATCTACAACGAAGATTCTAGAACTCATAAATGAGTTTAGTAAAGTCGCAGGTTATAAGATCAATGCACAAAAATCAGTAGCATTTCTGTACACCAATAATGAGCAAGATCAGGAGGAAATCAAGAAACAAATACCATTCACAATAGTAAATAAAAAAATCAAATACTTAGGAATAAATTTAACTGAAGAGGTAAAGAATTTATACACCGAGAACTATACAAGATTGTTCAAGGAAATCAAAGAAGACCTAAATAAATGGAAGACTATTCCTTGTTCATGGATAGGAAGACTGAACATTATTAAGATGTCTATCCTACCAAAACTGATCTACACATTCAATGCAATCCCAATAAAAATCAACGCAGCCTTCTTTAAGGAACTAGAAAAACTAACTATGAAATTTATTTGGAAAGGAAAGAGACCCCGAATAGCCAAAGACATACTGAAAAAGAAAAACGAAATTGGAGGAATCACACTACCTGACTTTAAAACATACTATAAAGCTACGGTGGTGAAAACAGCATGGTATTGGCATAAGGAGAGACACATAGACCAATGGAATCGAATTGAAAGCTCTGATATAGAACCTCACATATACAACCACATAATATTCGATAAAGCCACCAAACCCTCTCAACTGGGAGAGAGTGGCCTATTCAACAAATGGTGTCTGGAGAACTGGATAGCCATATGTAGAAGAATGAGAGAGGATTACCATCTCACACCTTATACAAAGATCAACTCAAGATGGATCAAAGACCTAAATATAAGAGCCAAGACCATAAAAATCTTAGAAAGCAGTGTAGGGAAACATCTACAGGACCTTGTAATAGGAAATGGATTTATGAATATCTCACCAAAAGCACGAGCAGCAAAAGAACTAATAGATAAATGGGACTTCCTCAAAATTAAAGCCTTCTGCACCTCAAAGGAGTTTGTCAAGAAAGTAAAAAGGGAGCCCACACAGTGGGAGAAAATATTTGGCAATCATATATCTGATAAGAAACTTATAACTTGCATATATAAAGAACTCATATATCTTGAAAATAAAAAGATAAACAACCCATTTAAAAAATGGGAAAAAGACTTAAAAAGACACTTCTCCAAAGAAGAAATACAAATGGCAAGAAAGCACATGAAAAAATTTTCCAAATCTCTAGCTATCAGGGAAATGCAAATCAAAACTACAATGAGATACCATCTTACACCCATAAGATTGGCAGCTATGAAAAAAACAGAAGAATACAAGTGCTGGAGAGGATGTGAAGGAAGGGGAACACTCATCCACTGCTGGTGGGAATGCAGAAGGATCCAACCATTCTGGAGGACAGTATGGCGGTTTCTCAAAAAACTAGCCATAGATTTGCCATATGACCCAGCAATACCACTGCTGGGTATATACCCAGCAGAACTGAAAACAAGGACACAAACCGATATATGTACACCAATGTTCATAGCAGCATTGTTCACTATTGCCAAAAGTTGGAATCAACCCAAATGCCCATCAACAGATGAGTGGATCAATAAAATGTGGTATATACACACAATGGAATACTACTCGGCTGTAAGAACAAACACACTACAAACACATGTGATAACATGGATGAATCTTGAGAACCTTATGTTGAGTGAAGCAACCCAGACATTGAAGGACAAATACTACATGACCTCAGTGATATGAAATAAACAAGCTGCCCTAGATAGCAAGAGACTGAACGATAGGCTTACAGGAAATCGGAGGGTGGAGGAAGGATATGAGCCGATGTCTGCAGGGGTGGAATTTAAGACGAGATGGTGGTAAGTATGAACATAAAGAAGAGAAAAAAGGGGGGCAAAGGGTTGCCTTTGGTTGGGGCTTTGCGGGTTTGAGGGTGGCTGGGGAGGGACGGATGGGTAACGTTGCCCAAAAGTGGGGGGAGGGAGGGGTAGCATACGAACACAGGAGAGGGTCAGGTGTTGGTGGAGAGTAAAATGCCGAGAAAATCATATCAAAATATAATAAAGAGGGTTACCTGTTTAGAATGCTCGGAGGGGAGGGTCTGATGCAGGACGGGCTCCTGTGCAATGTCTAAATGCTCATTCTGCCAGAGTGGGTGTCACCATGGGGTAGAAACCCAAGTAGTGAGAGTGGGGGTGGACCCACATCCTGGGGAGGACTAATGCCATCAAATAGAGGGAACTGTATCCCTCGAGAGAAAGGGTGGCTCCCAGGGCATGGGGGCAGTTGAGCAAGTTAGGCCCTGAACACTATTCCATCTATCTCTGGAAGTGGCTCCTCAGGAAACGGAGGTTGGCTGTCACTGTGGGCACCAAGGTGGAAGGGAAAATGGACGTTAAATGTGTGGAACCAAAGTAAATGGGGGGTAAGAGAGGAGTTTCTTGAGAATACACAAGGATGGATATAAAACATGTAATATTACACCATAACATATAGGAGATGACAGACTGATAATGTAAACCATAATGTAAAACATAGGATAACTAAAAATGTAAAGAACTGTGTATCCTAAAGTATGCACCATAATGTAAGCACAGATGTCACCTTGTTAGAAAGCTAATGTCTCAGACTCTGTACATCACTTTAAGTAAATATGATATGAATAGGGTGTAAGAGTATCACTGTGGAAGGGAAAAGGTTTTCTGGTGGATGTGTGGGAATGCTGTATATTATATATATACATTGCTGTGGTCTAGGACTCCTGTGAAGAAAAGCTGAATAATTGGGGGGGGGGGGGGGAAAGAAAAAGATAGGATGTGGAATTTTTTCAAGTCAACATTCTTTATCTAAGTTCTTTATCTAATTTTATCCAAGTTCTTTATCTATCCTTTAAACCCATCGCTATATGCCATTCCCTAGTAAGGGACCATGACATTATATTGGGCTTCAAATTTCGGGGAGTTCTGGATCACAGAGTGTTTCAACAATGGCAATGGAGGGATACTGGTATGGGATACCAATGACAGGTGATATATGGCTGACAGGGAGCTGTACAGAACATATGTCCAGGGTGCATGGTAATGTTTGGATATACTCATAGTGGCAACAATTAAAAACCACAGTAGGGGGGTACTGGGTTCCTGGCCAGTGGTGCTCTGTCGTGGTCCCTAGGGGAGCAGCGACAGTCTCCCAGGTACAGTGGCGGGGACCGGGAGGGAGTGAGGGTTCAACAGTGAGCCCCTGATGCTAATGACTATGCTTCTGAGCTGACAAACCTAAAATAAGAACAAGGCCTAGAGCAACATTGTGCCTGGGAATTTCCTCCTGTCAGCCTTCATGTTACTCAAATGTGGCCAGTCTCGAAGCCAAACTCAGCATGTAAATGCAATGCCTTCCCTCCAGCGTGGGACATGACACCCGGGGATGAGCCTCCCTGGCACCGAGGGACCACTATCAACTACCAACTGATGATGCAACTGGAAAATGACCTTAAACGGAAGGTTCAATGCGGATCAGCAGAATATCCCTGTCTACATAAAATAACATGACTTTAAAATGCTGTTTGACCTAAAGTAAGGGGGAAATGGAAAGGAGAAATGAGTTTATATGGCTACGAGTTTCTAAAAAAGAGTCTGGAGGCTGGCAGAAGGATTGCCCTCATGCACAACTGAGCAGAGTCAGAGAGACAGATAAAGCAGATACAACCCCCAGATATTGGTTCCTTTGAGGGCTAAAGAGACCCATGGGAGTTATGGTCATGGCCGATGGGGTTAACTACCAGGTCAGATGGCCCCTCTTTGGAAATGGTGTTTATGTGTGATGAATCTGGACTCAGATGGGATCTCCCTTCATAAGACTTTCATGCTAATGTGCTGGAGGTGCAGTTAATGTTGGGGTTTAAGATATATTTAGGGGATTTGAATCTCTGGACTGACAATGTGATAGCCAGGTCCTGAGCCTCAACAGACTCCAGCACCTACAATCTGATTTATTGGACTCACCACACTCAGCTAAGATGGAGTTGAAGAAGGACAACCACCACACCATGGAGCCTAGAGTGATTACAGCTGAAAATGGGAGGATTGCATCCAGCATCCATGTGGAATCTGAGCCTCCTCTTGACATAGAGGTGCAATGGACACAACCAATCCAATGTCCACATAGAAGAGGTGGCATTGGATTGGGAAAAGTGGACATGGTGGACGATGGGTATGGGGAAAGGCAGGAAGAGATGAGAGGTGGAGGCGTCTTTGGGACATGGAGCTGCCCTGGATGGTGCTTCAGAGGTAATCACCGGACATTTTAAATCCTCACAGGGCCCACTGGATGGAATGGAGGAGATATGGGCCATGATGTGAACCATTGTCTATGAGGTGCAGAGGTGCCCAAAGATGTACTTACCAAATCCAATGGATGTGTCATGATGATGGGAACGAGTGTTGTTGGGGGGGGGAGAGGGGGGGCGGGGGGTTGGGGTTGAATGGGACCTCACATATATATTTTTAATGTAATATTATTACATAGTCAATAAAAAAGAAAAAGAAATTTTTGCTTTTCCTAAGGTAACTATGGTTTTTTTCCTTTATTATTTTTTAAATTTATTGAAGTATATCACTCATACAAAAACATACATAAACAATAAGTGTATAATAGTAGTTGTGAACTTACTAAACAAACATATATAACATCATACAGGCCTCTCATAACTCACCCTACCACCAATAACTTGCATTATTGTTAAACCTTTTTAACTAATGATTAAAGAGCATTGTCAAAATATTACTACTGAACAAAGTATTTTCCCCCCAACCAATCCTATTATTCTTATCTTTATATCATTTATATGTGAACATACATAAACAATTAAGTGTATAGTCAAAGTTGTGAACTTACAAAGCAAACATGCATAACATCTTACAGGGGTCCCATACATCAACCCTTCACCAACACTTTGCATTGTTGTGAGACGTTTGTTACAAATTATGAAAGAATATTGTCAAAATCTCAGTAATCATACTCCTTATCTTGCATTTGGTGGGTTTTCCCCCAACCCACCCTATTATTATTTTTTAAATATATTTTTTATGACAGAAGTTGTAAACTTATAGAATAATCATGCACATGTGTAGAATTCCTGAACAATATCCCTTCTTCAGCATACCACAATTGGTGTGTCATTTGCTACAGGTAAAATAATATCAGCTGATTGTTACCATGTCCATGGTGTACATTTGACTCACATTTTCCATACTGCCTCAGTATCTCCCCAACACCCTGCAGTAGTGATATACTTTTGCTCTACCTAACAAAGGATACTCTTGCATCTGTACCATAAATCACAATTCTCATCCACCTCTTGGTTTACAGTGCTTTAGTTCCTAGATTATTCTCTAGCATTCTGTCAATTGGCATTTACGTAAGTAGACTACCATTTTCAGTCACATCCCCACTTATAAACTAGCAGTTACTCACTGTGTGTTACCATTCACTCTATACATTTCCACACTTTTACAGTAAAACTAATTATCACTTCTACATACATTAAACATCAGTAATACACTCAGTCCTCCTCTTATCTCCTTTAAGAATCTACCACCTACCACCAGGTCTGGAAGATATTTTCCAATAATTGCTTCTAGAAGTTTTATAGTTCTTGCTTTTTTAGTTTTTTGATCCATTTTGAGTTAATTTTTTGATATGGTGTGAGATAGGGGTCCTCTTTCCTTCTTAGCGCTATGGATATCCAATTCTTTCAACACCATTTGTTCAATGGATTTTTCTGCCTGAGCTGTGTAAGTTTGACAGGCTAGTTTGACCATACGTATGAGGGTCTGTTTCTGAACCATCAGTTCGGTTCCATTGGTCTATGTGTCTGTCTTTATGCCAGTGCCATTCTGTTTTAAACACTATAACTAGGTAATATCATTTAAAGTTTGGAGATGAGGGTTTGCTTTTCTTTTTAAGATGTTTCTGGCTATTCAGGACATTCAAGACTCCTTACACTTCCAAATAAATTTAATGATCATGTTTTCAATTTTTTCTTTAATGCTGGTGGAATTTTTATCGGGATTACATTAAATCTATATAGCAATTTGAGTAGAATTGACACCTTGATGATATTTAGTCTTCCAATCCATGAGCATGGAATGTTCTCCAGTTATTTAGGGCTTTTTTTCATTTGTTTTAACACCGAGTTGCAGTTTTCTGAATATAAGTGCTTTACATCATTGGTTAAGTTTATTCCTATTTGAGTTTTATCTGTCATTTTATTTTCACCACTCTTTTGACATTTTTAGTTACTTTTATTGATATAATATTCATTTCTAGACTCTCTTCCAGACCCCTCTCTCCTGTCTTTTCATTTCAGGCTTTAGCACACCCTTTAGTATTTCCTGAAAATCTGGTTTCTTGCTTAGAAATTTTCTCAGTTTCTGTTTATCTAATTTCGCCCTCAGTTTTGAAAGACAGTCTTGCCGAATATAAGATTCTTGGCTCGAACTTTTTCTCTTGTAGTATCTTAAATATATCAGACCACTGTCTTCTTGCCTCCATGGTTTCTGGTGAGAAATCAACACTTAATCTTATTGGATAGCTCTTAGATGTTATGCATTGCTTTTCTCTTGCTGTTCTCAGAATTCTCTCTTTGTCTTTGGCATTTGACATTCTGATGAGTATGTGTCTTGAAGTTGGTCTATTTGGATTTTTTCTGAGGGGAGTACATTGTCCTTCTTGGACATGGATATATATGTCCTTCAGTAGAGTTGGGAAATTTTCTACCATTATTTCTTCAAGTATTCCTTCTGCACCTTTTCCCTTATCTTCTCCTTCTGGACACCCATGACATGTATATTTGCATGCCTTTTGCTGTCATTTAGTTTCCTGAGATCTTGTTCAACTTTTTCCATTCTTTTCTTTTGTATGTTCACTTTCAGAGGCCATTTCTTCAAGCTCACCAATCCTTTCTTCTGCCTCTTCAAATTTGCTATTATATGATTCCTGCGACGGCTTGCTCGGTCGGTAGAGGTGGGGTCTGGCTGCGGATGAGGGGTCGGTCCAGCTCAGGATGAGGGGTCAGTCCCGCTTGGGACGAGGGATCGGTCCCGCTTGGGACGAGGGGTTGGTCCGGCAGCAGACGAGGGGTCGGTCTCACAGGGGTTGCGCAGTTCGGTTGACGGGGTCACCCGGCGAAGCTGGCGACGATGGGGTCGCCCAGAGAAGCAGGCGACGAACTGGGGACAAGGGAGGCCAGGCCCTTGTCGGGGGCTCTCAGGACTGGAGGGCGCATGGCAGAAGAACTACCGTGGAGACGAGGTAAACACGCAGGTCCACTTTATTGAGGGAGAGGCAACAGTTTTATAGGGGCTGGGGAAGGCTGATTGGTCGAAGCCATGCCCTGTTCTGATTGGTTGCCGGAGAAAGGTCAGTTGGCGGTACTGGATGGGGGAGGGGTGGTGATTAGGGATTGGCTGTTGCTGTTGCTGGGGGAAGTGGCAGGGTTTAGTGATTGGTGGCTGCTGTTGCTGGGGTGGGGGGCAGACTGGAGTTTCCCGCCCACGCCTGGCTGTTGCTGCTGTCGGGGGGAGGGAAAAGGGCAGACTGGATTTTTCCACCCTGCGCCTGCACAGGGAGAAAGAAGAAGGGTGCCGCCCCACAAGGCATCGTGTGGCACCATCCGGGAGGGGGGCGGCCGCGGAAGCATGGCTGCCGAGAAGGGGAGACCCGAGGGCACTCTGCGCCCATGCTGAGCTTCCTTCAGGGGTGGCGGTGGGCCCGACCAACCACCCTATTATGGGGGCAGCAGTTTGGAATAGGCCTACCGCGGCCGCCGCCCCTCGCCAGGCCAGCAAACCACACTTCAGCCCAAGGGGTGACTGCATTTCCCCCTTCTTTTCAAATAAGGGCCAGGATGGCAGCAGTAACAAGTAGCCGAGGCCTAAGGGCAGTAAGCAAATGAGGGAAGTGGGCTGAAGAGGGAGGTGAGTATGACGGGGATATAAATATACAATTTGGGGGGCGGTATCTTGCCGTAGCAAGCAAGGGTGGCCAACGTCCAATTCTCGTTGATCTCGGCGGCTATAAGGTCCATCTGCTGTTAAAAGTCCAGGATGACAGCGCTTTACAGGTAGTTGATCTCTTCTTGGCGGCGAAGAGCGGCAGAGGCAGACTGTGTGATGGTCTGGAGGATCGCAGCGGTGAGGACAAGTCGCGTCAGGGCACCAGCGGCGGTGGTGGCAGCAGCGTCGGGAGTGGTGGAGACGTAGGTGAGGACAGCAAGAAGGCCAAAGTCTCCACGGGCGCGAGAGAGGCCGATGTTAACGGGGCGGGCTGACATGGGGCGGCCCAATCTGCAACGCAGTGGGGGTTCAAGCAAAAAAAGGAGGGGGGCGGGGAATGAGAAAGGATGCTTTGGATGGCTGAGAAGAGGAGTGAGGTCGAGACAGGAGGAAGCTCCGCAGAAGTATGGGGAGGCAAGAGCAGAAGCGTTATTGGATGCTAGAAAGCAGGCCGCGGGCCGGGGATATCAGGTTGCGGGCCGTTTAGCGGGGCTGGAACTGCTTGAGAGCAATGGCGGCATGGGGGGCCGCGGTTACAGAAGACTTGGGGCACCTGCGGGAAGAGTGAGCAGGAAGAGGTCGGGCAGGAGGAGGCCGAGAAGATGAAGTGGGAGGGGTGTCCTCGGCAATGGTGAGTCGCTGATAGCTGACCTGTACGTATGTGCTAAAAATTGCATTAGCCTGATCCTTGGCGAGTCGGATGATCCTTCTAATAGCCCATGGTCCGACGGCTAGTGCAAAGAGGACAATAATTAGGGGGCCTACGAAGGGGAGGATGTAGGGGAGGATGCCATTGAATCCCCAGGAGAAGCCTCCTTGGGATTCTCTCTCCCTTTTTCGCTTTTCCAGGCCGGCTCTGACTTGGGCCAGATTGTCCTGAATGAGACCAGAGTAGTTAGCATAGAAACAGCACTCCTCGCCAAGAGCGGCACAGAGGCCTCCCTCTCTGAGGAGGAGGAGGTCTAATCCCCTACGATTTTGAAGAACCACTTCGGATAGGGAGTTTAGCATTTTTTCTAGGTGTCGGACGGATGTTTCGAGGTGGGCGACATCCTCGTCAATGGCTGCCCTGAGAGATGAGAAAGCGGTGCTGTGAGTGGTTAAGGCTGCGATTCTGGTGCCAGCTCCTACAAGACCTAGAAGAGAGGCGACAGTAATGGCGGTAATGATTTCTCTTTTCTGCACATGGTCTGGAAGGAGATAGTGCTGCCAGGAATCAAAGAATTGGACATCGGTATGATAAAAAACCCGGGGGAGTATGATTGTGAGCACGCAGGTTTCGTTGGTGGAGTTAAGGGTGCCGACATTAAGACACGGGGTGTGACCTGTGGAGGAACACAGCCATCTTGTATTATTGGGGGGTAAAAGAAATTTTGAGGTTACGTTAGGGGTGACTGTAAGGTTGCAAAGAGTCTTCATGGAGGGGTGAACAGTGCCTCCGATTCTGGTGACGCAAAGCCCGCTTTGAGAGACAGATTGGATTGTCAGTCCTGCCTTCGTTTGGTTCCAAATACAAGAGGCGAGATTGTTGCTATCAGAAGATTGGTAAGAGGCATTGGTGGCTATGGCCTCGTAGAGAGGAAGTGAGGGGGAGAGGCATAGCCAGCAGCTAACGGTAAGGTTAGAATTAGAGGAGTTAAGTGTACGAAAGGTAGCTTGGACTAGAGACAGGAGTGGGTTATGGATCTGTAGTGGGGGTAGAAGGGTAGGAGGGGTACGGACAGGATTATAGGTTGGACTGCTGGAGGTTATGTAGGAGGGAATGGTAGATGGTGGAGGAGGAGAAGGAGGATTGATGATTGGCCTTGGCGCAGCAGAAGGAGGAGGGGGAGGGTTGATGATTGCGTTGGGACCAACTGCAACTGAAGGGGTGAGAGTAGGCAATTTCTTTTTTATTATGAAGAAGGCGCCATAATCATAGCTCGACATGTAAAGCCGGATGCCATATGTATGGCTGTGCAGCCAGGCAGTGTTAGTAGGGTCTTTAACAGTGAGGATGATTATGTTCCACTGGGAAGTAATTGCAATGCGGAAGGAAAGATAGGGGTCCCAGTTTGGAGTGCCTCTCCAGCCATATGCCATGGTTACACAGCCCCAGGAGGGGCAATAATATTGTGCAGGATCGTGGCAGCCTCGAGCAGAGGAAGGGCAAATGTAAAAGCCCGATATAAGATGGTTGTGGGGGCCATATTGTTGCTTAGACCCCCAGCAGCTCTGCTGATTAGCGAGAGTACACACACGTGCGGTGAAGGACGGGGCACCTGAGGTGATATTATAGGCGAGAACTCTTTCTTGTTGCCAGAGAGCGAGTGTCCAATTGAAGGGCTGGTGAGAGGGGTTAGCTTGGCCAGAGGTGGCGAGGGAGAGCATAAGGAGAAGGAGAGAGACTATGTTAATTGGCTCACCAGCATGGCGAGGGTTGCGGCGTCTGCACTGACGGTAGAGTATGAGCAGCGAACGGACTTCAGGGTTGGATGGTTGTCTCTCGGGGTGGAGGGTGAGCTGGCTCAGTTGGTGCTGGATCATTCGCATCTGGCGCCGTTCCCTGCAGGACATCCGCTGCTGAGGTGGCGGGTTTGACGTATCTCCCGGGGACCCAGATTGGCTGAGCGGCATCCTGCGGGAAGACACAAGCGAAACCTCGGCCCTGGGTAAGGAGGGGGCACGGGCCACGCCACTGACCTGTTTGAGGGTCCTTCCAAAGGACCAGGGGGGCCTGTGTGGGGCAGTACGAGGGGCCCCAATGCCTATGGACTGCCGAGAGACCATCCTTATCAAAGGTCATGAGATTTAGATGGATTAGGACAGCGGTGATGATGTCTCCGGGAGGAGCGTGAGGGAGGATTTCCCTCTTTTTCAATTTGTTGTTTCAGACGGTGATGGGAGCTCTCCACAATGGCCTGTCCTTGCGGGTTATATGGGATACCAAAATGGTGGGCGATTTGGTAGAGCTGAAGGAATCTCGCAAAGGACTCACTGCGATAAGCAGAGCCGTTATCCGTCTTTAGGTCCCAGGGGACTCCCATGAAGAGAATCCCTTGCCGAAGGGCCTTAATGCAGTGCTTAGCAGTCTCCCCAGACAAGGGGACTGCATAGCACATGCGGGAGAAGGTGTCAATTATAACATGCAAGAACTTAAGGCGTCCAAAGGATGGGACATGCGTGACATCCATCTGCCACCTGGAATTAGGCCTAAGGCCGCGGGGATTCACCCCCTGTGGTTGCAGAGGCCCCAGAGGCAGGAAGGGGGCACAGGTTTTGCATGTCTGCACTAGGTGCTTACAAGTCTTAATTGGCAACTCAGGCAAAAGGTGGTGGAGTGAGGCGGCAGAAAAGTGAAACCTCGAATGTAAGGACTTAGCCTGATTGATAGCATCTCCTACCGTATCAAGGGCAAGGGCGGAGACCGTCTGATCCGCGGTGTCGTTGCCTGTCGCTAGGGGGCCAGGCAACCCGGAGTGGCTCCGGATATGAGCAATATACCAGGGTGCCATGCGTTTTTCAAGAAGGGTCTTAAGGGCATCCAGTGCCTCATCAATAGGAGAGGAGGTCGGGAAGAATGTAGCTAATGCCAAGACCCTGCAGACTTGCAGAGAATAGAGGCTATCTGTAAAGATGTTAACAGGTTCACAGGGGAAGGCGCGAAACGCTTCTACAATAGCCAAAAGCTCTCCCGTCTGGACGGAGTGTAGGTTAAGATGTGTAAAGACTTTCGGCTCTGCAACTCCGTCCAGGTACACGACCATGGAGTACTTAGTTCTAGACGCATCCGTGAAAATAGTGACGGACCTCAGAAAGGGGGAGGAAGACGGGAAGGGGAAAAAAGGACTTCGGAAGGGGAGTTGGGACATGCCTTGGAGTAGGTGGTGACTAGGGAAATGGCAATCGAAATCGCCTGAAAATCCCTCACACAGTACTTGCATTTGCTCATTATCCCTAATGAGGGAGGTGGTTTCTTTCACATTAAGCAGCCAAACAATTATAGCAGGCTGAGTTTCAAATGTATGGACGGACAGCTGCACTAAATCGGCTGCGAGAGCGATCCATAGTCTTACTGCGGGGCAGATCTTCTGCATCTTGCTTTTAGAAGGATGGAGCCAGAGGAGGGGCCCGTCCTGCCAAAGAACTCCGGTGGGCGTTCCCTTGGTGGGGAGGACCAATGCCTGGAGAGGCCGCTGGGGATCGAACCGCTGGAGGCAGCAATTATTAAGGGCCTTATCTACAGCGGCAATGGCGGCTCGAGCCTCTGGTGTAATGGTTATCTTTGCGGACACGGCAGAGGGGGGTTTGTGACTGGTTTGTAAGAGAGCAAATAATGGCTGGAGCTGTGCCATGGTAACCGGCAGAGCGGGACGGACCCAATTGATATTCCTACAGAGCTGCTGGAGCTCTGTGAGGGTGACTCGGTCTGGCACATTTAGTCGCACAGCCATTGGGGTTACATGCTGGGAGATATGGAACCCCAGGAAGGTTAAGGGGGGTTCAAATTTGACCTTGTCATTCTGGATTGTTAAGCCAATGGCGGACAGATTATGCCGAAGTTGAGAGAGGACATACTGCAGCTTCTCATGGGTCTCACATGCGACCAGGACATCATCCATATAGTGGATGAGGTAGCCCAGATCTCGCAAGGGGGCAACTGCCGCGTTCACATACAGCTGGCAGATGGCCGGGCTATTGCGCATGCCTTGTGGAAGGACTTTCCACTGATACCTATCGGCTGCCCCTCGGTGGTTGGGGACAGGAACGGTAAAGGCAAAGCGCGGGCGGTCCTTTTGGTGAAGCGGAATGGAAAAAAAGCAGTCCTTAATATCTAGAGTGGCCACAAAAAAGTGTTTAGGAATGGCCACTGGGTGAGGGAGTCCCGGTTGGGGAGTTCCCATGGGGAGGATATGCTTATTAATCTCCCTCAAATCATGTATGAGGCGGTATTTGCCAGTGGCCTTCTTTTTAATGATAAAAACAGGCGAATTGTAAGGACTTGTGGACGGTTCTATATGTCCAGCTTCAAGCTGCTCTCGAACCAACTCATGAAGAGCTTGGAGTTTGTGGGATGGCAAGGGCCACTGCTCCACCCAAATAGGCTCCTCTGTATTCCACCGCAGAGGAGTGGGTGTGGGAGGTGTTAATTGAGCAGTGGCTCAAACTATTGGGGGGGCTGAGTGGTTAACTGAACACCGCACTCCTCCAGGACATCTTGCCCCCAAAGTATAGTATCAAGGGTGCTAAGGAAGAGGGGCTGGAATGTGCCCACACGTCCCTCACCGTCCTCCCAGGCAATAGGGTGACTGGCGCGAAGGGAGGTAGAGGAGCCAGTGGCCCCTTGGACGGAAGGGCCTTCTTGAACAGACCACTGGGCGGCGAAATGAGCAGGGAAACAAGAGACCTCTGCACCTGAGTCGAGGGTCCCAGAATACCAGTGGTGGTGAATCTTAAACCTCATGGTAGGCCTGGTGGACGTGATGGGGACTGTCCACATCAGGGCTTTGGAAGGTTGGGACGGGGAGCCTCTTTGGGGTGGGGCTGAGGCCTGCCCCTCCTGGAGTTTAAGGATGGCTGCTGCCGCTGCAGGGGAGGCTGCATACGGCAGTCGCGAGCCCAATGGTACCCCCAGCTGCAGTGGGGGCAGGGGGTAGAAGGGCCCCGTCGGGGCGGTGGTGGGGGAGGAACAGGAGGGCCCGGTGGTGCAGAGACTGCCGGGCATTCATGGGCGAAATGTCCTGGCTCGCCACATTTGAAACAAGAGGAGTTAAGTGCCATGGCTGTCGTGACAGCCTTGGCGAAAGAAGCAACCTGTTGGTCAAGGCCGTTACAGGCAATTACCCAATCATCTATCGACTTTTCTCTCATGGGAGCAATTGCCTGTTGACAAATGGGGCTGGCCCCTTCAAGGATAATTTCACGGGTGAGGGCGCGCTGAGCCTGTTCATCGTGGACCCTGCGCTCACATGCCCGGAGGACTCTGGAAACATAGGTAGAAAAGTCCTCATCCTTGGTCTGTGTGAGCTTAGTGAACTTGTCAGCACTACTGGCAGTGCAGGCGTGAAAGGCCCGTAGGGCGACCTCGCGAATCTGAAGCCAGAAGCCAGCCGGAGCACGGTAGTAGGCCGCAGCCTGGCTAAACTGACCGGTGCCGGTGAAGGCTTCTGGTGGGTGATTAACACCCATTGCGACGTTGGCCGCAACCTGCTTTTCAGCCTCGGCATGAAAATGGGCACGCCAATTTATAAACTGGCCAGGCGTGAGGATGGCACGGGCCAGTTGGAGCCAATCGAGGGGGATGCACAGAAGGGTGGACATCTCCTCTAACAAATGCTGAGCATAAGGGCTGCCTAACCCGTCCTCCTTAATGGTCTTGCGGAGCTGTTTAACACTTTCCGCATCATGTGGTTACCACGGAAAGGGGCGCTGAGGGGTGGGAGTTACGTTAAGGGGAAAGCAGGTGGTAGGAGGCGGCAGGGAGGTAGGCGGAGGTGCCCCGGCGGGGGAGGAATACGGGTCCAAAAATAGGCTAGAGGGGGCCGCGCGTGTGGCAGCTTGCCACGGATCGGATGGAGGGGGCTGCCAGGGGGAGGCGGAGCCAGCGGGGGGCCGCTGGAGCGGAGGGCACGAGAGGAGCCATTGCCCATGTGGTGTTACAAAATGGCTGCGGGCCGCCCTGCGTGGAGGGGTAAAATGACGGGGAGGGAGCTTCTGGCCCACTCAGGCAGGAAGTCGCTGGGGGGAGGGAGGGGTAAAGGGACCTCCCCTTTTCGAGCGAGGAAGAAGGCGGAGGTCCGCCATCTTGAGAATGCTTCCCCTTTTCGGATGGCGAAAAAGGCGGAAGCCCACCATCTTGGGAGTGCTTCCCCTTTTCGAGCGAGGAAGAAGGCAGAAGTTTGCCATCTTCACCGGCGCTCGGCACTGCAAGATTACACTGTTTAGGGGGACAATCTTCGAGCGCGTTATTAAGGCGCTCAACAAGCGACTCAGAGTCCGAGTCAGAGCCGGCATCAGGATCCCGATCAGGATCCCTGTTAAGGTCGCCGTCCTGACAATCAGGGCGGCGGCGGTGATGCGGCTGGGGGGAGTTGATGGTAGGGGCACCTTGAAGGCAGGAGTGGATGGTAAAAAGCGCTGGTAATAAGCCAGGAGGGAATCTTTTACCTTCCTGCTCCACAGCAGAAGTGACCCTATCCATAAGGCGAGTGTAGGTATCCAGGTCCCAGAGCTGACACGTGGTAAGCCACGGATTAAAGGGGAGAAGAAGGTCCCAATATACTTGGAGCTGTTTCAAAGAGATCTTACACTGGTGAGTGTCTAGGAGACCGGCGAGGGCCCGAACTTGCGGGGCTTGCTTAGCAGAAAGGATGTTACCCATTGCTAATGGCCTTTTGGAGCCGATAAGAAGAGGGGCCCTTACCTTGAGAGCGCGGCGATGGGAGCCGAGGTGCACGGTGAGACGAGGGGTCGGAGCCGATGGGACTCCGACGGTGGTCGCGGGCCAAAGGAAGGCCCTGACGAGGGGAAGGCGGAACGACGAGCAGTGGAGCAAGGCAAAGGGGAGCAAGCGCGGAGGGGAGGAGGCAGAGGTGAAGGCAGGGGTGGAGGTGCTCAGGCACGCGCTCCTGAGAGTTTTATTGGCGCCTCTTAATCATAGCGGGTCGGTATAAGCCCCCGACATGGAAGGAGAAAGCCATCCAGCGATTCTCCCAGGCCGCCGTGGATCGTATGAGGTCGCCAAGGTTCAGAAGCAGCAATGCAGAGTGAAAAGATAGGGGTGAGAAGAGAGGAGGGCGTAGGGCTGTGGGAGGGTTACTTCAGACGTGCAAGCGCGCGCTCCCAAGAAATCCAAGGCTCCTCTTAATCAAAGCGGGTCGGTATAAGCCCCCGACATGGAAGGAGAAAGCCATCCAGCGATTCTCCCAGACCGCCGTGGATCATATGAGGTAGCCAAGGCTCAGGTAGCAGCAATGTTGCACGAGAGAAGTCCCACGGTGAGAAGAGGGGGGGGGCCGCCAGGTTATGGAGTGAGGCTGTGGTGGAGTTGCCTTGCCCCACGTTGGGAGCCAGCTGCGGCGGCTTGCTCGGTCAGTAGAGGTGGGGTCTGGCTGTGGACGAGGGGTCGGTCCAGCTCAGGACAAGGGGTCGGTCCCGATTGGGACGAGGGATCGGTCCCGCTTGGGACGAGGGATCGGTCCCGCTTGGGACGAGGGATCGGTCCCGCTTGGGATGAGGGGTCGGCCCGGCAGCAGACGAGGGGTCGGTCTCACAGGGGTTGTGCGGTTCGGCTGACGAGGTCGCCTGGCGAAGCTGGCGATGAGGGGGTTGCCTGGAGAAGCAGGTGACGAACTGGGGACAAGGGAGGCCAGGCCCTTGTCGGGGGCTCTCAGGACTGGAGGGGGCATGGCAGAAGAACTACTGCGGAGACGAGGTAAACATGCAGGTCCACTTTATTGAGGGAGAGGCAACAGTTTTATAGGGGCTGGGGAAGGCTGATTGGTCGAAGCCACGCCCTGTTCTGATTGGTTGCCGGAGAAAGGTCAGTGGGGGGTACTGGATGGGGGAGGGGTGGTGATTAGGGATTGGCTGTTGCTGTTGCTGGGGGAAGTGGCAGGGTTTAGTGATTGGTGGCTGCTGTTGCTGGGGTGGGGGGCAGACTGGAGTTTCCCGCCCACGCCTGGCTGTTGCTGCTGTCGGGGGGAGGGGGGGAGGGAAAAGGGCAGACTGGATTTTTCCGCCCACGCCTGGCTGTTGCTGCTGTCGGGGGGAGGGAAAAGGGCAGACTGGATTTTTCTGCCCTGCGCCTGTGCAGGGAGAAAGAAGAAGGGTGCCGCCCCACAAGGCATCGTGTGGCGCCATCCGGGAGGAGGGGCGGCTGTGGAAGCATGGCTGCCGAGAAGGGGAGACCCGAGGGCACTCTGCGCCCATGCCGAGCTTCCTTCAGGGGTGCCGGTGGGCCCGACCAACCACCCTATTATGGGGGCAGCGGTTTGGAATAGGCCTACCATGGCCACCGCCCCTCGCCAGGCCAGCAAACCACACTTCAGCCCGAGGGGTGACCGCAGATTCCAATGTTTTTTTATTTCATTTATTGCACCCTTCATTCCCATAAGATCTGCTATTTTTCTGTGTATGCTTCAAATTCTTCTTTGTGCTCACCCAGTGTCTTCTTAATATCCTTAATCTCTTTAGCGATCTCACTTAATTTATTAAGGAGATTTGTTTGAACATCTATGATTAGGTGTTTCAACTCCTTTATGGCATCTGGAGGCTTATCTTGTTCCTTTAACTGGCCATAGCTTTCTGTTTCTTGGCGTGGACTGTAGTTTTTTGTTGTTGTCTTGGCATCTGGCTTACTAGATTTTTTTTCTGGTTATAGTTTTTCTCTTTGTTTAGGGCTTTCTGGTTTTCTTCCTTGCTGTTTGTCAGTAGGAGCCAAGCATGTAGTTGGTGCTGTAAGTTGTGGAGGCTCAAGCTGCCCTCATTTGCACCAGGGACCAATAAAGCTTCTTCCAACTTTCTCCTTTGTCAGGGGTAGGGACAGAGTCACAGCTGTGTGGAATAATCCATGTGCAGGCCTAGACTCTCATTGCCCAGAGAGACTGATGAATCTTCACATCCCTTTCTCCCCTGTTGGGGTCAGAATGGAGCTGCAGGTGTGGGCAGCAGTCTATGCAGTGTGGGTCCAAGATGACTGCAGTTGCCCTTGTAGACTTCTGATTTTCAGTCTATGCCAGCCAAAGGTACCTGTAGTTACCTGTATAGGCTACTGCAGTGATCCTCAGCCTCCTCCCTGCCAGAGACGGGGTTGTAGCCTAGGCTAGGACTGCAGGCTGATCTGCCTAAAAGAAACTGGTCCCTGCAAACACTGAGAGTTTCAATTAGCCCGGCTTCCCCTCAGGCTGGGGATGGAGTCAAAATGGCAGCTACTGGCCTCTTTCTGACTTGGGCTGGTTTTCACACCCCAGATGTTCCTAGGGTTATATCTTAGCCAGCCAAGTCTCCCAATCAGTAGTTGAAATCGGCAGCCAACAGTCTCCTCCTCCCCTGTTTCTGGGAAATGGACCTTCCAATTCCTGCCACAGAATAGCTCTTGGGGCGGCTCATGCTGCCATCACCTGCCTCCACGGCTTGGCCAGTAATTTCCTGGAGAGGCTGGTGCAGGTCCCTGCAGCTTCCTTTTTGCTGGAGGAGGCACTGGGACCTAGGCTAGAGCTGAATATGACTTTGGTGGAAAGAAGCCAGTCCCCACCAGCACTGGGGTTTTCAGTCCACCCCGCTTCCACTCGTGCCAGGCGTGGGGTTAAGATGGTAGCTCCCGGCCTCTTTCTTGCTTGAACAGGCTCAAACTTTTGCTGTTCTCAGGATTATACTTTAGCCTGCTGAATTTACTCATCAGTAGCTGAAATTGGTGCCCAACTATCTCTTCCTCCCCTGTTTTGCGACTTGTGCCTCCGGAGTGTGGAACGCTCTACTTAGGAGTCTTCTCTTGCAGATGGGCAGTCTCCTCCTTCCACTCCTTCAAGAATGTTGCAGGATGCTCTTCTGGTCTCCTGGAGCCCCCCAACAGGTACTTCAGCTAGCTCCAGAGAGCTCTGGGTGTTTGCTAACTCCCCTTTAGCAGGAACTGACTCCAGGAGCTCCTTACTCTGCTGCCATCTTACTGGTTCTATCCTTTATTTTTTCTAGAAGTTTTATAGCTTTAGCTTTTGCATTTGGGACTATGATCCATTTTGGGTTAACTTTGTATAAAGTGAGGTGTGGGTAAATTTGTTGCTTTTTTTCATTTTTGCATAGGGACATCCAATTGTTCCAGCACCATTTGTTGAAATGATTATCCTTTACCTCTTTAATTGCCCTGGTACCTTTGTCAAAAGTCATTTGACCCTATATATGTGTGTCTATTTTTGGACTCTCTTATATTTTGTTGATCTGTATACTTATCTTTATGCCAATGTTATACTGTTGTGATTATTGTAGATTTATAATATTGAAATAAAGTAGTGTAGTCATCCAACTTTGTTCTTTTTCAAAAGTGTTTTGACTGTTTCAAGCTGTTTGTATTTCCATATAATCTTAACAATCAGCTTGTCAGTTTTTACTTTTATAAAATCCTGTTTGGATTTTGATTGGGATTACACTCTATCTATAGATACATTTGGGGAGAATTAACACCTTAGCAACACTGAGTCTTCTAATCTAGGAAAAGAACATATCTCTCCATTTATTTATAACTTCCTTAGTTTATATTAGCAGTATTTTATAGTTTTCAGCATACAGGTCTTGGATATCTTTTTTTTTCAAATTTGTCCTTAATTATGTCATATTTTTATGTTATTATGAATGATTTATATTTTTAAAATGTCAGTTTCCAATTGTTTATTGCTATTATGTATAAGTATGATTGATTTATGTATATCGATTTTGTGTCCTGCAAATTTACTAATCTCACTTATTAGTTCTAATACTCCTTTTAAAGATTCTTTGGAATTTTTTCATAAGTGATCATGTCATCTAGGAATAAAGGTGGTTTTATTTCATTTCCAATCTGTATTCAGGCCTAGTTTTAACTAGTAGTGTGTGGCTTGTTTGTATTATGTAACTTCTCTTGAATCTGTTTCCTCATCAGTAATATGGGGAAAATCATATTACCTACCTTATAAGATTACTGTGAGGATTAAATGAGATAATATAGGTAATGTTCCTGGTATAAGACCTGGCAGAAAATGTTCATCTTTTAGGTCCTCTTACTATTTCACAAAGTCAATATCCATCATACGGGATGCCCCCCAAACATTAATTTATTTTTTGGTGTTTGTCATCTGTGAATTTATCTAAACCTTAAAAAAAAAGAGATTTATGTCGTCAGGCTGTTCTAGACCTTGAAGGAAGTGATATGTTCTCTAAATTTACTACCTATTGTGTAAAGTTGGGCTTCATTTTATTTGTTCTAAAATTATCCTTTTTCAGCCTTTTTCTGGACCTTCTCCAGATTTATGATATCATTCCTGAGATGTGGTAATCAGATTACACACAATATCCAAGGTGAAACCAGCCCATGGGGAAGAAATTGGGGCAGCGTGAGGAGAATCTTCCCATTTCTTTTTCTGTTCCTGACCTGATTAGACCAAGATTTATTTTGGCGGAAGCAGCAAATCAGCATGTGTCTTCAAGAAACAGTCTACAGTGATTTCCAAATCTGTTTCCTTGTTCAGAGATGATAGTTTGGAGCCCATATTCCCAGAGGCAGAATCACTCCTCCATCCTAAAAGAAAAAAACAAGCATTCATTCTCTTTCTTTTATCCCTGCTGAGCCTCTGAGACTGTACTTGGAGTAGCTGAGAGGCCTCTTGGTCTCTTGGTATACAAGTGCAAGAGCCAGGGTTGGACAGAAATCTTCCTATTCTTACTGCATGAGTAGAAGTGTTCAACCATGTCAACCCATTATATGCCCATCTTTTCCCCTCTAATCAGGAACACACACTGGAAATACTTGTATATTTATGGAGCAGTTCCCCAATCCTGCCTGCCCACCCTTAACCTGAAGTGGGCTTCTGTTCTATTTACATAATCATTGTGGGGCAAATTAAGAATTTTGGTTTAGGAAAATGTAAATAAGATGTCTATGCCAGGCTGTCCTTCCATGTTAGCTTCCTGTCATCATCCTAGTTTATCTTAGATCTTAAGGTTGTTGATGAACAATATTTAACAACTTATATTTGTGTGGTCAGAAGACCTTGTGCCAGAAAAGAAAATGTACCTAGGTGACCTCAAGTTAACTCTGGTAGTTGGAGGGATGGGGAGGGAGGTGGGAGGAGATAATGATTTATTTTTGAATTTCAATTTCAAATTGTTTGTTGCTAGTATGTGGAAATACAACTGGTTCATCTATACTGATTTTGTGTCCTGCAGTCTTACTAATGTCACTTACTACTTCTAGTAACCTTTTTTTGTAGATTCCTTTGGATTTTCCACATAGCTGATCATGTCACGTAGGGATAAAGTTGGAGATAAGGAAAGGAGGCCTTTGTCCAGGCATGAGAAAAAGTCTATGGAGATTTCATTGTGGAAGAACAAGAGGAATCTCAGAAGCCTGGTTATTTATATAGTCCCCAGTGCTTTTGCAGTCACAGAAGATGGGCCCCTGTCTGTCTCCTAACTAATTTTTCTTCAAACTACATATGCATTCATCAAACATAGTTGGCTCTCTCTTAAGTGTAAAGTTCCCATTTCTGAAATGTAGGTTATTTCCTTCTCTGACTACTTTTTTGGCTTGGCACAGTGATTTTCCTAACTCTGGTATGATTATTCTGTCTATCTAAAGTGTAGAATTTGAAATAGAGAAAATACATGGTCCCTGACTTCAGGAAACCACCCCACCTTACCCCTGCCAAATTTTTAATTGATGTAAAGCAAAATATTTTGAAGGCTGAAGTTGAGATTACTTCTGTGATCTGTTATCTTGGACAAGTTACCATTCTTCTCTAGGCCTCATATTCCCGATCTACTAAGTGAAGGATTTGAACAAAGGGCACTAAAGACCCTTTCAGCCCTAAAAATTCTGATCCCAACCTTTGAATTTCCTTTGTGTATGCAATATGGGATTTAACAAATTATGTCAGATTGTAGTGATAATGACTTATTTTCAATTTGTTATTAGTTTTTTAAACATTCTTTTTAACTACCCAAAGATCTTAATTCACTTGGAAGTTTAACTTTATTAGGCAATCAGGTAAAAACTTGTAATATGCAGTTTTATGTTCTTGAAAAGAGATCAAGGTGAGTCAGGGATGAAGTATATGGATCTGTGTGCATCAACAGATTAATATTTGTCTCTTCTAAGTCCTAGTCTTTATCAATGTAAAAACCTCTGAGGACATAGACTACAGCACTGCCACTGCCATTAACTCACATGTGCCTTTATGCCACTTACAAAAAGGCTCTCCTTCCTTCAGGTGGATTCAACCCTGTGTTAAGGCAAACAGCTTGGTAAGTGTTGCTAAGGTTCCCCTATACTCCCTAAGCCTGGACGTCTTTATGCAGTGCTTAAAACCATGTGATTTCATTAGTAGCACTTTTTATAATGTCCTTTTCAAATAGAACTCAATATTGTGTGTTTACATGTGTTTCTAACTCTTTAAATTTGAGTTTTCCAGTTGGATCTTATCACTGCCCTCACTGACTCATTTTCAGCTGTGTCTTCCTTTGAGGTTGCGGTGCATTCTTTTTTATTACTTCCAAATGGATTTACTCTTTGCTTGGTATGTCATATTGTTGGTTCTAGGTCCGATGATCTTTGCATACTTTTTAGTTGACTTTTAATAAAATACCTTATTTATTTACGTGGCTAAAATCTCTCACCTGTATACAGTCACTCTCTGTTTCTTTGCACTTGGTTTTCTTCAGGGGGTTGACTCAAGACACTTCTGTATACTTCCCTATCCAAGGGATTTATTACTTTACAGCCATACAAAGAGGTCCTAGCAGGCATGCCCAACACATGCTTGGAGCTTCACAGCTGTGTCTCTGGCTCCAGGGCCTTTTCTCTCCAGGGGATGCTTCTACTGCTTGTTATGAATTTGATAAGCTCCCAAAAGAAGTCTTTGGCTATCACTTTCCCCGTACCTCTTATGGTCTTTGTTGGCAGGGCTGGGCAGGAGGAAGACATTACACTATTTTCCTACTGAACTACCTATGGCCCCAACCCCAGGTGTTACTCCTCTATGTCTTCTTTTAAGAGCAATGTGTACTTTGCCTTAATTAATGGTGCTGGTGGTGGTGGTGGTGACTGGGTGAGTCCCTGGGAGAGAAAAGAGGAACTGGAGTGTCCAGGAGAGCAGTGTTAGGGGCATATTGTGGTACTCTATCCTGCTCTTCCAGTGTGTTCCAGACTTCCTGAATCCAGCATAAAAATATCCATTCCTACTTCCTATCCAGGGGTGACCTAGGTAGCTAAGGATGCTGGCAACTTTCCGTTTCTTGGACTGGAATACTGAACCTCGAGAGAGGCCCAGATGATTACTCTTGACTTATCCTCCACAAACAGTTCATGTTTAGGTCATTGAATCAATATTCACAAATACTATTTAAATTATTTGTATCAGTGAGCTTATGAGATCTTACAAAGTCAGATCCTGCCTTTACAATACCTGGGTGCCCCAAATAGTCAAACAATCAACCTTTATCTCATTCGACATCATCTCTTAAAAACACTGTTTCTTATTCCCTATTGTCTCTAAAGCTCCCTGCTTACAAACACTAAAGAACATGGACTCTGAAGTCCTTCAGATCTGAGTTCAAGTCTAGCTGCGTGAACTTTGCTATCTGTAAAATAAGGGGACTACCACCAATCTCATCGAGGGGTTGCAAGAATTCGGTAAGACTATGTTTAAACTTCTAGGAGAGTCTATCATGGAAACAAGTTTCTAGTCATGACTATAATGACCTAAATTTTGAAGTACTTATAATAATCTTCTAAGGGAACATTTATAAATCTTATACAGTAGTCAGTGTTCTAAGAGCTTAACACTTATTCATTTAGTTGTAACCACAGTACTTTGAGGTGGGTACTATTAATATTTTCATTTTACAGATGAGGAAATTGAGGCTCATACCGGTTAAGTAATGTGCTCAAGGTCACCCAGCTGGCAATGGTTGGAACCATATTTTTTATTCCAGGCTGGCAGACTCTAGCTTACTTGTCCTTTTAAAAAAATTCCCTAGTATTAATTATAGTAACAGGATTGTGCTACCATTACCAACATTTGTTACCCCTCCATTTTCATTACCTCAGACAGAAACTACTCACTCATTAAGCTATAACTCCCTCTTCCCAACCACCCCCACTCCATCCCTGGCCCCTGCTAACCTATAAACCACCACATGTCTCTGTGAAGTTTGCTTCTTCTAGGTATTTCATATAAGCAAGATCATACCATATTTGTCCTTTTGTGTCCAGCTTATTTCATTCAACATAAAGTCATAAAGGACATCATTGTTGTAGCATGCATCATAACTTCATTCCTTTTTATGGTTAAAAGATTACATGTTCTTAAACCACTATGCCATATTAAATAAATTTGATCATGTTAACTTTTAAATATGAACTTTAAAACTTTGTTCAATGAATGAACACTTACTGAGAACCCCCTGGTAGTAGGAGTTGAGACAAAGGAAGAAAAAGATGTTACTACTTTTTAAGGATCTTACCATCTGAGAGAGGGGATGGAAAACATAGATGAGAGAGACACATGGACAGCTTGATAAGAATAAATAAACCAGTGTCTATTAATTAAAACTGTGAACACTTTGCTTTATCTGACAAATTTTGGGCCTTCTAGACCAATGCTTCTCAAACATTCCTGTGTATGCAAAATCACCTGAACAATATTGTTAAATGCAGACTTTGATTCAATAGATCTGGGTGGAGCCATAGATTATGCATGTCTAATAAGTTCCTTGTTAAGGTTAATGATATTGGGCCAGAGACCACACTTGGAGTAGAAAAGTACTCTACTGCCACTTACCAATTAGATACCACTTAAAGAGGGTCTACTATGATACAGTGCTTTCCATTTAAACATGTTGATGACTTTGATGCTGATTATTTGAAGACTGGGGTGATAGATGGAGAATGTCATAGGATAGTTCATTAAAAATTGGTGTGATATGTGAAGGGTACTCAGGAATCTGTGGGAGTCTGAGCAAAAGATTGATGTGTTCAGAAAAGTGAATCTTAGTGCTCTGTGGAGGGTGGACAGAGGAGGACCAGCTCAGATACTGGTGTGGAAATTCAGGCAGTGAGAGGATAAAAGTCTAGAGTGTGATTTTGGCAGTAGAAATGAACAGGAAGGCCTTGTTCCAAAAGAGATTGATTAACCATTCCAAGGTCCACGGGATGGAGGAATAGCATATGGATTAGAGTGGACTTATTGATATTCTATTCATGAACTATTGTGATTAGTAATCGAAGAAAATGTGGCATTGGTGTGGAAAAATTGTCCATGGTGACTGCTGGGTGTGGGGAATGGGAGGAAGAGATGAGATGTGGAGGCGTTTTCGGGACTTGGAGTTGTCCTGGGTGATGCTGCAGGGACAGTTACCGGACATTGTATGTCCTCCCATGGCCTACTGGATGGAACATGGGAGAGTGTGGGCTATAATGTGGACCATTGACCATGAGGTGCAGCAGTACTCAGAGATGTATTCACCAAATGCAATGAATGTCTCATGATGATGGAGGAGATTGTTGCTATGGGGGGAGGAGGGGGGTGAGGGGGATAGGGGGTATATGGGGACCTCATATTTTTTTAATGTAATAGTAAAAAAATAAAAACAAAAAAAATAAAATTAATATAGCTACCACACAAAAAAAATACAAACCACTAAAAATTCAGCACATTTAAGATCCCTGCAATAATAGTTCAGAAATGAATAGCACTCTTATGTTTGCAAAAATCACTTTCATTTCCATTTATTCATTTCATCAACCCAGCAACTGTGGGAGATTTGTAGTCATTTTCACCTAGTTTTACAAATGAAACAGAGACTGTGTCATAGCAATTTAAACCATGTCTAAGAAAAGGTAAAGCTAATTGCAAGAGAAAAGATTGTGAAAATGGTCATGTTTATCTGTCTTGTTTTTATAAAAATGATTTTTTCTTATTAACAAAGTAATGTATATCGATTATAAAAATAATATATATTTGAGATTGTACTACATTGTCATTTTGTCTATATCCATCCCTCCACTTCTCCCACTTATTTTATTATGACTTTTTCCTTTGTAATTAGAAATATTTTTTAAAATTTCATTTTCAATTACTGCATAAAAGTCTTGTGCTTTTTATTTTACTAGTTCCATATAATTAACCATTCAGGTTTCTAATTTTTGATATTATAAATAGTGTTGTGGGGAACATCTTTGTACATACATCCTTGTCCAAGCAGCTGTTATTTATATAAAGATTTATCAACTCTTTAAAATGTCTTCTTACAGATAATAACTGACAGATTTAATGCTTGAAAGAGGATCATGGGGTCATCCTAGGGCTTGAGGAGATTACCAGAGCATCTCTTTTTGTCCCAAATCACATAGTGAACTCTCGCTGTCCTGGACACGCATTATCTTTAATTGCCTTCATTCCTAAGCTTTAAGGTATGTGGCCTTTGGCTGCATTTAATGATACAAATATTGCAGTACAGGTGAAAGATAGCTTGCTGAGGGCAAATAGAGTTGTTGCTCTAACTCTGTTCTCTCCCATGCTCATTTGAGTGTCTGCTTTAATCGTGGTCTCTTGATTGGACTTTGGTTCCCAGGCTCAGGAATTCATTTCTTGGAAAATTCTGCTGTACTTTGGTATCAGCACTGATCTTGTTCTCCTCATGCTGGTCCACCAGCAACAGGTATGACTACCCACTGGACTCTTGACTGGGGTTGCGGAGAGGCAGTAGGGAGAAACAAAAGAGAAGGCCTAGTTCCTGCTTGTAAAGGGTTTTTCCTTCTGGGGAAATAGACCAGACATATGGGATAGTTATGGAACAGGTCAAATCAAAACACTAACTTACATAGCTTAAAAGTCTGTAGAGAAAAGCAGATAAGTCAATGGTATTGTGGGTGATTTTTTTTCTTCCTTTTTGCAAATCCATATTTCCTGTGGTATCTATATCAAAGTGGTAGGAAGGCAGTGTAGTGGGGGTCTGGAGGCAGACCGAGGTGGGCTGAAATTCTAACTCTGTCATTTATTTCTTGTGTGATCTTGGGCGGGTTACTGAACCTCTCTGAGCCTAATTTTTCCTCTGTGAATTGCAAGTAACAGTATTATTTATATGTAGATTTGTTGATGAGAAGAAATGGTTTAAGCCACTAAGTGCTTTGTGCTGTGACTGGCACACATAAATGCTCAATAAGTACTACATAGTATTATTGTTAATATTATTAGATATTATATAAATTAAAGGTTAGAATACATATGCATGTGTTTGTGTATGTGTAGGTATATATATAAAAAGACCAGTCAGACTAGTTACAACTTTAAAGAATCCTAGAACTCTAGTTTTGATTGGTTTTACTTCATTAAAGAAGCTTTTCCTTTGCACTAGGCTGCCATGGGAAAGGTGTCACAGTCTTTCATATCAGAGGCTGCCTCTGCTTCCCTCCCAACACCAATGTTGGGAGATTGGTTCCTTAGTTGTCCAGGACTGGCACTTTTTGGCAGGGAGTTGAAGTTGAAAAACGACAGGCTTTGGAACTAAAGACTATCTGGGTTCAAAACCTGGAAATTCTTAGCCATCTGCCCCTGAGCAAATTCTGTGAAGCAACTTTCTCAGTTTCCTCACTTGTCAAATGGGGAACATACTAAGGCCATAGGATTGTTGTAAGAGAATTAAATGAAATTGTAAGGCCAGTATTTTGGTTCTTGATTCATACAGATGTGCAAATGTTTTAAATTTTACTTTCTTTTCTTATTGGAATTTCTGCCTAGACTTTGTAGTATCACATTCTCCACTGCTTCTCCCAGCCTGGCCTAGAGAAATGCTCCCTCAGACTTCACAGCTTGATAAAACTTTGGCTTCTAGCAATATCTCCTTTTACTTATCATACTTGTCAAATGTTGGTCTCTTAACATGAGTAAGTCAAAATGTCCTTTTAACCAGGCTATTTAGAAATGTGTTCACCAAACTCTGTTCCCTTCAACCTCCTTTTTACCTTCCTTGAGAGAATGCCATTTCTTTCTCTTTTACTTATGTCACAGCTGCTCCATCTCCCTGTTAACTGGGATGGGGTGGTAGGGTTTCCCATATCAATGCCAAATATCCCCTCTGGCTTTTGAGTTCTTGCTCTGGCACTGTTCATTGGTTAGTCCTCTCCCCTTCCTGCCCCCAGTCTCTATGCTTACACCCAGAATTTTCTCCCTATTGTGATCTTTGATCCAAACTGGGCTGTCCTTGCTTGGTGCTGATTGTTCACCCCTCTGAGCCATCAGACACATGGGCTGTAATGGAAAGAGCCCTTTAGATACCACTGACACACCTACCCAGAGCCCAGTATCAGCTATTCCTAAGGAACTAGGTTAGCCTGCTAGTCAAGGCAGTTAACACTCACAGAGCCCTAAAAACATAGGCCAAAAATATTATCATCTTTCCTCTGTGAATGCAGCATTTTTGAGAGCCAAACCAAGTATCTGGGAACTTGGGGCCGATCAGGAGATTGTTGGTGCTGCTTGCTCACAGGCACCTTAGCAAGAGTACTGGGAAGCAAGTGAGGATAAAGAAAAGGATTATTCACATGGGAAGGGTGATTTAAGACATGAGGGCCAATTTTAAAAATTATTATATAGCATATATTCTGCCAAAAAGATGTTGACGACATAAGCTGCTGTGTTTTTTATTGTCCCTTGTATAAGGGCCTATAAAATTTCCATTTATAATCCAGTGCCCACAAACAGTGTGCTTCTTGAAAAGATATCTAAAATGTTTGCCTTGGCTGCTCAAGGACATTCAGAGCGAATGTGGATATTCAGCTGTAGCATATATCAACAAAATTTTTTTTCTTTTTAAATAAAACCATCTCCCACTCTTTTAAAACTATTTATTTTAATTTTTATTATCCTATGACAAAATAATTTTTGACAGTTACTTCGAAATTCTTTTGTATAATATACCAAATGTATGCTATAGACCATAATTAGTGTACTAGTCATCTGTAACAAATGTTCCACAGCAATGTAATGTGTTGATGGAGGGGTGTTGTATGGGAATTTCACACATGTGCATGATTGTTTTGTAAGTTCACAACCACTCTAATAAAATATATTAAAAATTTTAAAAAATAATCTAAAAATCCTTTTGAATATAAATTGGACATCAAGGGGTGGGGATTGTAGTTGTTGGATTTTGGCCATTCTGAGAAGTAGGCAAAAGTACAGGAGAAACACCTCAGTCTCTTGGGCAGAGCAACAGATCTTGTTGGGAGGAGTAGCAGACTGCTTTGTTAGGGACACCTTTGCCAGTCACATGAAAACCATGGACCCCTTCCTAAGTCCACACTATACTGTATATTATATAATAAATTTATCACACCTGCACCAACATGTCCCTACAAGAATAATCTTTTTTTGAATTTCAATTTAAACTCATAGACCCTTGATAAGAACCCCTGGGGTAGAGGCAACTGTGTATGGTCCTTGGCCTTTTGCTTTTCAGGATCTCTGTTCTCTAATTCCAAGCTGTTTTTTCTGAAATTAAATGTACATGATTCTGGTGAAAATTGCACATTTTAGACACATCACCAAGAGTGCTTTTGCTGCCTGACACTGGAGGCTCAGCTGTCTTATCCAGTGTGAAATTTGTAACCAAGGCATTTGAGTTTTCAGTTACAAGGATCAGGGTCCTAGCTTTCTGTGTTTCTCCCAAGAAGGGGTTATGAAGCCTCAGTTTGGGAGGAAAATTAGCTTCAGTTTGACACCTTAGGACCTTGGAGGCCTCCACCAGTAAAGGGTCTTGTTCTGTACCTTTGCCTATGCTTTTCTGCCTGCATTCACTCTCAAAAGAGAGATGACATGGCCTCAGGGAACAGGTATCACCACCAACAGGTTGGTTTTCCTAAAGCACAGTTTTGATGATGTTACTTTGCTGTTCACCATTCTTCCTTGAGGCTGCCTTCACACTCACTCCATATTATCCAGGGGTTCTTAATCTTTTATGTTCCATGGACAACTTTGCTAGTCTGGTGAAAACCACAGTCCCCTTACTAAGTCACTAAGTCCACACGATACTGTGTATTTTTTAATAAATGTATCACACCTGCACCAACGTGTCCCCACAAGAATAATGTTTTTATTTTTAAATTCAGTTCAAGCTCATGGACCCCTGGATAAGCACCCCTGACTCTTGCTCATTGGCTCTGATCATTGCTTTTAGCTAAAACATAATTTATTTACCAGAAATTAAATATCTCTCATGAAGCTTTTCAAGAAGCATGGGCATTGGTATAAGTCAGACCCAGGTTTGAACTTTGGTTTTCTTACAGATGCAGTGGGAACCAAGCCTCTCTGAGACCCATTTCCTCACCCATAAGATGCAGTCGAGGGTGCTTAGTGTATTAAGGTAGCATCTACCATTTATTGAGCATTTACTATTCATATCATTATTATTAATAGCGCATGTAACCTTTAAGTCAAGTACTAATATTAGCACTTGCAACAAAAATCTTGAATTATCAGATTTCCCCTTTAAAATCTCTGATATTGCCATAAAGTACAGTAGCCCACTGAGCTAGACTGAAAAACGGAATAAGTGGAAAATGTTTATGTCGGTGTCTGGGCATTCAGATTAGTCTGCCTCTAAAGTGACTATCAGATTCATAGTGGCTGACAGTGGTTTTGTTTTTGGATTTATTCAATTAAGATTTTTTAAAAAAATCAATTTTATTGATACATATTAATAAAGCATATAGTTCATCCAAAGTGTACAATGATATTTGCTATAATCACATAGTTGTGCATTCATCACTTTAATCATTATTAGAGCATTTTCATTATTTCAATAATAATAATAAATGAAAAAGCAGAGAAACAAGAAATTTCCTCACCTCTCAACCTCTCTATGCTTCCCCCATTGTACATAGCTGCTGTTTCTAGCTATTCTATCCAAAATGTATAATCAATTGCTTTTAGTATAATAACAATGTTGTACATTCATCATCTCAAAAAATTTTAGAGCAATTTCATTACTCCAAAAAAAAGACTCCATACCATTTAGCATTCATTCCTCAGACCTACATAATCACTAATCTTTCATCTTTATAAATTGATTTATATTTACATTGTATAGAAATGGAATCACACGATATGTAGTACTCTGTGTCTGGTCTCCTTCTCTTAGTATAATGTGTATTTTGGTCTGATATTAACATTTTGTAGTATTAACTTACATTTGTTCAGCTTCAAAGAAAAACTCTTATGTATGCAATTCTATTCATATTCATATTCACATAATATATTTATTTATTTATTTATTTTTATTTTATTTCTCTTCCCACCTGCCCCAGTTGTCTGTTCTCTATGTCCTTTTGCTGTGTGTTCTTCTTTTTGTCCACTTCTGTTGTTGTCAGTGGCATGGGAATCTTTCTTTTTGTTGCCTCATCTTTTGTGTCAGCTCTCCGTGTGTGCGGCGCCGTTCTTGGGCAGGCTGCACTTGTGTCAGTGGCACCCGAAATCTGTCTCTTTTTTTTGTTGCGTCATCTTGCTGCGTCAACTCTCTGTGTGTGTGGTGCCATTCCTGGGCAGGCTGCACTTTCTTTTGTGCTGGACAGCTCTCCTTACGGGGTGCATTCCTTGCATGTGGGGCTCCCCTACGTGGGGGACACCCCTGCGTGGCAGGGCATTCCTTGCGCACATCAGCACTGTGCCTGTGCCAGCTCCACACAGATCAAGGAGGCCCGGGGTTTGAATCACGGACCTCCCATGTGATAGGCAGACACCCTATCCACTGGGCCAAGTCTGCTTCCCGACACATAATATATTTATATTTCACATAATATATTTAGTTCATAATAGGGCAATCATACAGTATTTGTCCTTTTGTGTCTGGCTTGCTTCACTCAACATAATGTCCTCCAGGTTCATCCATTTTGTCATATGTTCTACAACTTTATTTCTTCTTACAGCTGCGTAATATTCCATTGTGTGTATACTCCACAATTTGTTTATCTATTTATCAGTTGATGAACACCTGGGTTGTTTCCAACTTTTGGCTATCATGAATAACACTGCTATGAACATTGGTGTGCAGATGTCTGTTTGCGTCATTGCTGCCTGTACTTCCGGGTATAAATCTAGCAATGGTATTGCCAGGTCCCCTGGCAAGTCTATATTAACTTCCTTAGGAACTAACAAACAGTCCTCCATAGTGGCTGTACCATTCTACATTCCTACCAAGAGTGAATAAGTATTTCTATCTCTCCACATCCTCTCCAACATTTAGAATTTTCTGATTTTTTAATAGTGGCCAGTCTAATAGGTATGAAGTGGCAACTCATTGTAATTTTGATTTGCATTTCCCTAATCGCTAGTGCTGTTGAACATTTTTTCAAGTGTTTCTTTGCTATTTGCATTTCTTCTTTGGACAGTTGTCTTTTCAAGTCTTTTAACCATTTTTTAATCGGATACTTTGTCTTTTTATTGTTGAGTTGTATGATATTCTTATATATCATGGATATTAAATCCTTATTGGATATGTGATTGCCAAATATTTTTCTCATTGAGTCAGCTGCCTTTTCACCCATTTGTCAAAGTCCTTTGAGGTGCAAAAATGTTGAATTTTGAGGAGGTCCCATTTATCTATTTTTTCTTTTGTTGTTCCTGCTTTGGGTCTAAGGTTTAAGAAACTACTGCCTGCCACAAGATTTTGAAGATGTTTTCCTACATTTTCTTCTAGGAGTTTTATGGTTGTTGTTTTTATACTTAGGTCCTTGATCCATTTTGAGTTAATTATTGTATAAGGTGTGAGATAATGACCTTCTTTCTTTCTTTGGGATATGGCTATCCAGTTTTCCCAGCACTATTTGTTGAATAGTCTATTCTGGCCCAGCTGGGTGGACTCAAAAATCAATTGACTGTATATGTGACGGTCATTTTCTGAGTTCTCTATTCAGTTCCATTGGTCAATGTGTCTGTCTTTATGCCAGTACCATACTGTTTTTACCATTGTAGCTAAGTATATGCTTTAAAGTCAGGAAGTGAGACTCCTCCATCTTCATTCTTCTTTTTTATGTTTTTTATTAAGCCTAAACATTAGCACATGTTAATAGATTTGTGGTTGCGAAGATCTATATTATACGTAAAGCACTTAGCCCAGTTTTTGCCACATAGTAAGGACTTCATAAAATGTTAGCTGCCATTTTTCATAGTAGTAGTAGTAGTAGTAGTAGTAGTAGTGAGTTATGTGACAGTACCTAGCACAAGGTTTAATATATAATCTTGCTCTCATTAAAGTTTGCTGGATTTCATTAACTGGGATCCATATATAAACTATTCTTTTTTTAAAAAATACAGTAGAGAAAGCTTAACCACCTGTCTTCTCTAATTCCCTATTGTACCTCTTGATAAAAAGAAAAAAGCACATTTTACAACAGTCACATTTTATCATGGAGTTGGTTTCAAGTTTGCCTCAAAGGTGAATGGACATTTGATGCTAACCCACAGAGACCAGATACATACTCTTTGAAGGCCTGGTGTCTTCCTTATTCATCCTTATACCTCCACAGTTCCTAGCACATGATAGGTAATCAGTGAGGGAATTGATGGATGGAGAAAGCAAAGGTTTGAATCAAACAAGGACTCTACTTGCCTTTCTGAGATTTAAGGGAACAGGGTTCAATTTGAGTTGTTGCTAATTTTCCTATCATATGGACTTTTGGTATTAGGCCTTGATGTTCATATAGGTGTAGTTCAGAATATTCCTTGAAAACTTTCTTTGAGTTAGAAACAGCTGGACTCTTAAAGATGTCTTTCTGGAATAAGTACTTAAAAGTATAAATGCTGACTTTGGGACATTGCTTTAAGCACTTCAAGGAAGAAATAGCCCTTGAGAAGGAAGATGGTAGATTAGCAAATAAGAGAATGAGACTTAGAGTCAATAGAAAATTTAGTTCAAACCCTAGTTTTGTCACTTTCTATTTGTATGTCCTTGGGAAGTCATTTAACTCTCTGATTCTCAGTTTACTCTCCTCAGCTGTAAGGTGGAGGATAGTATTATGTACCTTATAGTATGACTGCAAAGATTAAAATATGTGTATTTAAAGCCATGATACATAGAAACTGCTCAATAATTGTTAGCTACTATTATTATTGTTGCTATTGTTATATAATATATCATATCTCCTCTTCCTTTCAAAATGAATATAGTTTGTTTTCCATGACATCAAAGTCAATATTTGCTTTTTTAAATATGAGCTTAGAAATTACATCAAAGTTTAAAGAAGAAACTTATAATTATCTACATTCATACCACCTAGAGTTAAACAATATTGATATTTAGGTGTATGTATATCTCTTACTGTATTTTTCTATATTTGTGCACACACACACACTAAAAATGGTATCATATCATATGTGTTGTTTTGTAGCCCACTATTGTTACATCTAACAATACATTGTAGAAATCATCTCAGATCTACATAGTCATTTTAATGACTTTGGAAAATCACACAGTATGACCGTATGAATACTATAATTATTTTAGCCAGTACCATATTAATGTTGAATTTGCTTCTAATATTTTGCTGTTTTAAACGTTGCTACAGTGGCCATTTGTGTACATGTATCTCCACATACTTATCTGATTATTTTACTAAGAAATAGTCGTAGAAGAAGCAGAAGTGCTGTGTCAAAGGGAACACATTTTGAAAACTATCCTTATTAATTTTATCACTTACTGGATTCATTTTTATTAATTTTTTAATGAATGTGAGGATGCCTTATAAACTTTTAAGTTCTGTGTAGGTATGTCACTGCACCACAGTTAGTTATTGCTAGAGGTGTGGCAGACGAAGATATTGATTTCTTCCTGATTCCCATGAAATATACCTGTATAGGGGAGCTCTATCACAGTCCCTAAAGGAACAGCAACAATCCCCCAAGTGCAACGGCAATGACTAAAAAAGAATGAAAGTCCAACAATAAGCCCTTGACACTAATGACTATGCTTGTGAACCTGTACACCTGAAATAAGAACAAGGCCTAGAGCTGCAGGGTGCCTAAGAGTTACCTCTTGAGAGCCTCCATGTTTCTCAAATGTGGCCAGTCTCAAAGCCAAACTCAGCATGTAAATGTGTTGCCTTCCCCCCATTGTAGTACATGACTCCTGGGGATGAGCCTCCCTGGCGCCGAGGGATTACTACCAAGTACCAGCTGATGTAACTAGAAAATGACCTTGAATAAAAGGGTCAACTCGGACCAGCAGAATATCTCAGTCTACATATAATACCAGGAGTTAAAAATGCTTTTTGACCTGAAGAAAAGGGGGAAATGGAAAGGACAAATGAGTTTATGTGACTGTGAGTCTCCAAAAAGAGCCAGGAGGTTATCAGAGGGGCTGCCCTTATGCACACCTCTGCAGAGTCCCAGAGACAGATAAAGTAGATACAATCCTGGGTATTGGTTCTTCTGAGGGCTACAGAGACCCACAGGTTCCGTGGTCATGGCAGATGGAGTTCACTGCCATGTCAGTTGGTCCTTCTTTGGAGTTTGTGTTTCTGTGTGATGGAGCTGGACTCAGATGTGATCCTTTTTCACAAGCCTCTCCTGTTATTTTACCAGAACTGTAGTTGGTGCTGGGGTTTAATATATACCCAGGGGATCTGAGTCTCTGGACTGACCATATGATAGTGAGGCCCTGAGCCTCAACAGACTTCAGGTCCTACATTCTGGTTTGTTGGACTTACCCCACTCAGGTAACATGGAGTTGAAGAAGGTCAACCACCACACCATGGAGCCAAGAGTGCCTACAACTGAAAGCAGGAGGATTGCATCCAGCATCCCTGTGGAATCTAAGCCCCCTCTTGATATAGATGTGGAGTGGACACAATCATTCCAAGGTCCACAGGAGGAGAAATAGCATATGGATTAGAGTGGACTTACTGATATTCTATTCATGAACTATTATGATTAGTAATAGAAAAATGTGGCATTGGTGTGGAGGAAGTGGCCATGGTGGCTGCTGGGTGTGGGGAATGGGAGGAAGAGATGAGATGTGGAGGCATTTTTGGGACTTGGAGTTGTCCTGGGTGATGCTGCAGGGACAGTTACTGGACATTGTATGTCCTCCCATGGCCCACTGGATGGAACGTGAGAGAGTGTGGGCTATGAAGTGAACCATTGACCATGAGGTGCAGCGGTGCTCAGAGATGTATTCACCAAATGCAATGAATGTCTCATGATGATGGAGGAGATTGTTGCTATGGGGGGAGGTGTGGGTGAAGGGGTGGGGGGTATATGGGGACCTAATATTTTTTAATGTAATATTAAAAAAATAAATTAAAAAAAAAGAAATATACCTGTATTGACATGGACATATGAGTGGGTGGTTGTTTCTTTATTTTAAAGGATCCACATCTCACCTCTCTCCCCCAAACTGCCAAGATGAAGAAAAACTCTTGTAATTGTGAAGTGAAACAAATGCTTTTGAAGATGGCTGCTTCCAGCCAAATGTTCCGTCTTGTTCCTTGCAAACCTTGTAGAGAGAGATATAAGTTATCCCAAGTCGATCCTTTCCTGAGTTTTCTGCTACACTCTAGAGAAACAAGCTTGAGGACCTGGCTCCTTTCTGTGTGTGTGTGTTTTTGTATTTTGGGGGGGGGGGGAAATACTATTTAAGGCAAGGATATTTGGTTAGTGCCTAGCTCAAGGATAACTTAGTCACACCTTCAGTGGAGGGACTTAACTTTCCAGCAAACCTGACATTCCACAGAGTTCGGGCCAGCCTAGGAAGACTAATTTACACACGTACTCCTCTAGTTTCTTGTTTTTCTAGCAGCCAGAGTGCTCTTGAGTGTAACTTTATTGTATTCATTGTTGAGTGGGGGAAGTGTGTGTTGAGGAGTCTTGAATCTGGATCTCCTCATCTAACAGCCTGACTTCTTTCTAGCTTCAAAGGCTGGGCACTTGTCCAAGAATGATGCTCTTGGCCTCTGCTAGAAGGTGGGGCCAGGTATGGGAATGCAAACAGACTGTGGGGGTCTGCACAAGGGTGGAAGGCAGTAGGAGAATATGTGACCAAAAAGAGGAGCATATGCCTTGGCTGGGCTCCACCTTATAGAGGGTGCTCCTTGAAGGAATGTTTTCAATGATGTCTGTCAGGGAGTTTAGAACCTCTAAGTCTGAATTGGGTAATGCTTGCCATACGTGGTAATGGGCATGGAAAGTATTTACTGTGGGACCTTTATTGTGTTATTATTAAATCACTGGCATATTGACAGGGCCTATTGAGCTTCAAACTGTTTCCTGAGTTCTCTCTACAACCCATTCTCTCCAATCCCAGGAAATCAGTTGTCGCTGCTTGCTATGTGTAATGCTGCTGTCTTGTAAAGCAGTAACCCTTGGGTAATTTGGACTTATAAACCCTCCTTTCTACCCAGGTCTCCAGCTTATTGAGCTATGAACTTTTACCATGCCTCCCCAACCTGTTTATTTTCTCTTTTGTCTATGTTTGTAAGCATATCTTTTGTGTGCATATCTTTTGATGTATTCACATGCTTTTCTAGGTATGCAAGTTTGGCTTTTGAGGTTGTGTAGGTATGCCCTTTTGTGTGTATCTTGTCAGAATCTTGATTGAGAGAACAGAGGAGGCAGGCCTGAGAGGCAGGAAAGGTATTGTGCTGCAGGCGAATGATTGGATCTTCTTTTGGACAGGCAGGCTTTGGTAAGCCCTTAATTGAATTATGACTTTGAAGAACACAGAAGACCATTCCCCATCCTTGAATAAAAGATGGGAAATTACAATGACTGTGGAAGAAAACATTTTCCCTAGAACATGTGGGGATATATTCAAATTGCTAATGCAGGATCCAGATTTAGAAAGCCTCCTATATTAAGGAAAACCTCGGAAATTGAGATGTGCTGGTGGCCTGAAGACAAATGAAGGTTTTAAATAGCTTTTTTCTCTCTCTTTGTTTTTTTAAAAAAATGTTACATTCAAAAAATATAAGAGGCCCCCATATACCCCCACCCCCCACCCCACTTCTCCCACATTAAAAACCTCTTTCATCATTGTGGGACATTCATTGCATTTGATGAATACATTTTGTAGCACTGCTGCACCACATGGATAATGGTTTACATTGTAGTTTACACTCTCCCCCAATCCACCCAGTGAGCCATGGCAGGATAAAAAATGTCCAGCATCTGTCCCTGCAGTACTGCCCAGAACAACTCCAAGTCCTGAAAATGCCCCCACATTGTATCTCTTCTTCCCTCTCCGTACCCTCAGCAAGTACCGTGGCCACTTTCTCCACATCAATGCAACAATTTCTTCCATTACTAATCACAATAGTTCCCCAGCAGAACACCAGTAAGTCCACTCTAATCCATACTCTCTTCTTCCACCCTGTGGACCCTGGGATGGTTATGGGGGAAATAGAAAGGACAAGTGAGTTTATATGGCTATGAGTCTCCAAAAAAGTCAGGAGTTCATCAGAAGGGTTGCACTTATGCAGGCCTCAGCAGGGTCCCAGAGACAGCCAAAGGAGATACGACCCCAGGTACTGGTTCTCCTGAGGGCTACAGAGACCCACAGGTTCTATGGTCATGGCAGATGGCTCTGGAGTTCAGTGCCATGTCAGTTGGCCCTACTTTGGAGTTTGTGTTCCTGAGTGTGATGGAGTTGGACTCAGATGTGACCTTTCTACACATGCTTCTATTGCTTTTCCTGAACCTGTGGTTGGCACTGGGGTTGGTGTATACTCAGGAGACCTGAATCTCTGGACTGTCCATGTGACATTTATTGGACTTACCTCGGCCAGCGAACCGGGAGGTGAAGGTCAACCACCACACCAGGGAGCTAAGAGTGTCTACAACTGCAAGCAGGAGAATTGCATCCATCATCCATGTGGAATCTAAGCCCCCTCTTGATATAGAGTGGTTTTAAATAGCTTTTATGTTCCCCATACCCTCAGTAACCTCTTGAGGTTACTTTCTTCCTTATTTTTGCATTTCCTCATTGGGCCTTGTACAACACAGACAATTAGTAATTAGTGAATGGATTATTAAGGGCAAAGGAATAGAGTGCCAGGCTTATTGAGACTGCCGATGGCCCTGCAAGCTCCTCTATAACTCCCCAGGAAGGAAGGCTTAAGCCCCGAAGGTCTTGTTTCCAGAACTGGCCTTAGACAAGGGTCCCGCCCTGCTCCCTCATGAAGTAATTGGCAGAATGGTTAGAACAAGTGAACGATTGTGCCATAATTAGTTTATGACCTGAGGGCATGCCAGTTTGTAGCCCTGCCAGTCTACTTGCTGCCACCAGCACAGATCATGCCTCATAAAAGTGCAAGCGACAAAGCTATGGTACTATTCTCTGGGTCTGCTAAACCTAATGACTCAGGCCTATGAACTGGAGTAACTGAGCTTGTGTGTTAACATTTCCTGAACTGACCTTTTATATTTTCATTTTATGTAAAAGTAACCTTTATATTTCTTTCAGTTGTTAATCCTTGCTTTGACTTAATTGCAACATTCATTTTCCTTCCTCCCTTGCTTCCTTTCCCTTTTTTGCCTTTTCCCTTTCCTTTTCCCTTTTCTTTCCTTTCTTTCTTAGTGGGGAGCACAGTGAAGCTAAGGCAAGGGGAAGCATCCAGCCCCATTGTATGACAATAAATGGAATCATTCCCTTCTGATCTGCTCAGAAAATTATTCAGCCAACATCTCTTGGAAGTTTCACCCTCCTGGCTGGTGTAATTATTGTCCAGATATTCTCTTCCAGTTTCCTGAGTCTAGGAAACCTACCTTTGGTGATGAGAAAGCTATAAATCTGCCAATCTAATTCATATATGTATACTAGACATCGATGCCTGACCTCAGCAGATCTGGATTCTGTAAATGGGTTTTGCTTCTGAAGTCCCATGAGTATACTTGCATCTTATTTTCATTTCAGGTGCTTAGCATGTGGGAATCATTGGACCCATTAAAATTGAATTAATTATGCATGCTGACCAAAGCACTAAGCGGTCCATGTTCACAGATAGAGAAAATGATTTATGGACTCACTAATACTGATTTTACATATTAAAAGCGTTATGCAGAATGACCAAATACAAAGGTTGATTCCCATTAATGGCTTCCCTTCAGAACTATTAGGATTATTGTTTCCAAAATTACAGAAACAGAATTAACACCATTAGCCCCATCCAAGGAGCCACACCCAAGGTGGAAAATTCTTCACTTTTAAAATCTTGTCATTTCAGCCAAATTTTCACATCTTATATTTCTTCTGATTGTTTTGTTCTGTTTTGACCAGATGCTCAAAATGAAGGTATCATTCTCTTTTAAAAGTGTCAGTAATCACTTTTCTCATTTAGTGTGCTCTTATTTCTATTTGTTTTGTTTTCTGCTTTCTTTGGTAAGGCTGGTGTCCAAGCCTTTCACAAACAGGCCTTAATGTGTGTATGTAAGGGTTTATATCTTGGCCCTGCTTTGATTTCAGTTATGGTCAATCATATATGGCCCTAAGTAAAACCTACAACTTAAAGAGGACTGTCACTCTCAAAGTAAGTTTGAAATATTGGGTCCTTGTTAAGAAACGTGAGACTGTATAATTTTCACATACTTGTGAAATTCAAGCATGCCATCTATTATTTCAAAGCTGTAATAAACATAAATTAATAGAGCTTTGTATTATAAGTTGTAATAGACCAAAGAAACCTCAGTTTATATAAATGTATTTTAGCTTGTAATAGGGCTGAGTTTCATTCTAATAAATGAATTTGCTATTACTTTTCTTCCCAATTTCTTTTTAGCTATAACATGACCACATCTAATCTCAAGAATTGTGATGTATAGAGTTTAAGGCAATCTGTCCTGATCAGAGGTGTGTCCATATGAAAATATTTCTGGTATGTAATAGAAGAGTTTTGTTCAAATACACAGGGCTCATGAAACGAAAACAGTTTTACTAAGGGCCTATAATTAAGGCAACAATATTTTCAATAATTCTCTACTTATCCTGAAGTTCATAACATGGCCAGTTCTTTCAGCTATAAGGTTAAAATATGCTTTGAGACCTTGAAACAGCTGCCACAAAGCCCATGATGCAGGAGAATAGGCCCTCATGTCTTGATTTCATAAAGCCTATCAGGCTTTAATTAATGGGAGCCTGTTATTTCCTCATTTATAGCAGAATAGTAGCAGCAAATTAGAATGGGGGGCAGGTTAGGTGATTTTGAGGAGATGGTTTACTCTACCAATAAGCAGTTACAGTTGAGTACCAGACAGCCAAGATGGAGAGATCACAAAAGCCAAGAAATGCCTGACAATATGGAGACTCATTGAAGCCATGTATAGGTAAGTAGCCTTCCACACAAGGATACCTCTGTAAATATAAATTGTGGTATGCTGTAGTACTGATGTGCCAGATTTTGCTTAGGCATTCTATTATTATTGAGTTTAAGTCATTTTAAAAATATCACTCTTACAAAAAGTCATCCTGTGTGTGGTTTCTGCACAAATTATATTTCTTCTCTTTAGAGTTATTGCTTTCTGGTATCTTACCAAAAATATAATAACCAGGTCAATGTGTAAGCTGCTTTATAGTTCTTGCTAAACATTGTCCAGTTGTCCTCCCCCAAAATTAAACTGTGTAAGTGTGCCAGTTCTCTCAAAGTCCTTTTAATACTGATTGTTATAATTTTAAATTAGTTTTTATAGTTTAGTAGGTGAGTAAGTGTACTAACCACTTGTTTTAATTTTTGTCTTTAATGAAGCTTTATATATATATTTTTTACTTTTTTATTCTATTTTTTTGAAGATACATAGATCACAGAAAATGTTACATTAAAAAATATAAGAGGTTCCCATATACCCCACAGCCCAGCCACCCCAAATCCTCCCACATCAACACCCTCTTTCATCATTGTGGAACATTCATTGCATTTGGTGAATACATTTTGGAGCACTGCTGTACTGCATGGATTATAGTTTACATTGTAGTTTACACTCTCCCCCAGTCCATTCAGTGGGTTATGGCAGGATCTATAATGTCCAGCATCTGTCCTTGCAATATCATTTATGATAACTCCAAGTCCTGAAATGCCCTCACATCACATCTCTTCTTCCCTCTCTCTGCCCTCAGCAACTACCATGGCCACATTCTCCACATCAGTGCTACAGGTTCTTCTATTACTAGTCACAATAGTTCTATAGTAGAATACGAGTAAAACCACTCTAATCCATATTTTATTCCTCCATCATGTGGACCCTGGGATGGTGATATCCACTCCACCTCTATATCAAGAGGAGGCTTAGATGCCATGTGGTTGATGGATGCAATTCTCCTGCTTGAAGTTGTAGGCATTCTCAGTTCCCTGGTGTGGTAGTTGACCATCTTCGTTTCCCTGTTAGCTGATCTGGGTAAGTCCAATGAATGAGAGAGTAGGTGTTGCAACTCTGCTGAGACTCAGGGCCCAGATGGTACATGGGCAGTTCAGAGATTCAAGTCTCCTGAGTATACACCAACCCCAGCACCAACCACAATTTCGGTAAAAGTGACAGAAGTGGCATGTGTAGTAAGGTCACATCTGAGTCCAACTCCATCACACTCAGGAACACAAATTCCAAAGTAGGGCCCACTGACAAGGCACTGAACTCCAGAGCCATCTGCCATAACCGTAGAATCTGTGTGTCTCTGTAGCCCTCAGGAGAACCAGTACCTGGGGTTGTATCTACTTTGGCTGTCTCTGGGATCCTTCTGAGGCATGTGTTAAGTGCAACCACTCTGACGACCTTCTGAGTCTTTTTTTTTTTGAAGACTATTAGCCATATAAACTCATTTGTCTTTACCATTTCCCCCTTTTATTCATGGTCTTTTTCTAGTTGCACCACCAGTTAGTGATTGGTAGTAATCCCTCAGTGCCAGGGAGACTCATCCCCAGAATCATGTCCCACACTGGGGGGAAGGTAATGGATTTACATGCTGAGTTTGGCTTATAGAGTGGCTACATTTGAGCAACATGGAGGCTTTAGGAGGTAACTCTTAGGAACCCTGCAGCTCTAGGCCTATTTCAAATTTCAGGCACACAGGCTCATAAGCTTAGTCATCGGTGTCAAGGGCTTATCACTGGACCATCCTTCTTCACTGGTCTTTGCCCTTGCACTTGGGAGATTGAGAACTTCACACCCAAAGCACGAGCAGCAAAGGAACAAATAGATATATGGGACTTCCTCACAGTTAAAGCCTTTTGCACCTCAAAGGAGTTTGTCAAGAAAGTGAAAAGACAGCCTACCCAATGGGAGAAAATATTTGGTAACCATATATCTGATAAGAGAATAATATCCTGCATATATAAAGAAATCCTGTATCTTGAAAATAAAAAGACAAAAACCCATTTAAAAAATGGGCAAGAGGTTTAAACAGACACTTCTCCAAAGTAGCTTTATGTTTTTAATGTTACAATTTTCTGTTCCCTTATACATTTTCTTTGACCACTTGTCAAGTAAAATCTGGGTATTAATCTTATATATAGTTTTAGCCATTCCTTATATTTAGGACAGTCAACGCTATCATTTATATATTTGTAACATATTTTCCCAATTTTATTGCTTTCATTTTTATGTATTCTTCATTATATTTCACTATGCAAAGTGTTTTTTTTAACATTTATATACTAAAATCCCTCCATCTTGCCTCTGATGTTTCTTTCATTGTTCAATATTCAGAAATTTACCATTCCTCCACAGCTGGGACAAAAATGCATGTCTACCCCTCTTCCTCAGGCTGTTTTATGGATTTTTATGTTTAATATTTGGAAGCATCTGGAATTTATTGAAGTGTATGGTATGAGGTATGGATCTAAAGTAAAATCGACATATTAATATCCAAATGTTTTAACAATTCAATTTGGCAAATATTTCTTGAACTTCTCCTATGTGCCAAACATTTTGCTAAGCACTGCAAGAAATTTTTCCTAAAATGAGGCACAGTCCATGTTCCTTAAGTGTGTGATCCTATGGGTATTTCTGTCTCCCTCTACCTCTTTCTCTGAAAAGGGGGAGGGTGGCTGTGGCAGTTATAATGTAGATATTTAAATAATTATAACAAAGCACAAGGAAGAGTATGTTACGTATCATTAGAGAGGATAAAAACAAGATGATGTGAGAATTTAAAGCAGGGAGAAATTTCACTCAGTTGAGATAAGGAATGGCTTCAAGGTAGAGGTGACTTTTAACAAGGGTTCAAATGGTAGGATTTCATTCACTCAACAAACATGCACTTAATATTTTTTCTTCCAGGGCATTCTGCTCGGTGCCAAGGATAGAGATGAAAAAGACATAGACATTGTGCTCATGAGCTCTCAGACTAGCAAGTCAAGATGATGTTAAAGCAAACATACCAAGGGAGAGTGTGTATAAAAGGACATGGGTATGGTTGGAGAAATATACAAGCAGAGGAATAGTATATATGAGACTGGATGAAGAAAGGTTGGGACCAGTTTTTGATTGACTATAATTGTCAGTATAAGGCATTGATTCTTCTTTCATCAATCATGGAGAATGTTTAGAGATGGGGAAATGCCATGGTCAGAGTGGATTTCAAGGCCAGTCTGTTCTCTGAAGTGTGAGTGAGGTAGAAACATGCATCGTTTTGATATATGGGTCCTGTATTTGTTTCCTAGTCTGCTCAAGCAAATGCTGTGAAATGGTTAGGCTAAAACAATGGGAATTTATTCACTCACGGTTTTGAGTCAGGAAAATGTCCAAATCAAGGCATCCTCAAGGTGATGCTTTCTCTCCAAACACTATGGCTTTCTGGAGCTGGCTGCCAGCAATCTTTGGTCCTTTGTTTATCACGTGGCAAGGCACATGGCACATCTCCTGGTCTCTTCCTACTTTTCAGGTTCTGTTGATTTCAACTTTTGGCTTCTTTCTCTGTGGCTTTCTGTCTTTCTGAACTTCATTCTCTTTTAAAGGACTCCAGTAATAGGATTAAGATCCATCCTGATTGACTTGGGTCACACCATAACTGAAAATGTTCTACTTAGTAGCAGTTTACACCCACAGGAATGGATTAAATTTAAGGAAGTGTTTTCACATCACCACACTTCACCCTCTGGACCACAAGAAGACATGTTTTATCTGTATGCTAAGTACATTCATCCCATTAAAATATCCCAAAAGCCTCAAGTTATTTCAGAAACAATGCTTAGTATAAAGTCTCATCATAATTGGTTATGGATGTTTTCTGTCATGGGGCACAATTTCCCTCTGTCTGTGGACTTGTGAAACCTAGAGAAGAATTTATCTCTGCTTCTGATTTACAATGGAGTGACAGGCATAGGATAAAATTTTCCATTCCCATAGGGAGAAATTGGAAAGTAAACAAGGGTCACAGGTCCCAAACCATTTCAAAATCCAGCAGGCATGCTCCATTAGATTTCAAGGTCTGAGAGTCATTTATGGAATATTGTTATGTCATCCAGGCCTGATGAAGTAGCAGCCCCACCCATTACAAGGGACGTGCTCAGTGGCCATGCTTTCCCTGAACATTGGGGTGAAGGCTGCATCCTCTCCAAACATTGGGAGGGTGGCTAGACTCTCTGCAAAGGTTCAGACACAGACTCCACCCTCTCAGAGTGCTGGGGTCCCAGCCAGATTCATTGTAACCCCCTGGGCATATGTACCACCCTTTACAAGCACTGAGGTTTCAGCAAGACTCTCTGCAATCCCCAGGACACATGCTTGACCCTCTGAGAGCCCTGGGGTGGTGGCCAGACTCTCTGCAATCCCTAGAGCATTGACTCTGCCTTTTCAGAACACTGAGGTGGCAGCACTTTTCTTGAACAACAGAGTGGAAGGTCCACCCTCTCTAAGCACTAGAGCAGACTCACTCTTTCTACATATATGGGTGAGCCTGCTCTCTTAGCTTGAGAACATCTTTGGTCCAGACCTCAACTTCCATGGTTCTGCCCTTGAAATCATTTTTCCTTCAGTTTGCCCCTTCTCTATCCTTTAAATGGCAATGGTTCCATTCATACAAATTGCACAAAAAATGTTGTAGGTTTTGATGTAGTACACAGGGACCATCAGAGAGTAAGATTTTCCACAGATCCTTCCTGGATAACTGCAATTCCAATCTTGACTTACACTGAAATGGCTGGCTGGTTCCACATGGGCACAATTCTTTGAGAACTCACTTTCCAGAGGCTCAGAATATTCCAAAACATCATCATTTTCTGGTTCTTTATGCCCCAGAATTCAGTTCTCAACTTATTGCTTTCTTCTTATATTTTACTATATGCATCAAGGAGAAACAAGTATATATGTTCCACACTTACCTTGGAAATCTCCTCAGCTAAATATCCAAGGTCATCACTTTCAAGTTCTGCCTTCCATCTGACATTAGAACTCAATTTTGTTAAGTTCTCATGGAGTGGACATCGCTATCCCAGGGTCCTCAGGATGGAGGAATAAAATATGGATTAGAATGGACTTACTGGTATTCTACTATAGTACTCTAGCAATGGAAGAAATTATATCATTATGCGGAGACAGTGGCCACGGGAGTTACTGAAAGCAGGGAGAGGGAAAAAGAGGTGTGATTTTGGGACATTTTTGGGACTTGGAGTTGTCCTGAATGATATTGCAGGGACAGATGCAGGGCATTATATATCCTGCCATAACCCACTGAATGGACTGGGAGAGAATGTAAACTACAACATAAATTATAATCCATGCTGTGTAGCAATGCTCCAAAATGTACTCATCAAATGCAATGAATATGCCACACTAATGAAAGAAGTTGTCGACGTGGGTGCAGTATGGGTGAGGGGGTGGGGTATATGGGAAACTATTATATTTTTTATTGTGATGTTTTGTGTGGTTTATGTATCTTTTAAAAATAATAAAAAATAAAACCTTTTAAAAAATAAAAGGATCACCTTTCTTCCAGTTTCCAGTAACACATTCATCATTTCCTTCTAAGGCCTCATTGTAAGTACCTTTAGTATTCATATTTCTACTAACATTCCATTCTTTTAATGGAATTTAACCAATTAACATTCAATTTTGTAACTGCAAAGACATTACTTCAGCCATTTTATCCTTTGGCTTTCATATGTCATATTTTATTTTAGTCCATCTTTTCGACTTTTTGATTACCCTTTCTGATGGTCTTCACTTTTACACTCTCACCTGAGCCTCTCTCCCTCCACAGCTTGACCAGTAATTTCCTGAAGAGGCTGTCACATGTCCCCTCAGCTTCCTCCCTCCCAGAAGTGGTACTGATGCTTAGGCTAGACCTTCAGTCTGATTGGGATGGAAAGAAGCTGGTCACTACCAGCACTGTGATTTTCAGTCTGCCCCATTTTCCTTGTGCCAGGTGCAGAGTTAAGACAGCGACTACAGGCCTCTTTTTGACTTGGATAAGCTCAAACTTTAGCCTGCTGAATTTACTCATCAGTAGCGAAGTTGGTGCCCAGCTGTAGGCTGGCATAGGATTTGTTTCTTTCCAGCCTTCCTCATCTCAGCTGCTCTCTTCTCTTCAGCTGCAAACTATCAGGCTTCTGGGCCTGCAGGATCAAGTTTCTCTCACCTGCTGTGTTGATGGAGCTCCTTCCTGTGCCTTCTTCTGTGCGTCTTGAGTGAATGCCTATTCATATCAGCCCACCAAAGGGGTAAGGACTTAAGATGAGTTACACTCTACAGTGTGGTTGAATGAAAGCCCTAAGAATAACATCATTTAATCAAAGACATCTCAGCTGAATCTAATACAATCAAATGGGATCATGCCCAGAGAATAGAGCAGTTTACAAACATAATACTTTTTTTTTTTTTTGGTGTTTATAAATAATCTCAAACTGCCACATTCCCCAATCAAAAGACATAGGTTGACAGAATGGAAAAGAAAGCATGGCCCATCCATATGCTGTTAGCAGGAGACTCAACTTAGACCCAAAGATGCAAATAGACTGAAAGTGAAAGGTTGGAAAAAGACGTTTCACACAAATAGTAACCAAAAGAGAGCAGGAGTAGCTAGACCAGTGTCAGACAAAACAGACTTTAAATACAAAAAAGTAATGAGATGCAGAAGGCCATTATATATTAATAAAATGGACAATGCACCAGGAAGAAGAAAGTATAAATATCTATGCACCTAACCAGGGTGCCCCAAAATACACAAGGCAAACTCTAACGAAACTGAGAGGAGAAACAGATGTCTCTACAGTAATAGTTGGAGACTTCAACATACCAATCACATCAACAGAACAACTAGATAGAAGATCAACAAGGAAACAGAATATGAACAATGTGATAAATGAGCTGCACGTGACAAACATATACAGAATACTGTACCTCAGATCAGCAGGGTATATTCTTCTCAAGTGCTCATAGATCTTTCTTGAGGATAGACCACATGTGTTAGGTCACAACACAGCTCTCAATAAATTTAATAAGATCGAAATTATACAAAGCACCTGGTCTGACCATCATGGAATGAAACTGAACATCAATAATATGCTGTGAAGGGAAACATTCACAAATATATGAATGCTAAACAAGACACTCCTAAGCAATCAGTGGTCAGAGAAGAAATTGCAAGAGAAATTAGTAGATATCATGAGGCGAATGAAAACGAGAATGCCTTTTCAAAACTTATAGACGACAATGGAGGTAGTACTGAGAGAAAAATTTATAGCTTTCAATGCCTATATTAAAAAAGAGAGCTAATAACCAAGATAGAATTCAGGGGTTCTTAACAAGGAGTCTGTGAGCTTGAACTGAAATTAAAAAAAAAATATTATTCTTGTGGGGACGTGTTGGTATGGATGTGATATATTTATTAAATAATACACAGTATAGTGTGGACTTAGTAAGGGAACATACAGGCCAACAGAATGGAATTCAGAACTCAGAAAGCAACCTGACTAGCCAAGGGGTCCATGGAACAACAAAGGTTAGGCACCCCTGACATAACTGAACAACTGGAGAAACTGGGAAAAGAACAGCAAACCAATTGCAAAGCAAGCAGAAAGAAAGAAATAAGAAAGATTAGAGCATAAGTAAATGAAATTGAGAACAAAAAAACACAATAGATAAAATAAAACCAGAAGCTGGTTCTTTGAGAAAATTTTTTAAAAAATTGCCAACCCCTAGCAAAGCTAACAAAGAAAAAAAGTGAGATGATACAAAGAAATAAAATCAGGAATGAAAGGGGGAACATTACTACTGGCCCTACAGAAATAAAAGAAAAACCTCATAAGAGGACATTATATTAAATTAAATGCCAAGAAATTAGACAGCCTAGATGAAATGGATAAATTCCTAGAAATACACAACCCACTTCAACTCTACAACAAACCAATCACAAAAAAGAAATTGAATCAGTCATCAAAAATCTCCCAACAAAATGCTGTATGACCTAATGTAAGGGGGAAATGGAAAGGAGAAATGAGTTTATATGGCTACGAGTCTCTAAAAAAGAGTCTGGAGGCTGTCAGAAGGATTGCCCTTACGCACAACTGAGCAGAGTCTGAGAGATAGATAAAGCAGATACAACCCCCAGGTATTGGTTCCTTTGAGGGCTAAAGAGACCCATGGGAGTTATGGTCATGGCCGATGGGGTTAACTACCAGGTCAGATGGCCCCTCTTTGGAACTGGTGTTTATGTGTGATGAATCTGGACTCAGATGGGATCTCTCTTCATAAGACTTTCATGCTAATGTGCTGGAGTTGCAGTTAGTGTTGGGGTTTAAGATATATTTAGGGGATTTGAATCTCTGGACTGACAATGTGATAGCCAGGTCCTGAGCCTCAACAGACTCCAGCACCTACAATCTGATTTATTGGACTCACCACACTCAGCTAAGATGGAGTTGAAGAAGGACAACCACCACACCATGGAGCCTAGAGTGATTACAACTGAAAGTGGGAGGATTGCATCCAGCATCCATGTGGAATCTGAGCCTCCTCTTGACATAGAGGTGCAATGGACACAACCAATCCAATGTCCACATAGAAAAGGTGGCATTGGATTGGGAAAAGTGGACGTGGTGGCTGATGGGTATGGGGAAAGGCAGGAAGAGATGAGAGGTGGAGGCGTCTTTGCGACATGGAGCTGCCCTGGATGGTGCTCCAGGGGCAATCACCGGACATTGTAAATGCTCACAGGGCCCACTGGATGGAATGGGGGAGAGTATGGGCCATGATGTGGACCATTGACCATGAGGTGCAGAAGTGCCCAAAGATGTACTTACCAAATGCAATGGATGTGTCATGATGATGGGAATGAGTGTTGCTGGGGGGGGGGGGGGAGACGTGGGGTGGGGGTGGTGGGGTTGAATGGGACCTCATATATATATTTTTTTAATGTAATATTATTACAAAGTCAATAAAAAAAAAAATCTCCCAACAAAGAAAGGTTCAGGACCAGATGGCTTTTCACAGGTGAAATCTACCAAACATTTCTAGAAGAATTAATATCAATCCTGTTTAAACTCTTCCAAAAAATTGAAGAGAAAGGAAAATTACCCAACATTTTATGAAGCCAATATTACTTTAATACTAAAGCCAGATAAAGATCTTAAAAGAAAATTATGGATGTTGATGCACGAATTCTCAAAAAAAATACTTGCAAATAGAATCCAACAGCATATAAAAACAATTATACACCTAAATTATATGGTTTATGAACAAAAGAATAAATAACAGGGTGAGTCAAATGGGGAAAATACACCAAAATATACCAAAGGGACTATTCTTGTAAACTTTGAGGGTGTTCTTTCATAATTTGTTACAAATATTTCACAACAATGCAAAGTATTTGTGGTGGGATGATGTTTGGGAGCCCTGTATGATGTTACACATGTTGATTTTGTAAGATCAAATTTTAACGATACACTTATCGTTTATGTATATTAATGCGTGAATGATATTAAGTTTTTTAAAAATTTAAAAAATCAGTTGGCCATAAATGTGAGGGTTCTTTCTGAGCTCTCAATTTCATTCTATCAATCTGTATGTTCTTTTTTTGTTTGTTTTAAAAACAATTTGTTGAAGTATATCATTTTTTGACTTTTAAAAATTACTATTATTATATCTTCTACAGGATCTATGATCATGTTAATATTGTAATTGTCTTAGGGCTCCATGAACTGTGCTTATATAAGACAAACAATCAGTAAATGCTGCGTGTGTTTTGACTGCTAAAGAAAGTTAATACAAAGCTACAGTGGTCAAAACAACATGGTACTGGCACAAGGATTGATATATAGACCAATGGAATTGATTTGAGAGTTCAGAACTTGACCTTCACATCTTGACAAGGGTGCCAAGTCCACTCAATTGGTAAAAAAAATAGTCTTTCCATGATGTACTGGGAGAACTGTGTGTCTATATACAAAATAATGAAGGAGAGACCCATATCCATTTAAAGTGGATCAAAGACCTAAATATAAAAAACAGGACTGTAAAACATCTAGAAAAAAATGTAGGGGAGGTTCTTCAATATTTTGTGTTAGGCAGTGGCCTTGTAGAGCTTACACCAAAAGCATAAGCAGCTAAAGAAAAAATAGGTAAATGAGACCTCAACAAAATTAAAACTATTGTGCATCAAAAGACTTCATCAAGAAAGTAAAAACACAATCTACAGAATGGGAGAAAATATTTTGAAACCGCATATCTGATAAGAGTTTAATTTCCAGAATCTGTAAAGAAATCCTCCAACTCAACAACGAAAAGACTAAAAAACAAACAATCAAACAATGGTCAAAAGACTTGAATAGGCATTTCTCTGAAAAAGATATACAAATGGCCAGAAAGCATATGAAAATGTGCTCAATATCATTAGCTCTTAGGAAAATGTAAATCAAAACCACAATTAGATGCCACTTTACATGCACAAGAATGGCTGGTATTTTTAAAAATAACAAGTGTTAGAGGGGATGTGGAGAAACAGGAACACTCATTCATTGTTGGTGGGAAAGAAAAATGGTGCAGCCACTAGGAAGTACAGTTTGGCAGTTCCTCAGAAGGTTAAGTATAGATGTAACACATGACCTGGCAATCTTCTGGGTATATACACAAAAAGAATTTAATGCCAGGACCTGAACAGATATTTGCACACATATATTCATAGTAGCATTATTCACTATTTCCAAAAGTTGGAAGAAATGCAAATGTCCATCAACAGAAGAATGGAGAAACAAAATATGGCGTATACATACAGTGGAATAATATGCAGCTGTGGAAAGGAATGGGGTCTTGATGCATGTGACAACATGGATGAACCTTGAGGATATCATGTTGAGTGAAATAAGCCAGACACAAAAGGACAAATATTGTATGATCTCGCTGATTATGAAGCAATTAGAATAAGCAAATTCATAGAGTCAGAAACCAGAGCATAGGTTACTAGAGAATGGGAAGGCCTAGGGAACTGGGCAATTAAAGCTTTATTCATTTAGAATTTCTGTTGGGGTTGATGGAAAAGTTGTGGTAATGGTTGATGGTTATAGCTGCACAACATTTTGAATGTAATTAATATGACTGAGTTGTATATCCAAATATGATTAAAGGGGGAAATTTTAGGATGTATGTTACTAATTTTAAAAATAAAAATAAAAGATTAGAGGTTTCCAGGGTTTCAGAGGGAGGGATGAATAGGCGAGCACAATTCAATAATAAAAAGACAAATATCCCATTGAAAATGGGGTAAGAATTTTAATAGGCATTTCTCCAGAGAATATATGCAAATGACCAGTAAGCACATGAATAGAAATTATTAGTCATAATAAATGAAAATCAAAACCATTAGATAGCATTTCTCACCCACAAGAACGGCTATAATAGAAAGACAGAAAATAACAAGTGTTGGCAAGGATGTGAGAAATTGGCACTCTCTCAAACATTGCTTGTGGGAATGCAAAATGGTGCAGTTCTTTGGAAAATAGTTTGGCAGTTCCTCAAAATGTTAAACATAGAATTACCATATGACAAAGTAATTCCTCTCCTCGATATCTAATCAAGAGAAATGAAAACATATGTCCACACCAAAACTTGTGCATAAATATTCATGGCAGCTTTTTTCATACTAGCTGAAAAGTGGAAACACCCAAAATATCCATCAACTGATGAATTGTTAAAATGTTCATTCGTATAAAGAATTATTGTTTAGCAATTTAACAGTTGAAGCAGTGATAGACTGTACAGCATGGCTGAACATCAAAAACGTTATGCTCAGTGAAAGAAGCCAGAAACAAAATTACGCATATTGCATGATTTCATTTATATGAAATGCCAGAAAGGGCAAATCTATAGAAACAAAAAGTGATTAGTGGTTGCCTAGGGCAGGGTGTGGGAATAGGGAATGACTCTAAGTGGACATGAGGTTTCTTTTTAGAATGGTGGAAATGTTCTAAAATCAAATTGTGGTAATTGTTGTACAACTGTAAATATTTGAAAATTCTTTGAATTGTGCACTTCAAATGGGTGAATTTTATGGTATGTACATTATATATTTTAAAAAGCTCTTAAAATGCAGTGATTTAAGAAATAATAGTTGCTATTATTGTATAATAAATAAGATCCCCAGAACAAACTAAATTGTAAAATCTACTCCTAGATAAAACATAACTCCCGAATCTCTATTCATTTTCAGGACCTTGTCACTTTGTCAGTTACCTCTATTTACCCTTCCTGTACCCTGCCATGGGCTTCTTCCTTTAGATTCTGTATTACACCTATAACTTACCTTGTGCTTGTTTACCTTTCCAGATGATCTTTCTCTCCAGCATTCTGGAATATTATCCCACTTCTCTGCTAAAGCTCTTTTCTCTTGAGGCTCATTACAATTCCTAATGTTGAGTGTTTTTTCAAACGGTTGCTTCAGTTTCTTCTATATATTATGGATATTAAACCCTTATCAGATAGGTGTTTCCAAATATTTTATCCCATTGGATAGGCTACCTTTTCACCTTCTTGACAGAGTCCTTTGAAGTATAAAAGCATTTAAGTTTGACAAGGCCCTATTTATTTTTTTCTTTTATTGGCTGTGCTTTTCCTCTAAAGTCTAAGAAATTACCTCTTACTACAAATCGTGAAAATGCTTTTCTATATTTTTTTCTAGGAGTTTTTTGGTCTTGGCTTTTATATTTAGTTCTTTGATCCATTTTGACTTAATTTTTGTATAAGGTGTGTGATAGAGGTCTGCTCTCATTCTTTTGTTTATAGATAGCCCTTTCTTTCATACAATTTGTTGAAGAGATGGTTCTGTGCCAGTAAGTGGGCTTAGTAGCCTTTTCAAAAATCAAATGACTGTATAGGTAGGGTGTATTTTTGAACTCTCAATTTGCTTCCATTAATCTGTATGTCCATCTTTATGCCAATACAACGCTATTTTGACCACTGTAGCTTTGTAATATGCTTTAAGGCCAAGCACTGTGAGACTTTCAACTTATTTCTTCTGTTTTAATATTTGTGGCTATTTTGAGACCCTTTCCCTTCCAAATACATTTGGTAATGGACTTTTCTATTTCTGTAAAGTAGGCAGTTGGAATTTTGATTGGTATTGCATTGAATCCATAAATCAATTTCGATAGAATTGACATCTTCATGATATTTAGTCTTCTAATCTATGAACACAGAATGTCTTTCCATTTGTTTAGGTCTTCTTTGATTTCTTCTGGCAAATATTTTGTGGTTTTCTTTTTTTAAAAAAAAAGATTTGTTTATTTATTTCTCTCCCGTTCCCCTCCTCCACCCCAGTTGTCTGCTCTCTGTGTCCATTTGCTGTGTGTTATTCTGTGACCACTTCTATCCTTATCAGCGGCACTGGGAATCTGTGTTTCTTTTTGTTGTGCCAGCTCTCCGTGTGTGTGGCGCCATTCTTAGGCAGGCTGCACTTTCATTCACGCTGGGCGGCTCTCCTTATGGGGTGCACTCCTTGCACGTGGGGCTCCACTATGCGGGGGACACCCCTGCATGGCAGGGCACTCCTTGTGCGCATAAGCGCTGCTCATGGGCCAACTCCACACAGGTCAAGGAGGCCCGGGGTTTGAACTGTGGACCTCCCATGTGGTAGGCAGATGCCCTATCCACTGGGCCAAGTCTGCTTCCCTTTCTGAGTACAGTTTCTTTACATTCTTGATTAAATATATTCCCAGATATTTGATTATTTTAATGCTATTGTAAATGCAATTTGTTTCCTGATTTCCTGCTCAGATTGTTCATTTCTAGTGTATAGAAACCACTGATTTTTGCATGTTTTTCTTTTATCCCACCACTTTGCTGAATTAGGTTATTAGCTCCAGTAATTTTGTTGTCAATTTTTTGGGGTTTCCTAAGTACTAGAATCTTGTCATCTGCAAATAATTTGATTTCTTCTTCCTTTCCAATTTGGTTTCCTTTTATTTGTTTTTCTTACCTAATTAATTGCTCTATCTAGAACTTATAGTATAATGTTGAATAACAGTGGTGACAGTGGGCATCCTTATCTTGTTCCCAAACTTAGAGGGAAAGTTTTCAGCCTTTTACCACTGAGTACAATGCCCGCTGATGCTTTTTCTTATATGTGCTTTATCGGTTGATGAAGTTTCCTTCATTCTTGTCTTTCTAAGTATTTTTCTTTAATCACAAAAGGATGCTGAATTTTGTCAAATGCTTTTTCTGCATCAGTTGAGATGAGCACATGATTGTTCTCCCTCAATTAGTTAATGTGGTGTATTACATTAATTAATTTTCTTTTGTTGAACCATCCTTGTATACATGGGATAAAACCCCTTGGTCATGTTTTATAATGCTTTTAATGTTCTGTTGGATTTTATTAGCAAGTATTTTCCTGAAGATTTTTGTGTCTGTATTCATTAGAGAGATTGATTTATAATTTTCTTTTTAGTGTCTCTATCTGGCTATGATATTATGGTGATGCTGGCTTCATAGAATGAGTTAGGTAGCTGTGAATGTTTGAAGGTCTTGCGAATCCCAGAAAAGATCATATTCTTCTGGATAATTCATTTCTGTGGGTGTAGAATCTTTTGATTAGATTGGATTCAATTGGGGGCCTTTGATTGCAGTACTTCAGAGAGGGGTAACCCAGGATAGGTCTCAGCCTCCTGCCTGGAGTCTTTTATAAGTGGGGGAATCATTTAGAGACACAGAGAAACAGAACTGTAAGCTTTTACCCTGTCGTGTGAGAGAGGACTCGCGAATCAGTTACCATTGGAGAAAGACAGAGAAACCCCAAGAGGCTGAGGGAGAGGCCAGGGACTGGCGCCAGTGGAGCAACCTGAAGCTGAAGCAACAAGGCCCAGAAGAGAGAGGAAAGAGATGAGACATATGTCTAATTGCCCACAGCTGACCTTGGGAAGAAACTGAACCTCAAGGAGAAGACACAGACTGGCTGCCATTTTGACTTGCCATGCGGCAGGAATCCAGAATCAGTAGAGCAGCAGACCTTTGGTGAGATAGCATATCTGATGATGCCTTGATTTGTACTTTTTCACAGCCCCAGAGCTGTAAGATTTTACACTAATAAATTCCCATTATAAAAGCAAACCCATTTCTTGTATTTTTGAATTGGCAGCCGTCAGCAAACTAAAACAATAGTGTTCCTTCCTCTTCAATTGTTTTTGCAAGAGTCTGAGAAGGATTGGTATTAATTCTTCTTGAAATGATTGGTGGAATTCACCTGTAAAGCTATCTGGCACTAGGCTTTTCATTGTTGGGAGGTTTTTGATAACTGACTCAATCTCTTTACTCATGATTGGTTTGTTGAGATCTTTTCTTTCTTCTCTAGTAATTCCAGGTTGTACATGTGTTTCTAGAATTTGTCAGTGTGGGTAGTTTGTGTGTTTCTAGGAAGTTGTCCATTTCATTTAAGTTGACTTATTTGTTGGCCTACAGTTTTTCACAGTATCTTCTTTTTTTTTTTTTTTTTTTTTAATTTTTTTATTTTTTATTGACTTTGTAATAATATTACATTAAAAATATATATGTGAGGTCCCATTCAACCCCACCCCCCCACCCCCCCTCTCCCCCCCCCCAACAACACTCGTTCCCATCATCATGACACATCCATTGGATTTGGTAAGTACATCTTTGGGCACCTCTGCACCTCATATACATTGGTTCACATCATGGCCTATACTCTCCTCTATTCCATCATGTAGGCCCTGTGAGGATTTACAATGTCCGGTGATTACCTCTGAAGCACCATCCAGGGCAGCTCCATGTCCCGAAGACACCTCCACCTCTCATCTCTTCCTGCCTTTCCCCATACCCTTTGTCCATTATGTCCACTTTTCCCAATCCAATGCCACCTCTTCTATGTGGACACTGGATTGGTTGTGTCCATTGCACCTTTATGTCAAGAGGAGACTCAGATTCCACCTGGATGCTGGATGCAATCCTCCCATTTTCAGTTGTAATCACTCTAGGCTCCATGGTGTGGTGGTTGTCCTTCTTCACCTCCATCTTAGCTGAGTGTGGTAAGTCCAATAAATCAGATTGTAGGTGCTGGAGTCTGTTGAGGCTCAGGATCTGGCTATCACATTGTCAGTCCAGAGATTCAAATCCCCTAAATATATCTTAAACCCCAACATTAACTGCACCTCCAGCACATTAGCATGAAAGTCTTATGAAGGGAGATCCCATCTGAGTCCAGATTCATCACACATAAACACCATTTCCAAAGAGGGGCCATCTGCCCTGGTAGTTAACCCCATCGGCCATGACCATAACTCCCATGGGTCTCTTTGGCCCTCAAAGGAACCAATATCTGGGGGTTGTATCTGCTTTATCTGTCTCTCTGACTCTGCTCAGTTCCACAGTATCTTCTTATGATCTTCCTTATTTCTGTGGGGTCACTAATAATGTCCTCCCTTTCATTTCTGATTTTATTTATTTGTATCCTCTCTCTTTTTGTTTTTGTCAGTCTAGCTAAGGGTATGTTAATTTTGTTGATCTTCTGGAAGAACCAACTTTTCATGTAGGGATTCCATTATTTTTTTCTCAATTTCATTTATTTCTGCTCGAAGCTTTGCTATTTCTTTGTGTGTGTGTGTGTGTGTGTGTGTGTGTGTGCGCTTTGGGACTAGTTTGCTCTTATTTTTCTAGTTCTCCAGGTGTGCTGTTAGGTCTTTGATTTTAACTCTTTCTTCTTTCTTTAATCTAAGTTTTTAGGTCTATAAATTTCCCTTCCCTTTGCCCCATAGGTTTTGATATGCTGTGCTCTCATTTTCATTTATCTTGAGGTATTTATTGATTTCTCTTGCATTTTCCTCTTTAACCCACTGATAGTTGAAGAGCGCATTTTTTTAGGTGGTACCAGGGATTAAATCCAGGACTTCATACGTGGGGGGCAGGCACTCAACCGAGTTACATGTACTCCCCAAGAGTTTGTTTTTTAACCTCCATATATTTGTGAATTTTGCCATTCTCCACCTGTTACTGATTTCCAGCTTCACTTCATTCACTTCATTATGATCAGAGAAAGTGCCTTGTATAATTTCAGTCTTTTAAAGTTTATTTAGATCTGTTTTTTTGACCCACTATATGGTCTATACTGGAGAAATATCCATTAGCACTTTAAAAGTATGTATATTCTGCTGTTCTGGGGTGCAATATTCTATAAAAGTCTGATAGGTCTAGTTTGTTTATCATATTCATCATGTACTCTGTTTCCTTATTGGTTCTCTGTCCTGATGTTCTGTCCAGTGATGAAAGTGATATGTTGAATACTCCAGCTATTATTATAGAGATGTTTATTTCTCCCTTCAGTTTTCCAATGTTTGTCTCATGCATTTTAGTGCATCCTCGTTAGGTGATAAATATTTATTTATGTTATTTCTTCTTGGTGAATTGCCCCTTTTATTAATACACAATTTCCTTCTTTGTCTCTATAACAGTTTTGCATTTAAAAATCTATTTTGTCCAATATCAGTGTACTTTTTTGTTTACTGTTTGTATGGAATATCTTTTTCCAAACCTTAGCTTTCAGCCTATTTGTGTTCTTGCATCTGAGTCTATTCTAGAAAAAATATAGATGATTCATATTTTTAATCTATTTTGCTATTCTTTGTTTTTTGATTGGGGAAGTTTACTCTATTAAAGTTATTACTGTATAGGCATTACTTACTTTGACCATTTTATTCTTTGCTTTCCTATGTCATGTATTACTAATGTTTTTACCTTTTAGTTATCCTTACTAATAATTTTCATTTCTACACTTTTTGCTAAGCCTCTTTTTCCCATCTTTTCCTTTCAGACAGCAGAAGTCCCTTTAATATTTTTAATAAGGCCAGTCTCTTTGTGACAAAATTTCTCAGTTTCAGCTTATCTGTGAAAACTTTAAGCTCATTTTTAAAGGACAGTTTTGCTCTCCTTATTGGCTGGCAGTTTTTTTTCTTTTAGTATCTTTAATATATCATGCCACTGCCTTCGCATGTTGTTTCTGATGAGAATTCAGCACTTAGTCTTATTGAGCATCACCTGTATATGAGGAATTGTTTTCCCTTGCAGCCTTCAGAGTTTTCTCTTTATATCTGGCATTTGACATTCTGAATAATATGTTTCTCAGAGTAGATCTATTCACATTTATTCTGTTTGGAGTCTATTGTACTTCTTGGGTATTAATATTTATATCTTTTATAAGGGTTGGGAATTTTTCACCCATTATTTCCTCAAATATTCTTTCTGCCCCTTTTCCATCCTCTTATCCTTCCAAGACAACCATAACAGATATGTTTGTGCTCTTTGTGCTGTCATTCAATTTTCTGAGACCCTGATCAATTTTTTTTTCAATCCTTTCTCTTGTCTGTTTTTCTGTCTTTTTAAGTTCAGATGGTGTGTCTTCTAATTTGCTTAACTATTTTCCTGCCATTTCAGATCTGCTGTGGTATGCCTCTAATGCATTTTTTAAAAGATTTTTGAGGTATTAGGGATTGAACCTGGGACCTCATATGTGGGAAGCTGGCATTCGACCATTGAGCCACATCGACTCCCCTGAGTTGGCCCCCTTGTTTATTTCCTCATTGTTTGCTTGTTGTTTGCTCATTGTTTTGCTTGTTGGTCTGCTTGTTTTTTGTTTTTGCTTGTTGTTTTGCTCGTTGTTTATTCATTGTTCTTGCTTGTTGTCTTTGCTCGTTGTCTGCTTGTGGTCAGTTTGTTTTCTTTAGGAGGCACCAGGAACTGAACCCAGGACCTCCCATGTGGGAGGTGGGTGCTCTACTGCTTGAGCCACATCCACTCTCTCTAATTAATTTTAAATCTCATCCATTGATTTTTCATTTTCATAATGCCAGTTACTTTTCTTTGCAAGCTCTCAAATTCTATTTTATGTTTTGTTTGCCACATGGCTGGTGAAACATTGACTTTTATCATGGGAATTTATTTTGAGTAAAAGCTCATAGTTTCAAGGCAGACATGCTTTCTCACCAGAGTCAGCTGCCATGTGAGGAAGCAAGATGGTCACTGATCTCTGCCAAGGTCTGTGCCTTCCTCTTCAGAATCTCTATCTCCTAGAGCTCAGCTGAGAGCAGTCAGGCATAGGACCTGTCTCTTTCTGAGCCTCCTCTGTCAGTCTCAGCTGATCTGCTTTCTTCCCAAGTTGAGCTTCAAGATGTCAGGCATATCCCTGGGCCTCAACTCTTTGAGCCCCTTGGGGGCTTCTCTCCTTGTAGCTCAGCTGTGGCAAAACTGGAGACCTTTCTTTCACATGACAGGGTCAGTATGTTGGCTTACTTTTCCTGTGTCTGTTTCTCTCTGTGTCTCCATTTATATCAGACCCAGCCAGAGGGCAGAGACTCAAGCTGGCTCACACCTCACTGATGTAATCCAATCAAATAGTCTGACACCTTTAGGAATAGATAATCTTTTTCTTTTGGGGATTCACCAAATTCAAATGACCATACCCATTGTCATCTAAATATCCTTTATCTCTTTAGCCATATTTTCCTCCAGCTCCTTGAATTCATTTAATAGATTTTTGTGAATATCATTGATTAGTTTTTTAAAATCCTTAGTTTCTTCAGTATTTTTAATTTGTTCCTTTGGCTGGCCATATCTTCCTGCTTCTTAATATGGCTTATAATGTTATGTTGATGTCTAGGTATCTGATTATGTTGGTGAGTTTATTTTGATTGTCAGTTTCTCTGTCCTGCTTAGGATTTTAATGTTGAGTGGTTTTGGTTCATAGCTCTTCTTTATTTTTGGTTCAACTTATTCTAAATCAATAAATTACACTTTTTAAGTTATCAGAACAGGTCCAGGGATCCAGTAATGGGGCTCAGACCAGATCCGAGGAGACTTGATGGGAGAGATTCCAAAAAACCTTGCTTTCATTCACTTTTCCAGCCTGCCCACAAATAGGGCTCTTCAATGAACCTTTCCCTAGAGGTATCTCTTTCAACTTCCACTGCCTGGTGTTTATGGCCTGGTGAAAGCCGGCATTCAAGCTGGACCCTGCTGTTTAAAGTCGCTGAAGAGAAACTATACTTTGCCCTGCATTGTATCCTCCTTCTTCCTTGGGAGGAAAATGTACACTCCTCTCTCCATTCATAATGATCATCTTCTGGTTTTACTGAGGCTGCTTGCTTAATGGGTGGGGATGGGTGCCAGTCCCTGCTGTGGGGAAGAGTAACTCAGTTTTCACTTTGGCCTTTTCATCTCTCTGTCCCACTCCCTCCTGGACGATGTGTGCTGCCCTCCTCTTGCCTGCAGATCCCCAAAGCAGCAACTTCAGGCATCTTCTGCCCTTCCTCTGCTGTTTGGTTAAAGAGGTGAGCTTTGCCAACCTACTCTGATACCATTTTCCCATAATTTCTGTTTTTTAAAAAGATTTATTTATTTCTTTCCCTACTCCCCCCCCAGGTTGTCTGCTCTCTGTGTCCATTCGCTGTGTGTTCTTCTGTGACCACTTCTATCATTATTAGCGGCACTGGGAATCTGTGTTCTTTTTGTTGTGTCATCTTGTGTCAGCTCTGCATGTTTGCAGTGCCATTCTTGGGCAGGCTGAACTTTCTTTTGCGCTGGGTGGCTCTCCTAATGGCGTGCACTCCTTGCACACTGGGGTCCCCTATGCGGGGGACACCCCTGCATGGCATGACACTCCTTGTGTGCATCAGCACTGCGCATGGGCCAGCTCCACACAGGTCAAGAAGGCCTGGGGTTTGAACCGCGGACCTCCCATGTGGTAGGCGGATGCCCTATCCATTGGGCCAAGTCCACTTTCCATAATTTCTTAATATATATTTGAACTCTACAAAACTCTGCCATTGTATCTCACTGTACCTCAGAACCTTGTCTCTTATACATGTTTTTATAGCAATATCCCATGGCGATATTTTGCATCTCTCTATTGCCAATTCACATCATGGATTATCATTACCATCTTGATAATTGGAGTCATTAGTTGCTTTTAATCAAATCAGATTAGAGAACTAATACAAAAATCCAAAACCAACTCAGAAATCTCATGCTCAAGACTTTGTTTCTCAGGAACCACTCTTGATACCAAAACTGACAGGATTTACATATCATAATGTAAATATTTTGAGATTTATTATAGGAATTGGCTCACATGACCATGGGATTGGCAAATACAAATTCCATAAGTAAGGCTGCAAGTTGGAACTCTGATGCCATCATTCAATGAATTCCTCTAGAGGAGTTGGCAGGCTAAGTAGAGATAGAAAATATTTCTGACTATAGAGGGAACTGTATCTCTCAAGAGAAATGGTGGTTCCCAGGGCATTAGGGCAGTTGAGCATGTCAAGCCCTCAACACTGTTACAAGTATCTCTGAACATGGCTCTTCAAGAAATGAAGATTGACTGTCACTGTGGGCCCTAAGGGGAGGGGGAAATAGGTATTGAATAGATGAAGCCAATGTAACTGTGTGGGCAATAGAGGTGTTTCACAAGAGTACGCAAGGATGGATATAAGACATGTAAAATTACACCAAAAATATATGGGGGCTGATAGGCTAAAATGTAAATCATAATGTAAAACATAAGATAACTAAAAATTTAGAAAATTGTATAGTCTAAAATATAAACCACAATGTAAACACAAATGTCACCTTGTTTGAAAGCTATTATCTCAATATCTGTACATCAGTTTCAGTAAATATGGTATCAATATGTTAAAAGCTTATTGCTGTGGAAGGGAAAAGGTTTTATGTTGGATATGTGGGAGTGTTGTATATTGTATGTATGAATTATTGTGATCTAAAACACTTGTGAAGATAAGCTTAATAATTAGAAAAAAGAAAAGAAAAAGATAGGATATAGAATTTTTCCAAATTAATATGTATTCTATATCTAACCTTTAAACTCATCACTATATTCCATTTTACTATTAAGGGAACCTGACAAATTATGGGGCTTCACTTTTCAGGAAGTTTTGGATCACAGAGAGGTTCAACAATGGCAGCGGAGGAATACTGGTGTGGGATGTTATTGACAGGGGACACATGGTTGGCAGGGAGTTCTACAGGGCATGTATCCAGGGTACATAAAAATGTTTGTATATTTTCATAGTGGAAACAATTGAAAACAACAACTGAGGGAGTGCTGAGTTCCTAGCCAGGGGAGCTCTATCATAGTCCCTAAAGGAACAGCAACTATCCCCCAAGTGCAATGGCAAAGACCAAAAAAGAATGAAGGTCCAACAATGAGCCCTTGATACTGACTATGCTTGTGAGCCTGTGCACCTGAAATAAGAACAAGGCCTAGAGCAGCAGTGTGCCTAAGAGTTCCCTCCTGAGAGCCTCCGTGTTGCTCAAATGCGGCCAGTCTCAAAGCCAAAGTCAGCATGTAAATTCATTGCCTTCCCCCCAGCGTGGGACATGACTCCCGGGGATGAGTCTCCCTGGTGCCAAGGGATCACTACCAAGTACCAGCTGATGACGTAACTAGAAAATGACCTTGAATAAAAGGTTCAACTCGGACCAGCAGAATATCTCTGTCTACATATAATAACAGCAGTTAAAAATGCTTTTTGACCTAAATCAAGGGGCCAATGGAAAGGACAAATTGGTTTATATGGCTATGAGTCTCTAAAAAAGAGCCGGGAGTTTATCAGAGGGGTTGCCCTTATGCACACCTGAGCAGAGTCCCAGAGACAGATAAAGTAGATACAACCCCAGGTATTGGTTCTTCTGAGGGCTACAGAGACCCACAGGTTTTATGGTCATGGCAGATGGAGTTCAGTGCCATGTCAGTTGGCCCTTTTTGGAGTTGTTGTTTCTGTGTGATGGAGCTGGACTCAGATGTGATCTCTTTTCACAAGCCTTTCCTGTTACTTTACCAGAATTGTAGTTGATGCTGGGATTTAATATATACCCAGGGGATCTGAATCTCTGGACTGACCATATGATAGCCAGGCCCTGAGCCTCAACAGACTTCAGCTCCTACACTCTGGTTTATTGGACTTACCCCACTTATCTAACATGGAGTTGAAGAAGGTCAACCACCACACCATGGAGCCAAGAATGCCTACAACTCTAAGCAGGAGGATTGCACCCAGCATCCATGTGGAATCTAAGCCCCCTCTTGACATAGATGTGGAATGGACACAACCAATCCAAGGTCCACAGTATGGAGGAATAGAATATGGATTAGAGTGGACTTACTGATATTCTATTCATGAACTATTGTGATTAGTAATCGAAGAAAATGTGGCATTGGTGTGGAGAAAGTGGCCATGGTGGCTGTTGGGTGTGGGGAATGGGAGGAAGAGATGAGATGTGGAGGCGTTTTCAGGACTTGGAGTTGTCCTGGGTGGTGCTGCAGGGACAATTTCCGGACATTGTAGGTCCTTCCATGGCCTACTGGATGGAACGTGGGAGAGTATGGGCTATGATGTGGACAATTGACCATGAGGTGCAGCGATGCTCAGAGATGTATTCACCAAATGCAATGAATATGTCATGATGATGGAGGAGAATGTTGCTATGGGGGGAGTAGTGGGGTGAGGGGGGTGGGGGTTATATGGGGACCTCATTTTTTTTAATGTAATATTAAAAGAAATGAATAAAGAAAAAAAAAGAAAAAAAATATTTCTGACTGCTGCAATAATCAGTTTTCCCTTTAAGGCTTTCAAATGATTGGAGAAAACTGCTCTCATTGCTGAAGGTAGTGTCTTTGTTGATCGTAGATATAATCTACCATAGATGCATTCAATTGACTAATGGTTTATTTAAGTCCAAGGAATATTGTCATAGTAATAATAAGACCAGTGCTTGCTTGACTAAAAAACTGGACACCATAACCTAGCCAAATTGACACATAAACTTAATCATTGCAAGATTCCTCCCAGTTTGTGTTCTCTTATAAAAGAAAACACCAATTAATGAAGATGGATTTTGGACCCTCAGCTGACTTATTTCCAGTGTTAAACTCTCCCTGTAGTTGCAGGGACATCTGGTACAAAGGAAGATTCAGACCTTGCACTGGATTTTTCTTCTCTGGAAGATACTTTTTCTTTAAAAATTGAAATCTGTATTCTCACACAAAGGGATTTCAAAGTTGTCTTAGGTAGTCATCATCAATTGGAGTCTTAGAAATGTGTTTTGGAAGAGGGCCCTTGAAGAATGCAGGATTTTTAAAAACATTTCTAGGTAAAAAGGAAAAGAATGATATGAGAATAGTTTATTTTCAGTAGGGTTCCATTCCAGTAGCCCTTGACCCACATTATGCATTCCTTCAGCCTGTTTAAAAAGGCAGTCTGACTAATGGGGTTAATCATCTGAAAGGTAAGGCAGGTGGCCATCTTGTACAGACAAAATCACAGATTGTTGTCTGCTTTCCCCTGGGGAAAGATGTAGCTTTAATGCAGCTAGTTAAAAAAGAATAGTCACATTCCTTAAGATTAAGGTGTGGGTGAGACTTACCTTGGTGGTTCTATAAGAATAGGAAGTGTTTATTGACTGCATTTTCCAGAGGGCTTCATCGGCTGTTGAAGAACCATGTGCAGCCAGGAGTGATTAAACTTGGATTTAAAGCTGGTGGGAGAGCAGGGCAGGGAATCTTTGTAATAAAGGGCACAGAAAGCATGGAATAAAAATCCATATCCTCTGTTTAGTCAGTATTTACTAAACACATGATCAGAATATCCTGTGTCATTTTACTAGATGTAGGGATATTAGGGAGGAAAGTGGGAGGGAACTTTCAACTATGGAAATGTGACAAGCACTTCACATTTTCTAAGGGCCACCGTGTGTGGTAGTTTCCCACTTTGTAGATTATGAGACTATGATTTATAGGACTTATGTGACTTACATAGCTAGTGGTGGGAGCAAGATTCAAAGTTGAATATGCCTTATGCAAGATTCAAAGTTGAATATGCCTTATTGAAAAACCCATTCCTCCCACTCCCCTGCACTGCTGTCCTGAAACTTACTGTTTAGTTAGGTAAACAAGACTTCTATTCTCAAGAAATGGAGAAAATAATGTACTATGTTAATTATAATTAAACACTAATAATGTGAAGTAGATAGCATGTTTTTTGCATGGTCAGGAACAGTTCTAAGGTCAGGGGCAGATTTTGTATTTCCCTGATCATGTTGGTCAGTGTCATGTTGTGTAGTAGGAAAAATGTACAAGGAGCTGTATGAGGAGTAATACAGCCCATTGTTGCTAAAGAAAATGTCTATGAGAATTCTTTCCCCAAACCACTGCAGCACGAAATCTTGACCAAAAACTGACACTGAACCACAGATTTTCCTCATACAGAATATCATTCACTCTTTATTATGCCATGATGTGCCAATTTCCAGTGGCAATGTCACAGTCTGGTCTGGGGTCAGCAGTGGAAGCCAACCCATGGTATTGGCAAGACATTAGCTATTGATAAACTTGCTTGAAGTCTGGTTTTAGAGATAATATCCACACAGCAAGAACATCAAGAAGATGATTCACCACTTTCTCATACATCCTATGCCCTTACCTACTCATACCTGCCAAACTATCTTCCTCCAATATGCAAAGATTTCTTACCTCTTTCCCTTTGCACATGCCTTTGCCTTGAATCCTCCTCCTGCCTTTCCACTTGGTGAATTCTCAGCCATTCTTCAAGGTCCATCTCAAATGATGTATTTTCTGTATATACTTTCTTTCATTCCAGCCCTACCCTTTCTATGATCCCACAGCCTTTCGTATAGATCTCTATTCTAGCACTGCTAACTCTAGGGAATAAGTTATCCATGAGGATATCTCCCTGCTAGACTGTGACCCTGTTAAAGGTGGGAATTTGCCTTATCTTTATTTAATCTCCATTGGCCAGAAGAGGCCAGAAGAGGGCCTGGCATACAGTAGACTGCACCTGGTAAATTCTGATTGATTGGATTATTTATTCAGATGCAGGTTGGCTCCATATTCTTGGATTCCATCACCTTTAGGTTTTATGTGATACAATACCCTGAATGTGTGTACCTCAGGGACCTCTTGTTGAATGAAATGCTTAAACTTTTAAAAATATGTTTGTGTCCTTGAGCAAGAGGTACATTTTGAGCTTTCAGACAAATTGGCCCAATGCCCAGATTCCAATGGAACAGCACTGGCTCCCTCTTGTGAGAAAGAAACAGCATTTCTTCTATAATTTCTTAGGCGGTCTGTGGGCAAGTTCCTGTTTGGAGAATTGTTCTAAAGCTCTAAATGTTTTGACTCTTAAATAATGTGACTAACCAGTTCCTTCTTAAGAAGCTTTAGGACGTTCACTTGACAAGGGTACAGAGCCATTCTGGGAATCCTGATCAGCCCAAAATCTGAGCATCCTAGAGTTGGAAAGATTCCTAGAGGTCATATTTACAACCTTATCTCACAAAGCAACTCCTGCCAGGTTTGAGTTGTTCTCTCTTCAAGTGGTTCATGTGTCTTTTAGAAGGTTGTTTCTTTTAAGGAACATAAATCTGCCTCCAACTGGTCCAAGACCTAGCCTTTGGAGGCACAAAAAACAGTCTTTGCTTTCTTAAAACATCCCCAAAACACCTTTTCTACATTCAGTTTTTCAACATTTATGAGCAAGCACCTCCCTAGTGACAGGCATCTGGGTCTACTCTTGTCCACCTGTTTCACATATGTCAGGTTTCCAGTCCTCTGAACCACATCTATTTCCATCTTGTCCCTGGTTCCACCACTTGTAATTTGTTACATGTTATCCTTATTAAATGATGCCCATTTTTCCAGCCAGTTCAGAGATGTTAAGATTCCATCATATGTTGGACTTGCTATGTCCTGGGTGAGCTTGCTCTTTGAGTTCATTAATATAAGTTCCTAGTTATGGGACTTCGGAATCACATAATACTTCTCAGAAAATTGCTTGATCTAGTTGAATTAGAGGACACCAGATTTGTGTTCAATTCATTTAACCTGTTTGAGTCTAAAAGAGAGCTAGTGATCTTTCCCTCATAGTCTTTGTTAACATTCATAAGATATTCTCTGTAAAGCATTCAGCACTGTGCCTTAGCACTTAGTGGGTACACAATTGAGTTCCCTTCCTTCTTTTTGTGTGCTTTGCTCTCCCCAACACTGCCCTCTACTGAGGATAGTCAGTAACTGCTTAGAACTTGTATTATTTCTGGTTTGACAAAAGTAGTCCAGGGCCATTTAATCTCTCTTTCTTTTTATTGTATTTTTTTTGAAGATACATAGATCACAAAAAAAAAGTTATATTAAAAAAATATAAGAGGTTCCCACATACCCCACACCCCCCCACACACACTTCTCCCACATCAGTAACCTCCTTCATCATTGTGGCACATTCATTGCATTTGGTGAATACATTCTGGAGCACTGCTGCACTGCATGGATTATAGTTTACATTGTATTTTACACTCTCTCTCAGTCCATTCAGTGGCTTATGACAGCATATTTAATGTCTAGCATCTGTCCCTGAAATATCATTTAGGACAACTCCAAGTCCCCAAAATGCTGCCACATCACTTCTCTTCTTCCCTCTCCCTGCCCTCAGCAACTACAGTGGCCATTTTCTCCACATCAGTGCTACAGTTACATTTAATCTCTTTTTAATCCTTTAGAGAATAGCAATTCTGCTTGAGATGTGGCACAAGCTAGAAGATGGCAGATTGGCCTCAATTTTGTAAAGTGACCTTTGTGAAAATATTGTGGAAGGCCAAGTATTCACAGAGCACAACTGAATTAGGGTTCCATACTGCATGGATAGCTATTGGTGATAATTTTTCCAGTATTCTAAGATTCCAAGGTGCTAAGAGTGGGCCTTTGGAATATAATTCAGCTTGTGTTCACTGTCATATGAACAGCCAAAATTATAGCCTGAATCTGAATTCATTTGTAGGTTTTATAGATGACATGCTTCCTGTGTTCTTTCTGAGGAGGAACATATATATTAATTGGTGCTTTTAGTTCCTCTGATAGAGTAGTGTAGGTTTGTATAATAGTAATAGAATTTACAAGGGTATAGGTGGTACTCAGTGCGACAAATGATGAAAGGCCATACTGTTCAAATTTTACTCCAAGAGAAAGTTCTGGGATATGGATGGAAATTCCTAGGTATGGCTATCACACATTATACTAGAACAGACAGAAGATAATCTCTGGTGTCCGACCTGAGTTTGTATTTCAGCTCTTCCATTTACTAGCTGCATGATTTAGGACAAATCCTTCTACCTCACCTTACTTCAGCTTTCTCTTGTGTAAAATGGGAAACAAATATACCAACCTCATGAACTTGTTGTGAGTATTATAAATGAGGTAAAGAACTCTGTACTACCTAGCCCAGTGCTTGACACAGGAATAAATCATTGCTTTAGGGTCACTTTCAGGTGATAGGAACTAAACTTCTTGGAAATGCGTATCATTTCTCTATTGGGGAATGAAATGAACCATATCATGTGCCTCTCTTGGGGATTCAGTATCTGGGTCTATGTAGAAACTGGAAATTCTGAGTTTCTCAGGCTCTTCTGGAAGTTTATAATAATTCACATGAAGAACAACAGGAAAAGACTGGGTTCCTTAGTAATCCTTGATGACATAAAGGCAAAGACAGTGAGAAGAACCCAGGGGCATAAACTTCCTCTTAAGTTCTGGCCCACTAAAGTGTCTTTAAATGTAAGGACTTGGATTTATCAACATATATAGGAGTGCAATGCTGTTACCTTTTCTGGATTCTGGAAACATATATTCAGGAATCTGATGAGCTAGTCACCAAGATTCCCTTGGGGAGGATGGAAGTGGCTGGAATCTTTATTACCTGTTGAGGGATCTTAACCCAGGGCAAAAAAGTATCCATAAAATGTTCTGCTTAGAAGAATAAAAGCAATCTGGAAGAAATGGGTGAAGGACAAACATCCCCTCCCACCAGCTTTGTAAATTAAAAGTTGCCCTTATGCTCAGAGTCCCAGAGACAGCTAAAGTAGATACAACCCCAGGTATTGGTTCTTCTGAGGGCGACAGAGACCCACAGGTTCTATGGTCATGGCAGATGGAGTTCAGTGCCATGTCAGTTGGCCCTACTTTGGAGTTTGTGTATCTGTGTGATGGAGCTGGATTCAGATGTGATCTTCGTCCACAAGCCGCTCCTGTTACTTTTACCAGATCTGTAGTTGGTGCTGGGGTTTAATGTATACCCAGGTGAGGTGAATCTCTGGACTGACCATGTGATAGGCAGGCCCTGAGCCTCAACAGACTTCCAACTCCTACACTCTGGTTTAATGGACTTACCCCACTTAGCTAATATGGAAGTGAAGAAGGTCAACCACCACACCAGGGAGCCAAGAGTGCCTACAACTGAAAGCAGGAGAATTGCATCCAGCATCCCTGTGGAATCTAAGCCCCCTCTTGATATAGATGCGGAGTGGACACAACCATTCTAAGGTCCACAGGATGGAGGAATAGAGTATGGATTAGAGTGGACTTACTGATATTCTATTCATGAAGTATTGTGATTAGTAATCGAAGAAAATGTGGCATTGATGTGGAGAAAGTGGCCATGGTGGCTGCTGGGGGTAGGGAGTGGGAGGGAGAGATGAGATGTGGGGGCATTTTCGGGACTTGGAGTTGTCCTGGGTGGTGCTGCAGGGACAAACACTGGACATTGTATGTCCTCCCATGGCCCACTGAGTGGACTCTGGGAGAGTGTGGGCTATGGTGAGGACCGTTGACCATAAGGTGCAGTGGTACTCAGAGATGTATTCACCAAATGCAATGAATGTCTCATGATGATGGAGGAGATTGTTGTTAAGGGGGGAGAAGTGGGGTGAGGGGGGCGGGGGGCATATGGGGACCTCATATTTTTTTAATGTAATATTAAAAAAAAATAAAGACAAAAAAACCTCACTAACCTATAGTGGCAGATAGAGGAGGGAGACACAAGAAAACTTTGGGAGGGGGGGAGAATGGATTGTTCACTATCTTGATTATAGTATACATATATCTCGAAGGTCATCTGATGATAAAATTTAAATATGTGTAATTTAATGTATGAGAATTATACCTTAATAAAGTTATTATAAAAGAGTTTAATATCAATAGCCAGTAGGAAAATGCAACTGTAATAAGATATCATGATACAGCTACCAAAAAAAGAAAGAAAAGAAAGGTGATTTGTACACATAGCACCTCGTATATAGTAGTTTATCACTAAACATATATCAAATTAAGATAAATAATTATGGCAGACCAACTTCCAGAACGATTATGTGAGGACCTCAGGAGACATTCTTACTAGTGAAATGAATATTAAACTGGAGAAAATTGTCAAAAAGAACCATTTAAATAGACTCGAAATTGGTTTAAGGTCATGTAACAAACAGAGAAGCATTTAGGAGAATCTGTGAATCCCAGTAAGAACAGTTCGTGTCTGCGGCATTTGAGCCAGTAATTCCTCCACTTGTCATTGCTTCATATTGTGGAATATTTATCTCAGGGGGACACAGCTAAGAAGTCTGGGGCTCTCTGTCTCATCAGCTCTTGGTTTGTAGGGCTATTATTTCACTGTAGGATTGGCCAGCTAATCTCATTCTACTCCTTCCCCCATTTCTATGTTTTGGAAGATTTATGCTGGGTGGGCATGACTGAGAAGACTTGGAGCTCCCATTTCCTGCCTGGCTCTGACTTACAAGTTAGAGTCTCTACCATAGGCAGGCTCAGCAAATTGTGAAGGTAGCTCTGCGAAGACCAGGAGGTTCCTTTTTCCCCTCCAAGATCTGGCTCATTGGACAGAGGTATCATTCTGGAAGAAGCAAGCTACCATATCACCCTCTTCCCACACAGCTCCAGCACAGTAGTATAGGCTGTGGTGACTGACTTCATTTAGACTAGAACCTGAAGGAACTTATACCCAGTTTCTACATAGACCCAGATACTGAATCCCCAAAAACAATACAGATGATAATGGAGAAAATTAGAAAAACAATTACATTTTAGCAGCAGCTAGAAAACAACAGAACAGCCACACATTTTGTAGAGAGACCTAGAAAAAGAGAGTCTGTGCACATGTACTAGACTAAATCCACATAGATGATGTCTGTAAGACTCTAAATCCTGGTTGAGTGCAGTGTAGAAGACGCCCTGAACTTGTAAAAGTATTCCACAAGTCACCCAAGGTGTATTGGTGAAGGGTAGAAGCTTTATTGGATCTGGGAGCTTAAGCAAAACCATTGACCAATCACGGGCTGAACACTAAACTATGCTAACCAAGGGGTGACTCCTAGAAAGCCAGGCTTACAAACATAAACAAGGGGGAACATGAGCACTGACATCAGAGGCTTCACACTGCAGGGAAAACAGACTTCAGAGAGAATTAATTCAGGAAAATCACTAAGAAAATAGACGGGGAAAAAACCAAAACAGAAACAGTGGCAAGGCCCAAGGTTGATGGGTAATTAGAATCTACATTATATTATTTAAGATGTCTAGTTTTCAACAATTATGATTGCTTATTTATGTGTCCAATAGATTATCTACATCATGAGCTCAAGAGTACAGTGTTATAATTATTGCATTCTCTAATCTTGTATCTTTTGAAGAAGCTAAGAAAAGACAGGATAAATACATATTTATAATATATTTATTTTCTTATTCACAATTCTCAATATTCTCCTGTATATGAAATTACTCTATGGTGTCATTTCCTTGCTCTACTCTAGCTTCTTTCCATTTTCCTTGCTTTGTGCAGTTATTGTCAATATTTTAGGTATTATTTTATGCTATTAATATATTTTTAATTTTAGAGTAGTTTTAAATTTACAGAAAAAGTGCAAAGATAGTACAGAAATTTTCCATATATATTCCCACAATTTTCCCTATTATTAACATATTATTATGGTATGTTGATAACCATTAATTAACCAATATTGGCATATTATTAACTAAAGTCCACACTTGTTCAGATTTCTTTAGTTTTTACCTAATGCTCTTCTTCCATTCCAAGATCTCATCCAAAGTATTATATTTAGATGTCATGCCTCTTTAGATTCTTCTTTGTTGTGACAGTTTCTCAAGTTTTCCTTGCTTTTGATGACCTTGACAGTTTTGATGGGTACTCATCAGGTGTTATATAGAATGTCCCTCAACTGAAATTTGTCTGTTTTTCTCATGATTAGAATGGTGTTTTGTGTTTTTGAGAGGTAGACCACAGTGGTGAAATGTCTTTCTCATCATGTCATAACAAGGGTAAGTACTAACAACATGACATCACTGTTGATGTTAACCTTCATATATGCTGGCTGAAGAAGCATTTGTCAGGTTTCTCCTTTTCCTCTTTTTCAGTTACTTTTTCCTCTTTTTCCATACTGTACTCTTTCCAGAAAGTCACTATACTCAGGTGTGATGGTTAATTAAGTTCATGTGTCAACTTGGCCAGGTTATGGTGCCCAGTTGTTTGATCAAGCAAACACTGGCCTGATTGGTACTGTGAGGCTATTTCATGGATTTAAGTCATCAGTAAGCTGATTGCATCTATGGCTGGTTATTTCTATAAGCAACTGAGGAGACTCCCTTCAACAGGAGAGACGTCTCATCCAGTCAGGTGAGGGCCTTAAAAGGAAAACTGATTTCAGCAGTCATAAGGGAGAATTTCCATCTCTCCTTCAGCCACCCAACTTCTCCTCAGGAATTCATAAAAAAAACATTCAGCAGAGTTCCCAGCTTGTACCCTGCCTGTGGAATTTTGACTTGCCTTATCCCCATAGTCACATAAGCAACTTCCTTTAAGAAATCTCATAATATGTACATTATATATGTATATATATGTGTGTGTAAACATATATAATGTATATGTATACATTACACATAAACACACACACATATATATATATACACACACACATACATATATATATTTATATATATAAATACTTTGGGTTATAGTCCATTACTAAATTACTGATTTTTTTTCAAATTGGTCTAGCTTTGGTGATTGGAATCTCTTCAGTTGACTCTTGTGTCCCTTTGACATACCCATCATTGTGGTTTTATTGTTTTGATCACTTCCTTACTTTCTGGCATTACAGGATGCTCCAGGATCATCTTACATATTTCCTGGCCCAGTCCTAGATTCAGCTATTTGTCAAGGAACTCTGGTTCCTTTTATTGATTAATGGTGTTAGAACCAGTAGGTGTGATCATAGTTACTGTGGTATTGCTGTTGTTTTTTTAATCATTATGAGATGAGGGAGAATAAATAAGTAATTGTATTGCCTTTTATATTTACTACATACTTATCTTGACCAGTGCTCTTTTTTATTCCCCATGGATATGAATTACTTGCTTCTTTGCATCGTAAAAGAGTTGTTTTAGTTTTTCATGAAGATAGGTCTGCTAGCAATGAATTCTTTCCATCTTTGTTTATCTGGTAATATCTTTATTCCCTCTATATTTTTTAAAGTTAGTTTTACCAGATATAGGATTCTTGGTTCATTTTTTTTTTACTTTTATCACTTAAAGTATTTCATACCCTGTCTTCTGATCTCCATTGTTTTTGCAGAAAGCTCAGTCTTCTGAGGTTTCTTTGTATGTAATCAGTCATTTTTCTCTTGCTGCTTTCAAGATTTTCTCTTTGGCTTTAGATTTAAACATTTTGACATTGTAGGTCTCTTTCTTACTTGGAGTTAATTGAACTATTTAGATGTGTAAGTTAATGTATTTTATTATACTTGGGAACCTTTAAGCCATCACTTCTATGAATAATTTTACTTCCCCATTCTCTCTCCCCTCTCCTTTTGGTACTTCCATTACACATATGCTGGTGCACTTTAATGGTTTCCCACAGATGCCTGAGGCTCTGTTCGATTTTCTTCATTCTTTCTCTGCTTTAGAGTGTATAATTCCTATTGACCTTTTATCAAGTTAACTAAATCTCTATTCTGCCACGTGAAATATATTTTTTACTCACTTTCATGAATTTTTCAGTTTGGTAATTGTATATTTGAAATCTAGAATTTCCATGTCATTTTTTTTTTTTATCAATTCCATCCCTTCATTGACAACCATCATACTTTCCTTACTTCATAAAACATGGTTTTCATTAAACGTATTTTTAACAGCCGCTTTGAAGTCCCTGTCTAACAATAGAACATCTTGGCCGCCTCGAAGTAGTTTCCATTGTCTGATTTATTTCCTGTACATAGGCACATTTTCTTCTTTCTTAATTGTATATAAGATATAAATGATATGTAATGGTGGTTTTGATTTGCATTTCTCTAATGTCCAATGATGTTGGACATATATATTCATGTGCTTTTTGGTAATTTATACATCTTCTTTGGAGAAAGGTCTATTAAAGTTTTTGCCCATATTTGGACTGTGTTTTCTTCTGGGAGTTTTGTAGTTCTGGCTCTTTTATTTAGGTCTTTGGTCCATTTCTAATGGATTTTTGTTTATGGTGTGAGTTAGGGGTCCTCCTTCACTTTTTTTCAATGAAGATCCATCTCTTGAGGACACTGTTCTTTCCCAATTGAGTGGTCTTTTCTCCTTTGTCAGAAGTCATTGGCCAGAAATGTGAGGGTTGATTTCTGACCTCTCAATTCAATTCTTTTTGTTCTATATGCCTTTCCTTAGGCTGTTTTGATTTTTGTGGCATTATAATGAGTTTTAAGATCATGAAGTGGGAGTCCTCCAAGTTGATTCTTCTTTTTCAACATGGTTTTGGCTACTTGGGGTTCCTTACTTTCTATATGAATTTGATTACTGGCTTTCCGATTTCTGCCAAGAAGGTATTGGAATTTTGATTAGGATTGAATTGAATCTGAAAACTGATTTTAAGAATTGACATCTTAACAATATTTAGTCATCAAACCCATGAACATGGAATTTTCTTTCATTTATTTAGGTCTTCTTTGATTTCTTTTAGCAGTGTTCTATAGTTTTCTATGTTTCTGTTTAATCAAGTCTATTAAATCCTTGATTAGAATTATTCCTAGATATTCGATTCTTAAAGTTGCTTTTGTAGATGGATTTTTTTTCTTAGTGTATTCTTCCAATTGCACAGTACTAGGGTGTGGAAACACTACTGATTTTTGGGTTTTGATAATGTTGAGATATTTATAATTTCTGGTTTTTTTGGGAGGTGAATTACTTAGGATTTTCAAATTTTCAAGGTCATATAATTTAGGAATAGATGTAGTTTTACTTCTTTCTTTCCACTATGGATGATTTTTATATTTTCCTTGTATAATTGCATTGGCTGGAACTTCAGGTACAATGTTGCATAGAAGCTTCCAGAGAAGGCTTCCTTCTCTTGTTCCAAACCTCAGGGAAAACCTTTTAGTATTTCACCACTAAGTATGATGTTTATTGTGTGTCTTTTTTATTATTATTATCTTTCTTTTAAGATTCATAGATCACATAAAATGTTACATTAAAAAACATAAGAGGATCCCATATAACCCACTCCACAAAACTCTGGTGCTCCCACATTGAAAACTTCTTTCATTAATGTGGTACATTCATTGCATTTGATGAGTACATTTTGGAGCATTGCTACACAGCGTGGATTATAGTTTATGTTGTAGTTTACACTCTTTTCCAGTCCATTCAGTGGATTATGGCAGGATATATAATTTCCTGCATTGGTCCCTGCAATATCGTTGAGGACAACTCCAAGTCCCCCAAATGCCCCCATATTCCATCTCTTTTTCCCTCTCTCTGCCTTCAACAACTCCCATGGCCACTGTCTACACATCAGTGATACCATTTCTTCCATTCCTAGAGTCACAATAATTCTATAGTAGAATACCAATAAGTCCACTCTAATCCATATTTTATTCCTCCATCCTAAGGATCCTGAAATGGCTATGTCCACTACACTTCTAAATCGAGGGGGACTTAGATCCCACGTGGCTAATGTATGGAATTCCACAGCTTGCAGCTGTAGACTTTCTCAGTTGCCTAGTGTGTTGGTTGACCATCCTCACCTCACTGTTAGCTGATCTGGGTAAGTCCAACAAGCCAGAGAGTAGGTGTTGCAACTCTACTGTGGCTCAGGGCCCAGCTGGCACACAGACAGTCCAGAGAGTCAAGTGTCCTGAGCATATACCAACCCCATCGACAACCACAGGCTCAGTAAAAGTGACAGAAGAAGCATGCATATAGAGGTCACATTTGAGTGCACCTCCATCACACTTAGGAGCACAATTCCAAAGTACGGCTCACTGACAAGACACTGAACTCCAGAGCTATCTGTCATGACCATAGGACCTGGGTGTCTCTGTAACGCTCAGGAGCACCCCTACCTGGGATTGTATCTACTTTGGCTTTCTCTGAGATCCTCCTGAGACTTATGTAAGCAAGAGCCCTCTGATGACCTCCTGACTTGTTTTAAAGTCTCTTAGCCATATAAACTCATTTGTCTTTACTAATTCCCCATTTTATTCAAGGTCTATTTCTAGTTGCATCTCCAGCTGGTACTTGGTAGTAATCCCTCAGCACCAGGGAGGCTCATCCTTGGGAGTCATGTTCCACTCTGGGAGGAGATAATGAATTAACATGCTGAGTTTGGCACAGAGAGTGGCCACATTTGAGAAACATGGAGGCTGTCAGGAGGAAACTCTTAGGCACCCTTAAGATTCAGGCCTAGTTGAAATTTCAGGCACACAGGCTCATAGGCACAGTCATCCATATCAAAGGCCTTTCATTGGACCATCCTTCTTCACTGATCTTTGCCCTTGGGGTATTGTTGCTGCTCCATTGGGGAGTGGGACAGAGTTTCCCAGAATGGAAACTCAGCACTCCCTCTGTTGTTGTGTGACACTCTACTCCTTTGTCAATACCAAATGAACATATGAACATATCTATATACCCTATATGTGTTCCCTGTAGAAATCCCTCCCACCCATGCATCATCCATCAATGATACCCCACATTAGTGCTGCTCCCCTGCCATAGTCGAACCCCTTTGTGATCCAAAACTTCTTCCAAAATAAAGTCTAATATATAGCCAAATTCAATTAATAGGAAAATGAAAAAGTAATGATAGGTTTAAAAATTAGAAATAGAATACATAATAATTTAGAAAAACTGAAATAAAGTAAAAAATAAATTGGGGTACTAAAAAATGAAAAGTATCATTAATTTTTTTTTTGACATTTTGCCTTTCATCACTGTAAAAGATGTTGTCCTGTATGTACAGTGGCAAGGCGATCTCTTCCATTTCTTCCTCAGGGTCTGCATTCTTTTTTTTAAAAAAATGTATGTCTTCAAAGAAGTTTTAGCTCACAGTAAAGTCACATATAGAATATAGGGAACTCCTATATACCCAACATCAAACCCTTTTTTCCCTTCCCCAGCAATGATCTTTTTCCATGTGGATGTTTCACTTGCAACTGATGTACAGATATTGAAACATAGCAACAAACCATGGTTCCATTATGGCTTGCTTTATGGTTTACATTTTAGACTGTACACTTTTATAAATTTTTGATATTTAACATGGCCTATATCCATCACTACTGGATCATGAAGGACACTTCCATTGCCTCCCAGTTACCCCCTCTTCCAACTATTCTAGTCCTTTCTCCCCTTCCCTTTGTGGCCCGCAGTGACAACTACATTTCACTTTTTGAGGGACTAGATTCATAGATACTTGCAACACTGCTGATGACTTGATGCACTAGTCTGTCCACCCCCATTGGGAGTGACCCATTCTCTCGAGAGACACCCTTCCTTCTGTTTGAGAATATCAAGCCTCCCAAGGATGGGGGCATAACACTTTCCAACTCATTTATGGGTCTCCATCCACTGATATAACACACTTTGACATGATGAGCACTCACAAACTACCCAAAAGCCTGCCCCAGGTGCACCCTATGACAGATGCCCCCCCATCAAATACCTTATACCAGGAACCCTTCCTTATTATATTTGCTAAAGAATTTTCTCAACATTATAGATTGAACCACATATCTGATAACCTCCCATGTTCACTTGTTCCCCCTCAACCCTCTCCCTAGTTCCTTGGACCATCTGACCCATTCTCCCAATCCTAGCTCCCCTCAAGCCTGCAAAGCCCAACACAATAGTATCCCTATGCCCCCGTCTTATCCCTTCTCTGCACAACTACTTACCTCCACTTTATTATAGATTTCACCCTTGTGGGCATAGACTCACAACCTTCCTCTCCCCACCTATTTCCTGTAGGTCTGTCTTCCAATTTCTAGCTCTCTGAGACATTTTGATTTGCTTATTTCATATCAGAGAGGTCATGTACTATTGGTTCTTCAATGCCTGGCTTGCTTCACTCAACATAAGGTCCTCAAGGTTCATCTATGTTATCCCATGTGTTAGTACTGTATTCCTTCTTACAGCTGAGTAGTATTCCATTGTATATATATGTCACATTTTGTTTATCCATTCATCTGTTAATGAGCATTTGGGTTGAGTCCAACTTTTGGCAATAGTGAATAATGCCACCATGAACACTGGTGTGCATATATCAGTTCGTGACCTTGTTTTCAGTTCTTCTGGGTATATACCCAGCAGTGGAATCACTGGGTCATATGGCAAATCTAAGGCTAGTTTTTTAAGGAACCGCCAAACTGTCCTCCAGAATGGCTGGATCCTGCCGCATTCCCACCAGCTGTGGATGAGGGTTCCCATTCCTCCACATCCTCTCCAACACTTGTAGTCCTCTGTTTTTTTAATGGTCACCTGTCTGATGGGTGTAAGATAGTATCTCATTGTGGTTTTAATTTGCAGTTCCCTAATAGCTAGTGATGTTGAGCATCTTTTCATGTATTTTTCATCCGTTTGTATTTCTTCTTTGGAGAAGCATCTGTTCAAATCTCGCCTATTTTTTAAAAGGGTTGTCTTTTTATTTTTGAGATATAGGATTTCTTTATATATGCTGGATCTTAGGCTCCGATCAGATATATGGTTACCAAATATTTTCTCCCATTGGATAACCTTTCTTTTCACTTTCTTTTTACATTCCTTTGAGGTGCAAAAAGGCTTTAATTTAGAGGAGGTCCCATTTATCTTTTATTTTTTCACTGCTCATGCTATGGTTGTGAATTTTTATGAAGCCATTTCCTATTACAAGTTCCTGTAGATGCTTCCCCACATTGTCTTCCAAGGTCTTTATGGTCTTGGATCTTTTATTTAGATCTTTGATCCATTTTGAGTTGATTTTTGTATAAGGTTTGAGAGGGTAATCCTCTCTCATTCTTTTGCATATGGATATCCAGTCCTACAAGCACCACTTTTTGAAGAGGCCATTCTCTCCCAGTTGAGGGGGCTTTGTGGCCTTGTTGAATATCAGATGAGTGTATATGCGAGGATCTATATCATAGCTCTCAATTCTGTTCCATTTGTTAGTATGTTTATCCTTGTGCCAATATCATGCCATTTTTACCAGTACAGCTTTGTAGTATTTTTAAGGTCTGGTAGTTTGATTCCTCTGATTTCCTTTTTCCTTTTCAATATGTCTTTGACTCTTCATGGCCTCTTTTGCTTCCAAATAAATTTCACAGTTAGTTCTTCCAGTTCATTAAAAAATCCTGTGTTCATTTTTATTTTGATTGCATTAAATCTATAGATCAGTTTGGGTGGGATAGACAATTAATGATATTTAGTCTTCTTATCCATGAACAGGGACAATTCTTCCATTTATTTAAGTCTTCTTTGATTTCCTTTAACAATTTTGTATAGTTTTCTCTGTATAAGTCTTTTACATCTTTAAATTTATTCCTAGGTATTTTATTTTTTTATTTACTATTGTAAATGATATTTTTTTCTTAATTTCCTCCTCAGAATTTCTTATCGGTGTACAGAAATGCTACTGATTGTTGTGCATTGATCTTATAACTGCAACATTTTAAAACTCATTTATAAGTTCTAGAAGCTTGGTTGTAGATTTCCCAGGGCTTTCTATATATAGGATAAAGTAATCTGCAAATGGTGAAATTGTGACTTCCTCTTTTCTAATTAGGATGCCTTTTATATCTGCTTCTTGCCTCAGTGCTTGAACAAGTACTTCTAACACAATGTTAAATAGGAGGGATGATAGTGGTCATCCTTGTCTTGTTCCTGATTTTAGAGGGAAATATTTTAGGATTTCACCATTGTAAATGATGTTAGCTGTGGGTTTTTTATATATACCCTTTATCATGTTTAGAAAGTTTCCATCTATTTCTATCTTTTGCAGTGTTTTTGTCAGGAAAGGGTGCTCTATTTTGTCAAATGATTTTTCTGCAGCTATAGATGATCAGGTGAAGTTCTTCCTTCAGTCTGTTTATGTGGTGTATTATATTGATTGATTTTCTTAAGGTGAACTATCCTTGCATACCAGGGATGAAATCCACTTGGTCATGGTGTGTAATTATTTTGATACTTTGTTGAGTACAATTTGCAAGTACTTTGTTGTGGATTTTAGCATCATTAGGTTCATAGAGAGATTGGTCTGTAATTTTCTTTCTTATGGTGTCTTTGACTTTGGAATTAGGAGACTATTGGCATCATAGTATGAGTTAGGCAATGTTCCTTCCATTTTGATTTTTTGGAAGAGTTTAAGCAAGATGCATGTTCTTTCTGGAAGGTGTGGTAGAATTCACCTTTGAATCCATCTGGCCTGTGGTTCTTCTTAGTTGGGAGGTTTTTAATGACTGATTCTATCTCTTTACTTGTGATTGGTTTGTAGAGATCATCAATTACTTCTTTCACCAATGTAGGCTGCTCATATGTTTCTAGGAATTTGTCAATTTCCTCTAAATTGTCTTTCTTGTTTGCAAAGTATTCTCTTATAATGGTCTTTATTTCTGTGGGGTCAGTTGTGATATCTCCCTTCTCATTTCTTATTTTGTGTATTTGCATCGTCTCTCTTTTTCTCTTTGTTAGCCTAGCTAACAGTTTGTCAATTTTACTGATCTCAAAGAAACAGCTCTTTGTTTTGTTTATTTTTTCAAGTGCTTTCTTATTTTCAATTTCTTTTAGTTCTGCTCTGATCTTTGTTCTTTCTTTCTTCTTCCTTTGGGGTTAGTTTCATGGATTTTTTTTTTTTTTTTTTTTTTTTACTAATTCCTCCAAGTGTGCAGTTAGGTCTTTGAGTTTAGCTCTTTCTTCTTTTTCGATGTATGTATTTATGGCTATGAATTTCCCTTTCAGTATAGCTTTTGCTTCATCTTATAAGTTTTGTTATGTTGTTTGTCATTTTCATTAGTTTGAACATAGTTACTGATTTTCTTTGAGATTTTCTCCTTGACCCACTGTTTGTCTAAAAGTGTGTAGCTTAAATTCCATATTTTTGTGCCTAATCTTGTTCTCTGGCCCTTACAGATTTCTAGCTTCATTCCACTGTAGTCAGGGAAATTATTTTGTGCCTTTTCAATCTTTCAGAATTCACTGAGACTTTCTCTGTGGCCTAGAACATGGTCTATCTTGGAGAATGATCTAGGTGCACTTGAGAAGAATGGATAACCTTCTATATTTGGGTGTATTGTTCTGCATATGTCTGTTAGGTTCATATACTCTAATATATTATTCAGTCTATGTTTCTTTATTGATTCTCTGTTGAGATTGTTCTGTCTAATTGTGATAATGGTGTATTAAAGTCCCCCATTCTAATTCTTGAGGCATCTATTTCTCCACTTATTTTTTCCAGGGTTTGCCTTGAATATTTTGAGGCACCCTGGTTAGGTGCATAAATGTTTATGATTGTTATTTCTTCTTTAAAGATTGCCCTTTTATTAATATGTAGTGTCCATCTTTGCCACTCACAGTAATTTTGCATTTAAAATCTATTTTTCATGTATTATTATAGCTACTCCTGCCCTTTTTTTTTTATTGTTTGCTTTAAATATTGTTTTCCAGCCATTCACTTTCAACTTCCTTGAATCCCTCGGTCTATGGTGGGTTTCTTGTAGACAGCATATATATGGGTCATGTTCCCTTATCCATTCTGCCAATCTGAGTCTCTTGATTGATGAGTTTAATCCATTTGGATTTAGTGTTATTACCGTCAAGGAATTACTTACATTAGCCATATTTTCTTTGGATTTGCATATGTTATGTGTTGTTTTTATTTTCTCTTTTTTATTTTTAGTTGCTCTTACACTCTCCTCCAACACTGTCTCTTCTGTTTTTTTTTTTTTTCTTTAAACCAGCAGAACTCCCTTTAGTATTTCTTGAAAGGCAAGTTTCTTATTGGCATACTCTCTTAGTTTCTGTTTATCTGTGAAAATTTGAACTCTCCATCAGTTTTGAATGCCAGGTATGCCAGATAGAGTATTCTTGGCTGGAAATATTATTCGTTTCGTACCTTGACTATGTCATACCACAGGCTTCTTGCATCTTTGGTTTTAGATGAGAAATCAGCACTTAATCTTATTGAGCTTCCTTTTTTTTTTTTTAAAAGATTTATTTATTTATTTAATTCCCCCCCCTCCCCCGGTTGTCTGTTCTTGGTGTCTATTTGCTGCGTCTTGTTTCTTTGTCCGCTTCTGTTGTCATCAGCGGCACGGTAAGTGTGGGCGGCGCCATTCCTGGGCAGGCTGCACTTTCTTTTCACGCTGGGCAGCTTTCCTCACGGGCGCACTCCTTGCGCGTGGGGCTCCCCCACGCGGGGGACACCCTTGCGTGGCACGGCACTCCTTGCGCGCATCAGCACTGCGCATGGCCAGCTCCACACGGGTCAAGGAGGCCCGGGGTTTGAACCGCGGACCTCCCATGTGGTAGACGGACGCCGTAACCACTGGGCTTCCTTTTTATGTGATGGTTCTCTTTTCTCTTGCTGCCTTCTTTATTTTCTCTTTGTCTTGAGCATTGGATAATTTGACAAGTATATGTCTTGGGTATGCCTTTATGATTTATGCTGTTTAGTGTGCATTGCACGTTCTGGACATTTTCATCCATCTCCCTCAATGGGTTTGGAAACTTTTCAGCCATTATTTCCTCCAACACCTCTTCTGTCCTATTCTCCTTCTCTTCTCATTCTTGGATACCTATGATGTGTTTGTTTATGTGTTTGGTGTTGTCATTCAAATCTCTAAGTCTCTGCTGTATTTTTTCTATCTTTTATCTACCAATTCTACTATCTGTTTGATTTCAGATGTACTGTCTTCCACATCCCTAATCCTTTCCTCTGCCTCTTCAAATTTGCTGAGAGTGTATTTTTGATTTCTTGGATTGTGCCATTCATCATCATCATATCTGTTATCTTTTTGCATATGTTCACAGTTTCTTCAGTATGCTGTCCAAGTGTTTTCTTAATATCTTTAATCTCTTCTTTCACTTCATTAAATTGGTCCATGATATTTGGAGAGGTTTAATTAGTTGTTTAATGTTCTGCTCCTCTTCCAGGTTTTTAGCTTGTTTACTGAATTGGGCCCTGTCTTCCTGATTAGTGGTATGCTTTGTAATTTTTTGTTGCTGTCTGGCCATCATTTTATCTTGGTGGGTTTGTTCAGTTGATTAGCTTCTCTATGTAGGCATGGGTTTGATTTAGGAGTGGTTTTTGTGTGTGTGTTACATTTTTTCTTTGACATTTTGTTTTTCTCATTCTATTTCCTTGTTGCTGTTTAAGTTGCTTTGAAGGAAAAAGATTAGGGCCAGGGAATGCAAAAGAGGTAAGAAAAGAAAAAGCATAATAGTAGTACTGAGAGTACATATTAGCAGAAGAATCATATAAGACCTAAAATAATGAATATTAAACTCATATAATCAATGTAGAGTTATAGGAATAAAAAATTTGAATATCTACAAAGAAACAGGAAACTGAATATGGAGAAGAATATAGTGTGTATTAAAAAGCTAGCATGATCAGAAGAGAGGGAAAGAGAAAAGAAAGGACAATAATAGAAAAAGTTAATAAAAGATAGAAAACAGAAGTGTTAGAAATAAAAAGTCAGAAAAATTGGTGGCTGAACAAAGAGAAGTGGAATGTAAAAGAAAGAACAGCAGGTGGAGGACAGACAGATGTAGGAAAGAAAAGAGCGCTGGTAGCCAAAATCAGTACACACAGAAAAAAAAAAATGATATCGAGGACGAGGACACACAACAAACAAGAAACAAGCCAGCAGCACCTAATTTTTTAAAAAAGGAAAAAAAGTATGGGGGGATAAAGAGGAAGGAAAGACAAGAAAGCAACAACAAAAAACCATACAAGCCCTCAAGCACAGAGTCAACCAACCACTGGGTGGAATGTGGGAGAGTGTGGGCTATGATGTGGACCATTGACCATGAGGTGCAGCGGTGCTCAGAGATGTATTCACCAAATGCAATGAATGTCTCATGATGATGGAGGAGATTGTTGCTATGGGGGGAGGAGTGGGGTGAGGGGGGTGGGGGGTATATGGGGACCCCATATTTTTTTAATGTAATATTAAAAAAATAAATAAAGACAAAAAAAAGAAAAGAAAACCAGACTCCCCCCCCCATGCCCCTGTGGAGCTTGTCAGGCTGCTGGTGTTCGCCAGTCACCCTGCAGCTTTCTCACTGCAGACCTTAAATTGAGTTTTAGTGAGTAAACCAAGCCACATTTTGTAACAAATGTAACAAATGTAATCTCTTTTACTGGGGGGGGGGTGCAGAAATAAGAGACACAAGGAAAGCTAATACAAGGATAATGTCTATATTTTCTCTATCTCAAAGTATTAGTCAGATGTTTACTATCCCTGTGGGTCACTACTCTAAGAGAAGCTGGGAACTGAACCAGAGACCTTGCACATTCAAGGCTGAAACTCCTCCATTGAGCCAAACCCTCCTTCCAGATTGACCTGCTCCTCAAAGAGAGTCCCCTTCCTGGGGCAGGATCAACTCTTTGCAGTTATACAGACTGATTAGGAATCTGTCCTTCCCCCTTTCTCCTTTCCTCACTTCCCTCTCTCCCAGGGAAGCAGCAAGTCCATGTGAGCTCCCCTCCGAGACTCAAATGGGACCCTGGTGAACCAACTCACAAAGCGAATAATGACTCTCAGTCTCTTTGAGAGAGAGCACCCACACTTTGCTGGAAACCCTAAATATGCTCTTGGAGATCTACCAAGCGCTTCCTACTTTCCCCCTTCCCCAGGTGTGTTGCACAGGACTAGTTAATTTCCTGACTCCACCTTCTCCCAGACCAATTTCTCCTATCCCAGGGTATTTAAGTAAATCAGTCTGCCTCAGCAGATGTGCCTCTCACCTCTTCTTAGTTTCTCCTCAAGCCATGGCATGCTCCTCATAGCTCAAAAAGGGGGGTCCAGACAATTGAACCTGCACTCGTCAGACCCCCTCATCAGCCTTCACCAGAACCTTCTCACTCTTGGAGTTTTTCCAATACCAGTGGGGTTCCTGGAACATCAGGGTTTGGATTTCAGGGAATGCCAGGTTTGGGGAATGCAGGATTGGCGAATGCAGGTTAAGGGAACTCGGGTTCGAAGAACGCGGGTTTGGGGATTGTGGGTTCAGGGAATGTGGGGTTCGGGGAATGCCACCACTAGGGAGGGCCTAAGGGATGGGCTTAGCCTTCCCAAAGCTCCACAAGCTCCAGAAACCCGTACTTTTACCTTCTCGCATTCTCTCCAGATTGATGTCTAGAAGCCTCCTGCTTTGTGGGTTCCCAAAACAGCACACTCAGGCAGGATTTTGTCCCCACTCAGCAGTTTTTTTTGTAGAAGAGATGATGTGGGCACATTTACTTCAACACCATCTAGCCCTGCCGCTCTGTTATGTGTCTTTTATAGCTATCTTCTATTAGTTTTAGGAAATTCTTTTCCATTCCTCATTTGTTGAGTGTTTTTATTTTGAGAGGGTTTTTGTACTCTGTCAAACTTTTTTCTTTGTCTATTGAAATAATCTTGTTTACTCTTTTATTCAGTTAATATCCTATATGACGTTAATTGGTTTTCAGATGATAAAATAGCCTCGCATTCCTGGGATAAATCCTACATGAAGTAGAATTTTTTTAGATGATGTTGGGCTTGGTTCACCAATATTGTTCTCAATTTTTGCATCTATATTTCTGAGAGTTAATGGTGTTTGTTTGTTTTTTAAGATTTATTTGTTATCCCCCCTCTGAGGCTTGCTTGCTCTCTGTTTCCATTTGTTGCACTTTCTTCTGTGTCTGCTTGTATCCCTTTGTTGTGTCATCTTAGTGTGCCAGCTCTCTGCAGGTGCAGGCCATCAGCTCTCTGTGGGCGTGGGCCAGCTTGCCTTCACAAGGAGGCCCTGGGACCGTGAACCCAGGGCCTCCCATACGCTAGATGGGAACCTAAATAATTGAGCCACAGCCGCTTCCCCTAATAGTGTTTGTTTTATTTTTCTTTCTTGTGATACCTATGCAAGACTTTGGTATTAGGATAATAGTCACAGAATGAGGTAGAACTTGTTTCCTCCTCTTTTTTTGGTACTGTTTTGTAAAGGGTTGGTATTAATTCTTTAAATATTTTGTAGAATTTACCAGTGAAACTCTCTTGTCCTGGGCTTTACTCTATTGGAAAAATCCTTTAATTATAATTTGATCTATGTGGATTTTCTCTTTCTTCTTGAGTCAGTTTTGGTAATTTGTTTTTTTTCCTAGGAAATTGTCCATTTTTGTCTTACTAGTCTAATTTGTTGACATAAAATTCCCTTATAGTCCTTTTTTCCCCACAAAGTCAGTTGTAATGTCACCAACTATCAGTTTTGATTTTGGGAAATTAAGACTTCTGTCATTTTTCTTAGTCAATCTAGTAAAGGTTTATCAATTTTGGTAATCTTTTCAAAGTACCAGCATTTGTTTTTATTTTCTGTATCATTTTAATATTCTCTGTGTCATTTATATCTTCTCTAATCTATATTGTTTCCTTCTGTTTGCTTTGTGTTTGTTTTGATCTTCTTTTCCCAGTTTCCTAAGGTGGAAGATTAAGTTATTTGAGATCTTTCTTCTTGTTTAATATTGGCATTTATAGCTATAAATTTCCATATAAGCACTGCATTCCTGTATCTATAAATTTATAATGTTCAGGTTTTTTTTTCATTCATTTCAAAGTATTTTACATTAACCCTTCTTTCTTTTTTTTACTCATTGGTTATTTATGAATGTGCTGTTTATTTTTTGCATAGTTGTACATTTCCAAATCCATTTTTGTTGATTTCTAATTTAATTCCATTGTGGAAATCATACTTTTTATGTTTTAAATTCTTATGTATTTATTGATACTTTCTATATGGCCTAACATATGCCCTATCTTGGAGAGGTTCCATGTGCACTTGAGAAGGCTCTGTTTTCTTCTGACGTTGACTACGGTGTTTTATAGATGTTTGTTAGGTCTATTTGGTTTACAGTATTGTCCAAGTCTCCTATATCTGTGTTTATTTTCTGCCTAGTTGTTTTATTAGTTACAGTGGAGTATGAAGTCCCCAAGTGCTACTGTTGGATTGTCTATATCTTCTTAAATTCTGTCAGTTTTGCTACATGTATTTTTTGGCTCTGTTTTAGGCAGGTAATATGTTTACAATGGTTATAATCTTAAAGTCTATCTTGTCATCTTGTCTGGTATTGCTGTGGTCACTTCAACTCTCTTCTGATCACTCTTTGCGTAATATATCTTTTTTCATTGATTTACTTTAAATCTTTTTGTATTTTTAATGTAGAATATATCTCTTTTGACCTAACATGATGCTATCAATCTTAAAAGCTCTGTCTATTTTTTTGGATTGTTTAATATGTTCATGTTTAATATTATTAATAATATGGTTGAAGTTAAAGTGTTCATTTTGCTTTTTATTAACAATATATGTCATGATTATTTCATTCTCTTTTGCTACACCTTTTGTATTTAATGCACTGTTTTAATTCCTTTAATAATTTTAAAATTAGGTTTCTTGAATTTTTTCCTTTGTGATTGCTCTAGGGCTTACAATGTACACGTTAAGATATCAGAATATACTTAAAATTTGTATTGTTAATTCCAGTAAGATATAGTAACTTCAGTCTTACAGAGTTCCATTCCTTCTTCTTTGTCCATTATTTTTGTGTGTAATATCTACATATGTTACAACTCAACATAGTATTTTTATTAATAATATATGATCTTATGTCTTTAAAAGAAGCCAAGAGAAGAAAGGAGAGCACAACTGTATTTCTGCAGTTTTATAAGTAACCTCATTCATTTTGGCATCTTTCCATTTCTTTCTGTGGTTTTGAGTTGCCATTGGGTGTCATTGCCTGACTCCATTATATACCTTTGTTCCTTCCCCCAGGTATTTTTATTTTCCTATCTATTACATGTATATATTTTATAGGCCCAACCCAACAATACAATTTTATAGTTATTGTTTTATGCAATTGCTTATATGTCAGTTAAGAGAAGAAAGAAAATGAAATATATCCTTTGTCACTACCTGTATAATTACCTTTAATAGAATACTTTTTTTTCCCTCATGTGTATTTGAATTATTCTTTGGTTTCACTTTCATTTAGCCTTAAGAACTGGAATCTGAGCCTCCTCTTGACATAGAGGTGCAATGGACACAACCAATCCAATATCCACATAGAAGAGGTGGCATTGGATTGGGAAAAGTGGACATGGTGGCTGATGGGTATGGGGAGAGGCAGGAAGAGATGAGAGGTGGGGGCGTCTTTGGGACATGAAGATGCCCTGGATGGTGCTTCAGGGGCAATCACCGGACATTGTAAATCCTCACAGGGCCCACTGGATGGAATGGAGGAAAGTGTGGGCCATGATGTGGACTGTTGACCATGAGGTGCAGAGGTGCCCAGAGATGTACTTACCAAACGCAATGGATTTGTCATGATGATGGGAACGAGTGTTGCTGGGGGGGGGGGGGGGGGAGAGGTGGGGTGGGGGGGTGGGGTTGAATGGGACCTCATATATATATTTTTAATGTAATATTATTACAAAGTCAATAAAAAAAAAAGGAAAAAAAAAAAAAAGAACTACCTTCAGGTTTCCTTTTAAGGCAGGTCTCCTAACAATGAATTCTTTCAGACTTTCATTTTGTCATCATTTGGGAATATCATTATTTTGACTTCATTTCTGAAAGACAACTTTCCTTGATATAAGATACTTAATTGACTCACCCTCCTCCCAGCAATTTGAATTTTTCATACATCTACTTTCTGGCAGCCTCCATTGTTTTGGGTGAAAAGTCTGCTATTAATCTTATTGGGTTCCCTTGTATGCGATCAGCCATTTTTCTCTTGCTTATTCCAAAATTTGGCTTTAGTATTTTGGCTATAATGTATCTGGGTGTGGCTCTTTGCATTTTTCCTGCTTGGAGTTTGTTGAGCTTTCTGTATTTGTAAATTAGCATTTCCTATCAAATTTGGGAAGGTTTCGGCCATTATTATTTTAATTCATTTTGTGTCCTTTTCTTTCTCTCCTCTCCTTCTGGTAATCCCGTTATGTGTATGTGTATGTATATGTATGTGTGTATGTGTTCTTCATGGTATTGCACATTTCCAAGGCTCTTTTCATTTTTCTTCATTATGTTACTCTTTCTGTTATTCAATTGTCTTCAAATTTATTGATTCTTTCTACTGCCAATGCAAATCTACTGTTGAGTCCCTCCAGCAAATATTCCATTCTAGTTATTGCACTTTTCCACTCATGAATTTCCTTTGGTTCTTTTTATAATTTTTATCTCTTTAACAATATTTTCTATTTGATTAGTCATTGTTACCCTACCTTCCTTTCATTTTCTTTAGTACTTTGAATATATTTGTAATAACTGATTTGTAGTCTTTGTCTGCTAAGCCTAGCATTTGAACTTAGGAAAATTTCTTTTTGTAATAAAAAATAAATAAATTTTAAATAACATATAATAGCAGCTTTAGTTACTGGCCACTGCCACCCCCTTCCTGGAGCTTGTTGTGGCTATTCATTTGGTCACCTGTTTATTTTCTGGTGCTTTGAATGGATTAATTCTGCAATGTTTATTTTCCCTGCAGTGTGAGGCCTCTGATGTTCTTGCTCAGTTACTTTCTTTGTCTTTGTCTTTTCCTAGGGGTCACCCCTGGGCTCAGATGAACCAATTATTGGTCAAAGGTTGTGTTTTACACCCCCTTAGCAAGTTGTATTTTCATTCTTTGCTGTTGGATGTGTGTGTGTCTTGGAATTTGCTTTCCCAGTTTAGGAAGTTTATAAGTAGTCTGGAGGTTATCTCTCCGGTCTTTCCTGTGAAAGTATATTATAACCTTGACCACGTGCACAGGGTTCCAGACCAGTAAATAGCTTATTGTTCAGCCAGTGTTTTTTAGAGGTTATGTTTAAGCCCCTTGGGCTGATGGATCTATGTGTGACTATGGAAATGTTTCAAGACTTTGACACTTCCCACATTGCTTGCACCTGAGTGAGTGCATGCAGACTTCTAGTGACGTTATTGATCACAGGAGGGCTCTTTTTGGCTGTCTCTCTCTGTTTTTCCCTGTTAAGCATTGGTCAGGTCTTCCATTTCACTTGTTTCTACTATTATCCTGCAGCTACCATCCCCCTCTTAATTGCTCACCACCTAGGTCGCCATTATTTCTGATAATGCCTTTAGGTGCAAATATCTCCATATTCTGTTCCAAATAAAGTCAGTCCCCTCAGGTAGAGATTCTGGAGCTCTTCATCCTTATTGCCTCCTCTCCCCTTGGGCAGAACTCTGCATTACTGCATTGAATCTGGGGTTTGCAACAGAGGTCCATATCTTCTGGGATGATACCCCTGCTCTATGAGTAGTCACTGGGAGCTTGTTCTTCCTAGCATGTAACTTCTGCCTTTTGTGCAATCTGGGGCTTGAGTTATCAGAGCCACAATATTCTTGGTCACTTCACCTGGAGTAGAACCCTCTCCTGATGAGAGGGAGGTGAGATGGGGAAGACCCAGTCCTCTTGGCTGTACCTGTCCAGAAAATTGCTTCCACAAAGGACTGGCGAGGATGAGAGATGCTGGAAGCCTGCCTTTCCTGGAGTGAAACAATAGGCTAGGAGCTGGGGATAGGAGGGAGCTCCTTCCTACATTTTTGGCCACACTAACCCAGAGTAGAACTTCTGTAACTCTGGGATGGGAGGTAGGAACATGTCATGGCTTCAATGCCACTGACTCCCACTGTTCTTACCTAAATTTAGTAGATTTATTTAATAAAATTTTTTCATTTGCTGTATGCCATTAGGGCAATTTTAGAGACTTTGAATATTTAGGTTTTTAAAAATAAGCTTCACTAGTTCAAGGGGTGTTTTTCTGGGGAGAGAGTCCACTGAACCCCTTATATCTCCATTCCAAAAGTCTTGGTGTCAGTGATTTCTTAGATAAAACACTAAAGTCATAAATGATAAAATAAACATATTAATAAACATTGAACTTAATAAAAGTTTAAAATCTTTGGCTTCATAAGACACCATCAAAAAACTGAAAACACAGCTAAGTATTTGGAGGAAAATTGTGGGAAGTTAGCATTGGACTAGGCAAGCACTCTCTCACAGAAACAATGAAGAAAGAGCCAAAACCTGCCTGAAGGCCCTGCTTTGGAGGTCATCAGACCAGGACAGTGCTACACAACTCCCAGGAGAGTGAGGGACAGAGAGACAAGGAACCTGAAACAACAAATATGAACTATCAACCCCCTGTGATGGCTGGGAAGGGCTCCCTTCTCCTCCCCCCAAAATATTAAGCCTGAGTAAAAACCTCTGGCTCACTGCAGCCAACTGAGAGGGGAACAGACATCTTCTTTCCTGTCAGGTGTTACAAGGGAAAAGGGAGGGAAACTCAGGGCTTTTCTTCAGTAAATTGTGCCAGCAGAGCCCACTATGAATCTCCACTCTGGTCAGACCAAAGCACAGGAACATGGAGAGCAAAACATCTCTGTGGAAAGGTGCGACAACAAGCACCACCTGCTGGTCGGTCTGGATATTGAATGAACAAAAGCTGCTTATGGTTGTCCCTCTACCCTAACTCCTGGGAGAAAATCTGTGCCCATTAGTGAGTCCTGGGCCCAATTTTGATAACTTAAGCTGGGCAATTTTAAAGACTTAGAATAAGTTGAAGCAAATATCAAAGAAGAGCTGTGAAGAAAGCAAAAGGCAACAGAGAGAAATTGGCCTTCAGAGTAAGTTCACCACCATATTCAGATGCCTGGGCATCAGCAAAAAATTACAAGCTATACTAGGAAACAGGAAGAGATGGCTTAGACAAATGAACAAACCAAATATACTAAAGAGATACAGGATTTAAGACAATCAATGATTCTCGTACAACTCTTCAAAATCAATTCAAAGAATTGAAAGAAAAGATGATTAAAGAGATAAAGGATATTAAGAAGATACTGGGTATTCATAAAGAACAACTTGAAAGCCTGCAAAGAAAAATAAAAGACCTTATTGGATTGAAAGACATGTTGGATGAGATGAAAAATATATTAGAGGCACATAAGAGCATATTTGAATTGCTCGAAGTCAGAATTAGTTTTTGAGTGATTTTTTTTTATTTTTAAAGAAGCTTTAGATTACACAAATTTATATTAAAAATATAGAGGATTCCCATATACCCCACACTGTTCCCCTCCCACACTTTCCTGCATTAATAATGGCTTTCATTAGTGTGGTACATTTGTTAGAACTGTTGAACACATATTGTAAGATGGCTACTAACAATGGACTATAATTTGTGATTTTGAAGACAGAATATCTGAAATGGAAAAAGACAGGAGAACAGAAAGAGAAGAGAATAGAATGATGGAACAGGGATTCAGGGAAATGAATGATACTGCAAAACACACAAACACATTATTATTGTTTCCGAAGGATAAGAGAATGAGAAAGTGGCAAAAAGAATAATCGAGGAAATAATGACTGAAAACGTCCCAACCCTTATGCAAGACATAAATATCAATATCCAAGAAGGAAAACACACCCCAAACTGACTAATTCCTAATAGACCTAACCTGAGACACCTACTATTCAGAATGACAAACAACAGAGATGAAGAGAGGATTCTGAAAGCAGCAAGATAAAAACAATGCATCATGTACAAAGGAACTTCAGTAAGATTAAGTGCCGACATCTTGTAGGAAGCCACCGAGGAGAGAAGAAAGTAGTATGATGTATTTAAAGTACTGAAAGAAAAAAACAGCCAGGCAAGAATTCTGTATTCAGCAAAACTGTCCTTCAAAAATGAAGGTGAGTTTGGAGTCTTCACAGACAAACAAAAATATGTTACCAAATGACCAGGATTACAAAAGATACTAAAGGGAGTACTGCAGCCTGAAATGAAAAACAAGGGAAAGAGACTCAGAGTGTCGAAATGAAGGTTATTAGGAAAGGTAGATTAAAGGATAAAAATACAGTCAGTAGTATGACATGGCAACAGAAAGCCAAAGGACAAAATGGATGAAGAAAGCAATGCCTTTACAGTAATAACATTGAATGTTAAGGGCTTGAACTCCCCAATCAAAAGATATAGAGTGATAGAATGGATACAAAAAATAAGTCATCTATATGTTGTCTATAAGAGAGTCATCTCAGATGTAAGGACATAACCAACATAAAATTTGAAAGGTTAGAAAAAGATATCCCATGTAATAACCAAAAAAGAGCAGGAGTAGCAATACTAATAGTGAAAAAATAGATTTTAAATGGAAAAATGTTATAAGGGATGAAGAAGGTCATTATATATTAATAAAAAGGGCCATCTACGAAGAAGAAATAACTATGCTAACATATGTTGGGTCACAAGAAAAGGTCTGAATAAGTGTAAAAATGTTTGAAATTACATAAAACACTTCTTCTGATCATAATGGAATGAAGCTGAAAATCAGTAGTGGATGGAAAAAGGGAAAATTCATAAATGTATGAGAATTAAACAACACACTCTTAAATAATCATTAGGTCAAAGAAGAAATTGCAAGAGAGAATTCAGCAAATATCTTGAGATGAATGAAAATGAGAATAAAACATGTTCAAACTTACGAGAGGGGAATGGATGTAGCTCAGGTGTTTGAGTGCTTGCTTCCCATGTATGGGGTCTTGGGTTCAATCTCTGGTACCATCTAAAAATAAACAAATGAAAAAAACAGTTCTCATTGGCAGTGGATGTAGCTCAGTGGTTGAGTGCCTGCTCCTACATACAAGGTCCTGGGTTCAATCCCCAATACCGTCTAACCTCCCTCTACCCCCCAAAAAAACTATGTTGACACCACAAAGGCAGTGCTGAGGACATTTATAGCCCTCAGTGCTTACATTAAAAAAGAAAAAAGAGCTAAATCAGCAGATCTAACTGTACATCTGGAGGAACTAGAAAAAGAACAGCAAACTAATCCCAAACCAAGGTAATGGAAAGAAATAATAAAGATCAGAATAAGTAAATAAGTAAAATTGAAAACAAAAAATAAATGGAATCAACAAAACTAAAAGTTGGTTCTTTGAGAAGATCAACAAAATCGACAAACATTTAGCTAGCATGACAAGAAAAGAGAGAAAACATAAATATACATAATCAGAAATGAGGTGGGGGGAACATTACTACTGACCCTTCCGAGATAAAAGAGAGATCATAATATGATACTATGAATAACTGCATGCCAAAAAATTAGACAATATAGATGAGATATACAAATTCCTAGAAACACATGAATCACCTACACTGACCCTAGAAGAAATAGAAGACCTCAACAAACCAATCACAAGTGAAGAGACTGAAACAGTCAATAAAACCTTGGGGCAAGATGGCTTTACGGTGAATTCTACCAATTATTCAACAATGATCTAATTCCAGTCTTACTCAAGCTCTTCCAAAAAAATTGAAAAGGAAGGAATGCTACCAAATTCATTCTATGAAGACAGTTCACCCTAATATCAAAACCAGATAAAGATACTACAAAGGAAGAAAATTACAGACCAATATCTCTGCTGAATATAGATTCAAAAATCCTCAACAAAATGCTTGCAAACAGAATCCAAAAGCACATTAAAGGAATTAAACACTATGATCAAATGGGTTTTTTCCCAAGTATGCAAGGGAGGTTCAATACAAGAAAATCAATTAGTGTAATAAACAATGATAAATTGAAGAAGAGAAATCACATGATCCTCTTGATTGAGGCATAAAATTCATTAGATAAAATACAGCACACTTTACTGATAAAAGCACTGCAAGATAGGAATAGAAGGAACTTTTCTATTGTGCATATTTGAAAAAATGTACTAATATCATTGTAAAATACTCAGTGGTCAAACTGAAAATGTTCCTGCTGAGATCAGGAACAAGACAAGGATGCCCACTATCACCATTATTATTCAATAATGTGCTAAAAATTCTAGCTAGAGCAATTAGGCTAAACAAAGAAATAAAAGGCACCCAAATAAATAAGGAAGAAGTAAACCCTTCATTATTCACCGATGATATGATCCTATATCTAGAAAATGCTGAAAAATCCACAAAAAAAAGCTACTAGAATTAATAGATGAGTTCAGCAAAGTGGAGGGATACAAAAATAATATGCAAAAATCAATAGTGTTTCTATACACAACTGACATGCTATCTGAGGAGGAAATTTTAAAAATTCCAAATACTTAGGAATAAACTTAACCAAGGACATGAAGGACATGTGTTCAGAAAACTATAAAACGTTGCTAAAAAGATACTGAATAAGACTTAAATAAATGGAAGGCCATTCCATATTCATGGATTGGAAGATTAAATATCATTAAGATGCCAATTCTAGCCAGACTGATTTACAGATTAAACCCAATCCCAATTAAAATCCCAACAGCCATTTTTTAGAAATGGAAAACCCAATAATCAAATTTATTTGGAAGGGTAAGGGGCCCTGAATATCAAAGAATATCTTAAAAAGGAAGAACAAAGTTGGAGGACTCTCACTTCATGCATTAAAAACACACTGTTTAGCTACAGTGGTAAAAACGGCATGGTACTGGCATAAAGACAGACACATTGACCAATGCAACCGAATTGAGAACTGAGAAATAGACTCTCACATCTAGGGTCAGTTGTTTTTTCACAAGTCTATTAAGCCCACCCAGCTGAGCCCAAACAGTCTATTCAACAAATGGTGCTGGGAGAAGTGGACTGCCATATCCAAAAGAAAGAATGAGGACCCCTATATCACACCTTATGAAAAAATTAACTCAAAATGGATCAAGGACTTAAATATGAAAGTGACAATCATGAAGCTCCTAGAAGAAAATGCAGGAAAACATCTTCAAGATCTTGTGATGGGAAGTAGTTTCTTAACCTTTATACCCAAAGCATGAGTAACAAAAGAAAAAAATAGATAAGTGGAACCTACAGAAAATTAAACACTATTGCAGTTCAACTGACTGTCAAAATGGTGAAAAGGCAGCCGACTTATTGGGAGAAAATATTTGGCAATCAGATATCTAATAAGATATATCCATGATATATAAAGAGATCATACAATTCAACAATAAAAAGACAAACTACCTGGTTAAAAATGAGCAAAATATACAATTGTTCAAAGGAGAAATACAAATGGCGAAGAAACACATGAAAAAATGTTCAACATCGCTAGTGATTAGGGAAATGCAAATCAAAACTCCAATGAGATATTCGTTTTACACCTATTAGAATGTCTACTATTAAATTCAGAAAACTGTAAATGTGGGGAGGATGTGGAGAGATAGAAATGCTTATTCACAGTTGATGGGAATGTAGGATGCCACTGTGGAGGACTGTTTGGCAGTTCCAAGGAAGTTGAATATAGATTTGCCATGTGATCTGGCTATACCATTACTAGGTATATATCCAGAAGAACTAAGAACAGTGACACGAATAGACATCTACGCACCAATGTTTATAGCAGTGTTATTCATGATTGGGAAAAGTTGGAAACAACCTGTGTCTATCAACTGATGAATGTGTAAACAAATTGTGGTGTATACACATGATGGAAGATTGTATAGTGGTAAGAAGAAATGAAGTCATTAATTATATGACAACATGAATGAACATGGAGAACATTATTGGTGTTTTTAATTTTTTTCTTTTATTTTGATATTTGAGAACATTATGTTGAATGAAGCAAGCCAGACACAAAAGACAAATACCTTATGATTGCACTATTATGAATTAAATATAGTATGTGAACTCATGGAATTAGTCATTAGAATAAGGTTTAACAGAAAATCAAGTGTGGGTAGATAATGGAAAGCTGATGGTTAATTTTTGCATAATTGGTTGAAAGTTTTTTTTGTAACTCTTTGGAAATGAATGGAAATGGTCAGATCACTTCATGGTATTTGTTACTAGCAGAACCTTTATATGGGTATGGCAGTGGTTGAAAGGGAGAGTATGTAAGTACATGTATATTACTAGAAGGAAAACTAAAAAATGTAACAGGACTGTAAAACAGAGAAACCTCATGTAAAATACGAATATGGGTGATATTATATATATATAAGAGTTTTTACAAAATATAAGTACAAATAAACTAGAGAGATGGAAACAGACTAGCAGCTATGTATAGCAGGGTAGCATAGAGAGATTGAGAAGTGATTTTTGTTTTGTTGGTTTTTGGTTTTTAGTATTATTATCATTATTATTACTGGAATAATGAAAGTGCTCTAAAAATGATTGAAGTGATGAATGCACAACTATGTGATTATACTGAATACCATTGATTGTATACTTTGGATTTATGCTTTTTTAATGTGTTTCAATAAAATTGATTTGTAAATTTAAAAAACAGCTATATTAGTTTTCAATTGCTCCTATAATAGATTACCAGAAACCTAGTGGCAAATAAACAACACACATTTATTTTCTCATAGTCCTGTATATTAGAAATCTGATACAGGTCTCACTGGGCTAAAATCAATGTGTCAGCAGGACTGCATTCCTTTCTGAGGGCACAAAGTGAGAATTCACTTCCTTTTCTTTTCCAGCTTTTAGAGGCTGCCTACGTTCCTTGACTCAGGATTCTTTTACTCTATTACTGAAACCAAAAATATCTCTCTAATCATTCTTCTGTAGTCATGCCTCAATTTTTAAGGATTCATATAATTAAATTGGACTCACTCAGATAACTCAGGATAATCTCCCATATCAAGGTCCTTAGCATAATCATATCTGCAGAGTTCCTTTTACCATGTCAAGCAATGTGTTCACAGGTTCTAGGGACTAGAATGTGGACATTTGTGGGACCATTATTCTGTCTACTGCAACAACCTACAGACTAGGGGAAAATATATGCAAAACATATACCCAATAATGAACTTGTAAAACTTTTGTACATGAGAGGACACTATCAAGAAAATAAAGAGACAACCTACAGAATGGGAGAAAACTATATATCTGATATGGGTTTAATATAAAGAATATATAAAGAACTGGTACAACTCAACAAGAAGACAAATTTCGTAACTAAAAATGGGCAGGGCAAATGTGGGCTATGGTGTGGACCATTGACCATGAGGTGCAGCGGTGCTCAGAGATGTATATATTCACCAAGCACAATGAATGTGTCATGATGATGGAGGAGGTTATTGTTATGGGGGGAGGAGTGCGGTGAGGGGGATGGGGGCTATATGGGGACCTCATATTTTTTTAATGTAACATTAAAAAAATAAAGACAAAAAATAAGTAAAAACGGGCAAAAGACTTGAATAGACAGTTCTTCAGTGAAAATATAAGAAAGGCCAATATGCACATGAAAAGATGCTCAACATCATTGGTCATTATGGAAATAAAAAACTACAGTGATGTACAACTTCAAACTCACTAGGATGGCTATTTTTTTTAAAAATAATATAGTTGTTATTGAGGATGTGTAGATATAGTAAACTTTACACATTGTTGGTGGCATTGTAGATTGGTGCAGCCACTGGGGAAATCAGTTTGGCAGTTCCTCAGAAAGTTGAAAATAGAATTACCATATGACCCAGGAATCCAATTTTGTGGAATAAAGAATTGAAATCAGGAACTCAAATAGATTTTTGAACACCAGTGTTTATAGAAGCATTTTTCACAATAGCCAAAACGTGGAAGCAACCCAGGTGTCAGTTGATGAATGGATAAATAAAATGTGGTATATGCATACAATAGAAAATTATTCAGTCATAAAAAGGAATGAATTTGTGATACATGTTACATAATGGATGAACCTTGAAGACCACATATTGAGTGAAATAAGCCATACACAAAAAGACAAATATTGTATGATCTTGATCATAGGAAATTACTAGAAAAAGAAAATTTCATAGGAACAGATTGTAGATTATCAGTTACCGGGGGCAGGGGTGGGGTGGGAGGAAGAGGGAGTTATTGCTTAATGGGTGCAAAGTTTTTGTGTGAGGTGATGGAAAAGTTGGGGTAATAGATATTGGTAATAGCACAATATTGTGAATGTAATTGGTACTACTGAACTGTACACTTGAAAGTGGTTAAAATGGGAAATTTCGAGTTGTATATACATTACTACAATACAACATTTTAAAAAAATGAGCACAGGATTTTAATAGCATTTCTCCAAAGAAAATTTTCAAATAACCTATAAGCTTGGGAAAAACACACAACCTTATTATTCATTAAGGAAATGTAATCAAAATCACAATGACATACCTTCTGTCACCCACTGGAATGGTTATAATAAGAAAAATAACAGAACAAATGATAACTAGTGTTGCAAGGATGTAGAGGATGGGAATGCCCGTATATGCCAGTGGGGATGTAAAGTGGTGCAGCCACTTTGGAAAATAATTTGGCAGTTCCTCAATATTTTAACTTAGAATTACCATATGACTAACAATTCAACCCCTAGGTATCTTTCCAAGGGAAATGAAAACATTTGTTCACCGGAAAACTTGTACCTGGATTTTCATGGCAACATTATTCATGATAGCCCATATGTGGAAAGGTCTCTAATGTCCATCATTTGTTGAATAGATAAATAAAAAGTGTCATATCCATACAATGGATCACCATATTTGGCAGTAAAGATAAACTGATATACTGATACATACTACAACATGGATGAATTTCAAAAACATGCTAATTGAAAGGAGCTAGGCACAAAACACTATATATTACATGATTCCATTTATATGAAAAGTTAAATCTATAAAGACAGAAAACTAGTAGTGATTACCTATGACTGGGGGTGGGAATGTGAATTGATAGTATTACAATTTCTTTTGGGGTGACGGGCACGTTCTAAAATTAGATTATTGTGATGGTTGCTCAACTCTGAAAATATGCTAAATTGTACACTTAAAACAGGTAAATTTTACAACTCACTATAAATATATACATTTCACTATATATACAACTATACCTCAATAAAGCTGAGTAATTGTTTCTGTGAATGCTACACATTGTCAGAAAATTTCATTTGGACTTTGTTTCCATAATATATTATGGTTGATGGAAATGATAGAAAGGGAGAGAGAGAGAAAATGAAATAAATCCTGCTCCCCTAACCTTTATTTTTCTGCAATTGTGATTTCAAGAATGAGATTGTCCACGAGTTGGCATCTCTTGTTGTCAGACTGTGATAGACATACACTTGAGCTGGCTTCTCATTCGGGCTCTGTTTCAGAAATGTACATATATAGAGAGGGAAGCCTGGGAAGTTTTGTAAGACCCTTCTGTTCTTTGGGAGTGTGGTCGTCCCAAGAGTGTACTTCCTGAGAGTGTACTGTCTTTACCCATGAAGGGCTTTTGGTTCATTTTAGTGATTTAATTTTCTTGGTTAATGGGGAGAGTCCTTGAGTAGCTGATGATGACTAGAGCAAAATCACTGAGTGCTGATTGAAATCAAGCCAAGGACTGGAGCCAGCCTGGTTGTTAGAGGCCCCTTTCCTGGTAGGCTTTTGTCTGACTTCTTTACACTTGCTCTAGCTGAGTTCCCACCCCACCCCCCACCAATCACATTCCCTGGCTTTCCCTGAACATTGCTGTGTGCCCCCACCTGGATTTCCTTCCCTCCTCTGGACATCACCAGAAACAACTTTTCTGCATTGCTGCAAACTTTCTCTCCCTCTCTGCTATTACTTAACTAAAGGACAGAGGAAATAGCTGCAGTCCAAAAACACATTTAATAAAAAAAGAAGAAAAAGAAAGGGGGAAACATTTAAACCTATTCCATATCTTTAAGAAAATAATTCCATAGGATTTAGTTTTGAATTGCAATGTGGGGAATGTGATAAGTGTGCTTTCCTGCTTGGAGCCTTTCCTTCTCTCTACCATCTTTAGCTAGTTGGGCTAGGCAAGTCCCAGGGGCACTATAAAGCTGCTAGTTTAGGAGAAGGAGACAAATGCAGAGGTCCCAAAGGACAAAGCAAGTCTCCTTAACTAGTTTTGAGGCCAAAGCAGCAGGGTCAGTGTTTAAGAACTGTGTGGGTAGGTGCAGCAGCCCTGTAATCACAACTCTGAGGTGGAAGACTGTGGCTGATTTGGAGTAAGTGTTCTGGGAGCAGCATTTTCTGAGCTGGGCTTCCATTTGCTTCACTACCCTAACTTTTTTTATTTTATTTTTTTTATTTTTTTTTATTGACTTTGTAATAATATTACATTAAAAATATATATGTGAGGTCCCATTCAACCCCACCCCCCCCACCTCCCTCTCCCCCCCCAACAACACTCGTTCCCATCATCATGACATATCCATCGGATTTGGTAAGTACATCTTTGGGCACCTCTGCACCTCATAGACAATGGTCCACATCATGGTCCATACTCGCCTCCATTCCATCCAGTGGGCCCTGTGAGGATTTAAAATGTCCGGTGATTACCTCTGAGGCACCATCCAGGGCAGCTCCATGACCCAAAGACGCCTCCACCTCTCATCTCTTCCTGCCTTTCCCCACACCCATCGTCCACCATGTCCACTTTTCCCAATCCAATGCCACCTCTTCTTTGTGGACATTGGATTGGTAGTGTCCATTGCACCTCTATGTCAAGAGGAGGCTCAGATTCCACATGGATGCTGGATGCAATCCTCCCATTTTCGGTTGTAATCACTCTAGGCTCCATGGTGTGGTGATTGTCCTTCTTCAACTCCATCTTAGCTGAGTGTGGTAAGTCCAATAAATCAGATTGTAGGTGCTGGAGTCTGTTGAGGCTCAGGACCTGGTTATCACATTGTCGGTCCAGAGATTCAAATCCCCTAAATCTATCTTAAACCCTAACGTTAACTGTACCTCTAGCACATTAGCATGAAAGTCTTATGAAGGGAGATCCCATCTGAGTCCAGATTCCTCACACATAAACACCATTTCCAAAGAGGGGCCATCTGCCCTGGTAGTCAACCCCATCGGCCATGACCATAACTCTCATGGGTCTCTTTAGCCTTCATAGGAACCAATATCTGGGGGTTGTGTCTGCTTTATCTGTCTCTCTGACTCTGCTCAGTTGTGCATGAGGGCAATCCTTCTGCCAGCCTCCAGACTCTTTTTTAGAAACTCGTAGCCATATAAACTCATTTCTCCTTTCCATTTCCCCCTTACTTTAGGTCAAACAGCATTTTAAAGTCATGTTATTTTATGTAGACATGGATATTCTGCTGATCCGCATTGAATCTTCCATATAAGGTCCTTTTCCAGTTGCATCATCAGTTGGTATTTGATAGTGGTCCCTCGTTGCCAGGGAGGCTCATCCCCGGGTGTCATGTCCCACGCTGGAGGGAAGGCATTGCATTTACATGCTGAGTTTGGCTTCGAGACTGGCCACATTTGAGTAACATGAAGGCTGACAGGAGGAAATTCCCAGGCACAATGTTGCTCTATGCCTTGCTTTTGCCTTGGCTTTTGCTGTACTTTCTTGGCCCGATCACCCTGCAACCAGTCAATATCTCTTCAAAACTGTCTTGGCCACATGGCTGCCATAGTGTTCTTTCCAAAACAGTTCTGATCTCTATACTCCCTCACTTTCAACATTTCTCATCTCCTCCAGAAGAAAACCTAAATTCCTTAACATGATAAATGATAATCTGACCTCAACTGCTCTAGGCTCATCTTCCATCACCTGTCCTTCAAGTAATGTACAGAACTAATTTCCTAAACATGATTTTTTTCTTTCCTGCATCAGCATCTTTGCATCTGATATTCCTCCAGCCAAGAATGAATGTCTTCCTCTTTTTCTCCACTAGTGCATAGCCTACTCAACCTTTAAGACCAAGTGCCTCTGTGAAACCCTAGGCTAGCTGGGCATGGGATGTCAGCTTCTTGTTGTTGCTAGAGCTCATTGAATATACCTCTGGAAAGCAGAGTGGAAAATAAAAGGAACCCAGGTTATAGAGTCAGTCAGACTCTCTGAGCTTTAGTTTCCTTGTTTATAAAATGGGAATATGAATATGAATCCAACAGGGGAAAAATAGCTGATATTTTAAGTGTCAAGCACAGTATCTGGCACAGAGTTGGTACTTGAGCAGTGTTGCCTATTGTAAAAGAACCAGATAAAGGAATCCTTCACCCTCAGTTGGGACCATCGGAGCTGTTTCTCACCAGGCAACCAAGTGGATGGTATTTTCTAGGGCCTGTTTTACCTAGTTGTTTTCTTGGGTTCACATGCTTTAGGCTACCCTTAACGTCTGAAAGCTTTCTTGGTAGCTGCCTTTACATTTATGTCCCTGAGAAATCTGTATGGACAGGCATGTGTGGGGATGGGTGAAATATTAACGACACTTTTTTCTGCTCCCCATGCCCCAGTCTTGCTCCCAAGCCTCAAAGAGATTTTCTATCAAACACTCCCAGGTTGGTCTTTCACCTTTTTGCACCCTGCTCCCTAGTCTATTTTCTGCAATTGAGATTTAAGGAATGAAATTATACTTGAGTAGAAATTTACTGTTCTCAAGCTGGGGTGGGCATACATATAACTGGTTTCTCATCTGGACTCTATTTCAGAAATATACACAAGATGTCAAAATATACCACTTGGAACCAGCAATATTTATTTTTTAAAAGTTAAAAGTTTCCTTGCTTCAGTTCTTACTGGAATGTACAATAACAGTGTCCTGATTCATTTTAACAGCATGGATTTAGTTACCTTGAGTGTAACTAGATGAGTGGTGCATGGATTCATTCATATACATGTACTCAAACATATATATTCAGTGTGCTTTGTTGTGCACTGGGACTTTCAGGCATTCAGTGTCAGGGTTAGACTTTAATGGATAAAGCCATCCATTAACAAGACTTTTTCAAGTGTTCCCTTGTGTGCCAAGTCTTATGTTAGGTAGGAAGAAGAAAATGAGAAGCCAGAGAGCCAGAAGTCGCAAATGGAATAATCAGAATACAGCAAGAGAGAGTAAAGCACTAACTCAGTAATACAAATAGTAAATATTAAAGGAGAAGAGGTTAAGTTTATAGAACTGGAGTTGCCATGGCAAATTTCCTGGAGGAGATGGTGAGCCCTAAGCAGGGCCTTGGAGGATAGGATTGCTTCCAAATAAGTGGAGGAGACTAAGTCATCTGTAGTATTCTCTTAGAAATAACCATGAGAATGGATTGGATGAATATGAGTTTGCAAGAGTTGGGAACAAGAATGATCTGAAGAAGGGTGAGAGAAACATGGAGCAAGAGGCAGAAGGCCTGCATCTTATTCCTATTGTCAATGCTGACTCGTTGTGGATGACCTTAGGCATGTCCCTTTTGTCTTAATCTCAGTCTCCCCATCAATACATTGGAGCTAAATAAAACTAGTCTTACCCACCTCCCAGGACAATTGTAAAGACAACAAATAAGACAACTGTGTAACTGTGCTTGGAAAAACAAGAGAGGACTCTCTAGAACATAGGCAGGTGTTTCTACTGTAGCTGCTCTCTTGCAAATGAAATAGACGACCTCAGTATTTGAATGAAATTTTCTTGGCAGGTCTCTTGCCTGCTATAATTATAGCCTGCAAGCCACTTGTTATGTATGGATAGTGAAACAAGATCTGACACACAAACATACAGATGTGTGAGTGTGTGTATGAGTGTAGAAGCTTAAATTAGTTAGGGAATTGGGGGATTGGAGCCTTGAGAACAGAGAGACTTGAGAATTCTTAGGATCAAAGGTGATCTGAAAAGATTGGAATCTATGCAAGCATCTTTGGGCCTGCTTATAGAAATACATGCCTTCGGGCCACTGTAGTAATTTAGGCCCTCATCCATCTTCCCTTGGTATATTTAAAAAGCCCTTTGGTTATCTCCCTGAATTCATGCTTCCCCAATCCAGTCCATCCTCCACACTGTTGCTGCAGTGCTCTTTCTAACCCACATGACATTTCTGGGCTCCTGGATGCCCACAGAGTAACATTTATGCCCATTCATATGATGTTGAAGCAGGGCTATATTCAACTGGAATGCATTGGTATGGCCACAACTCTTGTTAAAAATTTTAAATACTTTGATAACAACTGCTTCCCTCAGGCCCCTCAAGAACCCTCCTGCTACCCCCAGTTACCCTGGTTCCTACCCCTGCACCCCTTTTGGACCTCCCCAGGACTCAGGGAAGGGGTTAGTGTCCAGTACAGCGATAGGCCTGGAGAACACTCTTCCAGTCATTGATCTGCATCCATTCTGCTTATTTGGTGCTCTTATTATACTGGATTTTTAAATATTTTGAGAATTACCTCTGCATTCAAGACTGATCTTGTCCTAACCCATTTTCCTGGCCTCCTGTCTTACCGCTTCTTCTCACAAAAGTCAACATTGAAATTCTCATATTTCATTTCTAGATTTATACACCTGTCTTCGATTACACTCAAAATTTCTTGAGAGAAGGGACCTTGGCCCTCTAATCAATGTAATCCCAAGGCCCAGTTCAGGACCAGCAGATAATGGATACTCAGTACATGTATGTTTCTTACCTGATCATAGAGGATGCTAATAGATAGGGCCATTGTGTTTGTAATCCTGGAAATGACTCCAGGGCCAGACCCGAAGCTGGTGAAAGGCACTCTCCTGGTCTTCATACAGAACTCATGAGAACCATTCACGTTTCCAGTGTCCTTGGAAGGGCGGGAAAGAGCAAGTACTATTTCTATTTTATTACTGGGGAAATGGAAATATTTTGAGTGTGCCTCAGCCACAGAATGGATGTTTAATAGAACTGAGACATAAAATAATCTCTCTAGAACATTTCCTTATTTACAGTACTGGAAAGCCTGTTGGGTTTTGAAGGTGAAAACTGATTCCCAAATGTGAGTAATTGTAGCCTGCTGCCTTCTGTGGAAGTATGTAGATTGCAGTCTTTCTAAGGAAAACTGAGGGCTATTTTTTCATAGTGATGTAAATGTTTTTGTCCTTTTTCCTCAGGCATGGCCAGGGGAGACATGAGTTTGTGGGGTTTTGCGGCGGCTTGCTCGGTCGGTAGAGGTGGGGTCTGGCTGCGGACGAGGGGTCGGTCCAGCTCTGGACGAGGGGTCGGTCCCGCTTGGGACGAGGGGTCGGTCCCACTTGGGACGAGAGGTCGGTCCGGCAGCAGACGAGGGATCAGTCTCACAAGGGGTTGCGCGGTTCGGCTGACGGGGTTGCCCGGCGAAGCCGGCGACGAAGGGGTCGCCCGGAGAAGCCGGCGACGAACTGGGGACAAGGGAGGCCAGGCCCTTGTCGGGGGCTCTCAGGACTGGAGGGCGCACGGCAGAAGAACTACCGCGGAGACAAGGTAAACACGCAAGTCCACTTTATTGAGGGAGAGGCAACAGTTTTATAGGCGCTGGGGAAGGCTGATTGGTTGAAGCCACGCCCTGTTCTGATTGGTTGCCGGAGAAAGGTCAGTGGGCGGTACTGGGTGGGGGAGGGGTGGTGATTAGGGATTGGCTGTTGCTGTTGCTGGGGGAAGTGGCAGGGTTTAGGGATTGGTGGCTGCTGTTGCTGGGGTAGAGGGCAGACTTGAGTTTCCCGCCCACGCCTGGCTGTTGCTGCTGTCAGGGGGAGGGAAAAGGGCAGACTGGATTTTTCCGCCCACGCCTGGCTGTTGCTGCTGTCGGGGGGAGGGAAAAGGGCAGACTGGAATTTTCCGCCCTGTGCCTGCGCAGGGAGAACGAAGAAGAAGGGTGCCACCCCACAAGGCATCGGGTGGCGCCATCTGGGAGGAGGGGTGGCCGCGGAAGCATGGCTGCCGAGAAAGGGAGACCCGAGGGCACTCTGCGCCCATGCTGAGCTTCCTTCAGGGGTGGCGGTGGGCCCGATCAACCACCCTATTATGGGGGCAGCGGAATTAGGCCTACCACGGCCGCTCCCCTCGCCAGGCCAGCAAACCACACTTCAGCCCGAGGGGTGACCGCAGGGTTTGAGTAGAGAATATATTACATCTCTCCTGATTTGGTTGCCAGCTTCTGCTGCATTAGCATGACTTCATAACTTGGTGGTCCCTTCAGCAACAAGTTATTTTCCATAATCTCTCTAACAAACTTCCTCTGAGATCTATTTTCTTCATTCCCATTCCCACATAGTTTGTTAAGAACAGCCAGAGAAGTTGTGAGTACTGTAGAGACTAGGAAAATGACTGAGTTATATCTTCAAAGAGCTTACTCTTCCTTGGGAAGTAGGCCTCAGGTATCACTTGGGCTGCAAATAACTGATAACCCCAACTCTTACAGGCTTAAACAATTAGGAAATTTATTATCTTACATAACAGAAAGTCAAAGGAAAGGGTAGGTGTCAAGACTTGGTAATGACTTTGAGAAGGTGCTGGGGTAAATTGTTACTTTGTTCTTACCCAGCAGGAGAGAGATAAATCTAAAAAAGGAAATTAGAATTGGAAATTGGAGTAACAAAATTGGTGCCAAACTTTCTTAGGGCCATCTTTATAGCTAGGAGAGAAATATAGGCACTGGAGAACAATAGGATAGATTCAGAGCACTGGGTTCATTTTAGCTGTGTGACCCTGGGCAAGTCAATTAACCGCTCTGAGCCAGTTCCCTTATGTGTCAAATGAAAATTGTTATATTGTTGTAGAATTTGAGAGAAGTTCAATTATTTGCATATAGAGAGGCCAGGACTCAGGAATGATTTTGAGAAGGAAAAATGGTTTATTGACAGCCCGCTGGCCCGCTGGACTCGGGAGTTTTCTGTTTCAATCCCAAGCCCCGAACAAGACTTTCAAATTTCTTTTATACACAGAGGAAAGGTTAAATGGTCCCTTTGTTTCAGTTCTCAATAGGCTTGAATTAACATATATATCTTCCACATCTTAGGTAAGCTTTTAGCATGGACTTCATACATTCTAGATAAGCTTTTAGCTTATTTGGTTTGCATTTCCCCTAAATACTTAAAGTTTATAGACCTTGCATTGTTAAACTGTTTCCCAGGACTGGAGTCGTTGTTGCCATTGTCACCAAGGGCAGGACTGCAGCCTCTTACCATCTCACACCCACAAGTCAGACAGCTTAGGTTATCTCTGAAGAGACAAAGAGCCTCCCACCCTTAGCCCACATCAATATCTGATTTGCTTCTTATCAGAGTTGTGGTGGGGATAGTGTGAGATAATGTGAAAGCACTTGGTAAGCTTTAAAATACCTGTAAGGCCTTTTTAAATTACTATTATCAGGAGTTGGACTCAGATGTGACCTCTCTACACATGCCTCTTCTGTCACTTTTACTGAACCTGTGTTTGGCACTGGGGTTGGTGTGTGCTCAGGAGACTTGAATCTCTGTATTGTCCACGTGCCTGGGCCCTGAACCTCAGCAGAGTTGTAACACCTACTCTTCAGTTCATTGGACTTACCCAGGTAAGCTAACAAGGAGGTGAGGATGGTCAACTACCTCACCAAGGAACCGAGAGAGTCTACAACTGCAAGCAGGAGAATCCCATCCATCATCCATGTGGGATTTAATCCCCCTCTCAATTCAGAGGTGGAATGGACATTGCCATCCCACGGCCCACTGGATGGAGGAATAAAATATGGATTAGAGTGGACTTACTGGTATTCTACCATAGAATTATTGTGACTCTAACAGTGGAATAAGTTGTATCACTGATGTGGAAACAGTGGCCACGGGAGTTGCTGAGGGCAGGGAGAGGGAAGACGAGGTGTGAAATGGGGGCATTTTTGGCACTTGAAATTGTCCTGAATGGTATTGCAGGGACAGATGCAGGACATTATATATCCTGCCCTAATCCACTGAATGGACTGGGGAGAGTGTAAACTACAATGTAAACTATAATCCATGTGGTGTAGCAGTGCCCTAAAATGTATTCATCAAGCAATGAATGTGCCACACTGCTGAAAGAGGTTGTTGATATGGGAGGAGTGGGGGGGAGGGGATAGAGAGTGGGGTATGTGGGAACCTCTTATATTTTTTAATGTAACATTTTGTGTGATCTATGTATCTTTTAATAAAAGACAATAAACATTTAAAAAATAAATAAATATGAAAATGGAAGTAATAGAGGAATTGAAGAACAAAAAATAAACCATGTAAGACATATGTATAACAAATAAAAAAGAGCAGATGTTAAAAAAATCAATATAATCAGAGAGAATGTACACAGAACACTTACTGTGTACAAGGCTCTGTTAGATTCCAAGGCTAAAATAAGACCCGTTCAATAATCTCAGGTTCTCCTGAGATTGAACATTTACCAAACTCCCATAGGTGCTGTGGACACAAAGTTGAAAAAGACCTAGTTTCTGCTCTCAGGGAGTTCACAGTAGAGGAGACAGACCCAAGAACAGACAACTTAAAATTTGGTAAGTGCACAGAACAGTACAGGTGTGTGCAGGGTGTTCTGGGAGCACATACAGGTTACTAACCCAACTAAGCTAGATTGGAAAGGGATAGGATAGTGTCAGGATCTTATAAAACAATAAGGGAGGTAAGTAAAGAACCATATAACAGAGATACATGTATAAGCACAGCCCCCAAACAGCCTTCTTACTTTGTGCTTTAGGAGTGAACTAAGGGGGTAGAGTGTGTAGAAAACAATGGGTAAACATTAAAAAATATGAGGTTCTCATCATATGGGTGATGAATTATTTTCCTGCTCCTCCCCATATGTTGTGGTAAACCCACATATGCTCCCTAGAACTTCTAATCCACAGTCTGAAAACTAAGCATCTCCATGTATAATAGAGTCTCAAAATGTAACTGAACACTGACCCTCACTGACAGAACAGTTACTTCATCATCTTCTGTAGCATAGCCTCTGGGAATTGTAGCTTTGGCCCCAAAATTTTTCAGAAAAGATTATTTGACTATGCAATCTTACATATCCTCTCATTAGAAGTTACAATCCCCTATTCTATGCTGCCATAATATCTTAATTTTGTCTTTATTTTTTTTAATGTTACATTAAAAAAATATGAGGTCCCCATATACCCCCCCACCGGCCTCCCCCCACTCCTTCCCCCCATAACAACAATGTCCTCCATCATCATGAGACATTCATTGCATTTGGTGAATACATCTCTGAGCACTGCAGCACCTCATGGTCAACTAAACTTTATTTATAAAGGGTTTAAGTGCATTTTGGAAAAAAACAGTAAAATATTCTTTAAATAGAAAACAGCCTTTTCATTTTTTTCAAGTGCAGTTTTCATCTACCTTATCAGTTCCCTGAAGTATGTCAGCCATGGTGGTGGTGCTATGAGGATAAAGTATGTAAAATTTGTAGGATCTAGTCCTTGAACGAAGCCTAAGGGTTAGATGTTGAGTCCCAATGACAAAGCCTTTGCTTCTCAGCATTCTCTTTGCTGCCCAAGGTTCTTTTGGCTCGTAAAATGCTTTAATTATAGCTTGATTGGATTTGACCACCAAAAAGTCTGCTGCACTTTTGGTGCATGCCTTCTTGTGCTACAGAGAACTCTGCTGTTAAGCAGGATCATAAAGCACTCTCCTGAACAGGTTCTCGGATCAGAGTTTCTCCTGTTTGGCAGGCTCTGTGCTTTATTACCTCCTGAGTTAGGTACTCACCTGCCAATTCTCATGTTGCTTTCCCAGATTCAAAGATTGGCACTATTTTCCTGAGGGACATAGCCAGTCTCCCTGTTGCCTTGAACCAATTAGTGTATTCATAAAAGCCAGAGGCAACCACTTACAGAGTAGCATAACTGTGTCAGTTTGCCACAGAGCTACCAATGCAAAGTACCAGAAATGAGCTGAATTTTATAATGGGAATTTTATTAGACAAAATTCTTAAAGTTCTGAGGCCATGAAATGTCCAAGTCAAGGCATCATCAGAGATGCTTTCTCATCAAAGTCAGCTACTGGTGTCCTGGTGTCCTCCATGTAGTGAAGTAATTTGCCAACCAATCTCTGCCGAGGCCCCTGCCTTACTCTAAAGACTCATGGTCTCCAAGAGCTTAGCTGTGGGTGATCAGGCATATGACTTGTCTCTTTCCGGGCCTCCTCTGTCAGCCTGAGCTGCCCTGTTTTCTCACTGAGTCCAGCTGTGGGCCATCAGACATATGGTTTGTCTTTTCAACATTGAGCTGCTCCATGGGCCCAACCTCTTGGGGGCATCATGCCTCACCTTGGGCCACTAGCAATCCTTGAGTCCTCTCTCTCCCATGGCCAAGTCAAAATGGCAGAGCTCCATTTTTCTGTCTCTCTGTGTGTTCTCAGTTTATACAAGACCCAGCAATGGGACTGTGTCATAACTGCAGAAATTGGGAAGGTGGGCACTGCTTCCGGCCCGGGTGACTTATGTGACCCTGTGGCATCACAGCCAAGAAAGCTATCCTACCCAGTGAGCAGGGAGGGTGCGCAGTTGTGGGACGCAATGGCGGGAGGAGGTTGGAGCAGTAACAGCAATGTGTGGCAGGCTGGCGGGAATCTCATTGCAGTGCCAGGCCTGGCTGGGGTGCCAAGAGTCGGGGCTTGGGGGCACCCTGGAACAGGGCATGGGGAAGTTGCAGTTAAAGTAGGTGGTCAGTTGCTGGGTGCTCAAGTTTTACTAACATGAGGCCCTGTGAGCCTTTTGGGGTAGTACAGGGACTTCAGACCGATCCAGCACATCATGGAGGTTTTGATTCTTAGGCCCCTGGGGAAGGAGCATGCCATGCCCTGGCTGCTGCATGTTATGCTGTGTCTGTCACACATTAAAGAAGGTGAAAATTTAGAATGTTCCTTCCTTTGATATGTTCCTCCCATTGCTCATGCAATGGGAATCAGCTATCAGTGTGCTGGAGATATTAAAATGGAATTTACACTGACAAAGGTAGTGACTGAATCTAGTAGAAAACTAGTTAAGGAGGCTGCTATCACTATTTGTATCAAGTAATTTCCCTAGGGAACTGAGAGAGTCTACAACTAAAGGAGGAGAATTCCATCCATCAGCCATGTGGGATCTAAGCCCCCTCTGGAGTTAGAGGCAGAGTGGACATTGCCATCCCAGGGTCCTCAGGATGGAGGAATAAAATATGGATTAGAGTAGACTTACTGATATTCTACTATAGAATTATTGTGACTCCAGCTATGGAAGAAACTGTATCACTGATGTGGAGACAGTGGCCACAGGAGTTGCTGAGAGCAGAGAGAGGGAGGAAGAGGTGTTGATGTGGGCTATGGGTGGGAGGCTCTTTGTCTCTTCAGAGATACCCTTAACCTAAGCTGTCTGTCCTGCTTTGTGGGTGTGTGATGGTGAGAGGCTGCAGCCCTGCCCTTGGTAACTATGGCAATGACTCCAGTCCCAGGAAACAGTTTATCAATGCAAACTCTATAAACTTTAAATATTCAGGGAGGATGCAAACCAAATGTGCTAAAAGCTTATCTAGAATGTATGAAGTCCATGCTAAAAGCTTACCTAGGATGTGGAAAATATATAAGCTAATTCAAACCTATTGAGCACTGAAACAAAGAACTGTTTAGCCCTTCCTCTGTATAAAAGGAATTTAAAATTCTTGTTCGGGGCTCGGGTTTGAAACAGAAAGCTCCCGAGTCCAGCCGGCCATCAATAAACCATTTTTCATTCTCAAAATCATTCCTGAGTCCTGGCTTTTCTATACGCAAATAATTGAACCTCTCTCGAATTCTACAACAGTGTGATATGGAGGCATTTTGGGGACATGGAGTTGTCCTGAATGATACTGCAGGGATAGATGCAGGACATCATATATCCTGCCATAATCCACTGAATGGACTGGGGGAGATTGTAAAATACAATGTAAACTATAATCCATGTTGTGTAGCAGTGCTCCAAAATGTATTCATCAAATGCATTGAATGTGCCACCCTTATGAAAGAGTTTGGTGATGTGGGAGGAGTGGGGAGGGGAGAGTGAGGGTATATGGGATCCTCATGTTTTTAATGTAATATTTTGTATGATCTATGTATCTTTAAAAAATAAATAAATAAGCTATTTAAAAAAACAAAGTATTTGAAAATGCTTCAAAATTTTTGGAAAAGCATATGTCCAAAGACCCCATGACTTAGAAGTTGAGAAATGATCTCCTGAGCATTATCGTGAAAAGAACTTGGCCCACCCTGATATCCAGAACTTTTCTTACGAGATCTTCCAGCAGAAGATGCTGCATTTTTCTGGAGAGCTACCTAGGTGACACAGAGCCCTATCTCCTCAAGATGGTGAAAAAAGAGTTTGAAATAGAATCTGATGCCTCAAGTTCAGTGAATGAAGATTAACATCCAGCACTAGAACCTGCGGGAAAAAAAAAAACCCACTCAGAACCTGCATGGTAGCTCTAGAGTGCTCCAACCACTATTGGAATTATGACTCTGGAAGCAGCTTTCAAGGCACAGGATTCTGAGGCAGTTTTCTCAAAACTGGACCAGAAGGATCTCATACTTCCTAACCAGGTGTTACCACTATCACCAGCCCTCAAAAACAAGAGACAGAAAAGATGAAAATGAAAGTTCAGCCACTGCTAATGGTCACTCTGAACTGCAGGTTAAGAACAAGTGCATGACAATAAGCAGATTGGCTTTGGAGGAGGACAGCCAGAGTACTAAGCAAAGCATGGGACTCAACTCTTCTCAGGAGGTCATTCTGGCATCCCATTCCAAGCCCACTGTTCTCAAACAACCCCTGCTTGAGGAGAAGAATCCCAAAGTACCCAAAGGCAAATGGAATAATTAATGGGGTTGAAGAAAAGAGACTTGGTGGAAGAGGATGAACTGTTCCAATTTAAGGCACCCTAGGGAGGCACAGCAACCAGTATTATAAGAAAGCAGAAGTGGACTTTAGAATAAAGCAAGCAGTCAATATTGGAATGGAGAATTATGGGCAAGGAAACTGGGCTACCATTTCTAAAAATTACCCATTTGTTAACCAAACAGCTGTGATGATTAAGGATTGCTGGTGGACCATGAGGAGACTTGACATCAACTGAAACAGGCTTTCATTTCCACAGAAATAACAGGAGCATGGGTACTAATAATAGCCCTTGACAGTGTGCTGTTTATTTCAGAAGCCAAGCTGGCATGAGAATTCTGGGCAACCTCCTTCTATGTGGGGGAGGTCCCATGTCCTCTTCAGTGCTGTTGGAGATGAAGCCAAGCCAAGAACAACCCCACATCCTTGGCAGGTATGACAGGCACACAGACTACATAGTGCTAGGACATCATTAATGTTTTTCTTCTTTAGTGATTTGCTTGGATTTAAACCCCCGGTAATCAGTAGAAACTTCTCCTAGGAAATGGTGGAGTCTGTTAGGAGCCATATATGATTCATAACTTGTTAAAACTAGCAATGTAGCATTATTTAGAATGAACTTGTTCCAGGTAAATTTTCGGCCTTCTGAAGCAAATGCAAAGCAACTTCCTCTGAGCCCAGGTTGATGATAGAACAGTTCTTGTGGAATCAGAGTCCCTTTTAGTCAGTTGTGACATCCATACCTAGACCCGACTACCTTGGAAATTGCTTGTAATATTTGCTGGATACACTTCCTATGTGAGTGAACCACTGTGATTTTTGGTAAAATGGTGATTAGAAAAACAAAACAACCTTGAGGATTTGGGGATGGTGATGCATGTTCTGCTTGATTGAGAGGGGGCTTAGATGTAATAGGGTAGATGGAAGGAACTGTTTTGCTTGTAGCGGTAGATAATCATTGCCTTTTGGGATGGGAGTTATCCATAATCATCCTTTTGTTAGTTGTCCTGGGCAAGTCTGATAAACTGGAGAGTAGGTGTTAGCTGCAACTCTGCTGATATTCAGGGCTCACCTGGCATATAAACAGATGGAAGATTTAAGTCTATGGGGCATTTATTTAACAGGTATAGTGCTACTTATAGGTTCAAATAAAAGGGGTATAAGACTTGCAACTCCTGCTCTCTGGTTTATTGGACTTACCCCACTCAGCTAACATGGAGGTGAAGATCAACCATCACACCAGGGAGCCAAGAGTGAACTGAAAGCAGGAGAATTGCATCCATCATTCATGTGAAATCTAAGACCCCTCTTGATATAGATGTGGAATGGACACAACCATTCCAAGGTCCACAGGATGGAGGAATAGAGTATGGATTAGAGTGGACTTACTGATATTCTGTTCATGAACTATTGTGATTAGTAATAGAAGAAAATGTGGCATTGGTGTGGAGAAAGTGGCCATGGTAGCTGCTGAGGGTAGGGAGTGGGAAGAAGAGATGTGATGTGGGGGCATTTTCAGGACTTGGAGTTGTCCTGGGTGGTACTGCAGGGACAATTACTAGACATTGTCTGTCCTCCCATGGCCCGCTGTGTGGGCTGGGGGAGAATGTAAACTATAATGTGGATCATTGACCATGTGGTGCAGCAGTACTCAGAGATGTATTCACCAAGTGCAGTGAATGTCTCATGATGATAGAGGAGGTTGTTGTTATGGGGGGAGAAGTGGGGTGAGGGGGGGGGTGTATGGAGACCTCATATTTTTTTAATGTAACGTTAAAAAAATTAAAAAATAAAGACAAAAAAAAGAATCATGTGTAGAGAAATTATAAACGAGTCTAACTCTGTTACATTCAGGATATAGGTTTCATATAGTCCAAAGTAAGGTCCACTGATGGGGTGCTGATTTCCTGGGGTTGTGTGCCTTGCCTATAGTGTCCAGATGTCACTAGGGCCCTCAGGAGCACCCCTGTTTGAGGCTTTGTTTACTGTGGCAGTCAATGAGATCTGCCTGTGACATACATAAGCATAACATCTGGAAATGATTTCCTGACTCACTTTAAAATCTCTTAGCCTCCCGCTTTTGGTCAAGGTCTTTTTTCCAAATGCATCACTGGTGGGCACTTGGTAATAATCCCTCAGTGTCAGGGAGGCTCTTACCCATGAGTCATGTCCAATGCCAGGGGAAGGTAGTGAGTTTATTGCTGAGTTTGGCTTAGAGAGAGGTCACATTTGAGCAACAAGGAGGCCTTCAGGAGGTAACTCCTAGGTAATACATATTATTAGGCTAATTTTCAATTTTAGAAGAATAAGGTTCATAAATACAAGCATTAATATCAAGGGCATGGTGTATTGCTCTCTTTTCTTCTATTAGTCACTGCCTATGTACTCTACAGATTCTTGCCACTCTATTAGATAATGCAGCAGGACTTCCTAGGATGAGAATTTAATATTTTGTTGGTTATTGTGTGGGTTTCCACCCACTGAAATAACACCCTATGGCCACATGAACACATTCATATTCCATAGAGGCATGCCCTAGGTGTACCTCTCCCCACACATCCCCTCATCACTGACACCCTGCACCAGTGACCCTCCCCCCCCATAGTTGCCAAAAGAACACTCCAACAATTGTATTCTCAACCACAGTCCTCTACCTCCCCGGAGTTCACCTTTTTCTTTCTCCAGCCATCCCTCCAACTCTTTCGTAGCCTAACCCACCATTCCAACCCCACTCACACCCACACTATAGCATAATCAACCTCATTTACATTGCTGCACCACCAATTACTCCCTTCCACTGCTAAATATCCCCCATCACCATCCTCAAATCCTCAAGGTTTAGGAATGAACAAACATAAGGGGGAATGCAACCATGGGCCAAAGTAGACTTATTATTGTAGTAATGGAAAAATTGTAACATTGTTATAAAATAGTGTTTACTGGAGGTTCTGAGGGGAGGAAGAGTGAAGAATGGGTGGAACAAAGGGCTTTTTTTCTTTTTTTCTCTCTATTTTTTTAAAATGTTAAATTAAAAAAATATGAGTTCCCCACATACCCCACACCCCCTTTACCCAACTCCTCCCAAATCAACAACCTCTCATCATCATGGGACATTTATTACATTTGGTAAATACATTTTGGAACACTGCTATACCACATGGATAATGGTTTACTTTGTAGTTTATACTCTCCCCAGTCCACCTGTTTTGCATGATATAGCAATGATGGATCTAGGCCAACTTACATTTTATCAAAACCTATAAAATTGTACGGTGCAAAGTGTAAACCATGATGTAAACTATACACCATGGTTAGTAGCAATGCTTCAATATTTGTTCATCAATTGTAACAAATGTTATCACATTAATCTAAGTGTTATTAATAGGGGAAATGTCAGAAGGTTTCGGGGTGTGGTGTATGAGAAACTCCTTTATTTTTGATGTAATTATGCTGTAATCTAAAACTTTTTTTTTAAAGAATCAGCCATAAAAGCTGATTAGAGGGAAAAAGATACCCAAATCAGACAAGGACATTACAAAAAAGAAAACTGAAAACAAACCATTCATAAAGATAAATACAAAATATTAGCAAATCAAAGCCAGGAATATATGAAATAGAAAATACATCATGTGAGTAAGACTTATGCTAAGAATTGAAGGTTGGTTTGACATTCAAAAACTCAAGTGTAATTCACCATATCAACAGATTAAAGGATAATTGCCTGATTATCTCAACATATAAAAATTTGACAAAATCCAACACTTATTCATTATTAAAACTCTTAGCAAACTAGTTCTCAATAAGAATGCCTCAAACAGAGTTGCTCTACAGAAACCTTCATATAATGTCAAGCTTATTTTTGAAAGAAAGAATGTCTTTCACCTAAGATCAGGGACAAGACAAGTATATCTACTCTCACAATATCTAGCCACTGCATTGGAGCATAAACAAACAAAAAAGCATAAATAATAATAAATAATAAATCAATGACAAATGAAACTGTTTTTATTTCCAGGAGTCAATGTTGATAAAGAAAATTTCAAAGAATTTACAAAAAAATTTAGTCCAGTGGAAAAAAATGAGTTAAGCAAGATTGCAAAACAAAAGACAAATATACTAACGTCAATTGCATTTATAAATATTGGAAAGTAATCTGTGTAAGTTGGGAAAAAACAAACAGGCTAATTTCTTTATAAACACTTCACCTCTGAAGCATAGCAGAGAGTGAATAAGCACATGAAAATAGACTTATCATCATCAATCCTATGGACCTGGAATCTAAAACCATATAAAATACAACAGTTGTAACTTATGGACTATAATTAGCAGTAATATTGCAATTTTTTTGCAGGAATGGCAAAGTAGATACCGAATTAATTGTAAAGGTCCACATTAGGGGGTTAAAAGGTGATATGGGATTTTTACTTTTAGAGAAATGAAAATGTTCGAAAAGTGACTGATACTACACAGGTGATGATAGTACAACTTTGTAATGAATCTGAGAACCACTGAATGTACACTTTAGATAGATTGTACAAGGCATGGAACTGTATAACAGTGAAACCCATGGTGTGATAGACAGTAGTTAACAGTACAAATATGAGAGCATTCTCTCATGAATTATAACAAATACACAATCTTTTTTTTAATTGATTTTGTGAAAATATTACATTAAAAAAAATATATGAGGACCCATTCAACCCCACCACCCCCACCCCACCACTCCCCGCCCAGCAACACTCATTCCCATCATCATGACACATCCATTGCATTTGGTAAGTACATCTCTGGGCACCTCTGCACCTCATGGTCAATGGTCCACATCATGGCCCATAGTCTCCCCCATTCCATCCAGTGGGCCCTGTGAGGATTTACAATGTCCGGTGATTGCCCCTGAAGCACCATCCAGGGAAGCTCCAAGTCCCTAAGATGCCTCCACATCTCGTCTCTTCCTGCCATTCCCCATACCCATTAGCTACCATGTCCACTTTTCCCACTCCAATGCCACCTTTTCTCTGTGGACATTGGTTGTGTCCATTGCACCTCTATGTCAAGAGGAGGCTCAGATTCCACATGGATACTGGATGCAATCCTCCCGCTTTCAGTTGTAGGCACTCTAGGCTCCATGGTGTGGTGGTTGTCCTTCTTCAACTCCATCTTAGCTGAGTGAGGTGAGTCCAATAAATCAGATTGTAGGTGCTGGAGTCTGTTGAGGCTCAGGGCCTGGCTATCACATTGTCAGTCCAGAGATTCAGATCCCCTAAATATATCTTAAACCCCAACACCAACTACAACTCCAGCACAGTAGCATGAAAGTCTTATGAAGAGAGATCCCATCTGAGTCCAGATTCATCACGCATAAACACCAGCTCCAAAGAAGGGCCATCTGACATGGCAGTTAACCCCATCTGCCATAACCATAGCACCCATGAGTCTCTTTAGCCCTCAAAGGAACCAATACCTGGTGGTTGTATCTACTTTATCTGTCTCTTAGACTCTGCTCAGTTGTGCATAAGGGCAATCCTTCTGACAGCCTCCAGACTCTTTTTTAGAGACTCGTAGCCATATAAACTCAACAAATACACAATCTTAATACATGGTATTAATAATAGGATGATTTGTGAGAGAAAATGCACACCCAATGTAAGATATGGACTATAGCTAGCAGTAATATTTTGATGATGTTTTTTCATCATTTGTAACGAATGTTCCACAATAATGCAAGTTGCCTGTGGTGGGGCGATTATGGGAATCCTATATATTATGCATAATTTTTGTGTAAACTTATAACTTCTCTTATTAAAAAAAAGTTACCATAAAAATTCCTGATTGAATAAAAATACCTAATTCCATTCTTTCTGAAACGATTGCTACTGCCTGATTTCCTAATCTTGCTCTCTTAGTGTTTTGCACTGGGATTCAATATTCCCTTCTTCTTTTGTACTGCGTTGTGCTTGCTGTCTCTCTTGGATATACTTGAAGACTGTCTTTTAGCAAAAAATTCTGTAAATTGTTTTCTGTAATTTTTTTAAAATATGAGAACTAATTCTTGACTGTTGGTTATAGCATTCTTCATTAAAGAAGTCCTGCTTCTCTAAAAAATAAAGACCCAGCAAGAGGGCAAATACCCAACCTGTGTCATGCCTCACTGACCTATTGCAATCCAAATCAATCTAATCAAGTGATCTAATCAAAGTCCCTTATTGAATCTAATCAAAATGTCCCATCTACACTGTGTTTATAAGCACAGGAATGGATTAGCTTAAGAATGTAATTTTCTGGGGTCCATAAAAGACAATCCAGGACAATAGCTATTACATTTGAAAGTGGAATGCTTCATGTATCACACCAAAGAGTGAATAATGGGATCTGCATTATGGGGAAGAGAGCTGAGATCATCTTTTCAGAAAATTAATGGAAAAGTAAACCAAGGAATAGGCATGAGTTTTTCCAAATGGTAAGACCCCCCTTTTTTTTGTGAGTTATACAAGAGCTGAAAAAGATGCCAGAGATATGAGAGAGAGTAAGAGGGAGCAAGAGACTGAGCTAGCAATCAAGCACTTTGAATATGGGTTTAATTATATATGAGAACTGCCATAGACTATACTCCAACTTCACTCTTTTTCTTAAAATTTGCTTTATACTCCTTTCGGTCTATAGTCATATGATTCCCTCTATCCATAAATCCCTATTATCTTTGGATGCATTTCAAAGCAAATTGAGGACATCAGCACAGGTACCCATAAACATTTCAGAATGCATATCATTTCCTGTAGTTTCATGCTATTAGTTTTTTTTTTTTTGAGGTAAAATGTACATACAATGAAATGCGTAAATCTTAAGTATACCAATGGGTGAGGTTTGACGTATGCATGCACCTTTGGATACCAAACCCCCTCAATATGTAGAACATTACCATCACCTAGGAAAGTCCCTTTATGTATTTTGTTTTCAACTGTGCTCTGCAGCTTCCCTAACTGAACCAGCAATTCTGTTGCCTTCCAGATGTCAATGATTCTAATTGGAAGGCAGTGCTGAGATCTCTTTTCCTTCATTATCTGATGCTCTGGGGAAGAACCTGGTGGCTCATAACAAGATCTGGATCTCAGTTCCCTTCACTCTGATAAATTTAGCCTCAAAACATTCCTTTTACTTATAAACTAATATTTGTGAAGGGTTGTTCCTTTATCAGTTTTACCTAAAGTGAAACAATAAATTATTGTTTATTTTATTGGTAATTTACTGTCAGAATATTTAAGGAATAGCATTAATGGCCACTCTTTTCAGCAGGGACTCTTTCATCTGTGGTTTTAAAGTAAAAATAATGCCGCTAATCATAAAATTTTCCCAGCTTGGTCATCAGAATAAACTCTAGTCAGTTCATTGAGACTCACATCAGGACTAGGGGCTTAAATATACACGGATCACTCAAAGGGATACATGTGCCTGAGTGGGATTTAGCTGAGAAGCCCAAAGGACCATTGGCCTATCTAGAAAAGGCCTATTGGAGTAGACAAGTTGAGTTATCCCTTGAAATCAGGTTCAAGTAATTTGGCAAGTAGTAAAATTCAGTTTATTCCATGATCCATGGATTGTGAGGGGCATTATAGGCTGAACTGGCAGAGATTCTGATGGCTGGCTACTGCCTGATCCTACCAAACAGACCTGAGGCTTTGATCCTTTTGGTTAGTGGTACTGTTTCTGGTTGGCAATGTAAGCATCACAATAAAGACTTCTAATCCAGGGATGCTCATACTTTATTGCTCATCAGAATCATCTGGAGGAATTACAGCAGATTGCTGACTCCACCCCACCCAGAGTTTATGATTCAGATCTGAGGTGGGGCCTGAAAATTTGCATTTCTAACAAGTTTCCCAGTGATGCTTCTGCTTATGCTGCTGACCCAGAGACCACACTTTGAGAACCACAGCTCAAAGAAATGAACAAATGAATGAACTGGACCCCTTATGCCAGACCACATTTCTTCCCCTCAAAAACTTTATGGTATTATTTATAGTCGAGAGAAAATGGGAACATGCCCAGGCTGTGCCTGCACATAAATTTTCGAGTGTGGGTAGAGGTGACCAGGAAGGGCACATATACTATCTCTTTCTTGAACCTGTACAGCAGGAATTTCAGTTTTTACTGGGCTTAGTGTAACCCTGGCTTTTCCTCAGTCCTAACTGATCTTGCCCCAGACAAGGAAAGAACCCAGGCCCCAAACACATGGAACAGTTTTTATTAACTCCTTCCTGTGTCGGGATCTTCAGAAAGAGATAATATGTGGTTATGGAGACCATACGTCCCAGTTTTCCTGGGGAGGGTCTGATTTCACATATCTATCCTCTTGTCCCCATAAATAAAATTGTCAGACCATGTCCTGTTTGGGGGTTCAGAAAATATTGTTCCCATATGCGTGGCTTAGGGTCCCTGGAGAGCCAAGAGCAAGTCTCTCTTTCTTGGAATTGTGTAGGCCAGGCAGGGTAAATGCTTGGCTCATAGAAAGGACTAAAGAGTGGAAGTAATCTAAACATTTGAGATCAGCAACAAGCTGCTTGTTGAATCTTTCTTCTCAAGCCTCTTCTAGAGATCCCTGTTATAGATTCTTGAATGTTATGAATTCTCAGGGCTGAAAGGGACCTGAATTGGACTTCTGAGTGCCTCTCTTCCCTCATTCTTCCACCCCCTGGAAGGACTACACAGAAATAGTCCAGACAGAAGAGCATCTCCAAAGAAGGAAATTCCACAATCTTCATTGACTCAGCCTAATATTTACCTTCTTTCCTTGGCAGGAAGTTCTTCCTTCTTGCTGACATTAGTCCCTCTCATTGAAATTTCAGTTTCTTTTCCCTTGTTCTGCTTTCAATCAAAATTGATAACAGCTGGTCCTCACCATCTACATTCTTTATGTGCTTAAAAGTCATTATTAACCTATCATTCCTGGGTCCAGGTTTCACCATCCTTGAAGTTCCTTTATCCTTCCTGCATATAACTGACTTGCCAACCACTTAATCATCTTTGCCATAGGAAATCAGCTTAGGCAGTTTGGACCGACCATGCAGCAAAGTTTAAAGCTTTTGACCTGTGCTTATGGACATGCTAAATGTTTAGTAGAGACTATTTTCAAGCACGCAATTGTGAACAATTTAAAGTGGACTGTACATGGAACCCATTTCCTTTCCTAACTCCCCCAACAGGGCCTCCCCTTAGCAGCTGAAATGAGTTAGTGGCAATCAGAGCAGAGTAGGAATCCTGTGGTTTCTAACCTTCCCTCCTGCTGGTTCTGTGGCAACTTGTTTCTTAAAATGAGGTTTTCCCCTAGCATAGCCAATAAATGTGACTTTGGAATCAGCTGGGCAAAAGGTCTCAGAATCACCTTAGCCAAAGTGCGGGAGCTGCTAGTGCTGAAGTTCCACATGAAGTTTTAGGAGGGGTTGGGGGAACAGGAGTGAAAAGGGATTAATGAGAAACATTGGGCGCAGAATATTCATAGGATGATTGTGCTTCAAAATTGTAGAGGGTTTTGTTGCAAGCTTGCAGAGTACTTTTCTGGCCTTTTTTTGTGTGTGTGTGCACTTGGCTGTTATTCACTGTACCAATTTAGTGAAAGCGATACCAGCAATCTGTGGCAGAATTCCAGCCTCGGCTATTTGGGTTCCTAAAAAGAGGAGAGCAAGAGAAGGCCTATGCAGAGATTCTCTTTGTCAGGTGCATTACCTAACTTTGGTGAGGTGCATTCCTGATCTGCTTGTTGTGGGAGGGCATACCATTTTAGGTCATACTGCCCAGGGTCCATGGTGGTTAGGGCAAAATGGCTATAGCTGAAGGCAATGCAGAAGAAAGGGATAGGGCCAACTGATATTTGTTGTGTTCTCATTTTCTCACTGTTGGCTCCTCCTCTATAATCGAAACTTAAAAGTTCATCTCTTCATGAATTCTAGCAAGGCAGTTTGTCTCTGCAAAATCAAAGGAGTAGTTAATGTACACAGCTATAAAGAAGAAGGAAGAGAAGGAGAAAAAGGGGGAAAAGCCTTTGACATTTGTATGAGGTTGCCATTGAAGGCTTCATCAACAGATACACTCAAGACTTAGAAACAGAAATTGCCTTGGGGTGGGGGCGGGAAGAACATTTTGATTGAAGCATTAGCTGCCTTGGCCCTGGACCAAGGCAAATTGCCAGAGAACCATTAAACTCTGTTATAATTCCATATAATTCACAGCAGCCACAGTAATCTGAATCAGACCTCATAAGTCTTTGTTATCACTTATTGTCCATTAGTGCTGAATGCACAGTGGAGATATTTAAACTTTCTTTAGTTATGTCTTGGTGGCCATATTTTCTAACCCCCAAGTCAGGGAACCTGACTTAAGATATTTTTTTTCTGATTTGTGAATTTGTTTATAAGAAAGCCTCACAAAGGCATAAATGCTAAGTTGCACTGAATTAAACACTGAACAAATGTCCTTTAAGGAAGAAACTATAGTTACATGAAATTGGGTTGGGCTAATTCTCATTCAGACATTGGTGAGGGTCACGCTCCCCCCCAAACACACCTTTAAAAGGGTATGAGGGAATTGATTCAGCACTAAATCATATTAGCTGGTTTATGCCCACCCCCTGGATTTGCTTTAAAAATTTTCAGGGATGGTAGACTGAAAAGGCCTGTTGTAATATCTATACACAGCAAAGTAGAGTACATGTTACTTTGAATTCCCAGATGCTGGGAGTAGTTAAATCTCTCAGTGCTCAAGGTCTGTTTGTGAGGGCATGTGTGTTTTAAATTATCTTTCTAAGGCTGAGAAAGTTAAAAAACTAAGGATAATCATATCTGGATCCAAGGTATTGTTGCCATACACCTAAGTTTCCTTAAAGGCATTATTCCTCCCACAAAACTAAGAGCCTAACATTCGCCTCTGGACAATCACAACAAACTGGAGATATTTAGCTCAAAGGATAATTATTCTACAATATTCTTAGCCAGTAATAACACTGCTTTTTAAAAGGCTTAGGTACTTAAAGTGCCCCTTTAAGTAGAAAGTTCTGCATTGCTAGTTAAGGATAAGGAATGGTAATACATCCATAGAAAACAAAAAGGTTTTGTCACAATCTTGCAGAAAAAAACAGCTTAAACCTAATAGATGCTCCACCATGGGCAAGTCACTTAATATCCCTGAACATCAGTTTCTGTGCAGAAAAGGAAAAATAATGTTACTTGTTCAGAATCAATAAAATGAATGGGGTGATATCCTGATGTCCCTTCTAATTTTAATGTCAACCAATATTTATTGAGCACCTAATATTTGTCAGACATTTATTTTCCTTAGGTGCCAGTGATAGAGCTGTAAAAGACAATATTCTGTCTCACCCACTGTAAAGTAAGTATCCTGAAAGAAAGAAAACATATACAGAAATAAACAAGATAATGAAAAATGGTGGTAAATGCTATGAAGAAAATAAGAGCATGATGGGCAGTGGGGGGGCGGGGCGCTGAGGGGTGGGGGAAAGAGAAGAAATCTATACTGATGGTCAGTATATTAGTCAGCCAAACGGGTGCTGATGCAAAGTACCAGAAATCTGTTGGCTTTTATAAAGGGTATTTATGTGGGGTAGAAGCTTACAGTCACAAGGCCCTAAAGAGTCCAACTCAAGGTGCCATAAGAGGTACTTTCTCACCCAAAGTCATTGGCCACATGTTGGAGCAAGATTGTGGGCAATGTCTATGGGGGTTCAGCCTTCCTTCTTCCTCTTAAGGCTCCATGGGCCCAGCTTCTTCCAATATCAACTGTAGGCTGGCTAGAGTCTCGTGTGTCTCCTGGGGCTCGTTTCTAACCAGGCTCAGCTGCTCAGGACTCTGGTCTCTGCAGCTGCAAACTATCAGGCAAATGGTTTATCCCTCTTCCCGGGGTCTCTGCCGTGTCTACTGCAGCCTTCTCTCTTTCCTCACGTACCTGCTTCTCTGTGTGTTTCTGCCTGGGGCTCCAGCATCAAAAAACTCAAACTCTCTCCTCTGCCATGTCTTTTCTCTGTGAGTCCATGCCCACCAAGGAGGCAGGGACTCATGGTCCTACTGATGTGGCCCAGTCAAAGCCTTAATCATTATTTCATCAAGTAAATGTGAAACCTCTGAATTTAATACAATCTAATATACCCAGAGGAACAGACCAGTTTACAAATATGATCCAATATCTATTTTTGGAATTCATAAGTAATACCAAACTGCTCCACTCAGGGAAGGCCTCTCTGCATTTGAGCTGATTCTTAAATGATGAAAAAGAGCTACATAAGTATCTAGAATAGAATGTTCTCAGCTGAGAGAACAGCAAGTGCAAAGGCCCTGAGGTAGAAATGGATTTGAACTTTGAGAAACAGAAAGTCCATTACAACTGAAGTGGGGGTTGTGTGGGGGATGGAAGGTAGAAAATTAGGTCATAAAGGAAGACATGGCCATATTGTGTATGGCTTCTGATATATTTATACTCTAAGAATCATTCCTTGATCTTGCTGTCTGATTTAATTAGTGAGTATGAGTGTCAGATGTTAATGATAGGGCTGCTTGAAGTTTGCCCATTGAAAACCTGGGAGAGGGACTAGAGGTTGAGGTAGAGAAAACAAGCTCAAATGCCTGTGAGAGAAAGGTGGTAGTGGAAGAGGGAGAGTGTACACAGAAGGAGTAAAGAGAGCTGGAGAGTTTTAGGGTGGAATAAAAACACACGAGTGAACTTGGCTATGAGGGATACCCTCAATGGCAAGATTTATGGAGTCTGCTATCCGAAGGGGTCAACCATTACAGGAGAAGGAGCCTCTTGTTTAAATGTGAGGAGTGGGAGTAAGTAGGCACTTGAGCTAAAGATCTGGCCTCCCTCTTTTTATCCAGCCTTAAACTGAAAAGCAAGGTGAAACCAAAACTAATGACTTCTTCATTGCTTTACTCTTATCAATTCTCAAAGCCTTGAACTCAAATGCCCATGATTTTTCCTCTTCATTTTCTTTTCAAAATAATTCTGGCATTTGCTAAGGGAGATAGTTTACCAAATGCAATGAATGTCTCATGATGATGGAGGAGATTGTTGCTATGGGGGGAGGAGTGGGGTGATGGGGGTGGGGGGTATATGGGGACCTCATATTTTTTGAATGTAATATTAAAAAATAAAGACAAAAAAAGAATGCATATAGCAGGAAAAAAATACATATAAACAGTTGGGTGCATTTTTTTCTCTCTCTCTTTTTCACTTGTGGAAACTCAGTTTTGTTCTATGTTATTTGACACATCTTGCTGAGTGAGAAAGAGATGGTGCATCATATCTCAGCTGCCATATGACCAGGACAGCATTGAACAGAACAGTGGGATTGGCTCACTTGTTCCCAGATTTGCAGCACTATGTGAAAGCACCAGCAAGTGTGCTAGTTTAATTTAAAGTTATATCTATCCTACACTAGTCAGTAAATAAGGTTATTGTTATTGCCTTTGCAACATATACTTATGCCTTGGTAGGTTATTTCTGTGTGTTTGCTTTGATGACAATTATGCAAAAGAATGGGTGGGTGTTAAATACCTCTTTTCCATTCTCACCAGCTCTTAGAGGGCTAAGTGAAGACCAGAGAATAAACTTACTACTGGAGAAAAGGGCCCTGGAGGCAAACAGGGCTCCAGATGTGGAAGGCAGGGACCCCAATTGTGGAAAATTGAAAGCAAGCCCTCTATCCCTTCATTCACATCTGGTACAGGGCACATGGGTTCCTGGTAAGTTGAACAAGGGGTTTCCAGGCAGCAGAGCAGACCTAGTGATTTCCAGAGGTGGCCTTTGGTCCTTTCCCTGAAGGAAGTTAGTCTCTTGGTATTTTTCCAGTCAGAAATGACTAATGTTGAATATGTGCACTCTTTGGAAACTGTCTTTGGCTTTTTGCATAATGGGTTATAAATAAATGGTTTCAGGGAATCAGCAAAAAGTTATTGAGTAAACCTAGCTTTGAGATGTTTCAGATTCCAGATTTAATCACATCATCTTGGGGTTGAAAACTGTATCTAACATGTTCACAATCAACTGGGAAGTTAAAAAGACATTTTTGGTAAACTTGAAGAATAGTTTCAATATCAACAATGGGTTGATACTGGGGAAAGAGAGATTATATTAATCCAAGTAAAATTATTTCCATCTCTTCCTAGTAATCCAGTGGAATTTAATGCCCATTCTTGTAATTTGGGTATTTCTTACAAGCATTAATGTATTTTTCATAAATGCCAATGAATTGATATGTCCTATTTAAAGCATTTTTATATTAGGTGGTATGAAAAACTCTTGTCTTTTCAGTCACCTAAGCTTGTCCACTGGTTTGCACACAGAGTGCCCTTAATTCTAGAGGGCATTCTGGATTTGCTGGTTTGTCCTAGACCTTTAAACACTATATAAGGAAGCTTATATGATGGTTTAGTATACTGAACTCTGTTGCTGACAACTTCTTCTAGGCATAAGGAGCAAAGTTTACCATAGCCTACCTGCAAGTTTCTTCTACCCCATTCCTTCTATTCTCCACCTCTCTCTGCCATATCAGCTTTACCAGGTTCCTTGATCACCTATACCACTGAATTTCATAGCTTATTAGGCAGTCAAAACACATGGGTAATCTAATAATTGGACAGCAGTGATGCCTGAATAAGAGCTGGTTGTATGTGTGGCAATGACCTGGCCTGCAAGTTTTGCTGCTAGGGATGGGTGTTTTGGATTCTGAGAGCCATGCAAAAGAGACATATCTGGGATAGACAAGAGAGACAGCAGTAGATGGGCTTCAACTTTGGAAGAGGTATTGTTTCTCTTTTGATGATACAACAGGATAGAAATTGGTTGGTAGTAGAATAAAAATGTTTTCACCCTTGCCATCTGGCCAGTGACAAAAATGAAGTGTAGGTCTTCATTTCCTTACTGACATCATTCACCATAGAGGGGCATTATGACTGTCTCAAAGCAGAGAGAAACAGTGGGCAAATCCATAAACTGGTTCCTATTATGAAGGACTATCCTTTAAGTGAAACTTTTTGCCTTGATTAAAACTATGAGTATGTGAAAATATTGTCTGAGCCTTGGTCCCTACTTCAGAAGTATCTGCATAGTCTAGAGGTCTTTACTTTTTAAAATACTTTCTTAAATTAAGGAATAATTTACACACATTAAAATGCACAAGACTCAATGAATTTTGGGATATGTGTTTTCCCACATAATTAGCACCTAGATCAATATGTAGAACATTTCCAGCACCTTCAGAAAATTATGTTCATGCGCATATGTGTGTATTTTGATGGATGTATATGAGTTGTTCCCAGTTTTTGTCTATTATTAATAAAGATGCTGTGAACAAAGGTATGCAAGTCTTTTGGGGGACATATGCACTTCTTTTCTTAGGGGATATCTAGAAGTGGAATTGCTGGTTCAGAAAATAGGTGTCCATATTTCCAAAATGGTTGTACAATTTTATACTCCAACAACAATGTAAGAAAGCTCAAATTGTTGTACATCCTTATCAATGCTTAACATTTTCAGACTTTTTTAAAGGAGGTACCGGGGATTGAACCCAGGACATGGGAAGCAGGCAATTAACTACTGAGCTGCACCCATTCCCCTCAGACTTTTAAATTTGGGGCTTTCTGGTGAATGAGTGGTACTCTTTCACTGTGATTTTAAATTGCACTGCCTTGATGAGAAATAACATTGAGCCCCTTTTCATATGCTTATTGACTCTTTAGCTATCTTTTTTAATGTGCCTGCTCAGATTTTTTGTAAATTGTTCATTGTTTTTTGGTCTTTTTCTTACTGGTTTTTAAGATTTCTTTTTATATTCTGGATATAAGTCCTTTATTAGTACTATGAATATTTTTTCCAGTTTGTGGCTTGCCTTCTCGGTTTTTAATAATGCATCTGATGAACATAGGATATTTTTATTTTGATGAAATTATATATATTTTGTTTGTGGTTATTTCTTTTTGCATCCTGCCCAGGAAATCGTTGGTCACCTCAGGGTCACAAAGACGTTCTCCTGTATTTTCTTCTAAAAGTTTTTTTTTGGTTTTGGTCCTTTCATTATGTTATGATTGAGCCCCAGATATTTTAGTAAAACTTTACATCAGCAAAAATTTTTGAACATGTGCTCCCAATATACATAATTTCATTTGTGTGTGATATAATTTACTACCACCAATATTAAATATTAATAAAGTTTGATTAAAAAATAAATAATAAACAGGACTTCCAATATCCCCCTTTCTAGTGAATCACTTTGTACACTGCCTGGAATATAGGCACCCCACTTTGGAGGCTATGGTTCTGAACTATCAACGATTAATATTTGTGACAAACACTAATAACATTAATGGTAGCAGAAGTCTTCAATGCAAAGAGATGGTTTGAGTTGACAAACTGTAAACAGGATCCAATGAGCAGACTGGCTAATAATGTAGAAAACCTGTGTTTACTCTTGCATGGTGTTGTCTGCCCTTACCTGGCTAGCAGGACGATTCAACTTGGTGAGAAACAAAGACAGACTTCCCTTTGGTTGACGATGTTGCATATGTAGCTTTTGACTCCCTTCCCTTTTCTCATTACCAAATTCCTAGAGCTGAGCTTGGCTATAGGCTGACTGAGTTTTGGCAAAGATGCTTGGAATTCAACTTGGGCTTTCCCCAGAGAAATTTAATGATTTGGAGTTTAGAGGGCCTTTATTGTAAGGATTACTAAACTAGATGTTGATTAAGCAACTGGGGAGGAAGGAGCACTCTGTAGGGATAGGTCATGCTGTGGAGTAAAGCATAGTTCTATTGGCCCAAGGTGAAAGAGCCCTTGGGTCTGATCCAGAGAGCTTTGCACTCTGGGGCAGCTCCTTGTAGGATTTGGAAATCTGCTTCTTAGCTGGCACCAGTCAAGAACAATTGCTCCCTTAGTGGTTAACCTTTTACTCTATTGCCCTATGGGGATTACTGCTTTGAACCAGGCCCACTTACTTTTATTAATTGGTTGTTGTGTTTGAATTCTCATTTGTTTAAGAGATACATTTTTGTTTTCTGTTTTGCCTCTTGGGGAGCAGGGTTGAGGTAGGAGGGGGATGAAATTAGAAGCAGAAGAGTTTCTTGTTTTTCTAGTCTAAACTATTTTGAAAAGTTGAGAGGGATTTTTAAGGAAATAAGTTGCTTAGAGAGACAAGTTAGAGCAGCCAGTGGGTCTACAACCTAAGAGCAGAGTGTTGAAAGCAATGGCAAGAAGATTGAAAGGTTTAAAATCTTTATTGTCTCTCTCCAGAGTACCATGATTACCCCTCTCCCAGTGATCAGATTCTAAGGTACACCAATAGGGGAGAGAGGGAATACTGGAAATAAATAAACCCCAGTCTGTGGTCTTTTCAATATTTCAAAATAAATTCCAGAATAAGTAATAAATTGTATTTTCTTTGATGATCCTCCTTTCTAGTAATTAAACTTCCCAAAGCCAGCTTTTGCCCATCCATACAGTTTCTCTCTAGTGATTTCCCAGAAAAGAAAAAATTGCTAAACAGGGATGTTAAGAGTTGCTAAAAATCTGAACGTCTTTCAAAAGGTACTAAAAAGACATTCAGAGGATATTTTATTTTAAAGAATTAAAACTACTATCTTGTGGGTGAGATTGTCTATTTGTAAAAAAAAAAAAAAGATATCAATTTCAAGAACTATGCTGTCTGCTTTCTTAGTCTATGGACAAATATAGTCAATGGGCTGGTAATTTGGCCAGAAAGTCATAAAACTGGCCAATAAAGTTTCAGTTGAGGTCTATTTTTTCCAATAAATTTCTTGTAGCAAGGAGAGGAATTCACAATTGTATCATTGATTTATAGTGTGGCTCTTACATTACTATAATAGGCATTCAGTATATGTCAGTTATTGTTGCAGATGGTGTTTTCCTGCTGAATGAATTTTTTTCCAAGAAAAATCTGATTTAATATTTCTTCCCTTCATTTTCTCATTTCAGTTTATTCAAAGGACCCAAGCTAGTATATGCTACTGTCTGATTAAATAAAAGATACTTAAAAACAAGTATCATTAAGTCACTTTTTCTTTGTCTTTACTCTCAAGTGACCAATGTGCATTTTGTTGACAGCTATCAGAACACTTCATGATTCACTGGAGAATCATCAAAAATTTCGAAATCACCAGTTTATCAGCACAGAAAGAGGATTCAGGAACCTTTCTCTTAGTGTCCTAATTATTCCTTACTAAGTATTCCAGCTTTGTTGAACTGCTCTTCAACAATGGCTAAAGCCACAGGGAATTAAGAAATGGATGTTAATTAGTTAATTTTGAAGGAGTGAACCATGTGTAAAGGCAAAGGACAAAGTGGCAAAAGGTTGGCATTATTTGTGTCAGCAGAAGTATAATGCATGACTTTGCTAACTGTTTACAGGTCACTGAATGTCAGAACTGCAGGGATCCTCAGAGATCATCTAGTCAGGCCATCATGTTTTACCAGTAAGTGTAAAAGAGACCACAAGAGGGGAAGAGACTTGACTAAGGCCAATCATCTCTTCCCAGCTATCCAGACACCAGGGCTTTTGGTTAAATGGTCTCTATGCACTTAATTTTCTGTTACTTAAGCCACTTACTTCTAGCTGAGAGATCACTTGGATAATCCAAAATGACATGTAAGTGAACCATTGTTTACAATGGATTTTGTAGTGTGTATTTATACTGACATTCCAGTGTATCTAGGGCTAATTTGAGAACTTAAACACTTCAAATGAAATGATAAAGCCACCTAGAAGTTCTGATTTAGGAAAGGCTGGAAAGTCGACAAACTTTAACAGAATGGACAGCATCAAATGATGATCTACAGTCCCTTCAAGTGAGCCATGTTAATCTCAGCAAGTCTATTAACTCACACCTTTTCTGAGCTGAAGTCAGAGTTATGAGTGGACAGAGGGAAGGAGAAAGCCAGATTTTTTGTAGAAGAGTATGTACATCTTCTTCGCTTTCTTCCTTCCTTTTAGTTCTTTTCCCTTGCTAGAAACATGGACATCTACTTTGTCTTCTATATAAACAAATGTGGGGTTGAGGCATTGACCTAAAGAACTGGCTGTAAGCAGCCAAACAATAAATGGAAGACAGGTTGGAACCCAGGAATCTGGAGGTGAATGGTGATGGATAACGATTAGTAAGCAATACGAGGAAAAAAGGTCAGGAGGAATAAGAAGGAGTCAGTTGAATACTCAATAAGTGCCGTAGGACTGAAAATGGGCTAGTTTTGGGTATAGTCCAAGTGATTGATCTTCAACCAAATGGAGTCTCTTTTCCTGAAGTGGACCCATCTGAATTCTGGGATTGTGCCAGGTACCCATAATTTGCTGGTTTGTTGTCCAAGAATCCTCAGACTTGAGCTAATGTGGTATTATTACATTCAACATAACTTCCCTGAAGGGGATGCTGCTAATGACTAAGAAGGGACATGGAACTGAAAAGGGGAAATAAAAAGTCAACCTGAGAATGTATTCCAAGAAAGATTCCTTGGAAGGATTCAGATAGTGATAGCTGAAGTGGCAGTAGAGAATGCCTGAGCTTTTGCTGAAGCATTAAACATTTTAGTTTAAAACAGGGGTTTTTAACCAGGGGTCTGTATGCTTGAATTGGAAAAAATCAACTTATTATTTTTACTTTCTCAACATCTAACTGAAATCTAACATTTCCTTCACTTATGAATGTATGCAATAAATAAATTACAGAAATATTCATTTCACCTGATTGGAAAAGGGGTATGTGGAACAAAAAGTCTAAGAACTCCTGGTTTAAAAGGTTGCCTCCTTTCATCTTCTGGTCTAGAATAAACAGACCTTGTTGAAGTAGTGGTGCTCTTAATTAACCCAAAGTGATACTTAATATCAATCCATTGCTATACGTAACAGGACTATGGATAATTGAATTGTATAAATAAAAGAAACATGGGTAGAGTGAATTATGACTAACATGCATTAACAGGGAAACTATTAGCATTCATTAGTTAGACACCCGGTTGTGGTTCTTTGTTAGCCTAAGGAAGCCCCTTCAAATGGCTAATAGGTTTTGAAAGTCCTGCCTGATGCTGGCGCCTTCCATGGATGTCAAAGTAATGAGTTATTCAAATAGAACTTCTGAAATTTAAGTACAGCACTTTTCTTTTTGTCTTCCAGCCCCCGTTTTTTTTTTGGCATCAGGTAGTAGTGACTGTGAAGCAATAATGATAACAACAATGGAAAAATAGTATAATTCTAATTAATTTGCTAAAAGTTGTTCCCCATTTACCAATACTGACTTGTTTTTTCTTGGGTAGTGACCCAGATACTAGAACAAATATATATAGATTCACTGCCACTTGCTAATCTATGATTTGTCAGACAAAGGTCAATTTTTTAAAAAGTTGGGTTAACAGCAATAGATTTAATAACAGTCTGTGATTTAGCTAAGAATTCCAATTAATTTGATGGAGTTTCTAAAATCCTGAATTAACATTTTTCTCTGCATTCAGAAGGTCTCATATGTCAAATTGCAGTTGAACTAGCCAACCCAAAGCTCAGCAATATTCTAACTTCCATGGTGTGAGGATGGATTAGGGGGATACTATGAAAGTTAGAGAAAGAGTGGGACAAGAGTAGAGGTAAGTGTAAAAATACTGACAGTGAAAGCCATCCCTTAGGAGACAATTTAGAATCTGCTTTTCCCTAAAGATTAAATTGTTTTAATCATGCTAACCTTGCTTCCTCCCAAAAAACCACTTGAACTAATCTGAAGAATAAACACATGGAGTTAAAACCTAGACTATAGGTTTCTAGAAGATAGGACGAGGACTGAGAAGGGACACTGATGCATAATGTATGTAAATTTTTTAATTAGCTTGACTGTAAGATTGGGGGAATGGATAGAAATGATGATAACACATTAGTGAGTATAACTAACAAGGCTGGTTTATAAATGGAATTATGGCTGAAAAGGATAGTCTAGGGATTTAAATGTCATTTGAAAGAAAACTAGAGAATAATCTAGAGACTGAATGACATAGTGAACTTGGAGATGGATGAAGATTATGGCTAATAGTACAAATACAAGAATGTTCTTCTATGAACTAGAAAATGGTACTTCAGTATTATAAGGTGGTAAGAATATGGTATGCATGGCAAAAATACAATTAATGTAACTTATGGACTATAGTTAATGGCAATATTGTAATATTCTTGCATCAATGTCAAAGAAGGTACTATATCAACACTAAGGGTCAATAATAGGGGGGTATGGGATTTTTTTATTTTGGACTAAGGAAAACGTTCAAAGATTTACTGAGGCAATGGCTGCACAACTCAGTGATGAAGGTGAGAGCCACTGAGTGTATGTACACTTTGGATAGAATGTATAACACAGTACTGTGTTATACATGGAACTGTATTAACACAGTGAACCATGTGGTGGAAGATGGAATGTGGTTAACAGTACCAATATGAAAGTGTTCTCTCATGAACTGTAACAAATGTACAATACTAGTACATAGTGTTAATAATAGAGGATGTATGAAAAAAATATACCAAGTGTATGCTATGGACCATAGTTAGTGATAATAGTTTGATCATGTTCTTTTATAATGTGTAAAAAAAAAAAATGTTCCACAATGTAAGCTGTTGGTGACGGGGTGGTGTATGAAAGTTCTGAACATTATGCATGACTGTTTTGTAAGCTTACAACTTCTCTAATTAAAAAACAGTTTTAAAAAAATCCTGTTAATGACATGGTGAGTTAGACCTCTCTTTGCAGGACTCTCTCAGGAATCATATGACCTTTACACTGTGATGTGCATCTGAGGCTGGGAGCTATGTATAAATACCTTGTTCATTTCTGTATCTCTACCATGTAGCATATTCTCCTGCACATAATGGAAACTCACTAAAATTTAGGGAATGAATTAAAGAATCGTTGACTCCTTTTTACCATGGATGGTAGAACTTAACTTAGTGGTAGAAGGAATGTTACATAAAAATTTTAGCCATAAGCAAGGACCGTTGAGACATTCTGCTTTTCTTTTCTTTTGCCTGCCAAAATAGCTATTATTTCTGTCTTCCAATGCCATTAGCCTGGCTACCTTCTTGCCAAGATTGTCCTGGTCAGTGGAAATTCTGTAGGCTGGTGGAATAGTAAACACACATTTTCTGAGCTTTTGGTGAGTGCCCACTGTGTGCCAGACAACAGAAACACCATGCTAGGAATTCGTTAAAGATACAATAGATAAATGAACATTACTTTGTTTGTATATAGTTAATATCTTTTGAATTTGCAATTTTATTCACAGAATGTTGAACTGGAACTCACTTTCAAGATGTTCAGATTCATCCCTCTCCTTTGTTATAATAATCAGAGCTCACATTTATTGGGGACTTACAGCTCACAGACACTTTATATATTAACAACCCTATGAGTTAGGTATTCCTGTTATCCACATTGCACATACAGTATAATTAATACACGTAGATGCCCAAGATAAGAAAGGACTTGTCCAAGGTCATTTTGCTATAACCTCTCTCTTCTGGCTCTAATGTCTATGCTTCTGCTATGCCATGCTTCTACTTTAGCCAGTGCTGTATGGTTCCTTCCAAGGACCATTTTCTTATTTAGAAGTGCATGTGTCCTCAGATGGACTGTTCATTCCACTAGGGCAGGGGCTGCATTATTTCTGTTACCTTCCTCCTCAAGGGCTTGTTCAGCTTTGCCTTTACTAAATAATGGCTTTTGCTCAGTTCATTAGCTGTGCCCAATAGCTGCCTGGAGCCATGCCCCAATACTACCTGTGGCTCAGAGGTAGGAAAGAGTCAGGAAGTAAAATTTTGGAGTTGGAGTCACCTCACCACCTACTTTCTATTTTGTTTTCTGCAACACAGATCGAAGATGGAGGCAAGGCAGCCTTGTCCCAGAAGATGAAGACTGGTGATGAGCTGGTGAACATCAATGGCACTCCATTGTATGGCTCCCGTCAAGAGGCCCTTATCCTCATCAAGGGCTCCTTCCGGATTCTAAAGCTGATTGTCAAAAGGTAAGAGACAAGAAGATCTGCTTTAAGATGTAGAGGCTGCTGAACCACTTGGTTTTAGTAAACTCTCGGTAGAGTCATGTCTTTGTCAGTATCATCAAGGAAAGAGGTGTGCACGTGAACACAATTTTGCAGACAACTCAAGCAGAATTGCATAGGAGAAAGGGCCTTTGGTTCAAATCCTGGTACTACCCCATGCTAGCCATGTCACCTTGAATAAACTTATTTTATCTTTGCAAGACTCAGTTTCCTTCTCTTCTATTGAGACGACTAAATGACTCAATATACATTAATGATCTATCAAAACAGCAATTTTAAACCTCCTGCTTCATAACAGATGGCCACTGATTAATCATATATTAAAGAATATTTAAAAAGATCCTACTACCAGTCATGCTAGGCAATCAGGGGACTGTGGCAAACTACCCTTTAAGAGTATATAGTCTAACACACATGGGACTTGTTGATCAGCAATAATTTTTATTTTTATTTATTTTTTATTTTTTTAATTTTTTTATTTTTTATTGACTTTGTAATAATATTACATTAAAAATATATATGTGAGGTCCCATTCAACCCCACCCCCCCACCCCCCCTCTCCCCCCACCCCCCAACAACACTCGTTCCCATCATCATGACACATCCATTGGATTTGGTAAGTACATCTTTGGGCACCTCTGCACCTCATATACATTGGTTCACATCATGGCCCATACTCTCCTCTATTCCATCATGTAGGCCCTGTGAGGATTTACAATGTCCGGTGATTACCTCTGAAGCACCATCCAGGGCAGCTCCATGTCCCTAAGACGCCTCCACCTCTCATCTCTTCCTGCCTTTCCCCATACCCTTTGTCCATTATGTCCACTTTTCCCAATCCAATGCCACCTCTTCTATGTGGACACTGGATTGGTTGTGTCCATTGCACCTTTATGTCAAGAGGAGGCTCAGATTCCACCTGGATGCTGGATGCAATCCTCCCATTTTCAGTTGTAATCACTCTAGGCTCCATGGTGTGGTGGTTGTCCTTCTTCACCTCCATCTTAGCTGAGTGTGGTAAGTCCAATAAATCAGATTGTAGGTGCTGGAGTCTGTTGAGGCTCAGGATCTGGCTATCACATTGTCAGTCCAGAGATTCAAATCCCCTAAATATATCTTAAACCCCAACATTAACTGCACCTCCAGCACATTAGCATGAAAGTCTTATGAAGGGAGATCCCATCTGAGTCCAGATTCATCACACATAAACACCATTTCCAAAGAGGGGCCATCTGCCCTGGTAGTTAACCCCATCGGCCATGACCATAACTCCCATGGGTCTCTTTAGCCCTCAAAGGAACCAATATCTGGGGGTTGTATCTGCTTTATCTGTCTCTCTGACTCTGCTCAGTTGTGCATGAGGGCAATCCTTCTGCCAGCCTCCAGACTCTTTTTTAGAAACTCGTAGCCATATAAACTCATTTCTCCTTTCCATTTCCCCCTTACTTTAGGTCAAACAGCATTTTAAAGTCATGGTATTTTATGTAGACATGGATATTCTGCTGATCCGCATTGAACCTTCCATATAAGGTCATTTTCCAGTTGCATCATCAGTTGGTAGTTGATAGTGGTCCCTCGTTGCCAGGGAGGCTCATCCCCGGGTGTCATGTCCCACGCTGGGGGGAAGGCATTGCATTTACATGCTGAGTTTGGCTTCGAGACTGGCCACATTTGAGTAACATGAAGGCTGACAGAAGGGAATTCCCAGGCACAAAGTTGCTCTAGGCCTTGTTATTATTTTGGGTTTATCAGCTCACAAGCATAGTCATTAGTATCAGGGGCTCACTGTTGAACCCTCACTCCCTCCCGGTCCCCACCACTGTACCTGGGAGACTGTCGCTGCTCCCCTAGGGACCACGACAGAGCACCACTGGCCGGGAACCCAGTACCCCCCCTACTGTGGTTTTTAATTGTTGCCACTATGAGTATATCCAAACATTACCATGCACCCTGGACATATGTTCTGTACAGCTCCCTGTCAGTCATATATCATCTGTCATTGGTATCCCATACCAGTATCCCTCCATTGCCATTGTTGAAACACTCTGTGATCCAGAACTCCCCGAAATTTGAAGCCCAATATAATGTCATGGTCCCTTACTAGGGAATGGCATATAGCGATGAGTTTAAAGGATAGATAAAGAACTTGGATAAAGTTAGATAAAGAACTTAGATAAAGAATGTTGACTTGAAAAAATTCCACATCCTATTTCCCCCCCCCCCCCTAATTATTCAGCTTTTCTTCACAGGAGTCCTAGACCACAGCAATGTATATATATAATATACAGCACTCCCACACATCCACCAGAAAACCTTTTCCCTTCCACAGTGATACTCTTACGCCCTATTCATATCATATTTACTTAAAGTGATGTACAGAGTCTGAGACATTAGCTTTCTAACAAGGTGACATCTGTATTTACATTATGGTGCATACTTTAGGATACACAGTTCTTTACATTTTTAGTTATCCTATGTTTTACATTATGGTTTACATTATCAGTCTGTCATCTCCTATATGTTATGGTGTAATATTACATGTTTTATATCCATCCTTGTGTACTCTCAAGAAACTCCTCTCTTACCCCCCATTTACTTTGGTTCCACACATTTAACGTCCATTTTCCCTTCCACCTTAGTGCCCTCAGTGATAGCCAACCTCCGTTTCCTGAGGAGCCACTTCCAGAGATAGATGGAATAGTGTTCAGGGCCTAACTTGCTCAACTGCCCCAATGCCCTGGGAGCCACCCTTTCTCTCGAGGGATACAGTTCCCTCTATTGGATGGCATTAGTCCTCCCCAGGATGTGGGTCCACCCCCACTCTCACTACTTGGGTTTCTACCCCATGGTGTCACCCACTCTGGCAGAATGAGCATTTAGACATTCCCCAGGAGCCCGTCCTGCATCAGACCCTCCCCTCCGAGCATTCTAAACAGGTAACCCTCTTTATTATATTTTGATATGATTTTCTCGGCATTTTACTCTCCACCAACACCTGACCCTCTCCTGGTTCGTATGCTACCCCTCCCTCCCCCCACTTTTGGGCAACGTTACCCACCCGTCCCTCCCCAGCCACCCTCAAACCCGCAAAGCCCCAAGCAAAGGCAACCCCTTGCCCCCCTTTTATCTCTTCTTTGTGTTCATACTTACCACCATCTCGTCTTAAATTCCACCCCTGCAGACATCGGCTCATATCCTTCCTCCACCCTCCGATTTCCTGCAAGCCTATCGTTCAGTCTCTTGCTATCTAGGGCAGCTTGTTTATTTCATATCATTGAGGTCATGTAGTATTTGTCCTTCAATGTCTGGGTTGCTTCACTCCACATAAGGTTCTCAAGATTCATCCATGTTATCACATGTGTTTGTAGTGTGTTTGTTCTTACAGCCGAGTAGTATTCCATTGTGTGTATATGCCACATTTTATTGATCCACTCGTCTGTTGATGGGCATTTGGGTTGATTCCAACTTTTGGCAATAGTGAACAATGCTGCTATGAACATTGGTGTACATATATTGGTTTGTGTTCTTGTTTTCAGTTCTGCTGGGTATATTCCCAGCAGTGGTATTGCTGGGTCATATGGCAAATCTATGGCTAGTTGTTTGAGAAACCGCCATACTGTTCTCCAGAATGGTTGGATCCTTCTGCATTCCCACCAGCAGTGGATGAGTGTTCCCCTTCCTTCACATCCTCTCCAGCACTTGTATTCTTCTGTTTTTTTCATAGCTGCCAATCTTATGGGTGTAAGATGGTATCTCATTGTGGTTTTGATTTGCATTTCCCTGATAGCTAGAGATTTGGAGCATTTTTTCATGTGCTTTCTTGCCATTTGTATTTCTTCTTCGGAGAAGTGTCTGTTTAAGTCTTTTTCCCATTTTTTAAATGGATTGTTTATCTTTTTATTTTCAAGATGTAGGAGTTCTTTATATATGCAAGTTATAAGTTTCTTATCAGATATATGATTGCCAAATATTTTCTCCCACTGTGTGGGCTCCCTTTTTACTTTCTTGACAAACCCCTTTGAGGTGCAGAAGGCTTTAATTTTGAGGAAGTCCCATTTATCTATTAGTTCTTTTGCTGCTCGTGCTTTTGGTGAGATATTCATAAATCCATTACCTATTACAAGGTCCTGTAGATGTTTCCCTACACTGCTTTCTAAGGTTTTTATGGTCTTGGCTCTTATATTTAGGTCTTTGATCCATCTTGAGTTGATCTTTGTATAAGGTGTGAGATGGTAATCCTCTTTCATTCTTCTACATATGGCTATCCAGTTCTCCAGACACCATTTGTTGAATAGGCCACTCTCTCCCAGTTGAGAGGGTTTGGTGGCTTTATCGAATATTATGTGGTTGTATATGTGAGGTTCTATATCAGAGCTTTCAATTCGATTCCATTGGTCTATATGTCTCTCCTTATGCCAATACCATGCTGTTTTCACCACCGTAGCTTTATAGTATGTTTTGAAGTCAGGTAGTGTGATTCCTCCAATTTCGTTTTTCTTTTTCAGTATGTCTTTGGCTATTCGGGGTCTCTTTCCTTTCCAAATAAATTTCATAGTTAGTTTTTCTAGTTCCTTAAAGAAGGCTGCATTGATTTTTATTGGGATTGCATTGAATGTGTAGATCAATTTTGGTAGGATAGACATCTTAATAATGTTCAGTCTTCCTATCCATGAACAAGGAATAGTCTTCCATTTATTTAGGTCTTCTTTGATTTCCTTGAACAATCTTGTATAGTTCTCAGTGTATAAGTTCTTTACCTCTTTAGTTAAATTTATTCCTAAGTATTTGATTTTTTTATTTACTATTGTGAATGGTATTTGTTTCTTGATTTCCTCCTGATCTTGCTCATTATTGGTGTACAGAAATGCTACTGATTTTTGCGCATTGATCTTATAACCTGCGACTTTACTAAACTCATTTATGAGTTCTAGAATCTTCGTTGTAGATCTCTCAGGGTTTTCTATGTATAGGATCATGTCATCTGCAAATAATGAAATTTTGACTTCTTCCTTTCCAATTTGAATGCCTTTTATTTCTGGTTCTTGCCTCAGTGCTCGAGCAAGTACTTCTAAGACAATGTTAAATAGGAGCGGAGACAGTGGGCATCCTTGTCTTGTTCCTGAGTTTAGAGGGAAGGAGTCTAGGATTTCTCCATTGTAAACAATATTGGCTTTAGGTTTTTCATATATACTCTTTATCATGTTCAAAAATTTCCTTGTATTCCAATCATTTGGAGTGTTTTTATCAAGAAAGGGTGCTGTATTTTGTCAAATGCTTTTTCTGCATCAATAGATATAATCATGTGATTTTTTTCCTTCAATCTGTTTATATGGTGTATTACGTTGATTGATTTTCTTATGTTGAACCATCCTTGCATACCTGGGATGAATCCCACTTGGTCGTGGTGTATAATTCGTTTAATGTGTTGTTGAATACGATTAGCAAGTATTTTGTTAAGTATTTTTGCGTCTAGGTTCATTAGAGAAATTGGTCTGTAATTTTCCTTTCTTGTGATGTCTTTGTTTGGCTTTGGTACTAGGGTAATGTTGGCATCATAGAAGGAGTTGGGTAATGTTCTTTCTGTTTCGATGGTTTGGAATAGTTTCAGCAGGATTGGTGTCAGTTCTTTCCGGAATGTTTTATAGAATTCACCTGTGAAGCCATCTGGCCCTGGGCTCTTCTTAATAACTGATTCTATCTCTCTGCTTGTGATTGGTTTGTTAAGATCATCAATTTCTTCTTTTGTCAATATGGGCTGTTTATGTGTTTCTAGGAATTTGTCCATTTCCTCTAGATTGTCATTTTTGTTGGAATATAGTTTTTCAAAATATCCTCTTATGATAGTCTTTATTTCTGTGGGGTCAGTGGTGATATCGCCTTTCTCATTTCTTATTTTGTGTATTTGCATCTTCTCTCTTTTTTTCTTTGTTAGTGTTGCTAAAGGTTTGTCAATTTTGTTAATCTTCTCAAAAAACCAGCTCTTGGTCTTGTTTATCTGTTCAAGTGCTTTCTTATTTTCTATTTCATTTAGTTCTGCTCTTATCTTTGTTATTTCCTTCCTTCTTCTTCCTGTTGGGTTACTTTGTTGTTGTTTTTCTAATTCCTTCAAATGTGCAGTTAGTTCTTCAATTTTTGCTCTTTCTTCTTTTTTGATATATGAATTTATGGCTATAAACTTCCCTCTCAGTACTGCTTTTGCTGCATCCCATAAATTTTGGTATGTTGTGTTATCATTATCATTTGTTTCAAGGTAGTCATTGATTTCTTTTGAGATTTCCTCTTTGACCCACTGTTTTTCTAAGAGTGTGTTGTTTAATTTCCAAATCGTGGTGTGAAATCTGGGCTTCTTTCCCTTGCAAATCTCCAGCTTGACTCCACTGTGGTCAGAGATAATGTTTTGTATGATTTCAATCTTTCTGAATTCGTTCAGCCTTTCTTTGTGGCCTAGCATATGATCTATCTTGGAGAATGATCCATGTGCGCTTGAGAAAAATGTATATCCTGCTGTGTTTGGGTGTAGCGATCTATATATGTCTATTAGATCGAGCTCCTCTAATATACTATTCAGATGTTTTGTGTCTTTGGTGATTCTCTTTTGAGATGTTCTGTCCAGAGTTGATAGTGGTGTATTAAAATCCCCCACTATAATTGTAGATGTATCTATTCTTTCACTTAGTTTTTCCAGCGTTTGCCTGACGTATTTAGAGGCACCCTTGTTAGGGGCATAGATATTTATGATTGTTCGATCTTCTTGACAGATTTTCCCTTTGACTAAAATGTAGTATCCTTCTTTGTCTCTCACAATTGTTTCACATTTAAAGTCTATTTTGTCTGATATTAATATAGCTACTCCTGCCTTTTTTTGGTTATTGTTAGCTTGTATGATTGTTTTCCAGCCTTTCACTTTCAATCTCCATGCGTCTCTGGGTCTAAGATGTGTCTCTTGTAGACAGCATATGGATGGGTCATATTTCCTTATCCAGTGTCCCAGTCTGAATCTTTTGATAGGTGAGTTTAATCCATTGACATTCAGTGTTATTACTATCAAGGAATTATTTGTGTTAGCCATATTTTGATTGGATTTGTGTTTGTCATATTTTGTTTGTATATTTTTTTTTGTCTTTTTTGTTGTTGTTGTTGGTCTTATACTCTCCTCCAACTTTGCCTTTCCTGTTTTTTCCTTTCTTCCTGCAGAACTCCCTTTAGAATTTCTTGAAGGGGAGGTTTCTTGTTGGTATACTCTTTCAGTTTCTATTTGTCTGCGAATATTTTGAACTCTCCATCATGTTTGAATGCTAGTTTAGCTGGATAGAGTATTCTTGGTTGGAAATTTTTTTCCTTTAGTACCTTGACTATATCATACCACTGTCTTCTTGCCTCCATGGTTTCAGAAGAAAAATCAGCACTTAATCTAATTGAGCTTCCCTTGTATGTGATGGTTTTCTTTTCTCTTGCTGCTTTTAGGATCTTCTCTTTGTCTTGAGCATTGGATAATTTGACAAGTATATGTCTTGGGGTGGGCCTGTTGGGGTTTATGACTTGTGGAGTGCGCTGTGCTTCTTGGATATGTACATCTGTCTCTTTCAGTAGATTTGGGAAGTTTTCAGTCATTATTTCCTGCAACACTCTTTCTGACCCCTTTCCCTTCTCTTCACCTTCTGGAATGCCTATAATACGTATGTTTGAGCGTTTTGCATTGTCATTCAGGTCCCTAAATCCTAATTGGATTTTTTCTATCTTCTTATTGACCCCTTCTACTATCTGTTTGATTTCTGATGTACTGTCTTCCACATCACTAATTCTCTGCTCTGTCTCTTCTAGTCTGCTGATATTTGCTGCAAGTGTATTTTTGATTTCTTGAACTGTGGTGTTCATTCCCATCATATCTGTTATGTTTTTGCGTATGTCTGCAATTTCCCCTCCAAGTGATGTCTTCATGTTGTTAACCTCTTTCATTACTGCATCAATTTTGTCGGTGATAAATGTTCTGAGATCTTTCATTGCTTGTGCCAGGTTTTGCTCCCCTTCGTGATTATTGGTTTGTTGATTGGATTCAGCCATGTTTTCCTGATTATTGGTTTGGTTCGTAGATTTTTGTTGCTTTCTGGTCATCTCTTTATTTTGACGAATTTAATCAGTTCCTTAGCTTCTTTGTCTGCTCTTGGAGGTTAATTAGTTGTTATTTTTGCACAGGTGTTATATCTTCTCTTTGTCACTTTTATCTTCTTATTCTAGTTACTTGTTGTTGGTTAAGTTCACTTTAGAGGAAAGTATTAGTGTTGGGGAAAGGCAATTGTGTAAGCAAGGGAAAAGTGTAAAGTTGTATTGGTGATGTATGTTAATAAAGCAGGAATATGAGATCTGGAAGGATGGAGGTTAGATTCATGTAGATTGTATAGAGTTATAGCTGTAGGTAGAGTACCTTTTATGAAGTTGATGACTGAATTTGGGAGGAATATGGTATGAACTACACAGCTATTGTTTTCATGAGAGAGGGAAAAAGAAAAGAAAGGTAATAGTTTCAAGAGTGGATAATAGACAGAAAACAGAACAAAGGTATTAGAAATTAAGAGTTAGACACTTTGTGGATCAAAGAACGGGAGGTGGGGGGTGGAATATAGGAGAGACAGTAGATGATAGTGGATATCAAGATGCAGGGGAAGGGGGATAGTGTAGGTAGCCTAAATCAGTTCACACAGAAATGAGGCAGTGGAGGATGGGAAAACCCAGCAAATGTGAGGTGTTCCCTGTAGCACCTATTGTATACTTGAATTAAAGTAAAAATAAGTGGAAGATGAGGGACAAGAGGGAAAGAGAAAACCGAAAAAAAACAAAAAAAAAAAAAACAAACTAATTATAATAGAGAAAAAAGAAAGGCAAGAAGAAATGAAGAAAGAAAAAGAGGATGGGCAAACGGTGGGGAACGGATAGGGAGAAGAGAGATACAGGTACACACGTGTCACAATTGCAACACTATCTAAAACAACAACTTCCCCCCGCTTTGCCCTAAAACCCCCCCGTCTGTCTGCCCAAATGGGTCTGCAAGCACCTCCCTTCCCACAAACCCCCAATAGGCCGCCCAGGGCCCACGAACTCCCCAGTACTGCAGATGCTCAAAAAAAAAAAAAAAAAAAAAAAAATTTAAGTAAAATTAAAAAAACAAACAAACAAACAAACAAACAAAAAAAAAAAAAACAAAAAAAACCAGAAACCCCTCCGCAGGCCCGGCTCCGCCCGCCGCGGAGGCTTGGACCGGCTCTGCCCGGCTCCTCACGCCGCCTTGGCCTGGCCTGGCTCCGCCCAGCTCCGCTCGCTACAGCGGCCCAGCCGGCTCCGGCATCCACCTCCCGCCACCGCGGCCTGGACCGGCCCTGCCCGGCTCCGTACCCGCCGCGGCCTGACCCGGGCCCGCCCGGCTCCAAACGCTACCGCGGCCCGCAGCCGGGGCCTGAACCGGCCCCGCCCGGCTCCAAGCGCTACCGCGGCCCGCAGCCGGGGCCTGCACCGGCCCCGCCCGGCTCCAAGCGCTACCGCGGCCCGCAGCCGGGGCCTGCACCGGCCCCGCCCGGCTCCAAGCGCTACCGCTGCCCGCAGCCGGGGCCTGCACCGGCCCCGCCCGGCTCCAAGCGCTACCGCGGCCCGCCGCCGGGGCCTGCACCGGCCCCGCCCGGCTCCAAGCGCTACCGCGGCCCGCCGCCGGGGCCTGCACCGGCCCCGCCCGGCTCCAAGCGCTACCGCGGCCCGCCGCCGGGGCCTGCACCGGCCCCGCCCGGCTCCAAGCGCTACCGCGGCCCGCCGCCGGGGCCTGCACCGGCCCCGCCCGGCTCCAAGCGCTACCGCGGCCCGCAGCCGGGGCCTGCACCGGCCCCGCCCGGCTCCAAACGCTACCGCGGCCCGGCCCGGCCTGGCTCAGCCCCACTGAGCGGGGCTAGATGCCTCGTCTCCTCCTACCCAAGAAGGGAATCCTCTGCAGGTAGCTGGGATCTCCGTGTATATTTCACAGACGAATCCTCTCTGTTACCTTCCCTCCAAATCGATGTCCAGACACCTCCGGACCAGCAAAAATCCCGAAACAATCCGGTCCCAAAGAGTCTCCAACGCCACCCAGCCGATTCCCTGCAGAAGACTCTAACAGGGATGTTCACTCAGCCGCCATCTTGCCCCCTCCCTCAGCAATAATTTTTAAAGAGAGCAGTGAAGACTTCACAGGGTGGTACGTGATTGTCAAATCGATTATCCAAACAGTAATTTGCTGTTAGAGTTCAAGAGAAAGAAAGATCACTTCAGAATAGATTGATTAAGACTTCATAAAGAAGGTAGCATTTGAGCTAAAGGGTGCATAGAATTTGAATAAACCGTGATAAGAGGAAAGGAATTCAGATAGGTGGAGTGGCATAGTTTGAGTGGATGTAAGGACAGCCTGTCTGCTGATGCAAAATTATCTTCTTATTCATGAGCCTTCCACTTAGCCTGTCATTCATTTTGCTGCTGTATCTTTGCTCTGTACTACCAGAACTTATATTTTCCCTTTCTATTGGCCCTTTATCCTATATATATGACTAAGTTTCTCCATCTTAACTATTTTTATTAGACAAAAAATCATCCTCCTTCATCCACACTTCCTCCTCTGTCTGCTGCCCCATCTTCCTCCTTAGGTTCATTTGCAGTCTCAAAAGGATGGTTTTTATTTACTCCCTCTACTTCTTCACCTACCATTTATCTCTCAACCCACTGAAGTCTGAATTTGGTCCCCAGAACTCCACTGAAACTACTCTGTCAGAAGCCACAAATTGCCTCCTAATTATCAAAGCCAATGGATTATTTTTGGTCTTTATCATATGTGAGATATATGGAATTTGACATTATTGCTCTGGTATATGCCTTCTTTTGTGAAACCTTTCTTCCTTGCTTCCAAGATACTCCTTTTTATTGTTCTTCTCCTACACTTCTGTCCAGTTTTTACTAGGCTCCTGTGTTGACTGCTCTTCCTCTGGTCTTTGAATGTGGTTGTTTCCCATCGTTCCACCCTGGGCCCATTTCTAAACTCATTAATATACCATGGAAAATCTTACCCAGTCCTAGAGCTTCACTTATTATCTAAATGACATAACTATCTCTTGAGCCCCAGAGCCACATAGCCAATTTCCTATTGGACATTACTCTTAGATGTCTCAGAAACACTTCAAACATAACTCAAAACCTGATACATCATCTTCTCCTTCCAAGCTCCCTATCTCTGTGACCGTGACAACCATGCACTCAGTCAACCAGACCAGAAACACAGAAGTCATCTTTAATTTTTCCATTTTTCTCATGCTCTACTTTCAAATTATTAATTCTAAGGAGAGAAAACTTAAGGGAAAAAAGTTTGAAGCTAGTAAAGATGAGGTTATATAGGATCCCATTGATCTATTTTATTACATGCTGGTGTCTTAAGATTAAGCCATGCTTGCAACAATGCTGAGGGATTGACACACTAGACTGTCCTCCCCCATTGGGAGCCACCAATTCTCTCTCGAGACACCCTTCCATCTGTCTGAGAACATCAGGTCTTCCCAGGATGTGGGTTTACCTTTCCACTCATTGTATGGGTCTCCACCCAATGATATAACACACTATGACAAGATGAGCACCCATATACCCCCTAGAAGGCTGTCCCTGTGCCAGATGCCCCTCATTAAGCACCTTAAACAAGTGACCCTTCCTTATTATATTTTCTAAATTGTTTTCTCAACATTATAGTTTCAACCACATACCTGACAATCTCTCATGTTCATCTGCTACCCCCAACCCTCCCCCCAATTCCTTGGGCCATCTTACTGTCCTCCCAACTGTAGCCCCCCTCAGGCCTGCAAAGCCCTACCCAATAGTATACTTTCAGTCTTCTAGGGGTGCCCTTCCCCATTTCTTTTCTTTTTTCTTCTTCTTTATTTTCTTTTAAATGTTACATTCAAATAATACGCGGTCCCCATCTACCCCCCATCCCATCCACGCCACCCCTCCCACATCAACAACCTCTTCCATCATTGTGGCATATCCACTGCACCCTGCAAATACATTCTGGAGAACTGCTGCAGCACATGGACAGTGGTCCACATTGTAGTCCACACTCTCCCCCAGTCCACCCAGTGGGCTACGACAGGACACACAAATATCTGTGGATCTGGACCTTCAAGCTGTGAAGCTTGGTTGTCATTGTGGGCCCTGAGGAGAGGGGGAGAGAGGAATAGGATAGATGGAAGCAGGATAACTGGGGGGCAATGGACGTGTTCCACAAGATCATGCAATGATGGATATAGCACATGTTAAATTTCACCAAAAATGTATAAAAGTCTATAGGCTAAAATGTAAACGGTAATGTAAACCATAATATAACTGAAAATTTAGGAAATTGTGCAGTCTAAAATAAAAGTCATAATGTAAACCAAAAAAAAAAAAAGATTAAGCCATGCTTGTCCATATACCTGGATAGGAGATGACATGTTAAGCAATACCTTATTGCAGTAGTCACACTGCTACTGACCCAATCTTGGATCTTTCATGATTTAAGATTTTTATATAAGACCTTATTTAGGCTTCTTGGAGGTAGCTAGGTAAATTTGGCCCCTGTGAGATACTGACTATACAGAAATACCAGAATTTAGAGGGAGTCTAAATACTGTCCAGGGTGGCTTTTGAGCCAGTTGCAAGAATGAAAAAATTGAGGTATTTCACTCACTCATCCTCCCTTGGTGAGCTTCATATCCTCTTTCTCCCAACCTTAGCATCATCTGTCACTTAAGAGTGGCTATAATTATGGCCTTGGAGATAGTAAGGCCCTTTGGTTTTCATGTTGTGGCAGGTCCTGTGGGTTCACTGAGCCTATGCTTGTCTACCCTTTCAGGCATTCCCTTTCAGGAGCATAATTTATTAGGTGATGCTGCCCTCTTGTGGAAAAATTAACCTTCAATGTGGAGTACCCAGAGGATGTTATAGGAAATTATTCTCTCTTGCTTTGCCAGGTTTTTCCTCAAATTTATTAAAGAGTTCTTATCGCATGTGATTTCTCTGAAGGTTTATGAACATTCAGCCTAATGTTTCATACAAAAAACTTTGTATGAACTTTCATAAGGAGAACTTTGGTTTGAGTAAGCAATCAACTGACAAAGATCCAATACTGAACTTTATATCTGCGCTTGAGTTTTTTGAGATGAATAAAAAGAGAAGGAACTTTGGAAAATGGCCTATTCTGAGAAACTAACTCGGCTTTCTTCCTATATTGTCTTTTATACAATCATGATAGTCTCCACTTGATCAACTACACCAGAAATCTAAGTATCTCCCTCAGTTCTTCTCTTACCATCACTTCTGACCACTCCAAGTAATTGCCAAGTTGTAATGCTCCTACCTTCTAAAAACTCCTCTGTTGCCACTGTCTTAATCCAATCATTTGTGGGTTTTCACTTAGACTTTTGTAAGAGCTTTCTTACTGGCCTTCCAGTTTTACTGCTTTCCAGTCAGTCTATCCTCCATACATCCAGCAGAATGATCTTCCTAAAATAGGCACCTGATCATATCATTTCTCTACATGAAAAAAAATCAGTAACAATAACCACACAACCACGTTGGCCCCAAGGAATTAACTTTATATTGATAGAAGATACAACCCACATTGACAATATTGTATTCATTAACTATATTTTTGCAAAATAGTATGGCATCTAATATGTAAAAAAAAACCTGGTAGCATAAAAGGAGAAAAATATTTGGAAGATTTTAAAACACAATTCATGAGATCTAATAAACATCAAAACTTATATTTTACAGATGTTACATAACCCTATTTTCACATATTCAGAGAACAATTTTTTAAAATGATCATATGCCATGCCACAAGAAAACCTTTGCAAACTCCTAAAAATAAGAATGACATGGAGCAGACTTGGCCCAGTGGATAGGGCATCCGCCTACCACATGGGAGGTCCGCGGTTCAAACCCCGGGCCTCCTTGACCCGTGTGGAGCTGGCCCATGCGCAGTGCTGATGTGTGCAAGGAGTGCCGTACCACACGAGGGTGCCCCCCGTGTAGGGGAGCCCCACGCGCAAGGAGTGTGCCCCGTAAGGAGAGCCGCCCAGTGTGAAAGAAACTGCAGCCTGCCCAGGAATGGTGCCACACACACGGAGAGCTGACACAGCAAGATGACACAACAAAAAGAAACACAGATTTCCATGCCACTGACAACAACAGAAGCGGACAAAGAAGAACACGCAGCAAATGGACACAGAGAACAGACAACTGGGGAGGAGAGAGAAATAAATAAATAATAAATCTTTAAAAAAAAAGAATGACAGTATGCTTGTTCTCTAATGATAATGTTAAATGTTTACAAATCAAAAGCAAATTTCAAAACATCTTCAACTTATTGAGTATTTCAAAACACATTTATATACAAATATTACCCCAAAGCAATACTAGCAGACTATTTAAAAATAATTAAAATGAGATTACAACTTATTAAAACCTTGAGATTAGTATTCAGAACTAAATTCATAGCCTTAAATATTTTGTTATTAAAAATGAGAAAATAAATTACAGGACTAAGAATCCAATATAATATGAAGCCAAGGGCTAGTTTTTTTTTGGCAGGTATAAGTCTCTGGAAAATTTAATAAAGAAAAAAAAATCAATTATGAACAATATTAAATGAAAAATGGAATATAAGAACAAATAAATAGTATTCTTAAATTATAGGAGACTACTGCAACTCCATCTTAAATTTGGAAATGTTAGAAATTAACAAATATCAAAGAAAACCTTAAATACCAGGGAATTATTGAGAGATTAAAAAGTAAATGGTTTCCATATATTTTCTCCCATTGGGTAGGTGATTGTTTAACTTCCATGATAAAGTCCTTTGTTGAGCAAAAGTTTTTAATTTTGATGAGGTCTCAATTATCTAATTATTCTGTTGTTGCTTGTGCTTTGTGTGAAAAATCTTGAGAAATCATTGCCTAACACAAGGTACTGAAGATGCTTCCCTATGTTTACTTCTAGAAGTTTGATAGTTCTAGCTCTTTTATTTAGGAATGTGATCCATTTTGAGTTGATTTTTGTACATGGGGTGAGGTAAGGGTCCTTCTCCTTTTTTTGCAAATGGAGATCCAGTTTTCCTAGGCCTGTTTGTTGAAGAGACTCTTCTTTCCCAATGAGTAGTCTTTGCACCCTTGTAAAAAATGAGTTGGCCATGTAAATGTGAGGGTTGAATTCTGAGCTTTTAATTTGATTACACTGGTATATAAACTGTCCTTGTGCCAGTGTCATGCTGTTTTTATTACTGTGGCTTTCCAAGAAGTTTTAAGATCATGAAGGGTGAATCCTCCAAATTTATTCTTCTTCTGAACACCCATTTTCCAATCTGCACTTATAAAAAATGGAAAATAACAAATGTTGGAGAGGAGAGGATATGGAGAAATTGAAGCACTCATTCATTGCTGGTGGCAACATAAAATGGCTTAGCCACTGTGGAAGACAGTTTGGCAGTTTCTTAGAAAGGCTAATATACAACTACCATATGACCTAGCAGTTCCACTGCTAGGTATATATCCAAAAGAATTGAAAGCAGCAATGAACTCAAACAGATATTTTCACACCAATGTTCATAGCAGCATTATTCACAATTGCCAAAAGATGGAAGCAACCCAGGTGTCTATCATCTGATGAATCGATAAATAAACGGTAGTATATATACATACAATTGAATATTATTCAGCCATAAAAAGGAATGAAGTCCTGATACATGCTACAATGTGGATGAACCAGGAAGATATCATGTTGAGTGAAATAATCCAGATACAAAATGACAAATATTATATGTCGTCATTGATTTGAAACAATTAGAATAAGCAAACTCATAGTGTCAGAACGTGGAATATAGGTTACCAGGAGATGGGGTAGGGATAGGGAATGGAAAGTTTTGGTTTTTTAAAGATTTATTTATTTGTTTCTCTCCCCTTCCCCCCCCCCCCCGGTTGTCTGTTCTCTGTGTCTATTTGCTGCGTCTTGTTTCTTTGTCCGCTTCTGTCGTCAGCGGCATGGGAATCTGTGTCTCTTTTTGTTGCATCATCTTGTTGTGTCACCTCTCCATGTGGGTGGTGCCATTCTTAGGCAGGCTGCACTTTCTTTCGCACTGGGCGGCTCTCCTTACAGGCACACCTTGCGTGTGGGGCTCCCCTACGCGGGGGACACCCCTGCGTGACAGGGCACTCCTTGCACGCATCAGCACTGCGCATGGGCCAGCTCCACATGGGTCAAGGAGGCCCAGGGTTTGAACCGCAGACCTCCCACATGGTAGACAGACGCCCTAACCACTGGGCCAAGTCCGCCGCCAAGGGAATGGAAAGTTAAGACTTAAAATGTACAGGTTTCCTATTTGCTGTAAATATTTTCATAATGAATGGTGGTGACAGTATCACAACATTTTGAGCACAATTAATAGCACTGAAAAATATATCTGAATGTGATTAAAAGGGTGTTTTAGTTTGCTTGGCTGCTGAAAGCAACATACCAGAAATGGGTTGACTTTTACAATGGGGCTTTATTAATTTAAAAGCTTACAGATTTGAGGCTAAGTAAAATATCCAATTCAAAGCCTCATTAGGCAATGCTTTCTCCTTGAAGATTGGCTCCCAGTGATTCAGGCTCCTCTTTTACATGGCAAGGCACGTGGTAGCATCTGCCAGGCTCTCCCTCCTCCTGCAGGCTTCTTTGCCTTCAGCTTCCTGCTCCATGGTTTTCTCTCTTTCTTTGTTTCATTGATTTGAGCTTCTGATTTTGTGTCTTTCTCTGCTTCTGGGAGTTATTCTCTGTCTGTCTCCATATTCAACCTGTCTTTAAAGGATTCCAATAGGAGGATTAAGACCCACCCTGGGTCATGCCTTATTGAAGTAACTTAATCAAAAGGCCCATAACCCCTTAACTAAAGTAATTTTATCGAAAGGTCCCATCTACAATAGGTTCACACCCACAGGAATGGATTAGCTGGGGTCCATAAATATGTCAAACTACCTCATTCCACCCACCAGACTCCAAAGAGACATGTGCCTTCTATATGCAAATACATTAATCCCATTACAATATTCTACAAAGCCTTAAATTATTTCACTAACAATATTAAGTAATAAGTCTCTTAAAAATCAGTTGTAGTTGTGGTGTCCTAGGGCAAAATTCCTCTCAAGCCATGGACCTGTGAAACTTAGAGCAAGTTATCTGCTTCCAATATACAAAGGACGGGCAGTCATAGGATACGTTTTTCCATTGCCATAGGGAGAAATTGGAAGAAAAACAGAGACCATGGGTCCCAAACAGTTCTGAAAACCTGCAGGGCATATTCCATTAGATTTCAAGGTCTATGTCATCTATAGAAAAATGTTTTGTCCTTGGGCCCTGAAGGATCAGCAGTCCACCCTTTCCAAGGGCTTGCGGAGCAGACCTGCTCTCCCCAAACACGTGTTTGAGACCACCAACATCTCCAAACATTGGGGTAATGGACACGTACTCAGTTCCACCTTTATCAAGCAGCTATATGGTAGCTGAATTCTTGGCTCTACCCTTCCAAGAACATAAGTGTTGGTCAGACTCTCCCCAAACTCCAGGGCATAGGCTCAACCCCCCTTAGAAGAGGGGTGGCTGCCACACTCTCCTTGATACCTGGGAATGTACTCCATCCTCTCTGAAGACAAGGGTGGCAATACTCTTCCTGAACAGAATGGAAGGCACTCATCAAGTGCCATGGCATACTCACCCTTTCCACACACATGGGTGGGTCTGCTCTTCTGGCCCAAGAAGATGTCTTCAGTCCAGACCTCAGCTTCCATGGTTCTGCCTTTGAAGTAATTTTTATTTCAATCTCTCCCTTTTCTGTCACTTAGTTCAGGCTAGAATTGTTCTGTTCATAAAGATTTCATTAAAAAACTTGTTGATTTCACATGCAGCTGTCATCAACAAAACCCAGAAGGAGAGAGAATGCCGTGAAGCAAAGAAGCTAAAGGCAAGGATGGACCATGCCCATAACTGGTTTTGATGAGAATTTGTACTTAGCATTGTTACTGAAATGACTAAAGGCTTTTAGGACATTATGATGGAATGAGTGTATTTTGTGTGTGGAAAGAACATGTCTTTTTGGAGTTCAGAAGACAGATTGTTGGGGATTGAATCATGCCCTCCCCCCAACAAAAGGCATGTTCAAGTCCCAACCCCTGGAACTGTGGTTGTGGACCCATTTGTAAACAGGACCTCTGAAGATGTGAAGACAAAGAAGAAAAGCCATGGGGGCAGCCAGAAGTTGGAAGTCCTGGGAACCTGGAAGAGAAAGTAAAAGATGCCGTCATACACATTGCCATGTGATGGAAAAGCTAAGGACCAAGGATCCCTGGCAGCCAGCCCCAGAACACCAGTGTTTGGGAAGAAAGCATCTACCTCACTGATGCCTCAATTTTGGACTTCTCCTAGTCTCACAACCATGAGCCAATACATTCTTGTTGTTAAGCCATCCCATTGCATGGTATTTGTTTAGTATCTAGGAAACTAGTATAGATGTATATAGGGGAAAAAATTTTAACTGTAAAAAGAAAGAAAATGTCTTCAAGTAATTTCTGGTTGTGTGTTTAAAATCTCTGGTCCCTATGTTAAGTAATGAAAATAATAATTAAGATACACAGTTCAATGGACAATATGCCCATATGCCGTACTTCCACCTTCCGCAAATTCTGTAAGTTTTGGAGTTCAAGCGAGCAGCCTTTATCATTCTCAGTATTTCCTTGCAAGTATCATTTATCAGTGTCCAGATTATTCTCCCACTTCCATTTAATACTTTGTCACCTGCTTCAGAATCATCATCTCTACTTCATTTCCTGCTGTCACACTGAAAGATTTCATTGTCTTTGTAGAGGATTATAAACACTAGCTTTATGGATCTTTGATCTTACCTTCAGTGATAATCACTTCTATATCAGCAGCTTTCTTCCCTCACTTTACTATGGACCTTGCCAATCTTTAAGTCATAAATATTTATTGAATGCATAATCTATGCTAGATTCCAGTGATTAAATAATGAACAACATAGGTATGGTCCCTGCTGTAATGTGCTCCTGACACTTTCCAGTCTTTCTCCATAAAATTTCCTCATTTGAATCACAGAACACAAAAAATAATCTGAGTGGCTATTATCTCAATTTTCTCAAAGATGGTATATAACTAGGAACATTCTAGATGCTTAGGAGAAAAGTTAACTCATTAATGCAATGGATGCTATAGCACTGTGGTTCTCACTGTTGAGTAGCACTTAGGAACTTGTTATTGACCACTTCCTACTGAATCAAAATTCTGGAGATGCTCTTAGAAATCTGTTTTAACAAGCTCTCCAGATGAATCTGATGTACCCATAATGTTTAAGAACCACTGACTCTTCTTACTCTACTCATTTAATCTGAGCAATCTCATTCATTCATGGTTATAACTACCACCTCTATGTTCATGATGAATTGCTCCTCAAAATTCAGATTCAGGTGGAATTCAGGAATCTCCACGGGGAAACCCAACACAAAATCAAAAAGCAGTATATATAAATCTGAATTCATTATCTAGTCTATAAAACCTTCTCCTACAATAGGAATTGATGGCACCATAATCCACCCAGGCATCTAAGTGAGAAGCCTGAGTTCAACCTTTTTTTGTGACTTTTTTTTTTTGTTTTTAGAGGTATTTTATATTTACATTTACAGAAAAATTACACTGAAAGTGTAGAAAATTCCCACATTATGTCCCCACACATACATAGTCTCCCCGATTAATGCCATCTGAGATTAGTGTGATACATTTGTTACAGTGAGTGAACCAATACTGAAGCATTGCTGCTAACCAAAGTCTATAGTTTACACTATGGTTTACATTTTGTGCTGTACAGTTCCATAAGTCTTGACAAATATATACTGTCATGTGTCCATCATTGCAGTACCATACAGAAGAATCTCACTGCCCCAAATAAGCACTGTGTTCCACCTATTATCCCCCCCCAGAACTTCTAGAAACAACTATTTTTCTGTCAACGTTACAAGTTCTTCTGTTATGACATACTAATAACTAAAATAACAATAAATCTAATTTGTTTCATGGTTGCACTCCCCCCCTTCTGTTTGTTCATTCCTCAGTCTTGAGGAATTTGCAGTGATGTCTACTCTGCTTCAGGTTGAGTGGGGCCTTAAATATTATGGGGCAGATGGAAGGAACTGTTTTGCTTGCAGTTGGAGATACTTTTTACTCTTTGGAGTGGGGGTAGTCCATCATCATCTTCATTTTGTTAGTTGTCCTGGGAGAATCTGATGAACTGGAGAATAGGGGTTGGCTGCAACTTGCTGAGAGTCAGGGCTCAACAAGCATATGAACACACCAAAGATTTAAATCTCTGAGACATATGTTTAATAGGTATAGTTCTAATTATAGGTTCAAATAAAAGGGACAAAATAGCCATGTCTGGGGAACCTATAAATGAGTTTAATTCAGTTATGTTGGGGAAATTGATTATCATATATTCCAAAATAAAGTTTGCTGAAGTGATGATTATTTTGTGGGGTTGTATGCCTTGAGATGTCAGGAGCACTTTTATTTGAAGTTTCATTTATTGTGGCAGTTAGTGAGATCCTCCTGAGACCTGTATAAGTATAACCTCCTGAATGAACTCCCAGTTACCTTTGAAATCTCTTAGCCACAAAAACTCTTTTGCATTTAACGTTTCCCCCTTTAGTCAAGGTCTTTTTCCAATGCATCACTGTTGATGCTTGGTAGTAATCCCCTGGTGCCAAGGACGCTCATCCCTAAGAATCATGAGGAGGAAAGTAGTGAGTTTATTTGCTGAATTTGGCTTAGAGAGAGGCCACATTTGAATAAAAAGGAGGTTTTCAGGAGTTAACTCTTAGACATTAGTTATTAGGCTAAGTTTCAGTTTTATAGTAATAAAGTTCATAAGTAAAATCACTAATATCAAAGGCTTAGCATATTGATCTGTTTTCTTTTATTAGGTACTGCCTGTATACTCCAGAGATTTTTACCATTCTATTTGAGAATGTAGCAGGATTCCCCAGGATGGGGGTTTAATATTCTATTGGTTACTGCGTGGGTCTCCACCCACTGAGAAAACACACCTTATGACAACACAAACACATTCATATCCCATAGAGTCAAGCCCCAGGTGCATCTCTCCCCACACATCCCCACTCAGACACCCTGCACCAGTGACACTGCCCGAAAGAATGCTCCCACAGTTGCTTTTTCAACCACAATCCTCAGCCTCCTAAGAGTTCACTGAACTGCACATTCACCTGTTCCATCCTCCAGTCCTCTCCCCAGCATCACGGATGGTTCCAATCCCCTCAACTCCACTCACATTCATACTTCAGTGCCATCTACCATACTCACTTCACTGCCCCATCATCACTTCTGCCCTCTTCCAAACCTCCACCATTGCCCTTTTCATAGATTGTGCCTAGATTGAGCATCAGCTCACCAATTTCTCCCCTCTATCTCCTGGTAACCTATCTTCCAGACTCTAAATTCATGAATCTGCTCCTTATCCTTAGTTCATATCATTGAGATCACATAGTATTTGTCCTTTAGTGTTAGGCTTAAGTCACTCAACATAAAGTCCTCGAGGTTCATCCATGTTGTCACATGTGTCAGTTCTTCATTCCTTCTTATAGCTGAATAATATTACATCATATCTTTTCATCAGTTGGTGGACACTAGGGTTGCTCACAGCTTTTGGCAATTGTAAATAATGCTGCTGTGAACATTGGTGTGCCATATTTCTTGTCCCTGCTTTTAATTCTTCTGGGTATATTCCTAGTAGTGAGATTGCCAAATCATATGGTAATTCTATACTAAGCTTTCTGAGGAACCGCCAAACTGTCTTCCACAGTGGCTGCACCATTCTTACATTCCCACCAGCAGTGAATGAGTGGGAATGTATTGGAGAAAACTCCGAGTGTTGGAGAGGATTTATTTCTCCACATCCTCTTGAACACATGTAGTTTCTGCTTTTTTAATAGTGACCTGTCTAATAGGTGTAAAATGATATCTCATTATAGTTTTTTAACAAATATTACTGACACATATTAAGAAAGCATACAATTCATCCAAAGTATACAATCAATAGTATTTGGTATAATCACATAATTGTGCTTTCATCACTTCAGTCATTTTAGAGCATTCTCATTATTTCAATAATAATAAAACAAACAAAAAACAAACAACAGATTAAAAAGAAAAACTTTGCCCTCATGGAAATTACATTTCAGTTAAATATATAAAAATGCCTAAAACAGAGTAGGTGTCTGGTAACTTTTTTTTTCTTTTCGTAAGTACTGATTTTAGCAGGAAGGACAATAGTGGTTAAAATTTCATTAAACAGAGTTCTTTTTAATGGCTAACACTTTGGGCAGTATTGACCAGATGTTGTTATCAATCACATAGTACAGTAATAATTGTCAATCAGAATAATCACTATGTTGGATAGCTCAAGTTGTGAAACTAGTTCCGAATTGGTTTACTTGTCTTTTCTTATGTCACCATGTGCCTCTTTGCCTTTTGCTTCTTTACCTAGAATGTTTTCCACTCCTCTCTGCCAAACCAAAGACATCAAAGTTAACCTCCAATCAAAGGAATGTGTAATGTCAGAGCTAAAAGGGGTCTCTATAATCACTATACTTAGAAAATCCATTTTATAGGTGAAAAAAACTGAGCTCAGAATAAGGAAGAGAAAGGATAGGACTAGAATCAGCAGCTTTGCTTACCAGTCAAACATTCTTTACAGTTTCTGTGATGTCTAACAATTGCTACCTCCTCTAGGAAGCCTTACAACACTTGAGGGAAATGTCTTCTTCCTACATCCAAAGTACATGATTTTGTTCTTTACCTTATCTTTTCCCCCTGTCAACATTTCTTTTATGAATTGATCCACTTCCAAGGGTTTCACGTCTTTCCTGTATGCAGAAGACTGCCAGATCCCACTCCCTGTCTTAACCTTCCTGAGCTACAGATTCCCATTCCAAAGTGGACATTACCCCTCACCAAGCCTCCCTGCCTCCCAATGTCCTGACAACTCTATTTCTGTCCATGGCATCTTTCCTACCCCTGTAAATCAAGCTCTGTAAGTAAGATCCTCTTCAATTCCCTCTTTTCTCTCCAACAGTACCCTAGTCCTTTCTGAGCTTTCTCTGCAGCATTTCTAATATCCTTCTCATCTATCTCCTTTGCCTTCTTCCTTTTACTGCCCAGGACTTGTCTGGATGCCCTCCAACCCATTCTCTGCACTCATACCAAATTAATCTTCCTAAAGCACATCTCTGTATTTTTTTTCAATTAGCAATAACTGTGCTTTGGGTAAACCTCATGAGATATGAGACCTCTATTGTGCTTAGCTGCGTCATGTTGTTCCCTTTCTCAAAGAGCTCCTTTGCTTCCAGAAATAAGTCCAACCACTTCCTCCTAGCATTTAAAGACCTCTATAGATCAGTCTAAATGACCTTGTTCTATTCTTATATTCTTTCTTCTGAAACTCAAAAGGATATGTGTCAAAAGAGGTTATCTCCTCCCTTGTACACACTCAATTCTTTCAATTGTGTCCTTGACCTCATTCCCCTCCATTTCCTTAAGAAATCTCTCTTTTTAAAATTCCCATTGTCCCTCCTTCATTTCCTGCCAGGCTAGCATCCTTTTCTTTGCCCTATTTCTTTCTCCCTCAGCTTTCAAACCAGCTCAGTTTTTGCCCACCTTGTAAGAAAGCCTTTTCCAGATATATGTTCATCTTTAGGTATTGCCCTTTCTTTCTTTTCTCTGTCATAGCTAAACTACTTTAAAAAGTTGCCTACACTAATTCTTTTCTTTCACCTCCTATGCACAAGCACAACCATAACAATCTAACTTCTGTCCCTCGCTACATCCCTGAAAAGACTCTGACCAAAGTCACCAGTGTCCTGTTAGTTATTTAAAGCTATGAACCATTTTCAGTTATTTTCTTACTTCACCTCTCCTGAGCATCTGGCACTATTAAGCCCTCCTTCCTTTTCAAAATTGCTCCACTAACATTCTTCTTCCTCTGTTTTCTCTTTGGTTTCTTTGTCTGATCTTTTCCAGCCTTCCTCTTCCTCCACTTTTCCCTAGGTATTAATATTCTGCAAAGTTCTGTGCAAAGCTTTCTACTCTGTTCTGCACTACACACTCCATCTGGGTGACTTAACACTTTCCTATGACTTCACTTATAAATAAGCCTTCCAAATTCCTCACTCCAATCTAGACCATTCTCCCCCATAACCAACTTCTTGATGTAGAGTATACATCCCCCTTTGTATACTCTACAAGTATCTCAAAAAATTCCTCATGTACCTATTAAACTCATTAATCTCCACTTCCAAACCATGCTAAAATCTTGTCTTCTTGTATCTTTATATGAATGAATAGTTCACAGTGAACCCAGTTTTCGTAACTTCTCACCACCATAACTAATTGATCATCAAATTTTGGTGTCATTTGTGTACTGAAAATCTGTCAAATTTCTCCTCCCTTGTTTGTTCACTACAAGAGTCTCTCAACTAGTTTATCTACCCCCAATCTTTCCAGGCTCTTACCTCTGAATTTATTCCCCACACCACAAGTTGAGTGATATTTTAAAATGTAATTCTACTCATGAAACCCTTACTTACCTTCAGGGTTTCCTACTGTGTTTAGGTAAAATGCAAATCAGCTTGGTTTAACAAGACCCTTTAGAACATACTCCTTTTTTTCTCCACCTTCACTTAAGCTTGCACTTTATGCTACAGCCACATTCAACTGCTTCCCAATCTGTACTATCATTTCTCATCTCTTTGTAGCTTTCTCCATTCTACTTCTTCTTCTTCAAATGGTGACTGCTCCCTTCCCTTCTTTACTTACCTAACTTGTACTCAACACTCAAGACTTGACCTGGGCTTTACTGTTATTAATTTCCTTAGCCCTCTTACTCCTGGAATGTACTAGGGTTTCTTCCCATAAGCTACATGCTTTGTTTGCCTCTATCTAGAATTTATTATACTATATTGTGACAGCCTGTTTAATTGTCTGTCCCTCACCATAAATTTTAGGCACAGTCTTTGGGTTATGTATCCTTGCATCTCCAGCATAGCCATAATTGTGCCTAGGAGAGTTACATATTCAGTATTCACTGAATATTTAATTGAATTGCATGTGAAGTATTCATCAAATATCTAATTGAATTGAATGAATGTATGTCAGGCAAGGACCGTAAGGCTTAGAAACCAATGGGTGCTAGATTGTCAACCTTCCAAATACTTGAAAGTCAAAATGGTTGGTTCAGTGAAGGGAAGAAATATGAGTCAAATTTACTCAGTTACTTGCTTAAGAGACTGAATGGAGTTACAGGAGCTAGCATTTTTTATGAATGCCTGCTGTGTACCAAGCATTGGAACTAGCTATATTATATACAGTATAGCAAAAAAGGCAGTAAAATAATGAACTTAGCTTTATACATGTGGAGTTTGAAGTTTCTGTGAGACATCTAAGTGAAAATGTCAAATAGGCATTTTGTAAATATGGTTCTGAAATGCAGGAGAGAAATAAGGGCTCAGTAATTAGATTTGGAGTTATCTGGATAGGTAGTAGTTGCAGACATTGAGGTGGATGGAATCTTCCAGAAAGGGTAGTATAGAGAAAAAGGGATGAGGAACAGGGATAAGATCCTTGAGGACATATGTATAAGAGCAAGGAGTGGGGAGAGAAAGCATTCATTCATTCATTTTCCAGGACCATTCTGTTTGATAAATGGAAGCTTGACAAAATTTATGCATCAAAGGACTTCATAATGAAAGTAAAATGATAGCTTACACAATGGGAGAAAATATATGGAAACTACATATCCCTTAAGTGTCTTTTTATTATTAGAGAAGTTGAGGGTTTACAGAAAAATCCTGCATAACATACAGAGTTCTCATATACCACCCTATTAATAACACACTTAATTAGTGTGGTACATTTGTTACAGTTCATGAAAGAACATTTTTACAATTATACTATTAACTATAGTCCATTGTTTACAATAGGGATGGTTTATTGGTTCTCTTGTGCAGTTCTATGTGTTTTTTTAAAAATGTGTTTTAATAATATGTATTCAAGCCAAAATTTCCCCTTTTAATGACATTCAAATATATAATTCAGTGCTGTTAATTATGTTCACAATGCTCTGCTACCATCACCACCACCTTCCCTTATCCAAAATTTCCATAGTCCCCAAAAGAAATTGTATATTTTAAGTCTCAACTTATTATTCCCTACCCCAGCCAATCCCCTGGTAACCTATATTCTAACTCTATGAGTTTGCTTATTCTAATTATTTTTTATCAGTGAGGTCATACAATATTTGTCCTTTTTTGTCTGACCAATGTCACTCGAAATGATGTCTTCAAGGATCATCCATATTTTAGCGTGTATCAAAACTTCATTCCTTTATTACAACTGAAGAATATTCCATTGTATGTATATACAATATTTTATTTATCCATTCATTGGTTTATGGACACATGAGTTGCTTCCATCTTTTTAGCAACTGTGTATAATGCTACCATGAACATTGGCATTCGAGTCCCTGGTTTCAGATATTTTGGGTATATTCTTAGAAGTGAGATTCCCAGGTCAAATGGAAATTCTATACTTAATTTCTGAGGAACAATCAAACTGTATTCCACAGCTGCTGCACCATTTTACATTTTCACCAAAATTGAACGTGTTCCTGTTTCTCCAAATCCTCTCCAACACTTGTGATTGTCTGGGTTTTTTAAATAGTGACTGTTCTTGTGGATGTGAAATGGTATCTTATTGAGCTTTTGATTTGCATTTCCCTAATGACTAATGATGTTGAACAGCTTTTCATGTGTTTTTTGGCCATTTGTATATCTTCTTTGGAGAAATGTCTATTCAGTTCTTTTGCCCATTTTTAAAATGGGTCGTTTGTCTTTTTTTTGTTGTTGTTAAGTTTTAGGATTTCTTTATATATCCTGGATATTTTTTTTTAATTTTTTTGTCTTTATTTTTAAATGTTACATTAAAAAAATATGAGGTCCCCATATACCCCCCACCCCCCTCACCCCACTCCTCCCTCCATAACAACAACCTCCTCCATCATCATGAGACATTCATTGCATTTGGTGACTACATCTCTGAGCACCGCTGCACCTCATGGTCAATGGTCCACACCATAGCCCACACTCTCCCACAGTCCACCCAGTGGGCCATGGGAGGACATACAATGTCTGGTAACTCTCCCTGCAGCACCACCCAGGACAACTCCAACCCCCGAAAATGCCCCCACATTACATCTCTTCCTCCCACTCCCTACTCCCAGCAGCCACCATGGCCACTTTCTCCACACCAATGCCACATTTTCTTTGATTACTAACCACAATATTTCAGGAATAGATTATCAGTAAATCCACTCTAATCCATACTCTATTCCTCCATCCTGTGGACCTTGGAATGGTTGTGTCCACTCCACATCTATATCAAGAGGGGCCTTAGATTCCACATGGGTGCTGGATGCAATTCTCCTGCTTTCAGTTGTAGGCATTCTTGGTTGAAGAAGGTGATTGACCTTCTTTACCTCCATGTTAGATGAGTGGGGTAAGTCCAATAAACCAGAGGGTAGGAGCTGCAAGTCTGTTGAGGCCCAGGGCCTGGCTATCACATGGTCAGTCCAGAGATTCAGGTCCCCTGGGTATACATTAAACCCCAGAACCAACTACAGTTCCGATAATAGTAATCGGAGAGGCTTGTGGACAAAGATCACATCTGAGTCCAGCTCTATCACACAGAAACACAAACTCCAAAGTAGGGCCAACTGACATGGCACTAACTCCATCTGCCATGACCATAGAACCTGTGGGTCTCTGCAGCCCTCAGAAGAACCAATACCTGGGGTTGCATCTACTTTTATCTGTCTCTGGGACTCTGCTGAGGTGTGTATAAGGGCAACCCCTCAGATAACTTTCTGGCTCTTTTTGGAGACTCATAGCCATATAATCTCATTTGTCCTTTCCATTTCCCCCTTTTATTCAGGTCAAAAAGCATTTTTAACTCCTGGTATTATATGTAGACTGAGATATTCTGCTGGTCCGAATTGACCCTTTCATTCAAGGTCATTTTCTAGTTACATCATCAGCTGGTACTTGGTAGTAATCCCTCAGTGCCAGGGAGGCTCATCCCCAGGAGTCATGTCCCACACTGGGGGGAATATATCCTGAATATTAAATCTTTATCAGATATGTGGTTTCCAAATATTTTCTCCCACTGATTAGGTTGTCTTTTTTACTTTAATTATAAAAACTTCTGAAGGACAAAAGTTTTTCATTTTGATGAGGTCCTGTTTATATATGTTTTCTTTTGATGCTTGTGTTTTGGTATAAAGTCTAAGAAACCATTGCCTAACACAATGTCCTGAAGATGCTTCCCTGTATTTTCTTCTAGGATGTTATAGTCCTGGTTCTTAAGTTTAGGTCTATGATCTTTTATGAGTTGATTTTGTATATGGTGTGAAGTAATCTTCCAATCCATGAACACAGAATGTCTTTCCATTTATTTAGAGCTTCTTTGATTTCTTTTAGCAATATCTTGTAGCTTTCTATGTACAGGTCATTTATATCCTTGGTTGGATTTATTCCTAGATATTTCATTCTTCTAGTTGCTATTGTAAATGGAATTTTTTCTTGATTTATTCTACAGGTCATTCATTAATAGAAACACTACAGATTTTGTTTGTTGTTCTTGTACCCTGCCACTTTGCTAAATCCATTTATTTGGATTTCTTTGTGGATTTTTCAGTATTTTCTATATATAGTATCATGTAATCTGCAAATAGGGAACGTTTTAATTTCCTTTCCAATCTGGATGCTTTCTCTTTCTTTTGCCTACTTGCTCTAGCTAGAACTTCCATAGCAATGCTGAATAACAGTGAGCATCCTTGTCTCATTCCTGATATTAGAGGAAAGCTTTCAGACTCTCACCATTGATTAAGATGTTAACTAGGTTTTCCTTTATGCCTCTTATTATGTTGAGGAAGTTTCCTTCTATTCTTAGTCTTCTAAGTATTTTTATGAAAAAAGGGGATCATCAGTTGGGATAATCATGTGTTTTTCCATTGTTCTATTAATGTGGTTTATTACATTTATTGATTTTCTTAAGTATCATTATCTAGCTCTGGTATGTGGATGAAGTTGGCCCCATAAAATGAGTTAAAGAGTGTTCCCTCTTCTTCAATTTTTTGAAGACTTTGAGTAGGATAGATGTTATTTCTTCTTGGAATGTTTGGTAAAGTTCTTCTGTGAAGCATCTTGTCCTGGGCTTTTCTTTCTTGTGAAGTTTTTGATTATTGATTAAATCTAGTTAGTAGTTATTGATTTGTTAAGCTCTTCTATTTGTTCTTAAGTCAGTGTTGGTAGTTTGTATGTTTCTAGGAATTTGCCCATTTCATCTAATTTACCCAATTTGTTGGTGTAAAATATTGGATAGAATCTCTTATACTCCTTTTTATGTCTGTGGGGTGGGGAGTAGTGTCCCCCTTTTTCATTTCTGATTTCATTTATTTCTATCCTCTCTCTTTTTGTTTTCAGTCTAGCTAAAGGCTTGTTGATTTAATTGATCTTTTCAATGAACCAATCTTTTAGTTTTGAATTTAAGGTGAATCTCTTGTAAACAACATATAGTTGGGTCATGCTCTTTTCCAATTCTACCAATTCTTACCTTTTGATGGGGAGTTTAATCTATTTATATTTAAAGTAACTATTGATATTGCACGACTTTCTTTTGCCATTTTGCTATTTTGTATTTGTAAGTTTTATACCTTTTTTAAACTTCAGTTCTTCCGTTAATGCCTCCTCACATATTTATTTGACTTTTGTATTGTACCATTTTGAGTCCCTTTTCTTTTATTTCTGAATATAATTTTCATGTATTTTTGTGGTTAGCATGGTGTTAAAATTTAGCATCCGACATCTATAACAATCCTGTTTGATTTCACACCAATTTATCTTCAATAACATACACATATGCTGTTCCTATATTCCTCTGTCCCTCACCATTTTTTGTACTTGTTACTAATTATATCTTTGTGCAGTGAATGTTCAAAACCATCAACTTATACTTTTTATACATTTATGTTTTAACACCTGTAAGAAGTGGATTTACATAAAAAACAACACAATACATTACTGTTGGCATTTATAATTACCCATATGACTATCTTTACCAGATGACTTTATATCTTTATGCTTCTTTGATCCACTTTCTAATGTCCTTTCCTTTCAGTCTGAATAATTTCCTTTATAATTTTTATATGGTAGGCCTAGTCATGACATATTCCCTCAGTTTTTGTTTATCTGAGAATGTCTTAATATCTCCCTCATTTTTGTAAGAAAGTCTTGCCAGATATAAAATTTTTGGTTTACATTTATTTTCTTTCAGGACTTTAAATATTTCATACCATTGCTTTCTTGTTTCCATGGTTTCTGATGAGAAATCAGTGCTTACTGTTAGTGGGATTCCCTTGTACATAGCTTGTTGCTTTTCTCTTACAGCTTTCAGAACTCTCTCCTTGTCCTTGTCATTGGAAAATTTGATTACTGTGTGTCTGGATATGGTTCTCTTTAATTTTTCCTGTTTGTGGTTGGGATCTTGAATGTGCATACTCTTGATTTTGCTTAAATTTGGAAATGTTTTGCTATTATTTCTTTAAATATTCTTGCTGTTCTTTTCTTTCTTTCTGGGACTTATGTGTTTGATGGTATACCACGGGTTTCTTAGGCACTATTCATTCCTTTTTATTCTTTATCTTTCTGCTTCGCAGCATGAATCATTTAGTTTGTTTTGTCTTAGAATTCACTGACTCTTTCTAATGTTACATTCAATCTGCTGGTGAATCTATCTAGGACATTTTTCATTTCCGACATTGTGTCCTTCAGCTCTAGTATTTCTCTGGAGAGATTCCCATATTGTTCATTCATTGTTTTCCTCATATCCTTCAGTTCTCTTTCTCTGTTTTCCTTTATTTCCCTAACCATATTGAAGATCATTACCTTAAGGTCTCTTTCCAGTGAGTTCTAAGTCTGGTCCTATTGGTGTTTGTTTCTGGACTTTTTTTTGTTCCTTTGGAAGGGTCATCATATCCTGTTTCTTTGTATGTTTTGTAATCTTTTTTTGCACACAGTACATTTTAATATTTTAGTGTTAATACTGGAATTTAGTCCCTGGGCTGTTCCTTAAGTTTGTATCCAGCTAGTAATAGATATAACAGAGGTTTTCTTGAAAGTTGGGACCTAATCAAAATAAAATGAAAATAAGGCAAAAATCACCTTTCAATCTCTTTGCAAATTGGCTCTACTTTGGCTGGGGTCTCCTTCAGAGCTTCGCCCTCCTACCAAGATAATCATCCAGAGGCAAATGTGAAATGTAGGGTCCTCACTGTTTTATCCAAGCCTGTGTGACTCCATAGCTGGGAAGCCTCTTCTCCTTATCTTGTGCTTGCTAGAGGTCTTAGGAAATCCCTGCTTACAGTTTACAGGTGTTTGAGTGAACACCCCCTCTCTACTCACTTGGGAATAGGCCTGCTTCCCCTCCTGGGTGCTATTTTTTTTTTAAGATTTATTTATTTATTTATTTCTCCCCCTTTTCCCCCACTCCCCGCCCCAGTTGTCTGTTCTCTGTGTCTATTTGCTGTGTCGTCATCTTTGTCCGCTTCTGTTGTTATCAGTGGCATGGGAATCTGTTCCTTTTTGTTGCATCAGCTCTCCGTGTGGGCAGCGCCATTCTTAGGCAGGCTGTACTTTCATGCTGGGCGGCTCTCCTCATGGGGTGCGCTCCTTGTGCATGGGGCTCACCTAAATGGGGGACACCCCTGCATGGCACGGCACTCCTTGCGCGCATCAGAACTGCGCATGGGCCAGCTCCACACAGGTCAAGGAGACCCGGGGTTTGAACTGCAGACCTCCCATGTGGTAGACGGTTGCCCTAACCACTGGGCCAAGTCTGCTTCCCCTGGGTGCTCTTTAGAATGACTTAGCTTGGGAAGTTCTTTGCCCCAGGCCTTTTCAACTTAATTGTTTCTTACCTGACTTAGCTGCCTGAAATTGGCTTCTCTGCCCTACTGACAAACTTGGGGAGAGTGAACCTGAGACACATTCTATGGCTCAGTCTCTCAGATTTCCACATGATAGACTGGCACTGACATGCACGCACCCCAGTATGCACACAGGTGCTAATCTGCCCCCTCTGGAACAAGACCTGAAATCCACAATGGGAATGCAAGGTGACTCCACACTGTGTTGTAGAAGGGTGGAGCAGGGGCCAGCAAGAGTGCTAGGAGATCCTTCTATGGGTTTTGTAGCTGTGTTTTCTTAATTCAGGACTTGCCCAGTTAATACAGCCTTTTAACTGTTTCTGTAGTTATGCTGAAGGTTACTATTTTAGTTTGCTAGGCTGACAAAATGAAATATACCAGAAATAGTTTGGCTTTTAACAATGGGGGTTTACTAGTTTATAAGCTTAATGTTTCAAGGCTGAGAAAAATATGCAAATCAAAGCCACATCAGGTGATGCTTTCTATCTGAAGACTGGCTGCCTGCAATCATGGACTCCTCTATAATACGGCAAGGCACATGGAGGTGTCTGCTGGTCTTTGTCTTCTCTTCAGAATTTTGTTGCTTTCAGCTTCTGGTTTTAGTGGCTTTCTCTCTTTTCATCTGAATTTCATTCTCTTATAAAAGACTCCAGTAAGAGGATTAAGAGCCACCCTGGGCCACACCTTACTGAAATAACCGAACCAAAAGACATTAACTGAAGTAACCTAATCCAAAGACCCTATTTATAATAGGTTTAGACCCACAGAAATGGATTAGCATTTTTTCCTTTCCTTTCATTTCTTTTTATTATTATTGTTTTTATTTTTTAAATAAGCTTTAGATTATATAAATGTTACATTGAAAATATAGGGGATTCTAATATACTTTACCCCTCCCCCTCCTGCACCTTTCCCCATTAACAGCATCTTTCATTAGTGTGGTACATATGGTACAATTGATGAACACATATTGAAGCATTGCTACTAAACAAGATATATAGTTTACATTATGGTTTACAATTTGCATCACACAATTTTATAGGTTTTGTCAAAATGTATAATGACCTGTATCTGTCACTGCAATGTCATGCAGGACAACTCCAGTGTCCCCAAAATGCCCCTTGTTCTTCCCTCTCCCTCCTGTCAGAGTCTGTGGTGGCCACTTCCTTTATATCAATGATACAAGTTCTTCCATTGCTAGAATAAAAATTCCAATTAAGTCCATAGTTGCATTCCACCCTTATGTTTGTTCATTCCTCAATCTTGAGGATTTGGGAATGGTGATGCCCATGCTGTTTCCAGTTAAAAGGAGCTTAGATCCCATGTGGCAGATGGATGGAACTCTCTTGTTTGCCGTTGTAGATGCCCTCTATTTTGGGGGATGGACATTGCCCATCATCATCCTTTTGTTAGTTGAGTCTGATGAATTGGCAGGTAGATGTTAACTGCAACTCTGCTGAAATTCTGTGCTCTACCTGCATATGAACAGCCAGAAGATTTAAGTTTCTGGGCCACATATTTAATGGGTATAGTGCTAATTATAGGTTCAAATAAAAGGAACATAAGAACCATGTGTAGGAAAATTTCAAAGGAGCCCAACTCTGATACATTGGGTGGATAGGTTATCATATATTCCAAGGTAAGGCACTGACAGAGTGCTAAATTTCTGGGGTCATCTGTCCTGTCTATAGGGTCCAGATGTCTATAAAGACCCCAGAAGCACCCTGTTTGAGACACTGTTTACTGCAGCAATCAGTGAGTTCCTCCTAAGACTTGAATAAACCTAACCTGACTAACTTTGAAATCTCTTTTTAAATGTAATATTTTTTAAAAAATGAATAAATTGAATAGAATTTGAAAAAAAAAAAAAGAAATCTCTTAGCCATAAAAACACCATGGAGCCTAGAGTGCCTACAACTGGAAGCAGGAGGATTGCATCCAGTAACCATGTGGAATCTGAGCCTCCCCTTGACATAGAGGTGCAACGGACACAACCAATCCAAGGACCACAGAGAAAAGGTGGCATTGGAGTGTGAAAAGTGGACATGGTGGCTGATGGGTATGGGGAATGGCAGGAAGAGATGAGATGTGGAGGCGCCTTTGGGACTTTGGAGTTGCCCTGGATGGTGCTTCAGGGGCAATCACCGGACATTGTAAATCCTCCCAGGGCTCACTGGATGGAATGGGGGAGAGTGTGGGCCATGATGTGGACCAATGACCATGAGGTGCAGAGATACCCAGAGATGTACTTGCCAGGTGCAATGGATGTGTCATGATGATGGGAGTGAGTGTTGCTGGGGGGGGGGAGGGGTGCGGTGGGGGTGGTGGAGTCGAATGGGGCCTCATATTTTTTTAATGTAATATTTTTACAAAATCAATAAAAATAAATAAATAAATAAATATGATTTTATCAATTGTAACAAATGTACAATGCCAATACAAGGTTTTAATAATAGGGTAGTATATGTAAACACTGTATTTTATACACGAGTTTTCTGTAAACCTACAACTTCTCTAGTAAAAAAGTATAAATGTAAAAAAAAAAACAAAAAAAACTCATACACTTTTGATATTTCTCCCTTTTGGTCAAGGTCTTTTACCAAATGCATTGCTACTTGTTACTTGGTAATAATCCCTTAGTGCCAGGGAGGCTAATCCTTGGGAGTCATGTCCCACACTGGGGGGAGATTAGAGAAAGGCTCGTGACAGCAACAAGGAGGCTTTCAGAAAGTAAGCCTTAGGCAATAAACTTTACTAGGCTAAGTTTCAATTTCACAAGAAAAGGTTCATAAGTACAATCATCAATATAAAGGGCCTGGTGTATTGGTCTATTCTACATGGCTAGGCACTGCCCATGTATTCTAGGGAATCTTGCCACTCTAGTAGAGAACGTAGCAGGACTCCCCAGGATAAGGATTCAATATTAATTTGGTTTTTGTATGGGTCTCCTTCCACTGACTCAGTACCCCATGATGACTTGAACACATTCATATTCCATAAAAGCATGCCTCAGCTGCTCTCCTCCCCATATATCCTATTACCAACACCCCGCAACAGTGATCCTCCCTTGCCACAGTTGCTACTCTTCTGCAATACAAAACCTCCCCCAAAACAAATCCAAAATGGATAAATAAAAATAATAAAAAGTAAAGAGTAAAAAATAAAAAATAAAAATGTATATAACAAGTTTTTAAAAATTTTCATTGTATCTTTCATTCCTGTAAGATCTCTTATATTTATTTACAATGGCAATTTCTTCTGTTTGTTCCCCCAGTGTCTTTTTTTTTTACTTCATTAACAAAGAAGTTTTAGATAACAAAAGTCACATGGAATATATAGGGCATTTCCATATGCACTACCCCCTACTCCTCTCACATTTACCCCTATTAATAACAACTTACATGAGTATGGTACATTTGCTACAATTGATGAACAAATATTGAAATACTGCCACTAACCATGGTAAATGGTTTACATTATGATTCACCTTCTATACCATATACTTTTATAAGTTCTAACAAAATGCATAATGGCGTGTATCTGTCATTGCAAGATCATGCAGAACAATTTTAATGCCCTAAAAATGCCCCATGCTCCATCTATTCTTCCTTCTCCCTCCCCTTAGAACCCATAGTAACCTCTGGGTTGCAATTTTTGAAGATTAAGGTTCATATTTACATGTATTAATATTGGCCTGTCTTCTTTCATTAGGCACTGCCTATGTTCTCAAGAGACTTCTGCCTCTCTATTTGGGAACCTAGCAGGACTCCCTAGGATGGGAGTTTAATATTTTCTTGTTTATTGTGTGTGTCTCCACCCACTGAGATAAAACTTATGACAAGATGAACACTTTCATATTCCATAGAAGCATGCCCCAGGTGTGCCCTTATCCACATATACCCCCACCCCTGACACCGTATATCAGTAACCCTCCCCTGCCATATTTGTTAAAAGAACATTCCCACCTTTGTAGTTTTAACCCTAGACCTACAAGTCCCCAGAGTTCACCTGTTTCTTCCTCCAGCCATCTCCCCAGTTCCATGGGCAGTCAAACCCCCCTAAATTGGATTAACCTTAAGAACATAATTTTCTGGGGTCCATCCAGCTTCAACCCTTCACAGTTACTCTTTAAGATTCCTCTTCCACCATTGTTAGAACTAGGGCTACTCTCAAACTGTCTTCCAGTGATCTGAATTAGCTGGTAAAAGGTAGAGATCTGTGATCAGACCACACATCCCCAGAATTTGGAGGACTAGTTCTTTATGTCCCATCCTGCCTCCAGCAAGCTGATCCAGGAGCTGTAGCTACAGTCCACATTTCTCCCACCAGGAAGCTGCGGGAAGGAAGACGGTAACTGCAGCCAAGAGGGGGAAACATACCGGTCTTTACTGCAATTTATAAGCCTCTCTGTGCTCTTCCTTGGATGGTGCACATTGGTCCCCTACATTCTGGAGTTACAAAGTAGGTGATTCAGACAGTTCCTACCAGGTAATAGTTGTTTCAGTGGAGGTTCTGATTCCTGTTGGCTTCCAACTCTACCATATTCCCACAATGCTCTCCAGCTATTCTTCCTTTAATGGTTTAAAATCTGAGCTATATGTCTATCTATCTACCTCGCTCTCTCTCTCTATCTATCTTTCTATTTAATAATCCTTCACCTCAGCAACAAAAAGACAAATAACCCAATTTAAATATGGGCAAATGATTTAAAAAGAGATTTCTCCAAAGAAGATATAAAATGGTCAAGAAGCACATGAAAATATACTCAGCATCATTATCTAATAGGAAACTGCAAATCAGAACTACAGTGAGGGAGGACGATTGTGGGAAGATGGCAGAGCAGGGAATTCCAGGAATCAGTCCTTCCAGTTAAACTAATATTAAACAGACGGTAATTGTCTGAAACAAACTATTTTGAAACCCTGGAGGCTAGAAGAGCACTGTGCAGTGTCCAGGCAAGAGCCAGAAGAAGAGGCTGGTAAATTATGGTAAAGAAATATAAATTGCTCCATCTGTGTAGTGGCTACCTTCTGCCATCTGCCACTCTCACAGTAGACCGCCATGGAATCCAGACCCTGGCTAGCTCATTGGTGACAAAAAGGGATATAAAAATTCTCTTCCCTAAGAACAGGGTTGGGTATGACTGATCACTCATCATGGCTTTTGATTAGTAAATTAGTATGACTGGGTGCCTGGCTCTGAGGGTAGCTATTGTTTCAACCCACCCTAGAAAAAGGCAGTGTCAGCCATTCGTTCAACCATTTGTTTAGACAAAGGCTGCAACAGGCATTGTTTCAACAGACTCTGACAAAGGTGGTAGAGGCATTGTTTCAAACCTCTGAGGATAGGGGTGGTGGATGGTGGAGGTGTGATATGGGACATTTTTGGGACTTGGAGTTGTCTTGAGTTATATTGCAGGGACACATGCAGGACATGATTTATCCTACTATAACCCACTGAATGGACTGGGAGAGAGTGTGAACTACAGTGTAAACTATAATCCATGCAGTGCAGCAGTGCTCCAAAATGTATTCATTAAATGCAATGAATGTGCCACACTGATGAAAGAGGTTGTTGATATGAGAGAAGTGGAGGGATGGGGAGTGGGGGTATATGGAAACCTCTTCTAATTTTTAATGTAATATTTTGTGTGATCTATGTATCTTTTAAAAATAAATTTAAAAATTGTTTTTAAGAAAGCTGTGTCTTACATTGTAGTTTACACTATCCCCCACAAAATGCAATGAATGTGCCATGATGATGAAAGAGGTTGTTTTTTTTTTTTTGTTTTTTTTTTTTGATTTTTTTATTGACTTTGTAATAATATTACATTAAAAATATATATGTGAGGTCCCATTCAACCCCACCCCCCCACACCCCCTCTCCCCCCCCAACAACACTCGTTCCCATCGTCATGACACATCCATTGGATTTGGTAAGTACATCTTTGGGCACCTCTGCACCTCATAGACAATGGTCCACATCATGGCCCATACTCTCCTACATTCCATCCAGTGGGCCCTGTGAGGATCCACGATGTCCGGTGATCACCCCCGAGGCGCCATCCAGGGCAGCTCCACGTCCCAAATACGCCCGCACCTCTCATCTCTTCCTGCCCTTCCCCATACCCATCGTCCACCATGTCCACTTTTCCCAATCCAATGCCACCTCTTCTATGTGGACATTGGATTGGTTGTGTCCATTGCACCTCTATGTCGAGAGGAGGCTCAGATTCCACATGGATGTTGGCTGCCATCCTCCCATTTTCAGTTGTAATCACTCTAGGCTCCATGGTGTGGTGATTGTCCTTCTTCAACTCCATCTTAGCTGAGTGTGGTAAGTCCAATAAATCAGATTGTAGGTGCTGGAGTCTGTTGAGGCTCAGGACCTGGCTATCACATTATCAGTCCAGAGATTCAAATCCCCTAACTATATCTTAAACCCCAACGTTAACTGCACCTCCAGCAGATTAGTATGAAAGTCTTATGAAGGGAGATCCCATCTGAGTCCAGATTCATCACACATAAACACCATTTCCAGAGAGGGGCCATCTGCCCTGGTAGCAAACCCCATCGGCCATGACCATAACTCTCATGGGTCTCTTTAGCCTTCATAGGAACCAATATCTGGGGGTTGTATCTGCTTTATCTGTCTCTTTGACTCTGCTCAGTTGTGCATGAGGGCAATCCTTCTGCCAGCCTCCAGACTCTTTTTTAGAAACTTGTAGCCATATAAACTCATTTCTCCTTTCCATTTCCCCCTTACTTTAGGTCAAACAGCATTTTAAAGTCATGTTGTTTTATGTAGACATGGATATTCTGTTGATCCGCATTGAACCTTCCATATAAGGTCCTTTTCCAGTTGCATCATCAGTTGGTATTTGATAGTGGTCCCTCGTTGCCAGGGAGGCTCATCCCCGGGTGTCATGTCCCACGCTGGAGGGAAGGCATTGCAATTACATGCTGAGTTTGGCTTCGAGACTGGCCACATTTGAGTAACATGAAGGCTGACAGGAGGAAATTCCCAGGCACAATGTTGCTCTAGGCCTTGTTCTTGTTTTAGGTTTATCAGCTCACAAGCATAGTCATTAGCATCAGGGGCTCACTGTTGAACCCTCACTCCCTCCCGGTCCCCGCCGCTGTACCTGTGAGACTATCGCTGCTCCCCTAGGGACCACGACAGAGCACCACTGGCCAGGAACCCAGTACCCCCCCTGCTGGGTTTTTAATTGTTGCCACTATGAGTATATCCAATCATTACCATGCACCCTGGACATATGTTCTGTACAGCTCCCTGTCAGCCATATATCACCTGTCATTGGTATCCCATACCAGTATCCCTCCATTGCCATTGTTGAAACACTCTGTGATCCAGAACTCCCCGAAATTTGAAGCCCAATATAATGTCATGGTCCCTTACTAGGGAATGGCATATAGCGATGGGTTTAAAGGATAGATAAAGAACTTGGATAAAGTTAGATAAAGAACTTAGATAAAGAATGTTGACTTGAAAAAATTCCACGTCCTATCCTTTTTTTTTTTTTCCCCCCCCCTCCCTAATTATTCAGCGTTTCTTCGTAGGAGTCCTAGACCACAGCAATGCATATATATAATATACAGCACTCCCATACATCCACCACAACACCTTTTTCCTTCCACAGCGATACTCTTACACCCTATTCACATCATATTTACTTAAGGTGATGTACAGAGTCTGAGATATTAGCTTTCTAACATGGTAATATCTGTGCTTACATTATGGTGCATACTTTAGGATACACAGTTCTTTACATTTTTAGTTCTCCTATGTTTTACATTATGGTTTACATTATCAGTCTGTCGTCTCCTATATGTTATGGTGTAATATTACATGTTTTATATCCATCCTTGTGTACTCTCAAGAAACTCCTCCCTTGCCCCCAATTTACTTTGGTTCCACACATTTAACGTCCATTTTTCCTTCCACCTTGGTGCCCACAGTGACAGTCAACCTCCGTTTCCTGAGGAGCCACTTCCAGAGATAGATGGAATAGTGTTTAGGGCCTAACTTGCTCATCTGCCCCAATGCCCTGGGAGCCACCCTTTCTCTCGAGGGATAGAGTTCCCTCTATTTGGTGGCATTAGTCCTCCCCAGGATGTGGGTCCACCCCCACTCTCACTACTTGGGATTCTACCCCATGGTGTCACCCACTCTGGCAGAATGAGCATTTAGACATTCCCCAGGAGCCCGTCGCGCATCAGACCATCCCCTCCGAGCATTCTAAACAGGTAACCCTCTTAATTATATTTTGATATGATTTTCTCAGCATTTTACTCTGCATCAACACCTGACACTCTCCTATGTTCGTATGCTACCCCTCCCTCCCCCCACTTTTGGGCAATATTACCCATCCGCCCATCCCCAGCCATCCTCAAACCCGCAAAACCCCAACCAAAGGCAACCCCTTGCCCCCATTTTATCTCTTCTTTGTGTTCATACTTACCACCATCTCGTCATAAATTCCACCCCTGCAGACATCGGCTCATATCCTTCCTCCACCCTCCGATTTCCTGTAAGCCTATCGTTCAGTCTCTTGCTATCTAGGGCAGCTTGTTTATTTCATATCATTGAGGTCATGTAGTATTTGTCCTTCAATGTCTGGGTTGCTTCACTCAACATAAGGTTCTCAAGATTCATCCATGTTATCACATGTGTTTGTAGTGTGTTTGTTCTTACAGCCGAGTAGTATTCCATTGTGTGTATATACCACATTTTATTGATCCACTCATCTGTTGATGGGCATTTGGGTTGATTCCAACTTTTGGCAATAGTGAACAATGCTGCTATGAACATTGGTGTACATATATCGGTTTGTGTCCTTGTTTTCAGTTCTGCTGGGTATATACCCAGCAGTGGTATTGCTGGGTCATATGGCAAATCTATGGCTAGTTTTTTGAGAAACCGCCATACTGTCCTCCAGAATGGTTGGATCCTTCTGCATTCCCACCAGCAGTGGATGAGTGTTCCCCTTCCTTCACATCCTCTCCAGCACTTGTATTCTTCTGTTTTTTTCATAGCTGCCAATCTTATGGGTGTAAGATGGTATCTCATTGTAGTTTTGATTTGCATTTCCCTGATAGCTAGAGATTTGGAACATTTTTTCATGTGTTTTCTTGCCATTTGTATTTCTTCTTCGGAGAAGTGTCTGTTTAAGTCTTTTTCCCATTTTTTAAATGGGTTGTTTATCTTTTTATTTTCAAGATATAGGAGTTCTTTATATATGCAAGTTATAAGTTTCTTATCAGATATATGATTGCCAAATATTTTCTCCCACTGTGTGGGCTCCCTTTTTACTTTCTTGACAAACCCCTTTGAGGTGCAGAAGGCTTTAATTTTGAGGAAGTCCCATTTATCTATTAGTTCTTTTGCTGCTCGTGCTTTTGGTGAGATATTCATAAATCCATTTCCTATTACAAGGTCCTGTAGATGTTTCCCTACACTGCTTTCTAAGGTTTTTATGGTCTTGGCTCTTATATTTAGGTCTTTGATCCATCTTGAGTTGATCTTTGTATAAGGTGTGAGATGGTAATCCTCTTTCATTTTTCTACATATGGCTATCCAGTTCTCCAGACACCATTTGTTGAATAGGCCACTCTCTCCCAATTGAGAGGGTTTGGTGGCTTTATCGAATATTATGTGGCTGTATATGTGAGGTTCTATATCAGAGCTTTCAATTCAATTCCATTGGTCTATGTGTCTCTCCTTATGCCAGTACCATGCTGTTTTCACCACCGTAGCTTTATAGTATGTTTTGAAGTCAGGTAGTGTGATTCCTCCAATTTCGTTTTTCTTTTTCAGTATGTCTTTGACTATTCGGGGTCTCTTTCCTTTCCAAATAAATTTCATAGTTAGTTTTTCTAGTTCCTTAAAGAAGGCTGCGTTGATTTTTATTGGGATTGCTTTGAATGTGTAGATCAATTTTGGTAGGATAGACATCTTAATAATGTTCAGTCTTCCTATCCATGAACAAGGAATAGTCTTCCATTTATTTAGGTCTTCTTTGATTTCCTTGAACAATCTTGTATAATTCTCGTTGTATAAGTTCTTTACCTCTTTAGTTAAATTTATTCCTAAGTATTTGATTTTTTTATTTACTATTGTGAATGGTATTTGTTTCTTGATTTCCTCCTGATCTTGCTCATTATTGGTGTACAGAAATGCTACTGATTTTTGCGCATTGATCTTATAACCTGCGACTTTACTAAACTCATTTATGTGTTCTAGAATCTTCGTTGTAGATCTCTCAGGGTTTTCTATGTATAGGATCATGTCATCTGCAAAAAATGAAATTTTGACTTCTTCCTTTCCAATTTGAATGCCTTTTATTTCTGGTTCTTGCCTCAGTGCTCGTGCAAGTACTTCTAAGACAATGTTAAATAGGAGCGGAGACAGTGGGCATCCTTGTCTTGTTCCTGAGTTTAGAGGGAAGGAGTCTAGGATTTCTCCATTGTAAACAATATTGACTTTAGGTTTTTCATATATACTCTTTATCATGTTCAAAAAATTCCCTTGTATTCCAATCTTTTGGAGTGTTTTTATCAAGAAAGGGTGCTGTATTTTGTCAAATGCTTTTTCTGCATCAATAGATATAATCATGTGATTTTTTTCCTTCAATCTGTTTATATGGTGTATTACGTTGATTGATTTTCTTATGTTGAACCATCCTTGCATACCTGGGATGAATCCCACTTGGTCGTGGTGTATAATACGTTTAATGTATTGTTGAATACGATTAGCAAGTATTTTGTTAAGTATTTTTGCGTCTAGGTTCATCAGAGAAATTGGTCTGTAATTTTCCTTTCTTGTGATGTCTTTGTTTGGCTTTGGTACTAGGGTAATGTTGGCATCATAGAAGGAGTTGGGTAATGTTCTTTCCGTTTCGATGTTTTGGAATAGTTTCAGCAGGATTGGTGTCAGTTCTTTCCAGAATGTTTTGTAGAATTCACCTGTGAAGCCATCTGGCCCTGGGCTCTTCTTAGTTGGGAGATTTTTGATAACTGATTCTATCTCTCTGCTTGTGATTGGTTTGTTAAGATCATCAATTTCTACTTTTGTCAATATGGGCTGCTTATGTGTTTCTAGGAATTTGTCCATTTCCTCTAGATTGTCATTTTTGTTGGAATATAGTTTTTCAAAATATCCTCTTATGATAGTCTTTATTTCTGTGGGGTCAGTGGTGATATCGCCTTTCTCATTTCTTATTTTGTGTATTTGCATCTTCTCTCTTTTTTTCTTTGTTAGTGTTGCTAAAGGTTTGTCAATTTTGTTAATCTTCTCAAAAAACCAGCTCTTGGTCTTGTTTATCTGTTCAAGTGCTTTCTTATTTTCTATTTCATTTAGTTCTGCTCTTATCTTTGTTATTTCCTTCCTTCTTCTTCCTGTTGGGTTGCTTTGTTGTTGTTTTTCTAATTCCTTCAAATGTGCAGTTAGTTCTTCGATTTTTGCTCTTTCTTCTTTTTTTGATATATGAATTTATGGCTATAAACTTCCCTCTCAGTACTGCTTTTGCTGCATCCCATAAATTTTGGTATGTTGTGTTATCATTATCATTTGTTTCAAGGTAGTCATTGATTTCTTTTGAGATTTCCTCTTTGACCCACTGTTTTTCTAAGAGTGTGCTGTTTAATTTCCAAATCGTGGTGTGAAATCTAGGCTTCTGTCCCTTGCAAATCATCAGCTTGAGTCCACTGTGGTCAGAGATAATGTTTTGTATGATTTCAATCTTTCTGAATTCGTTCAGCCTTTCTTTGTGGCCTAGCATATGATCTATCTTGGAGAATGATCCATGTGCGCTTGAGAAAAATGTATATACTGCTGTGTTTGGGTGTAGCGATCTATATATATCTATTAGATCCAGCTCCTCTAATATACTATTCAGATGTTTTGTTTCTTTGGTGATTCTCTTTTGAGATGTTCTGTCCAGAGTTGATAGTGGTGTATTAAAATCCCCCACTATAATTGTAGATGTATCTATTCTTTCACTTAGTTTTTCCAGCGTTTGCCTGACGTATTTAGAGGCACCCTTGTTAGGGGCATAGATATTTATGATTGTTCGATCTTCTTGACAGATTTTCCCTTTCACTAAAATGTAGTATCCTTCTTTGTCTCTCACAATTGTTTCACATTTAAAGTCTATTTTGTCTGATATTAATATAGCTACTCCTGCCTTTTTTTGGTTATTGTTAGCTTGTATGATTGTTTTCCAGCCATTCACTTTCAATCTCCATGCGTCTCTGGGTCTAAGATGTGTCTCTTGTAGACAGCATATGGATGGGTCATATTTGCTTATCCAATGTCCCAGTCTGAATCTTTTGATAGGTGAGTTTAATCCATTGACATTCAGTGTTATTACTATCAAGGAATTATTTGTGCTAGCCATATTTTGATTGGATTTGTGTTTGTCATATTTTGTTTGTATATATTTTTTTTGTCTTTTTTGTTATTGTTGTTGGTCTTATACTCTCCTCCAACTCTGCCTTTCCTGTTTTTTCCTTTCTTCCTGTAGAACTCCCTTTAGAATTTCTTGAAGGGGAGGTTTCTTATTGGTATACTCTTTCAGTTTCTGTTTGTCTGCGAATATTTTGAACTCTCCATCATGTTTGAATGCTAATTTAGCTGGATACAGTATTCTTGGTTGGAAATTTCTTTCCTTTAGTACCTTGATTATATCATACCACTGCCTTCTTGCCTCCATGGTTTCAGAAGAGAAATCAGCACTTAATCTAATTGAGCTTCCCTTGTATGTGATGGTTTTCTTTTCTCTTGCTGCTTTTAGGATTTTCTCTTTGTCTTGAGCATTGGATAATTTGACAAGTATATGTCTTGGGGTGGGCCTGTTGGGGTTTATGACTTGTGGAGTGCGCTGTGCTTCTTGGATATGTACATCTGTCTCTTTCAGTAGATTTGGGAAGTTTTCAGCCATTATTTCCTGCAACATTCCTTCTGACCCCTTTCCCTTCTCTTCACCTTCTGGAATGCCTATAATACGTATGTTTGAGCGTTTTGCATTGTCATTCAGGTCCCTAAATCCTAATTGGATTTTTTCTATCTTCTTATTGACCCCTTCTACTATCTGTTTGATTTCTGAAGTACTGTCTTCCACATCACTAATTCTCTGCTCTGTCTCTTCTAGTCTGCTGATATTTGCTGCAAGTGTATTTTTGATTTCTTGAACTGTGGTGTTCATTCCCATCATATCTGTTATGTTTTTTCGTATGTCTGCAATTTCCCCTCCAAGTGATGTCTTCATGTTGTTAACCTCTTTCATTACTTCGTCAAATTTGTCGGTGATAAATGTTCTGAGATCTTTCATTGCTTGTGCCAAGTTTTGCTCCCCTTCGTGATTATTGGTTTGTTGATTGGATTCAGCCATGTTTTCCTGATTACTGGTTTGGTTTGTAGATTTTTGTTGCTTTCTGGTCATCTCTTTATCTTGACGGATTTAATCAGTTCCTTAGGTTCTTTGTCTGCTCTTGGAGGTTAATTAGCTGTTATTTTTGCATAGGTGTTATATCTTCTCTTTGTCACTTTTTTCTTCTTATTCTAGTTTCTCGTTGTTGGTTAAGTTCACTTTAAAGGAAAGTATTAGTGTTGGGGGAAGGCAATTGTGTAAGCAAGGGAAAAGTGTAAAGTAATATTGGTGATACATGTTAACAAAGCAAGAATATGAGATCTGGGAGGATGGAGGTTAGATTTATGTAAATTGTGTAGAGTTATAGCAGTAGGTAGAGTACCTATTATGAGGTAGGTGATTGAATATGGGAGGATTATGGTATGAGCTAAAAAGCTATTGATTTCGTGAGAGAGGGAAAGAGAAAAAAAAATGGTAATAGTTTCAAGAGTGGATAACAGACAGAAAACAAAACATAGGTATTAGAAATTAAGACTTAGACCCTTCGTGGATCGAAGAAAGGGAGGTGGGAGGTGGAATATGGGAGAGCCAGTAGATGGTGGCTGATATCAAGATGTAGGGGAAAGAGGATAGTGCAGGTAGGCTAAATCAGTTCACACAGAAATGAGGCAGTGGAGGATGAGAAAACCCCAGCGAATGTGAGGTGTATCCTGCCGCACCTATTTTATAATTGAGTTAAAATAAACTAAGTAGAATATGAGGGACAAGAGGGAGAGAGACAACAGAGAAAAAGAAAGAAAGAAAAAAAAAAGAAAGTGGGGGGGAAGGGACGAGAGGAAGAAAGTAAAAGGGGATGGGCAAGGGGTGGGGAACAGATAGGGGAAAGAAAAAAAAAACAGATATGCACGACCCAGAATTAAAACACCCACTTCACAGCACCTACCACGAAAAAAAGCCTTAAATAACTGAGTAAAAGAAAGACTTTGGGGGATACGCTGTGAGAGAAGACTAGGGGATAATGCGGTGTTAGCAATCAGGAAATTGAAAAAAGTAAAGAATAAGTCAAAATGAAAATAAAAACAAAACAAAATGAAATGATAAGGAAAGAACGCCAACGTTGAAGGCTAGGGCATTTAAGGACCTCAGATGGACCTCAGTGCGTGATGGATTCAGGGATGAAAAGTCTGAGATATTGAGGTCTCAAGAGATGTGAGTCTCTGTGGTGTGGGCCACCAGATTTTAGGGAATTCAGACTTGGCACTCTCCAATCTTGTCTACAGGAAGCCTGGGAGCCCCGCAGTGTAACACAGCCCTCAGGGATCCCCTCAGCTGGGTGCCAGCCTTAAGGGGGAAGTCAGATCCGCAAACTCTATATGATGACTGAACCCTGCAATTCATTTACTTAGCTGGGCTCATTAGTATATTTCACTTCAGCTTTTAGACAGCTCCCGTCCTGTGATTCCAAACCTCTGCCACTAGAGGGCACCTCTACACCGCAGCCACTTTGCTAGTACAGATCTGAAGCCCGGCCTGTGAAGCCGAAAACAGATTCGAAAATCGGATTTCCCAAGCTTCGCAAAATATTCCCTATCTGCTTCCAGACGTATCCCCCTCCCTTGCCGCAGCCTAATACAACTTTCCGATTACGTCTCTTTATTGCCTACAGCCTATTTGGGTCGGAGACCGGCTGCCGGGCTTTTGGGGGTGGGGCTTCAGGCGGAAGCACTGTTGTTTATGTTCGCAATCACAAGTTTCTCCCGCTTCACAACAAAGCACCGTCTATCTTCCCAAATCGCACTGCAAAGGCGACCCGTCGCATCAACCCGTGCACAGCTCGCTCAGAGCTCGTGAACTCCTCGAGAGCTCAGAGCCGTGTAAAAGCGGTGCCGCTGGGCTGAACCGCGACTCCCCCCACCCGCAGCAGGGAGGAGCCGGCGCGCGGGTCTCACCCACAGGCAATAGAACCCAAACTATATCTACTAGACCAATCCTCTCCGTTACCTTTCCACCCAATCGATGTCCAGGCACTTCTGCCCTGCAAAAATCCCGAAAGAGCCCGGCCTTGGAGAGCCTGCAGCCATGCCCAACCGTCTCCTCCCGGGACCTACCCCAAAGGCAAGTTCACTCCGATTGATTTTCTTATGTTGAACCATCCTTGCATACCTGGAATAAATCCCACTTGGTCATGGTGTATAATTCGTTTAATGTGTTGTTGAATACGATTAGCAAGTATTTTGTTAAGTATTTTTGCATCTAGGTTCATTAGAGAAATTGGTCTGTAATTTTCCTTTCTTGTGGTGTCTTTGTTTGACTTTGGTACTAGGATAATGTTGGCCTCATAGAAGGAGTTCAGCAATGTTCCTTCTGTTTCGATTTTTTGGAATAGTTTCAACAGGATTGGTGTTAGTTCTTTCTGGAATGTTTTGTAGAATTCACCTGTGAAGCCGTCTGGCCCTGGGCTCTTCTTAGTTGGGAGATTTTTAATGACTGATTCTATCTCTTTGCTTGTGATTGGTTTGTTAAGATCATCAATTTCTTCTTTCGTCAATATGGGCTGCTTATGTGTTTCTAGGAATTTGTCCATTTCCTCTAAATTGTCATTTTTGTTGGAATATAGTTTTTCAAAGTATCCTCTTATGATAGTCTTTATTTCTGTGGGGTCAGTGGTGATATCGCCTTTCTCATTTCTTATTTTGTGTATTTGCATCTTCTCTCTTTTTTTCTTTGTTAGTCTCACTAAAGGTTTGTGAATTTTGTTGATCTTCTCAAAAAACCAGCTCTTGGTCTTGTTTATTTTTTCAAGTGCTTTCTTATTTTCTATTTCATTTAGTTCTGCTCTTATCTTTGTTATTTCCTTCCTTCTTCTTCCTGTTGGGTTACTTTGTTGTTGTTTTTCTAATTCCGTCAAAAGAGCAGTTAGTTCTTCAATTTTTGCTCTTTCTTCTTTTTTGATATGTGAATTTATGGCTATAAATTTCCCTCTCAGTACTGCTTTTGCTGTGTCCCATAAATTTTGGTATGTTGTGTTATCATTATCGTTTGTTTCAAGGTAGTCATTGATTTCTTTTGAGATTTCCTCTTTGACCCACTGTTTTTCTAAGAGTGTGCTGTTTAATTTCCAAATTGTGGTGTGAAGTCTGGGCCTCCGTCCCTTGCGAATTTCCAGCTTCACTCCACTGTGGTCAGAGATATTGTTTTGTATGATTTCGATCTTTCTGAATTCATTAAGCCTTTCTTTGTGGCCTAGCATATGGTCTATCTTGGAGAATGTTCCATGTGCGCTTGAGAAAAATGTATATCCTGCTGTTACAATGGGATTTATTATCTTACAAGGTTACAGTTCTGAGGCTGGGAAAATTTTTCAAATCAAGGCCTCAGGCAAAGCTCTCTCCCCAAAGGTATGCTGTTGGTGATTCTGGACTCTTGCCAACTGACAAGGCATGGTAATAGATCTTCTGGTCTCTGCTTTTTCTTCCAGACTCACTTTCTCCTCAAGTTCAATTGTAGGGGATCAAGGCACATAGTGGTGTCCACTCGTTTCTCCCCTGTCCTCCAGGCTTCATTGCTTCAGTTTCTGGGTTCTTCTCTTTGTGACTTTTCTCTCTCTTGGGTTCACCGATTTCAACTTCTGGAGGCTTCTGTCTGTCCCTGTCGATTTATTTTCTTTGGTTTATAAAGGACTACAGTAAGAGGATTAAGACCCACCCTTGGTCATGCCCTACTGAAATGTTCTAATCCAAAGGAGTATCCCATAACTGAATCTAATCAAAAGGTCCCATCTACTATAGGCTTTCATGCCCAGGAATGGAATAGTTTTAAAAACGGAATTTTCTGGGATCCACCCAGCTCAAACTCACAATAGCTTATCAGGGAATGGATTGTGTATAGGGAATAGGATTTGAGGCTTAAAACATACTAAATTTCTATTTGGGATGATGGAAAAGTTAATGCAAGGTGGTGATGTAGTACAACATAGTGAAAATAATTAACAGCACTGAATTATATATTTGAATGTGGTTAACAGGGAAGGTTTTAGGTTGTATATACATTACTAGAATAATTTTTTAAAATTCCATAGAACTGCACAGCACAAATAGCAAAAGCTATTGTAAATCATGGACTATAGTTAATAGTAGAATTACAAAAATGTGATTTCATCAATTCTAACAAGTATTATATATCAATTCAAGGTTTTTAATTATAGGGTGTTATATAGGAATCCTGTATGTTGTGCATGATTGTTTTATTACCTACATTTTCTCTAGTAAAAATAAAGAAAGGACTCTATTTTAACTGGACTGTTAGTAAGCAAAAAGAAGTGTGAAAGGAGATGAAGTAGATAAAGACATAACCACATTGCATCTTGTAGCCTGTGGTAAGGAGTTCAAATTCATTCCAATTGCAGTGAGAAACTGCTAGAGGTTTCTAAACAGGACAGTGGTATGGTTTGTTTTGGACTTGAAGATGATCACCCTGTGTGCTATATGAGAAAGTGTATAGTGGGCAGAGAGGAAGCAAGGAATCTTGTTAGAAGGCTAATTGCTATAATTCAGGCAAGTGACTTTGATAACTTGGACTAGGATTTTAGTAGTGGAGGTGGTGTGAATTAGTAGGATTTTGGATTTTTTTTTTAATTCATGATAAATTAGATGCAAGTTGTTGGGCAGGGTTATAGAATGGCTATGTAGGCAATGAATCAAAGATTCCTTCACTTTGGCCTGAATAACTGAGTGGCAAATGTAATTGATATGGAGGAACAAATCTGAATCATGCTGGCAAACATGTACTAGTTTGCCTCTGTACATGTTAAGTTTCAGATGTCTATTGGGAAGCTACATGGAAATGTTGAGAAGGAATGTGTATATAGGAGGATAGATATCAGGAAATATTTCAAGGCTAAAGATGTACATTTTGATGTTAAAATATTAATTTAAATAAAATGCAAAATTCTCATCTGGTAGCATGTTCTCACCTAGCAACTCACTCATTATCCAGATAATCCTGGTGCCTTTCTTAGTGGTTAACTCTAATTCACATTATCTGGGCCACAGATAATCTGTTTCCCTGCCTTTTCATTTGGAGCTAACCAGCTATCCAGTGTGAAACACCATACTTACCTTTTCAAACTCCTTTTTTACAGTTTATTTCTACAGGTTTTTTTTTTTTGGCTTTTCACACCAGACAGAGTTTATAGAAAAAAAGAATAGCTTCATTAGGGAAATGATACCACTAAGTGTATAAAAACTATTTTCTTGAAAGCAAACCCTATGCAGGCTGAGATGATGCCTAAAATAGTGAGCTAGCCAAACTGTGGAGGCACTCTTCGTATTTTGTAACATTCACCTTGGGTAAACTGTTTTTTTCACTATTAATAAATGTATATCCTACATACCAGAAAAAAGAAAACTATTTTCTTTCTTAGGAGATAGCTTCTAACTTCCCTCTTGCATTTCTCAACTCCCTTGCACACTTTGCACACTGCTGCTTTTTAAGCTGGAGTTAGGAGTCACTACTGAAATAAAAAGGATTATAGGAGGATACTCTGAACAACTGTGTGGAGAAATAGAAACATTCATTCCTGGCTGGAAGGTAAAATAGAAGTCATTTTGGCAGTTCCTCAGAAAGTTAAATATAGAATTTGACCTGGCAATCCCACTTCTAGTTATATACCCTTGAGAATTAAAAGCGGGGAACTGAGCAAATATTTTTACACTGATGTTCACAGTTGTATTACTCTCAATTGCCAAAAGATAGAAACAACCCAGTTGTTCATCAACCAATGACTAAATACACAAAATGTTGGATTTACACATATTGGAATATTATTCAGACAGAAAATTGTATGAAGTTCTGATATATGCAACAATATGGATGAACCTTGAAGACATCATGTTAAGTGAATTTAGCCAGGAGGAGCTCAGCTAAGGTGCTCAGGCAAGGAGCTCAGGTGAGGCCCTCAGCTGAGGAGCTCAGGGGAGCAGCTCAGCTGGGGCTGAGCCTGCTTCTAGCAGGTCAGCGCCCCTATGTCTGCCCCTACCCTGCCCAGGACCAGTGGGGGTGAGGGAACAAGGAGTGAGGGACATCCCATTTCTGGTGCACAGACAATGTCTGCATGCCTCTTTAGGAACCAGCCGCTTAAGATTTCCCTTGTGATCCGCATGGGGGCAAAGAGCTTGTCTGACCCTGAGTGAGCTGCTTGAGTCCTGAGTTTGTCTCTTCATCCATAAAAGGAGGGTGGGAGACATCCTTCCCATGCCAGGAGTAGGGACATTTAAAGACCCTGGGTTAAATGAGAGTTCAAGAAACCAGCTGCTGCCAGAGCGCTTCAGCAGTTTGCCTGCTGTGTCAAGAGTATGCTATGGCTTAGATTTTGCAAATGTACATTGATTTATATTTTTCAGTGAAAAATAAAAGAAAAAAGTCAGACACAACAGGATAAATTTTGTGTGATCTTACTGATATGAAATAATTAGAATAAGGAAACTCATAGAGTCAATCTCGAATATAATTTCTGGGGTACAGCATAGTGGCAGGCAATTGGAAGTTCAGATTTAAAATGTAGTTTCTATTTGGGATGATGGAAATGTTTTTGTAATGGATGGTGGTGATGGTAGCACAACATTGTGATCATAATTAACAGCACTGAATTATATATTTGAATGTGGGTAAAAGGGTAATTTTAGGCTGTATATATGTTAATAGAATAAAAATTTTTATGAAATCCATGGACCTTCACAACACTGTGAAAGCGAATGTAAATCTTTTAATTTATGCATTATTGTCCTGTAAATCCACTTCTCTAAAAAGAAATTCACTCAAATGATGACTTCGTAAAAGAATCCAAATTTTCAACACAGAGATGAGAAAGTTTTCAGACTCTTGGTTATAGCCAGTTGTCATGAATGGTTTAAATAACAAAAAACAAAAAACAAAAAAAATGTCAGCTAAACTCATTTAACAGCCAATTTAATGTCCATGGAGGAAGTTTTCCCTTTGAAAATAAATAAATGTTAAGTGAATTCTCTCTATATATGTTTTGTAAGACAGGAAGAAGTGATGAAATAACTGCTTTTAGTTACTGAAATATATCCTCTATAAAATAAACTTCTTCTCTATAACACGGGGAAATGAGCAACATCTCTCTACCCCACCTTCCCTGTCAATGCTAAGATGGCCCATCAGCCACTTTAGTTTTCTTGAAAACTCTACTTTTCCATCCTATTTGTATCAGAAAACACAATTCTATGACATACCCAATACAGTATCTGACTGTTTTCTTTCTCCATTAAGGTCTGAACAAGAAGAAATGGCATCATTTGCTACAAGAGTAATGTTAGCTAGGGCTTCTAGAGGACTCCCAAGTCACTTTCTGCAGTCAGCAATAATTTACCAAAGAAATCTATAATTTGTTTTTACTGACCTTAGCATATTGTTACCTCCCCAGGGGTGCCATACTGAGACAGAAGAAGAGAAGGAAACTGACAGTAGTTCCTGAGAAATGGGTGAACTACACCATTTCACTTCTTTGTCTTATTGAAGTCAGAGTTCTCTAGATACTATTGCATGCAGGGGAATTTTTATTAATGTTGTGTAGAACAAATGACAAGCAGTCAAGAAAGGACATTAGATTTGTTCTGTTAATTTCTTTTAGTCTCTTAGTCAGCCAAAGGGGAATGAATGCAAAATAACAGAAATCAGTTGGTTTTTATAAAAGGTATTTATTTGTGGTAGAAGCTTACACTTAACAGGCCATAAAGTGCAAGTTACCTGTCTCACAAAAGTCTATTTTCACTTGTTGGAGCAAGATGGCTAGCAATCCCCCCAGCATGGGACATGACTCCCAGGGATGAGCCTGTTATGGCAAGGGATTACTACCAATCACTAACTGGTGATGCAACTAAAAAGAGACCTTGAATAAAAGGGTCAACTCGGACAAGCAGAGTATTTCAGCCTACATGTACGATCATGGTGTTAAAAACTGCTTTTTGACCTTGAACAAAAGGGGGAAATGGAAGGAACAAATGAGTTTATATGGCTATGAGTCTCCAAAAAAGAGTCAGAGGGTCATCAGAGGGGTCACACTTAACACAGGCCTCAGCAGGGTCCCAGAGACAACCAAAGTAGATACAATCCCAGGTACTGGTTCTTCTGAGGGCTACAGAGATCCACGGGTTCTATAGTCATGGCAGATGGCTCAGAGTTCAGTGTCATATCAGTGGGTCCTACTTTGGAGTTTGTGTTCCTGAGTCTAATGGAATTGGACCTTTACACACATGCCTCTTCTGTCACTTCTATTGGACCTGTGGTTGGCACTGGGATTGATGTATATTCAGGAAACCTGAATCTGTGGATGGTCCATGTGACAGCCAGCCTCTGAGGCTCAGCAGACTTGCAACTCAACCCTCTGGTTTATTGGACTTAACCTGGCCAGCAAACAAGGAGGTGAAGAGGGTCAACCACCACACCAGGGAGCCAAGAGTGCCTACAACTGAAAGGAGGAGAATTGCTTCCATCATCCATGTGGAATCTAAGCCCCCTCTCAATATAGAGGTGGAGTGGACATAACCATCCCAGGGCCCACAGGATGGAAAAATAGAGTATGGATTAGAGTGGACTTACTGATATTCTACTATGGAAATATTGTGATTAGTAATGTAAGAAATTGTAGCATTGATGTGGAGAAAGTGGCCACAGTAGCTGCTGAGGGTAGGGAGAGGGCAGATGAGGTATGATGTGGGGCATTTTCAGGACTTGGAGTTGTCTTGGATGATACTGCAGGAACAGATGCTGGACATTGTATGTCCTGCCCTGGTACACTGGATGGACTGGGGGAGAATGTAAACTACAATGTAAATGATTATCCATGTGGTTTAGCAATGCTCCAAAATGTATTCACCAAATGCAATGAATGTCCCACGATGGTGAAAGAGGTTGTTGATGTTGGAGGAGTGGGTGTAGGGGGGTGGGGAGTATATGGGGACCTCTTATATTTTTTTAATGTAATATTTAAAAAAATAAAGAGAGACTCTTTTTGGGAGACACATAGCCATATAAATATATTTGTCCTTTCCATTTCCCCCTTTCATTCAAGGTCCAAAAGCAGTTTTTAACACATGATCCTACATGTAGGGGAGATATTCTGCTGGTCTGAGTTGGCCCTTTTATTCAAGGTCTTTTTCTAGTTACCTCATCAGCTGGTGCTTGGTAGTAATTCATCAGCTCCAGGGAGGTTTATCCCCTGGAGTCATGTCCCAAGCTGGGGGGAAGGTAATGCATTTACATGTGGAGTTTGGCTTAGAGAGTGGCCACATTTGAGCAACATGGGGGCTCTCAGGAGGTAACTCTTATGCACCCTGCAGCTCTAGGCCTAGTTCATTTTTCAGACACATAGGCTCATAAATATAGTTATCGGTATCAAGGGCTCATGGTTGGACCATCTTTCTTTATTGGTCTTTGCCATCACACTTTTGGGATTGTTGCTGTTCCATTGGGGAATGTGATAGAGTTCCCCTGGCTAGGAACTCAGCACTCCCTCAGTTTTTGTTTTTAACTGTAACTAATATGAAAATATCCAAATATTTTTATGTAACCTGTACACATGCCCTGGAGAACTCCCTTCCAACCATGAGTCCCCTATCAATAACACCCCACACCAGTGTTCCTCCCCTGTCATAGTTGAATCTCTCTGTGGCTCAAAACTTCTTAAAAAGTGAAGCCTAATATATTGCCAATTTCCATTAATAGTAAAATGGAATATAGTGATAGGTTTAAAGGTTAGATATATAATATATAAGAATTCAGAAAAACTAAATAAAGAAAAAATGGGGTATCAAAAAATGAAAAAATGAAAAAGCTTTGTTTTTGATGTTTTGCCTTTCATCACTGCAATAGGTGTTGCCCTGTATGTTCAGTGGCAAGGCAATTTCTTTCATTTCTTCCTCAGTGATTACATCCTTTTTTTTTTTCCTACTTATTAAGTTTCTCTTCACAAAAGTTTTAGATCACAGTAATTCACATATACAATATATGGTACTCCCACATTTCCAACTGATATCACTTTGTCCCTTCCATAGCAATGCTCTTTTTATGTGCTCATATTATATTTGCTGCAGCTGGTGTACAGATATTGAAACATAGCTTTCAAACATGGTTCCACTTGGGTTTGCATTATGGTTTATAATTTAGACTATACAGTTTTCTAAATTTTTAGTTTTCTTATGCTTTACACTATGGTTTACATTTTAGCCTATAGACTTGTATACATTTTTGGTGTAATTTAACATGTCCTATATCCATCATTGCATGATCTTGTGAAACACTTCCATTGCCCCACATTTACGCTGATAACATCTATTCAATACCTCTTTCACCCTCCCCTCAGAGCCCACAGTGACAAACAATCTTCATTCTATGAAGGACCATGTTCACAAATACTTGCAGCAATGTTGAGGGCTTGACATACTCGACTGCCCTAATCCATTGGGAGCCGCCAATTGTCTCGAGAGATACAATTCCCTCTGTTTGAGAACATTAGTCCTCCCCAGGATGTGGGTATACCTTGATTCTCATTGTATGGGTCTCCAGCCAATGAAATAATCCACTATGACAAAATGAACAATCACACATTCCCTAGAAGCCTGCCCTGTGTCAGATGCCCTGCCTTAAGCATCTTAAACAGGTTACCTTCCCTATATTTTCTAACGCGTTTTCTCTACATTATAATTTGAACCACATACCTGACAATCTCCTATATTCAAATGTTTCCCCCACCCTCCCAACAATTTCTGGGGCCACCTGACCCATCCTCCCATCCCTAGCCCCCATCAAGCCCACAAAGCCCCACCAAAGGTATCCCTATGCCCCCATTATATCCCTTCTCCTTACAAATACTTACCTCCAGCTTATCATAGATTTCACCCATGTAGGTGTCAGCTTGCAACCTTCCTCTACCCCCAACTTCCTTTAAGCCTATCATTCAGTCTCTAGCTCTCTGAGACAGCTTGGTTTACTTATTTCATATCCGAGAGTTCATGTAGTATTTGTCCTTCAATGCCTGGGTTGTTCCGCTCAACATAAGGCTCTTGAGATCCATCCATGTTATCACATATATTTGCGCTGTATTTGGTCTTATAGCTCAGTAGTATTCCATTGTTTGTATATATCATATTTTATTTATCCATTCATCTGTTGATGGACATTTGGGTTGATTCCAACTTTTCGCAATAGTGAGTAGTGCTGCTATGAACATTAGTGTGCATATATCTGTTTGTGTCCTTGTTTTCAGTTCTGCTGGGTATATACCCAGCAGTGGAATTGCTGGGTCATAAGGCAAATCTATCACTAGTTTTTTGAGAAAATGCCAAACTGTCATCCAGAATGTCTGGATCCTTCTGCATTCCCACCAACAGTGGATGAGTGTTTCCTTTCTTCCACATCCTCTCCAACAGTTGTAGTCTTCTGATTTTTTGATAGCTGCCAGTCTTATGGGAGTAAGATGGTATCTCATTGTTCTTTTGATGCATTTCCCTAATAGCTAGTGATTTTGATCATTTTTTCATGTGTTTTTTAGCCATTTGTATATCTCTTCGGAGAGGTGTCTGTTCACATCTTTTCCCCATTTTTTAAATGAGCTTTTGTCTTTTTATTTTCGAGATATAGGAGTTCTATATATATGCAAGATATAAGTCCCCTATCAGACATATGGTTACCAAATATTTTCTCCCATTGTGGAGGCTCTCTTTTCACTTTCTTGACAAACTCCTTTGAGGTGCAGAAGGCTTTAATTTTGAGGAAGTCCCATTTATCTCTTTGTTCTTTTGCTGCTCGTGCTTTTGGTGTGAAGTGCATGAAACTGTTTCCTGTTACAGGACCCTGTAGATGCTTCCCTACATTGCTTTCCAAGGTCTTTATGGTCTTGGCTCTTATATTTAGGTCTTTGATCCATCTTGAGTTGACTTTTGTATAAAGTGTGAGTTGAGAATCTTCTTTCATCCTTTTATATATGGATATCCAGTTCTCCAGGCACCATTTGTTGAAGAGCCCATTCTCTCCCAGTTGAGAGGGTTTGGTGGCCTTCTCAAATGCAATATGGCTGTATATATGAGGATCTATATCAGCACTATCAATTTGGTTCCATTGATCAGTGTGTCTATCCTTGTGCCAAAACCATGCTGTTTTCACTGCTGCAGCTTCGTAGTAAGTATGTTTTGAAGTCAGGTACTGTGGTTCCTCCAATTTCATTTTTCTTTTTCAATGTCTTTGGCTATTTGGGGCCTCTTTCCTTTACAAATAAATTTTATAGTTTCTCTAGTTCATTAAAGAATGCTGTGTTGATATATATTGGGATTGCATTGAATCTATAGATCAGTTTTGATGGAATAAACATCTTAATAATATTAGTTTTCCTATCTTTGAACATGGAATATTCTTCCATTTATTTAGGTCTTTGATTTCCTTGAACAGTGTTGTGTAGTTTTCTGTGTATAAGTCTTTTACATCTTTAGTTATATTTATTCCTAGGTATTTGTTTTTTAATCTACTATTGTAAATGGTATTTGTTTCTTGATTTCCTTCTCAGATTGCTCATTCTAGGGGTATAGAAATGCTAATTTTTGCACATTCATCTTCTAACCTGTGACATTACTGAACTCATTTATAAGGTCTAGAAACTTTGTTGTAGACTTCTCAGGGTTTTCTATATATGATCATATCATCTGCAAATAGTGAAATTTTAATTTGCATTCCTTTTATATCAGGGTCTTGCCTCAGTGCTTGAGCAAGTACTTCTAAGACTATGTTAAATAGAAGGGGTGAAAGTAACAGAAGAGGCATGTGTAGAAATGCTGGTGTATACTCAGGAGACCTGAATTTCTGGACTGTCCATGTGACAGCCAGGCCCTGGGCCTCAGCAGTCTTGCGGCTCTTACCCTTTGGTTTGTTGGACTTACCCTGGCCAGCTGACAGGGAGGTGAAGAACCCACAGGTTCTATGGTCATGGCAGATAGAGTTCAGTGCCCTGTCATTTGGCCCTACTTTGGAGTTTGTGTTCCTGAGTGTGATGGAGTTGGACTTAGATGTGATCTTTGTTCACAAGCCTCTCCTGTTACTTTTACTGGACTTGTGGTTGGTGCTGGGGTTTAGTGCATAATCAGGGAACCTGAATCTCTGGACTGTCCATGTGATAGCCAAGCCCTGAGCCTCAACAGACTAGCAACTCCTACACTCTGGTTTATTGGACTTACTCCAGTCAGCTAACATGGAGGTGAAGAAGGTCACCCACCACACCAGGGAGCCAAGAGTGCCTACATTGCAAGCAGGAGAATTGCATCTATCATCTGTGTGGAATCTAGGCTCCCTTTTGATGTAGAGGGTGACTGAACATAACCATCCTAGGGTCCATAGGATGGAGGAATCGAATATGGATTAGAGTGAACTTACTGGTGTTCTGCTGGTGAACTATTATCATTAGTAAGGAATGAAATTGTAATAGTGATGTGGAGAGGGTGGCCACGGTGGCTGCTGATGGTAGGGAGATGGAAGAAGAGATGTGGTGTGGAGGCATTTTCAGGATTTGGAGTTGTCCTGGGTGGTGCTGCAGGGACAGATGCTTGACCTTGTGTGTCCTGCTGTGGCCCACTGGTTGGACTAGGGGAGAGTGTGGACTACAATGTGCAGAACTGTCCATGTGGTATATGGTGCTCCAGAATGTATTTGCCAGGTACAGTGGATGTTCTGTGATGATGAGTTTGTTGATGTGGAAGGGGTAGGATGGGGGGTATATGGGGACCTCATATTTTTTTGATGTAACATTTAAAAGAAAATAAGGAATGGAAAAAAAGAAGGAGTTATAGTGGGCATCCTTTTCTTATTACTGACCCTAAAGGGAAAGATTTTAGGATTTCACCATAGTAAATGAGTTAGTTGTGAGTTTTTCATATATACTCTTTATCATGTTCAGAAAGTTTCCTTCTATTCCAAACTTTTGCAGTGTTTTTATCAAGAAAGGGGGCTGATTTTGTCAAATGCTTTTTCTGCATCTATAGAGATGATCATGTGATTTTTTCCCTTCAATCTGTTTATACGGTGTATTACTTTAATTGATTTTCTTTCTTTTTTTTCTCAAATTCTACTCAATTTATTCATTTTTAAAAAAAATATTACATTCAAAAAATATGAGGTCCCCATTCACCCCAACCACCCCCACCCCACCACTTCCCCCACAGTAACACTCTCCCCCATCATCGTGACACATCCATTGCATCTGGTGAGTACATCTCTGGGCATCGCTGCACCCCATGGCCTGTGGTCCACACCATAGCCCACACTCTCCCACATTCCATCCAGTGGGCCATGGGAGGACATACAATGTCTGGCAATTGTCCCTGCAGCACCACCCAGGACAACTCCAAGTCCCGAAAATGCCTCCACATCTCATCTCTTCCTCCCATTCCCCGCACCCAGCAGCCACCATGGCCACTTTTTCCACACCAATGCCACGTTTTCTCGATTATTAACCACAATAGTTCATGAAGAGAATATCATTAAGTCCACTCTAATCCTTACTGTATTCCTCCTTCCTGTGGACCTTGGCTTAGTTGTGTCCATTCCACATCTACGTCAAGAGGGAGCTTAGATTCCACATGGATAGTGGATGCAATCCTCCTGCTTTCAGTTTAGGCACTCTAGGCTCCAGGTGTGGTGGTTGACAGTCTTCAACTTCATGTTAGCTGAGTGGGGTAAGTCCAATAAATCAGAGTATAGGAGCTGAAGTCTGTTGAGGCTCAGGGCCTGGCTATCATATTGTCAGTCCAGTGATTCAAATCCCCTAGATATATCTTAAACCCCAGCGCCAACTACAATTCCAGTAAAGTAGCATGAAAGGCTTGTGAAAAGAGATCCCATCTGAGTCCAGTTCCATCATGCAGAAACACCAGCTCCAAAGAAGGGCCAACTGACATGGCAGTGAACTCCATCTGCCATGACCATAGAACCTGTGGGTCTCTTTAGCCCTCAAAAGAACCAATACCTGGGGTTGTATCTACTTTATCTGTCTCTGAGACTCTGCTCAGGTGTGCATAAGGGCAATCCTTTTGACAACCTCCAGACTCTTTTTTAGAGACTCATAGCCATATAAACTAATTTGTCCTTTCCATTTCCCTCTTACTTTAGGTCAAACATCATTTTTGACTTCTGTTATTATATGTAGACAGGGATATTCTGCTGGTCCACATTGAACCTTTAATTCAAGGTCATTTTCTAGTTATGCCATCAGCTGGTACTTGGTAGTGATCCCTTGGTGCCAGGGAGGCTCATCCCTGAGTGTCATGTCCCACACTGGGGGGAAGGCATTGCATTTACATGCTGAGTTTGGCTTCGAGACTGGCCACATTTGAGTAACACAGAGGCTGTCAGGAGGAAACTCTTAGGCACAGTGCTGCTCTAGGCCTTGTTCTTATTTCAGGTGTATAGGCTCACAAGCATACTCATTAGTATCAGGGGCTCACTGTTGGACCCTCATTCCTTCCTGGTCCTTGCCATTGCACCTGGAGGACTGCTGCTGCTCCCCTAGGGACCATGACAGAGCCCCCCCCCCGGCCAGGAACCCAGTACCCCCCAGCTGTTGTTTTTAATTGTTTCCACTATGAGTATATCCAAACATTTCCATGCAACCTGGACACATGCCCTGTATAACTCCCTGTTGACCATATGTCCCCTGTCAATAACATCCCATACCAGTATTCTTCCACTGCCATTGTTGAACCACTCTGTGATCCAAAACTTCCTGAAAAGTGAAGCCCAATATAATGTCAGGTTCCCTTACTAGTAAAATGGAATATAGCGATGAGTTTAAAGGTTAGATATAGAATACATATTGATTTGGAAAAATTCTACATCCTATCTTTTTCTTTTCTTTCTTCTAATTATTAAGCTTATCTTCACAAGTGTTTTAGATCACAGTAATTCATATATACAATATACAGTACTCCCACATATCCAACATAAAACCTTTTCCCTTCCACAGCAATAATTTTTTTAACATATTCATACCATATTTACTGAAACTGATGTACAGATATTGAGACAATAGCTTTCAAACAAGGTAACATTTGTGTTTACATTGTGGTTTATATTTTAGACTATACAATTTTCTGAATTTTTAGTTATCTTATATTTTACATTATGATTTACATTTTAGTCTATCAGCCCCTATATATTTTTGGTGTAATTTTACATGTCTTATATCCATCCTTGCATACTCTTGTGGAACACTTCTATTGCTCACACAGTTACATTGGCTCTATCTGTTCAATACCTATTTCCCCCTCCCCTTAGGGCCCACAGTGACAGTCAGTCTTCATTTCTTGAAGAGGCATGTTCAGAGATACTTGCAACAGTGTTGAGGACTTGACATGCTCAACTGCCTTAATGCCCTGGGAGCCACCATTTCTCTTGAGGGATACAGTTCCCTCTATTTGATGGCATCAGTCCTCCCCAGGATGTGTGTATAGCGTCACTCTCATTATATGGGTCTCTATCCAATGATAAACCCACTCTGGCAGAATGAGCATTCACATATTCCCTAGGAGTCTGTCCTGCGTCAGATTATGCCCTTTAAGTATCTTAAACAGGTAAATTTCCTTATTATATTTTTGAAAAGGTTTTCTCAGCATTATACTCTCAACCAAATACCTGACAATCTCCTATGTTCATATGTTTCCCCATGCTCCCCCCCAATTTCTTGGGCAATATTACCCATCCTCCCATCCCTAGCCTCCTCAAGCCTGCAAAGCCCCACCCAAAGGTAACCTTTGCTCCCATTTTATCCCTTCCTTGTGCATATACTTACCTCCAGCTTATCATAGATTTCACCCATGTAGGTGTCAGCTTACATCCTTCCTCTACCCTTTGATTTCCTGTAAGCCTATGATCCAGTCTCTAGCTCTCTGAGGCAGCTTGGTTTACTTATTTCATATCATTGAGGTCATGTAGTATTTGTCCTTCAATGCCTGGGTTGCTTCACTCAACATAATGTTCTCAAGATTCATCCATGTTATCCCGTGTGTTTGTAGTGTATTTGTTCTTAAAGCCGAGTAGTATTACATTGTATGTATATACCACATTTTATTTATCCATTCATCTGTTGTTGGGCAATTGGGTTGATTCCAGCTTTTGGCGATAGTGAACAATGCTGTTATGAACATTGCTGTGCACAAAATGGTTTGTGTCCTTGTTTTCAGTTATGCTGGGTTTATACCCAGCAGTGCAATTGCTGGGTCATATGGCAAATCTATGGTTAGTTTTTTGAGAAACCGCCAAACTGTCCTCCAGAGTGGTTGGATCCTTCTGCATTTCCACCAGCAGTGGATGAGTGTTCCCATTCCTCCACATCCTCTCCAGCATTTGTAGTCTTCTGTTTTCTTCATATCTGCCAATCTTATGGGAGTAAGATGATATCTCATTGTAGTTTTGATTTGCATTTCCCTGATAGCTAGAGATTTGGAGCATTTTCTCATGTGCTTTTTAGCCATTCATATTTCTTCTTTGGAGAAGTGTCTGTTTAAATCTTCTTCCCATTTTTTAAATGGGTTGTTTATCTTTTTATTTTCAAGATATAGGAGTTCTTTATATATGCAAGTTATAAGTCCCCTATCTGGTATATGGTTACTAAATATTTTCTCCCATTGTGTAGGCTCTCTTTTCACTTTCTTGACAAATTCCTTTGAAGTGCAGAAGGCTTTAATTTTGAGGAGGTCCCATTTATCTATTTGTTCTTTTGCTGCTTGTGCTTTTGGTGTGAAGTTCATGAAGCCATTTCCTATTACAAGATCTGGTATATGCTTCCCTACACTGCTTTCCAAGGTCTTTATGGTCTTGGCTCTTATATTTAGGTCTTTGATCCATCTTGAGTTGATCTTTGTATAAGGTGTGAGATGGTAATCCTCTTTCATTCTTCTACATATGGCTATCCAGTTCTCCAGACACCATTTGTTGAATAGGCCACTCTCTCCCAGATGAGAGGGTTTGGTGGCTTTATCGAATATTATGTGGCTGTATATGTGAGGTTCTATATCAGAGCTTTCAATTCAATTCCATTGGTCTATGTGTCTCTCCTTATGCCAATACCATGCTGTTTTCACCACCGTAGCTCTGTAGTATGTTTTTTTTTTTTTATTTTATTTTATTATTGACTTTGTAATAATATTACATTAAAAATATATATGTGAGGTCCCATTCATCCCCACCCCCCCTCCCTCTCCCCCCCCAACAACACTCTTTGAAGTCAGGTAGTGTGATTCCTCCAATTTCGTTTTTCTTTTTCAGTATGTCTTTGGCTATTCGGGGTCTCTTTCCTTTCCAAATAAATTTCATAGTTAGTTTTTCTAGTTCCTTAAAGAAGGCTGCGTTGATTTTTATTGGGATTGCATTGAATGTGTAGATCAGTTTTGGTAGGATAGACATCTTAATAATGTTCAGTCTTCCTATCCATGAACAAGGAATAGTCTTCCATTTATTTAGGTCTTCTTTGATTTCCTTGAACAATCTTGTATAGTTCTCGGTGTATAAGTTCTTTACCTCTTTAGTTAAATTTATTCCTAAGTATTTGATTTTTTTATTTACTATTGTGAATGGTATTTGTTTCTTGATTTCCTCCTGATCTTGCTCATTATTGGTGTACAGAAATGCTACTGATTTTTGCGCATTGATCTTCTAACCTGCGACTTTACTAAACTCATTTATGAGTTCTAGAATCTTTGTTGTAGACCTCTCAGGATTTTGTATGTATAGTATCATGTCATCTGCAAATAATGACATTTTGACTTCTTTCTTTCCTATTTGAATGCCTTTTATATCTGGTTCTTGCCTCAGTGCTTGAGCAAGTACTTCTAAGACAATGTTAAATAGAAGGGGAGAGAGTGGGCATCCTTGTCTTGTTCCTGATCTTAGAGGGAAGGATTTTAGGATTTTACCATTGTAAACAATGTTGGCTGTGGGTTTTCATATATACTCTTTATCATGCTCAAAAAATTTCCTTGTATTCCGATCTTTTGGAGAATTCTTATAAAGACAGGTGCTGTATTTTGTCAAATGCTTTTTCTGCATCTATAGATATAATCATGTGATATCCGTGATTTCCAAAGGAGACACAGAAATATAACATCTAATCAATGGAGTTCAAAGAAAATCTAAATCAATTCAAGGAGATGAAGGAAAATATGTATGAATAGCAAAAAAGATATTGAGAAGACAACGTGTGAGCATAAAGAAAAAAATGAAAATAATAAAATTCATAACAGAATTATGGAAATGAAAGGCACTGTAATAGAGATTTAAAATGCACTAGATCACCAGATGCAATGGATGTGTCATGATGATGGGGGAGAGTGTTACTGTGGGGGGAGTGGTGGGGTGGGGGCGGTGGGGGTGAATGGGGACCTCATTTTTTGAATGTAATATTTTTTAAAAAATGAATAAATTGAGTAGAATTTGGAAAAAAATTAAAATAAAATAAAATGCACTAGAGGCATGTAATAGCCAATTTGAACAGGCAGAAGAAAGAATCTGTGAACTAGAAGTCAGGACAAACAAAATAACACAGAACAGGTGGAAAAAAGAATTTAAAAAATTGAGCAGTGTGTCAGAGATTTAAGTGAAAGCATTAAGTGCAAAAACATATATGTCATAGGTGTCCCAGAAGGAGGTGGGAACTGAAAATGGGCAGAAAGAATATTTGAGAAAATAATAAGTATAAATTTTCCAACTTTTATGTAAAACAAATATATAAACCAAAGAAGCTCAGCTCACTCCAAACAGAATAAATCCTAATAGAACTACTCTATACACATGCTAATCAGAATGTAAAATGCCTGAGATAAAGAGAGAATTCTGAAAGCAGCAAGAGAAAAGTAACTCATCACTTACAAGAGATTCTCAATAATTCTAAGTGCTAATTTCTCATCAGAAACCATGGAGGTAAGAAGGCTGTGATAATGATATATTTCAAATACTGAAAGAAAAACAGCCAGCCAAAAATTCTTTATCTGTCAGAACTGTACTTCAAAACTGAGGGAGAGTTCAGAGTGTTCACAGATAAACAAAACCAGAGAGTTTGACAACAAAAGACCTGCCCTACAAGAATTAGTAAAGGGATTTCTGAAGGTTGAAAGGAAAATACAGGAAGGTGTGGCTTGGAATAGTGTGAAGAAATGAAGACTTTCAGTAAGGGTAACTGAACGGGTAAAGGCAAAACCCAATAGTTTTGTATTCTCAATATACAATTCTATCTTTAATTGAAGTAATAGTCAGAATATAATTGAATAAAAAGGACATATTTCCTGATAATGGGCATGCAAAAGATAAAGTGAGATAAAAACAATATAAAGAGGGGAACAGAGGGATATGGGAGCAGAGAACGTTAATGCTATTGAAGCAAAGTTGTCATTTGTCATTTCAAATTAGTAAGTTATAGATGTAGGTTGTGTAATATAAACCCCAGTATAGCCATAAACAAATTATTTTAAAAATATAGAGAAACAGAAAGTAGAAAGAGATTAGTCACACACAATGCAAAATATCAACTATAGAGAAAATGTGGTTAAAATAAAGGAAGAGAGACAGAAAAAATATAGGACATATAAAAACCAAAGGACAAAATGGCCAAAGTAAATGCTACCTTTACAGTAATAATACTGAATGTTAATGGGTTAATGTACTCAATCATAAGATACAGGTCAGCAGCATAGATAAAAAGCATGATCAAACTGTATGTTGGTAAAAGTAGACTCACCATATTCACAAAGACACAAATAAGTTGAAAGTGAAAGGATGGAAAAAGATATTCTATGCAAATAGTAATGAAAAAAAGATCTGAGGTAGCTATACTAATATTTGGCATAATAGACTTTAAATCAAAAGTTATTATAAGAGACCAAAAAAGACACTATATTAAAAAAAGGGCACTACAACAAGAAGAAATAACAAGCATAATTATATCTGCATTTAATGATGGTGCCCCCAAATACATGAGGCAAACACTGGCAAAAGTAAAGGGAGAAACAGACAACTATACAATAATAATTGGAGACTTAAATATATACTTTGAACAATAGAGCGTATAGACAGAAGATCAATATGGAAACATAGAACTTGAATAATATGACATGTGAAATAGACTTAACAGATATCTACAGAAGATGCATCCAGAACAACAGAATATACACTTTTCTAAAGAGAACATGGGTCATTCTCCAGGATAGACCACATCTTATGTAACAAAACAAGTCTCAATAAATTTTAAAAGATTGAAGTTATACAGTGCATTCTCTCTTACCATAATGGAATGAAACTGGAAATGAGTAACAAGCAGAGACCTGAAAAATCCACAAATATATTGGCGTTAAACAATACACTCTTAATCCATGGGTGAAAGAACAAATTGCAAGTGAATTCAGTAAATATCTAGCAACAAATGAAAATGAGAACACAACATATCAGTACTCTGGGATGCATAAGAAAGAGCAACTGCACACCCGGAGGAAATAGAAAAAGAACAGCAAACTCAACCTAAAGCAAGTAGAAGGAAAGACATAACAAAGATTAGAGAAGAAGTAAATGATTGAGAATAAAAGCACAATATAGAGAATTAGCAAACAAAAGATATTTTTTTGATGAGAACAATAAAATTGACAAACACTTAGCTTGATTGACAAAGGAAAAAGAAGCGAAGATGCAAATAAATAAAATCAGAAATTAGAGGAGGAATATTACTATTGACCCCACTGAAATAAAAAAAGATCATAAGAGGACACTGTGAACAACTCTATGCTGACAAATTAGACAACCTAGATGAAGTTAACAAATTCCACAAAATACACGAACCTACACTAACTCTAGAAGAAGTATGAGACCTCAACAGACCAATGGCAACTAACAAGACTGGATCAGTCATCAGAAACTCCCCAGGAAAGAAAAGCCCAGGTCTAGATGGCTTCACAGGTAAATTCTATCAATCTTTTGAGGAAGAAATAATACCAATTCTACTCAAACTCTTCCCAAAATAATTGAAATGGAGGTAATACTACTTAACTCATTCTATGAAGCCAACATCACACTAATAGAGAATATGTATGATACGTAGTAGCCATATAAAGCTACTACAAGTAAAGAAACTTAAAGAAAAATTTCTCTAATGAATATATTAAAAAAAAGAAAGTGGAAGAAAACACATAATCTCGATTGATGCAGAAAAGGCATTTGACAAGATCCAGCATCCTTTTTTATCTTTATTCTTAAAAAAGTTTTATATTACAAAACAGTTACATTGAAAATATAGGAAATTCCCAAATACCTCACTCCCTTCCCCTCTCAGACTTTCCCCTATTAATAAAATCGTTCATTAGTATGAGGTACTTATTATAATATTGTAGCATTGATACTAACCATGATTTATAGTTTACAGTATGGTTTACACTTTGTGCCTTACAATTCTACAGGTTTTGACAAAATGTGTAATGGCTTGTATCCGTCATTGCAATATGCAGAAAAAATACATTGTCCCAAAAATGCCCCATGTTGCACCTGTTCTTCCCTCTCCCTCCCCTCAGAACCTCTAGTGACCACTATGTTTATATCAGTGTTTCAAGTTTTTCCATTACTAGAATAACAATAAGTCTACTTTGGCCCACATTTGCATCCCCCCCACCGCGTTTGTTCATTCCTCAATTTTGAGAATTTTGGGATGGTGATGCCCACTTTGCTTCTGATTGAGAGGGGGCTGAGATCCCACGTGGAAGATGGATGGAACTATCTTGCTTGCAGTTGTAGATACTCTCTGATTTGGGGGATGGGCATTGTCCATAATCATCATTTTGTTAGTTGTCCTGGGTGAGTCTCATGAACTGGAGAGTAGGTGCTAGCTGCAACTCTGCTGAGCTTCAGGGCTTAACTGGGATATAAGCAAAGGGAAGAATTAAGTCTCTGAGACATATATTTAAGGGATATAGTGCTAATTGTAGCCTAGAATAAAAGGGGCAAGAAAACCATATGTAGGGAACTTATAAATGAGTCTAAAGTTACACTGGAGAGATAAGATAACATATTTTGCAAGGTAAAGCCCACCGAGAGGGTGTCAATTTCCTGGGGTTGTCTGCACTGCCTATAATGTTCAGATGTCTCTCAAGCCCTCAGGAGCATCCCTTCTTGAGGCATTGTTTACTGTGGCAGTCGGTGAGATCCTCCTGAGATGTGCATAGGCATAACATCTGCAGTGATCTCCTGAATCGCTTTGAAATCTTTTAGCCATAAAAACTAATTTGTATTTAATATTTCCCTTTGTTGGTCAAGGCCCTTTTCCAAATGCATTGCTAGTTGGCATTTGGTAATAATCTCTCAGTGCCAGGGAAACTCATCCCCGGGAGTCATGACCCATGCTGGGGGGAAGACAATGAGCTTATATACTGAGTTTGGCTTAGAGAGAGGTCACATTTGAGTAACAAGATTTTCAGGAGGTAACTCTTATGCAATATATATTACTAGGTTATGTTTCAATTTTACAAGAATAATGTTCATAAGTACAAGCATTAATATCAAAGGCTTGGCATATTGGACTGTCCTCTTTCAAATACTGCCTGTGTATTCTAGAGAATCTTGACACTGTTAGAGAATGTAGCAAAACTCCCCAGGATGAGATCTCAATATTTTTTTTTGCTTATTGTGTGGGTCTGCACCTGCCAAGATAATACCCCATGACCACATAAACTCATTTATATTCCATAGAGGCATTTCTGAGGTGTTCCCCTCCCCACACATCCCCCAACCACTAACACCTGCCAACCACTAACACACCAGTGATCCTCCCCTGCCATAGCTGTAACTTTTCTGTAATCCAAACCACCACAAAAATGACAGTGAATTTTTTTGCATTGTGCTTTTCATCACAATAAGATCAATTTTTTTTAATTTTTTTATTTTTTATTGACTTTGTAATAATATTACATTAAAAATATATATGTGAGGTCCCATTCAACCCCATCCCCTCACTCCCCCTCTCCCCCCCCCAACAACACTCGTTCCCATCATCATGACACATCCATTGGATTTGGTAAGATCAATTTTTTATGTAAGTTTACACTTTCTTCTGTATGTTTCCCCAATGTCTTCTTTTTTCACTTATTTTTAAAGGAGGTTTAGGTTACAGAAAAGTCACATAGAAAGCAAGGGATTCCCATATACCCCACAGCCCCTACAACTGTCACATTTTTCCCTATAATAAAATCTTACATGAATATGATATGTTTGTTGCAATTGATGAACAAATATTGAAGCATTGCTATGAACCATGGCCCCTAGTTTACATTATTGTTTACACTTTGCACCATACAAATTTATAGTTATTGATAACATATATAATGGCCTGTCTCTGCCACTGCAAAATCATGCCCTAAAAATTCCCTATGTTCCACCTATTCTTCCCTCCCTCTACCCTTAGAATCTGTGGTAACTACTAAGTTTCAATTTTTGAAGAATAAGGTTCATAGTTAAATGCCTTAATATTGAAGGTTGACATACTGGTCTGTTTTGTTATATTAGGCAATGCCTATGTATTTGAGAGATTCTTGATCCTCTATTTGAGAATGTAGCAGGACTCCCCAGGGTGGGAGTTTAATATTTTCTTGTTTATTGTGTGGGTCTCTACCCACAGAGAAAACACCCTATGGCGAGATGAAAACATTCATATTCCATAGAAGCATGCCCCAGTTGCACCCTTTCCCACATATCCTACCACCACCGACACCCTGTACCAGTGAACCTCCCCTGCCATATTTACCGAAAGACCATTCACACAATTGTAGTTTCAATCACAGACCTACCAATCCCCAGAGTTTACCTCTTCCTTCCTCCAGCCCTCTTCTTAGTCCATGGACATCCTAACCCAACCCCGCCCCCACCCTGCTCACCCTCACATTCCATCACCGTTGACCCCACATAAATCCCTGCACCACCATCACTCCCATCCACTGCCAAACCACCCCCTTGGTTCTGCCCAGATTGAGTATCAGCTCACCACAATCCTTTTCTGCCTCCTGATAACTTATCTTCCAGGCTCTATCTCCTTTCTTATGAAGACATTTCAAAAGATAGGAATAGAAGGAAACTTCCTCAACAGGATAAAGGGCATATATGAAAACCCCACAGGTAGCATCATACTCAGTGGTGAAAGACTGAAATCTTCTCTTCTAATATCAAAAACAAGACAAGTATGCCCACCGTCAACACTGTTATTCAACATTTTGCATGGATTTCTGGCAATTGCAATTAGGCAAGTAAAAGTAATAAAAGACATTCCAATTGAAAAGGAAAAACAGGTGTAATATAGGGGCATTTTCAGGAATTTGGAATTGTTCTGAATGACATTGCAGTGACAGACACAGGCCATTATATACCTTGATATAACTTATAAAATTTTGGTGGGGAGAGTGTAAACTTCAATTTAAACAATAATCCATGCTTAGTGGCAATGCTCCAGAATGTGTTTATCACTTATAACAAATGTACCACACTGATGAAGGATGTTGTTAATATGGGAAAATGTGGGAGGGGTAGGGAGTGGGGCATATGGGAATCCCCTATATTTTTTATGTAACAATTATGTAATCTAAGTATCTTTAAAAAAATAAAAAAGTATATAAAGAAAATAAAGTTATATCAAATGGAAAACAAAAAGATCTCAATTGTACTCAAATTAATTTATAAATTCAACACAAGACCGATCAAAATTTGAACAGTCTGAGGGAGGGGCAAGATTGTGGCTGAGTAAGGAGCTCCAAGACTCAGCTCAGCCTACAGGGCAGTTAGTAATCACCCAGAGCTATCGAAAGCACCTGTTTGGGGGCGGCAGAGATCAAAAGAGCATCCTGCCACATCCTTGAAAGAAATAAAGGAGCAGACTGCCCTTCTGCAGTGAGTTTGCATGAGTAGAGCATTCCACGCTGCAGAGGCTGATGCTCATCCTCCACTGGCAGTGGAAGCCACCTCAGGAGCTATTCTGTGGTTGGAGATGGAAGCTTCATTTCCCAAAAATGGGGAAGGGGAAAGCAGATGTGGCTCAATCAGTTGGGCACCCGCCTATCACATGAGAGGTACTGGGTTCAATTCCCTATACCTCCTAAAGAAGACGAGCAAGAGAAGGGCCTGATGTGATGGGCTGGTGCAGCGAGATGATGCATTAAGATGACACAATGAGATGTCACAATGAGAGACACAATGAGCAAGGAGCAGATATGACTCAAGGATTGGACACCTCCCTCCCACATGGGAGGTCCCAGGTTCAGTTCCTTATGCCTCCTAAAATAGAAGACAAGCAGACAAAGAGAACACACAACAAACAGGCACAGAGAGCAGACAGCAAGTGCAAACAGTGAGGTGGGAAGAGAATTTTTTTTTAATGGGGAAGAGACGGTTGGCCACTGGCTTCACCTAGTGATTAGTAAATCTGGCTGGCTAAAGTATAATCCTAAGAACAGCTAAAGTTTGAGCCTGTCCAAGTCGGAAAGAGGCTGGTAGCTGCCATTTTAACTCTACCCCCAGCATGAGGGGAAGAGGGCCTTATTGAAAATCACAGTGACAGTTGAAACAGAGTTCTTTCTACCCAGATCATACTGCAGCCCTAGCCTAGGCTCCAGCCCCTCCTCTGGCAAGGAGGAAGTTAACAGGACTGGCACCAGCCTTTCCAGGTAACTGCAGGTGCTTGCAGCCGGCACAGACTGAATAGTCAGGCACCTGGGGCTCTGTCTCTGCACCCCAATAGTATAGGAGAGGAGCTTTGTTTTCTTAGCCTCTCTGAGCTACAGCAGGTACTTTCAGACTGCAAAAACTGATTTATTCAGCACCTTTGATTCCATCTCTACCCCTCCACTCCCATAGGACAAGAGGAGATTGGTGTTTCTTCAGCCTCTGTAGTCAACTGCAGGTGCTTTCAGCCCACAAGACTGGATACTCAGATACTGGTAACTCCATCCAAGACCCCCAATAGCATAGGAGAAGAGCTGTGTTTCCTCAGCCTCTCCAGGCAACTTCAGGTGCTTTTGGCCCATACAGACTGCTTGAGTGCCTTTGCTTTCATCTCCACTTCTGCCTTCCCCGACATAGGATAGAAGAGGTTTGCTCTTTCTTCATCCTATCTGGGCAACTACAGGTGCTTTTAGCCTGCACAAACTCAACTGCTGGACACCTGTGACTCCACCCCCACCAACAATAGGACAGGAAGGGAGAGGTGTTTCCCCAGACTCTGGGTAACTGCAAGTGCTTTTCATCCATAAATACTGAATAATGAGACACACTTGTATCTCTATCCCCACCCCCAAGAATGATAAGAAGGGACCTGTGTTTTCTCAGCCTTTCTGGGCAGTGGCAGGTACTTTCAGCCTGCACAGACTAGGCTGGTGGGTACTGTGGATCCACCCCAAACCCACAATAGGATAGGAGGGGGCTGCTGTTTCTTCAGCCTTTGTGGACAATGGCAGAGACATTTGGCCTGCACAGACTAGACTGTTAGGTGCCTGTGAATCCACCCCCATCCCTTAATAGGATAAGAGGGAGTTGGTATATCCTCATTCTCTCCACAAATGGCATGTATTTTCTGCCCACAAGGACTGAGCTGTTGGGCACTCTAGATTCACTGCCCCCCCCAATATGATAAGATGGGACTGGTGTTTCCTCAGCCTCTCCAGGCAATGGCAGGTACTTTAGGCCTATAGGGACAGAACTATTGGGTGTATATGGATCTTCCCCCATCCCCATCCCCCAAGGGCTGTTGTTTATTTAGCCTCTTTGGGCAATGGAAAGCACTTTTGACCTACACAGACTGAACTTTTGGGCACCTGTGGTTCCATCTCCATCCCTGAAAGGGCAGAAAGACTGTACTCACTCAGCATCTCAGGGCAACTGCAGGCATATTAACCCACAGGGATTAGATTGTTGTGCACACCAGAGGGTCCATTGCCTCTTCTGGCAGGGGAAAAGGAGTGCCAGTGCTACATCAGTCTAACTGGGCAACTGCAGTCATTTAGGACCCACATGAAATAGATTTTTGCCCATACCTGGAGCTTCATCCCTGTTCCAAGAATAGATAAGAAACTTCATCAGTCTATCTGCATAACTACAAATGGTCTTGGCCTACACAACTTGAATTATTACACCTGGCTGTGACTCTGACCCTACCCCTAACTGAGGGTAAAGGGTAACTGAGGAGAAAGGTGGGAGAAGCTTCATCAGTTCCTGGGGCAAACTAGGCAACTTTAGCCTCCACAGCTTACAGCACCAACATTCTCAGCTCCTATTATACAACCAGCAAGGGTGGAAAGACAAGATTGCCATAAACTAAAGAGAAACTGTGCCCAAAATAATAAATCTAGTAAGCCAGAAGTCAAGACACCAAGAAAAAATTACAATACATACCAAAAACCTGGAAGATATGGTCCAGTTAAAGGAACAAGATAAGCCTCCATATGACATAAAGGAGTTGAGGCAACTAATCATAGATGTATAAACAAATCTCCTTAATAAATTCTATGAAATGGGTAAAGAGATTTAGGATATTAAGAAGACACGGGGAGCACAAATAAGAATTTGAAAGTATACATAGAAAAAATATATCTTAGGGGAATGAAAGAGTGTTAAAAATAAAATTAAAAATAAACTGGAAGCATATAACAGCAGATGTGAGAAGATAGAAGAAAGGATTGGTGAGTTTGAAAACATGGCCTCTGAAAGTGAATATACAAAAGAACAGATAAAGAAAAAATGGGGGAAAAAATCAAACAGGATCTCAGGGAATTAAATGAGGGCAAGAGATATGCAAACATACATGGCATGGGTGTCCTGGAAGGAGAAGAGAAGGGAAAAGGACCATAAGGAATATTTGAAAAAACAAAGGTAGAAAATTTCTCAGCCCTATTGGAGGACGTAGATATCCATGTCCAAGAAGCACAATGTACTTCCATCTGAATATATCCAAATAGGCAACTCTGAGACACATATAAACAGAATGGCAAATGCCAAAGACAGAATTCTGAGAGCAGCAAGAGAAAAGTTATGCTTAACTTATAAGGGATGCCCAGTAAGATTAAGTGCCAATTTCTCATCAGAAACCATGAATGCAAGAAGGCAGTGGTGTGATATATTTAAGATAATGCAAGAGAAAAACTGCCAGCTAAGAATGGTATGTACAGCAAGATGGTTTCAAAATTGAGGGGAAGTGGGAATGGTTTTGGATCAAGCAGTTGAGCAACTGCCTCCCACATGGGAGATCCCAGGTTCTGTTCCTGGTGACTCCTGAAAAAAAACCAAAAACAAATATCAAGCAAAACAAATGAATAACCAACTCAGGGAAGCTCATGAGGCTCAGTGGTTGAGTGCCAGCTTCCCACACGTGAGGTCCTGGGTTCAATCCCTGGACCCCAGTACCTCAAAAAAAATGAGGGTGAAATTAGAATATTCACAGAAAAACAGAAAATGACAGTTTATAACCTAAAAAAATTACTTTGCAGGAAATACTAAAGGGAATGTTACAGCTTGTAAAGAAAAGACATGAGAGAGGGTCTTGGAAGGGAGGCTAGAAATGAAGATTGTATCAGTAAAAGTAACTGAAAGTGCAAAAAGATTGGTGCAATTAAAATATGACAGATAAAATCCATAGGTCAAAATGGGTGAAATAAGACCTGCCTTTACAGTAATAACATTGAATGTAAATGGATTAAACTCTTCCATCAAAAGATACAGACTGACAGAATGGATAATAAAATATGAACCATCAGTATGCTGTCTACAAGAGACTGAGTTTAGGCCCAAGGATACCAACAGATTGAAAGTGAAAGGCTGGAAAAAGATATTCCACAAATGTAATAACAAAAACAAAAACTAGTCGGAAATAGATTTTAAAAGCAAAACTGTCATTAGTGACAAGGATGGACATTATTTATCAATAAAAGGGGCAATTCACCAGGAAGAAATAACAATCATGAATGTATATGCACTTAACCAAGATATTCCAAGAAACATGAGGCAAACACTGGCAAAACTGAAGGGGGAAATATATGTCTCTATAGTAATAGTTGCAGTCTTCAAGACACCACTCTCAGCATTGGATAGAACATCTGGGCAGAGTGTCAAGGAAACAAGAACTTGAATAATATTATGAAAGGACTAAACCAAATAGTCATATACAGAAATTTGCACCCTGAAATAGCAGGATATACATTCTTCTCAAATTCTTTTGGCTCTTTCTCCAGGACAGACCATTTGTTGGGTTTCAAAGCAGATCTAAATAAATTCAACAAGATTGTAATTATACAAAACACTTTCTCTGATCATAATGGAATAAGGTTGGAAGTGAGCAAGAGGTGGAAAAAAGGAAAATTCACAAATATATGGAGAATAAAAGTGGCCATGGTAGGTGCTGAAGGTAGGGAGAAGGAAGAAATATGATGTGGGGGCATTTTCAGGACTTGGAATTGTCCTCTTGCCATGGCGCACTGGGTGGACTGGGGGAGAGTGTAAACTAAAATGTAAACCATTATCCATGTGGTGGAGCAGTGCTCCAAAATGTATTCACCAAATGCAATGAATGTGCCACAATGATGAAAGAGGTTGTTGGTGTGGGCGGAGTAGGGTGAGGAGGGTGGGGGTATATGGGGACCTCTTATATTTTTTTGAATATAACATTAAAAAAATAGAAAAAAAGAACACTAGAGAATTGACTGATGCCACATGAAGAAATAAAGATGTCCAGTAAAGATATTGACATGGGTAAATATAAATACCAGTGCTTGTATTTTTTATCTGTAACTCCACTTTTTACTTCCTACAGGATCTAAAAGGAAAATAAATAATTATCTCATAATCTGTAACAAATGCTCCACCAGGGTGTGGAGTTGTATGGGAAATATGCACATCTTATGATTATATTGCAAATTCACAATATCTGTAACAAAAATATACTTTTAAAAAATAGTATGGCTTGGAGGAAAAATACACCAAATGTAAGACCAGGACTATAGTTGGTAATAATATTTTGATGATACTCTTGCATAGTTTGTAACAAATATTTCACAACAATGCAAAGAGTTGGTGGAGGGGTGATGTATGAGGCCCCTGTGTGATGTTATGTATGTTTATTTTGTAAGTTCACAATCTTTACTACACACTTATTGTTTATGTGTGTTCATGTATGAATGCTATTCTTCAATAAAAAATTAAAAATTAAAAAAATTAAAACGCACACTTAAATAATCACTGGGTTGAAGAAGAAATTGTGAGAGAAATCAATAAATATCTCAAGATGAATGAAAACTAGAACACATCATATCAGCACCTATGGGATGCAGTGAAAGCAGCACTAAGAGGGAAATTTATAACACTCAATCCTTAGAATAAAAAAAAAAAGACAGAGTTAAAATCCATGACTTAACTGTACAGCTGGAGCTATCAGAAAAAGAACAGCAAACTATTCCCAAAGCAAGTAGAAGGAATGAAATATCAAAGATCAGATAAGAAATAAATTAAATTGAGACAAATAATCAATATAGGGAAGCAGGTGAGTCTCAGTCAGTTGGGCTTCAGTCTCTGGGTTCATGTCCTGGGTCTCCTTGTGCAGGCAGGCTTGCCCATATACTGTGGAGAGCCCAGATGCTGTGGTGCCACTGGCCCACAAGCACCACAAGAGCTGACTCAACAAGATGACGCAACAAAATGGGAGACAAGCAAAAAATGCAGAAGAGTGTGCAGCAGATGGACACAGAGAGCAGACAGCAAGCAATCTGCAAGGAAGGGAGGGGAGATAAAAATAAATACAGACACAGAAGAACGCATAGCGAATGGACACAGAAAGCAGACAGCATGCAAAAAGCTGCAAGGGGGAGGATGAAAAACTTTTTTAAAAATAAAAATAAATTTAAAAAAATTTTTTAAATCAATGTAGGGAATTAAAAAAACCTAGGGTTGACTCTTCAAGTAAATTAACAAAATGAACCAATCCTTAGCAAGACTGACACGGAAAAAAAAGAGAGTAGATAAAAATAAAAAAATATAAACAGGCACATTACTACTGAGCTACAGAAATAAATGAGATTACAAGAGGAAACTATGAACAACTGTATGCCAACAACTAGATGTATGCCAACAACTAGATGATGTAGATGAAATGGAAAAACTCCTAGGAAAGTATGAACAACCTGCACAGACCCTGGAAGGAATAGAAGACCTCATTAAACCAATCACAGGTAAAGAGATTGAATCAGTCCACAAATAACTCACCAAAATGGAAACCCAGGACAATATGGTTTCACAGATGAGTTCTACCAAGCATTCAAAGAAGATTTAATACCAGTCTGACTCAAACCCTTCAAAATTGAATGAGAAGGAACACTCCCAAACTCATTCTATGAAGACAATGTCCCCCTAATACCAAAGTCAGGTAAAGATATTACAAAAAAGAAAAAAGAAAGAAAGAAAATTACAAATGTGTGAATACAGATGCAAAAATCCTCAGCAAAATACTTGATAATCTAATCCAATAACACATTACAAAAATTCTTCTTCAGGATCAAGTGGGTTTTATACCAGGCATGAAAGGGTGGTTCAACACAAGAAAATCAATCAGAGTAATACACCACATTAATAAATCAAAGGAGAAAAATCCCATCATCTTATCGATTGATGCTGGAAAGCATTTGACAAAATGCAGCATCCTTTCTTGATAAATATATTACAAAAGATAGTAATTGAAGGAAACTTCCTCAACATGATAAAGGCTAGAAATGAAAAATGCACAACTAACATTGTATCAATGGTGAAAGACTGAAAGCTTTCTCACTGAGCTCAGGGACAAGAAAAAGATGCCACTGTCACCACTGTTGTGTAGTACAGTGCTTCTAGCTAGAGCATTCGGGCAAGAAAAGGAATAAAAGATATCCAAATTGGAAAGGGAAAAGTAAGACTTTTGCTATTTGCAGATGATATGATCCTATACCTTGAAAAATCCTGAAAAATCTACATCAAAGCTGCTAGAGCTAATAAATGAATTCTGTAGAGTGTTGGGATACAAGATCCATATGCAAAAATCAGTGGTGTTTCTATACAATAGTAATGGACAATCTGAGGAAGAATTCAGGAAAAAAATTCCATTTAAAATAGCGACTAAAAGAATCAAATATTTAGGAATAAACTTAACCAAGTATGTGGAGCAATTTTATTCAGAAAGCTGCAATGGATTACTGAAAGAAATTTTGAAAAGACCTAAATAATTGGAAGAACATTCCATCGTCATGGATTGGACTCAATATCATAAGATGCCAATTCTACCAAAATGATACACAGATTCAACTTAATCCTGATAAAACTCCCACCAGCATTTTTTAAACAAATGGAAAATACAATTATCAAATGTATTTGGAAGATAAGGGTCCCCAAATAGCCAAAAAACATCTTAAAACTGAAGAGCAAAGTTAGAAGACTTTCACTTCTGGACTTTAAATCATATTACCTAGCTAGAGTGATAAAAAAAAGTTCATGGTACTTGCATAAAGATAGACACATAGACCAATAGAACTGAATTAATGTTTCAGAAATAGACCCTCTCATCTATGGTCAAGTGATTTTTGACAAGCCTTCAAACCCACCCAGCTGAGTAAGAACAGCCTGTTCAACAAATGGTACTTGGAGAACTGCATATCTTTATCCAAAAGAAGCAAAGCAAACCCGTATCTCACACCTTATACAAAAATTAACTCGAAGTCCATCGAAGATTTAAATATAAAAGCTAGAACCTTAAAGCTCCTAGAAGAAATTGTAGGAAGACATCATCAAGACCTGGTGGAAGGTCGACTTTTAACCTTATACCGAAAACAGGAACAATGAAATAAAACATGGATAATAGGACCTTCTCAAACTTAAACACTTTTGTGATCCAAAGGACTCTGTGATGAGGGTCAAAATGCAGCCCACACAGTGGGAAGAAGTATTTGGAAACCATATATCTGATAAGGGTTTGATTTCCTTTCTATATAAAGAGATCATCATACAGCTCAACAATAAAAGAGCAAGCAATCCAATTTAAGACTGGACAAAAGACTTAGACTTTTCTCCAAAGACAAAATACAAATGGCCAAAAAGCACATGAAAAAATATTCCATATCACTAGCTATCATGGCAATGCAAATCAAAACGACAATGAGATACCATCTCACACCGCATACAATAGCAATTATTTAAAATACAGAAAACAGTAAGTACTGGAGAGGATGTGGAGAAACAGGAACACTCCTTCACTTTTGGTGGGATTGTAAAATGGTACAGCCTCTATGGAAGACAGTTTGGCAGTTCCTCAGGAAGCTACATATAGAATTTCCATTTGATCCAGCCATTCCCTCTACTAGGAATATGTTCAGAAGAACTGAAAACTATGACACGAACAGGCACCGGTGTTCATAGTGATGATGCTCACAATTGCCAAAAGATGGAAACAACCCAAGTGTCCATCAAGCAATGAATGGATAAACAAAATATGGTATATACATACAATAGAATATTATTCAGCTGTAAGAAGGAATGAAATCCTGATGCATGTGACATGGATGAACCCTGAGGACACTGTGCTGAGTGAAACGAGCCAGTCCCAAAAGGGAAATTTTGCATGATCTCACTGATATGAACTAATTATAAGTATACTCATAAAGTTAGAATTTAGAATATAGTTTACCAGGCGATAGAATGGGGATAGAGAATGTGAAGCTGATGCTTAAATTATGCAGACTTTCTACTTAGGTTGAGTGTAAATGCTTGGAAATGGATAGTGGTGATGGTAGTACATAATTGTGACTGTAATTAACAGTGCTGAATGACGTTTGTGAATGTGGTTTAAAGGGGAAGTTTTGGCATCATTTATGTTACTAGAAGGGAAGTTAGAAGACAAAACATGGGACTGCATAATGCAGCGAACTTCGTTGTGGGTGATGGACAGTGGTAATAGTACAAATATAATGTTCTTTCATAATTTTAACAAACATACGACACTATTACAAGGTCTTTTTTTTTACTTTTTGTAAAACTTTATTTTGTACTTGTAATAATTGAAAATATAAACAATAATTAAAAAGAAAAAGAAAACAGTTGAATAAAACCTTACATTTCTCAATTAAATGTTCTGGATACATATAAATCATACAATATGTTACAAAACATATTTGGCTCATGTTTTTTTTACTTTTTTTTCTTCTTTATTTTCTTTTAAATGTTACATTAAAAAAATATGAGGTCCCCATATACCCCCCACCCCTCCCACATCAACAACCTCTTCCATCATCGTGGCACATCCACTGCACCTGGCGAATATATTCTGGAGAACCGCTGCACCACATGGACAGTGGTTCACACTGTAGTCCACACTCTCCCCGAGTCCACCCAGTGGGCCACGGCAGGACACACAACGTCCAGCATCCGTCCCTGCAGCGTCACCCAGGACAACTCCAAATCCTGAAAATGCCCCCATACCACATCTCTTCTTCCATCTCCCTACCATCAGCAGCCACCGTGGCCACTTTCTCCACATCAGTGCTACAATTTCTTCCCTTACTAATGATAATAGTTCCCCAGCAGAACACCAGTAAGTCTACTCTAACACCAGGGAGCCAAGAGTGACTACAGTTGCAAGGAGAAGAATTACATTTATTATCCTTGTGGAATAAATAATAATAGAGTGGTATATGGTGAAATTATACCTGATGTAAACTGTGAACTAAAGTTAAGAGTAATATTTTAATAATCTTTCATTAACTGTAACAAAGGTACTACAATAATTCAGGTGTTAACAATAGGAATATATATGAACATTGTATTTTTATATGACTTTTCTGTAATCCTCCTACTTCTCTAATTAAATAAAAATTACATTAATTTAAAAAAACATTGTACAAAGTGAAAGAAACCAGACGAAAATGCTACATATAGTATGAATTCATTTATATAAAATGTAAATATAAATACATTTTTTAAGATGGAATTTGATTAGTGGTTATGTAGGGGTTGGGAAGGATCAGAGGTGACTGGAATGGAGTGTTTTGGGTTCTTTTTGAAGTAAAAAAAAATTCTAAAACTGATTGTGGTGATGAATGCATAATTCTGTGATTTTACTAAAAGCCGTTCATTGTACACTTTGGATAGTATGTGAATATTTCTCAATAAAACTGTTCAAAAAACTATAGTACAATATCACAACCAAGATACTAACATTGTTACAGTCAAGATAGAGAACATTTCCATTACCAAAATAATCACTGGCATTGCCCTTTTATAGCTATACCCACTTTCCTCCCACTCCAGTTGCTCCTTAATTCCTGTAAACCACTACTTTGTTCTCCATTATTATAATTCTGTCCTTTCAAGAATATTGTAAAAATGGAATAATACAGTATGTAACCTTTTAGGATTGACTTTTTTAACTCAGCATAATTCTTTTTTATTGCGGAGTAGTATTCCATGGCAAGGGTATACCACACTTTGTTTACATATTCACCTATTGAAGGGACCACTTGGTTGTTTCCAGTTTGGGGTTATTACAAATAAAAACTGCAATAGATGTTCAAGTACAGGTTTTTGCCTGAACATGTTTTCATTTATATGTGATAAATGCCTAGGAGTGCAATTGCTTGTCTGAAGACTAATTGCATGTTAAATTTTCTAACAAACTGCCAAACAGTTTTCTGGAGTGGCTGTGCCATTTTGTATTCCCTGCAGCAATATGTGAGTAAGTCAATTACTCTCCATCTTCACCCAGCACCCAACACCCAATAGTGGTGTTCTCACTATTTTTTTAATCATTCTGATAGGTGTTTAGAGACATCTCCTTGTGATTTTAATTTGCATTTCCCTAATGTTTTGGATTGCTTGTGGGGTTTTTTATTGCTCAATCTTGAGAATTCTTTATATTTTCTGTATAAAAGTTCTTTGTCATATCATATGGTTTACAAATATTTTCTTCTGGTCAGTAGCATGCATTTTCATTCTCTTAACAGGGTCTTTTACAGAGCAAATTTTAATCTTTTATGGCCAAAGGAAGTCAGACGACAAGTCTTCTTATATTTTTTTACTGGATATTTAGTTGTACTTAGTGGGAGGAATATGGAAAAATTGTCAATTTTCCTTTGATAGATTTTTTTGGTATCAAGTCTAAGAACTCTTTGCCTAGCCTTAGATCCCAAATATTTTCTCCTACGTTTTTTGTAAAATGTTCATATTTCTGCATTTGACACTTAAGCCCATGATCAATTTTCAATTATTTTTTTTCTGTTTTCAAGTGTGAAACTTAGTTTGATGTTCATTTTTTGCCTATTGTTGTCCAAATGTTAAAGCACAATTTTTTGAAAAGGCTATGGCTATCCCACCTACACTGAATTGCTTTTGCAAACTTGTAAGAAATATGTTGGGCATACATGTATAGGTCTGTTTCTTGATTTTTTATTATGTTCCATTTACCTATGTGTCTAACAGTTCATCAGTATCACACATTCTTTTTAATAGATTTTCTTATTTTTTAAAGAGACATATATCATACAAAATGGTACATAAAAAATTTAAGAGGATCCCATATATCCCCACTCCCCACTCCTCCACCCCTCCCACATCACCAAATTAATTCATCAGTTTGGCACTTTCGTTGCATTTGATGAATACATTTGGAGCACTGCTACACAGAATGGATGGTAGTTTACATTGTAGTTTACACTCTCCCCCAGTCCATTCAGTGGGTTATGGCAGGATACATGATGCCCTGCATTTGTCCTTGCTAGACCATCCAGGGCAACTCCAAGTCCCAAAAATGCCCCCATATCACACCTCTTTCTCCCTCCCTATGCCCCCAGCAACCCCCATGGCCACTGTCTCCACATCAATGATACAGTTTCCTCCACTGCCATAGTCACAATAATTCTACAGTAGAATACCAGCAAGTCCACTCTAATCCGTACTCCATTCATCCATCCTGAGGACCCTGGGATGGCAACACCCACTCTGCCTCTAACTCAAGAGGGAACTTAGATCCCACGTGGCTAATGGATGGCACTCTCGCCACTTGTAGCTGTAGACTCTCTCAGATCCCCAATGTGGGAGTTGACCATCCCCACCCCAACCCCCTGCCAGCCGACATGGGCAATTTCATCGAACTGGAGAGCAGGTACTGCAACTCTGCACACAGTCCAGAGATTCAAGTCTCCCAAAAATACACCAACCCCAGAGCCAGCCACAGGTTCAGTAAAAATGACAGAAGAGACATGTGCAGAGAGGTCACATCTGAGTCCAACTCCATCACACTCAGGAGTACAAATTCTGAAGTAGGGCCCACTGACAAGGCACTGAACTCATCTGTCATAACTGTACAACCTGGCTCTCCCCGTAGCCCTCAGGAGCACCAATACCTGGGGTTGCCTCTATTTTGGCTGTCCCTGAGATCCTCCTGAGATGTTCATAAGCACAACCTCTCTGATGACCCCCCGACTCATTTTGAAGTCTCTTAGCTATACAAACTCATTTCTTTCCACCATTTCCCCCTTTTATTCAATGCCTTTTTCTAGTTGCATCACCAATTGGTGCTTGGTAGAAATCCCTCGGTGCTAGGGAGGCCCATCCGCGGGAGTCATGTCCCAAGCTGGGGGGACAGTAATGCATTTACATGCTGAGTTTGGCTTAGAGAGTGGCCACACTTAAGCAACATGGAGGCATTCAGGAGGTAATTCTTAGGCTATAGCTTTAGGCCTAGTTGAAATTTCAAGCACAGAGGCTCATAAACATAGTCATCAGTACCAAGGGCCCATCATCGGACCATTCTTCTTCACTAGTCTTTGCCATTGCACTTGGATTGTTGCTACTCCATTGGGGAGTGCAAGAGAGTTCCCCAGAATGGGAACTCAGCATTCCCTTAGTCTTCATGTGAAACTCTGCCCATTATGTAAATACCCAATGAACATCTGAACATATCTATATACCTTATATGCATGCCCTGTAGAACTTCCTCCCACTCATGCATCCCCCATCAATGAAACCCCCCATCGGTACTCCTCCCCTGCCTTAGTCGAACCCATCTGTGATCCAAAATTTCTTCAAAAATGAAGTCGAATATATTGCCAAATTCAATTAATGGGAAAATGAAATTGTAATGATAGGTATAAAGATTAGAAATAGAATACATAATAATTTAGGAAAACTAAAGTAAAAAATGAATTGTGGTATTAAAAAAATGAAAAATATCATAAAATTTTTTTCAATGTTTTCCATTTCATCATTGAAATAGGTGTTGCCCTGTATGTACAGTGGCAAGGCAATCTCTCCTATTTCTTCCTCAGTGTCTACGTTTTTTTTTTATGTCTTTAAAAAAGTTTTAGGTCACAGCAAAGTCATATATAGAATATAGGGAACTCTCCCATATATCCAACATCAAACCCTTTTCCCCCTTCCCCAACAATGACAAGGCACTGTGGATGCCTTGTGGATGTTACATTTGCTGCAACAGATGTACAAATATTGAAACATAGCTACCAACCATGGTTCCATTATGGTACATTATGGTGTACATTTTAGACTATACACTTTTATAAATTTTTAATGCAATTTAACATGGCCTATATCTGTCATTGCAGGGTCATGGAGAACACCTCCATTGCCCCCCAAGTACCCCCTCTTCTAGCTATTCTATTCCTTTCACCCCCTCCCCTCAAGGTGAACATAGAGAATCATACTTAATGGTAGGAAGGACAAGATTGCTAGATTTGCAATAATGCTGAATGATGTATTTGTGTGTAGTGTTTTGTATGTCTATTAGGTCCAGATCCTCTAATATATTATTTAGAGTATTTGTTTGTTTATTTATTCTCTGTTGAGATGTTCTGTCTAATGGTGATAATGGTGCATTAAATCCCCCACTATAATTGTGGAGGCATCTCTTCCTCCACTTAGTTTTTCCAGTGTTTGCCTCACATATATTGAGCTGTACCGAATAGGTGCATAAATCTTTATGATCGTTCTTTCTTCTTGAAAGATTACCCCTTTTACAATATGTAGTGTCCATCTTTTTTTCTCAAAATAGTTTTGCTTTTAATGTCTATTTTGTCTGATATTAGTATAGCTACTCCAGCACTTTTTTGGTTATTCTTTGTTTTATGATTGTTTTCCAGCTGGTCACAATCAACCTCCTTGAATCCCTGGGTCTAAGGTGGGTTTCTTGTAGACAGCATATAGATAGGTCATATTTCCTTATCCATTCTGCCAATCTGTGTCCTGACAGGTGAGTTTAATCCACTGGCATTCAGTGTTATAACTCTCAAGGGATTACCTACATTAGCCATATTTTCTTTAGATTTGTGTATGTCATATATTGTTTTTATTTCTCTTCTGTCTTTTAGGTTGTTCTTACACTGTCCTCCAACTGTGTCTTTCTTGATTTTTTCTTTCCATCTGCAGAACTCCCTTTAGTATTTCTTGATGAGTAGGTTTTTTTATTGGCAAGCTCTCTTAGTTTCTATTTACCTGTGATATTTTGAATTCTCCATAATTTTTATGAGCATTTATTTTTATTGAATTTTTTGAAGATACATAGATCATAAAAAAATATTACATTAAGAAATATAAGAGGTTCTCACATACCCCACACCCCCCCACACACTTTTCCCACATCAACAACCTCCTTCATCATTGTGGCACATCAATTGCATTTGGTGAATACAGCTCGGAACACTACTGCATTGCATGGATTATAGTTCACATTGTAGTTTACACTCTCCCCCAGTACATTCAGTGGGTTATGGCAGGATATATAATGTCTGGCATCTGTCCCAGAAATATCATTTGGGACACATCCAAGTGCTGAAAATGCCAAACATCACATCTCTTCTTCCCTCTCCCTGCCCCAGCAGCTACATTGGCCAGTTTCTCCACATCAATGCTACAGTTTCTTCCATTACTGGTCACAATAGTTCTATAGTAGAATACCAGTAAGTCCACTCTAATCCATATTTTAGTTCACCATACTGATGACCCTGGGATGGTGATGTCCACTCCACCTATATTTAGAGAGGAGGCTTAGATCCCACATGTTTGATGGATGGGATTCTCCTGCTTGGAGTTGTAAGCCCTCTCAGTTCCCTGTTCTGTTGGTTGACCATCTTCAACTCCCTGTTATCTGACCTGGGTAAGTCTAACAAAAGAGAGTAGGAGTTGCAACTCTGCTGAGGCTCAGGGCCCAGCTGGAACATGACCAGTTGAAAGATTCAAGTCTCCTGGGTATATACCAACCCCAGCACCAACCACAGGTTCAGTAAAAGTGACAGAAGAGGCATATATAGAAAGGTCACATCTAAGTCCAACTCCATCACACTCAGGAACACAAATTCCAAAGTAAAGTGGAGCCCACTGACAAGGCACTGAACTCCAGGGCCAACTGCCATGACCATAGAATCTGTGTGTCTCTATATTCCTCAGGAGAACCAGTACCTGGGGTTGTATCTACTTTGGCTGTCTCTGGGATCCTGCTGAAGCATGCATAAGCGTGACACCTTTGATGACCTCCCGACTCTTTTTTGAAGACTCTTAGCCATATAAACTCATTTGTCTTTATCATTTCCTCCTTTTATGCAAGGTATTTTTCTGGTTTAATCACCAGTTAGTGATTGGAACTAATCCTTCAGCACCAGGGAGGCTCATCCCTAGGAGTCATGTCCCATGCTGGGTGGAAGGTAATGCATTTACATGCTGAGTTTGCCTTAGAGAGAGGCCACATTTGAGCAACATGGAGGCTCTCAGGAGGTAACTCTAAAGCAAACTGCAACTCTAGGCCTAGTTGAAATTTTAGGCACACAGGCTCATAAGCATAGTCATCAGTATCAAGGGCTTATCAGTGGACCATCCTTCTTCACTGGTCTTTGCCCTTGCACTTGGGGAATTATTGCTGTTAAATTGGGGAATATGACAGAGCTCCCCTGTCTAGGAACTCAGCACTCTCTCAGTTGTCGTTTGTAACTGTAACTACAAAGAAAATACCCGAAAAATATCTGAAAGTTTTTACGTACTCTATATACATGCCCTGGATAACTCCCTCCCAACCATGCATCCCACATCAATAACACCCCACACCAGAGTTACTCCCCTGCCATAGGTCAAACCGTCTGTGGTCCAAAACTTCTTAAAAAATGAAGCCTATTATATCACAGAATTCAATTAATAGGAAAATGAAATACTAATGATAGGTTTAAAGATAAGAAATAAAATACTAATTTAGAAAAACTGAAATATAGTAGCGGATTATAATGACTGATTCTATCTCTTTACTTGTGATTGGTTTGTTGAGATCATCAAATTCTTCATTTGTCAATGTAGGCTGCTTATGTGTTTCTAGGAATTTGTCCATTTCCTCTAAATTGTCCTTGTTGGCATTTAGTTTTTCAAACTATCCTATTTTGATAGTCTTTATTTCTGTGGGGTCAGTGGTGATATCCCCTTTCTCATTTTTTATTTTGTGTATTTGCATCTTCTCTCTTTTTTTCTTTGTTAGTCTAGCTAAGGGTTTATCAATTTTATTGATCTTTTCAAAGACCCAGCTCTTTGTTTTGATTATTTTTTCTAATGCTTTCTTATTTTCTATTTCACTTAGCTCTGCTCTGATCTTTGTTCTTTCTTTCCTTCTTCCTTTGGAGTTAGTTTTTTGTTGTTGTTTGTTTTTTACTAATTCCTCCAAATGGACAGTTAGGTCTTCAATTTTATTTCTTTCCTCTGTTTTGATGTTGAATTTATGGCTATAAATTTCCCTCTCACTACAGCTTTTGCTGCATCCCATAAGTTTTGATATGTTGTATTATCGTTTTCATTTGTTTCAAGGTAGTTACTTGTTTCTTTTGAGATTTCCTCCTTGACCTACATTTGTCTAAGAGTGTGCTGTTTAACTTCCATATCTTGTTGCCAAATCTGGGTCTCTGGCCTTTGTAGTTTTCCAGCTTCATTCCACTGTGGTCAGAGAAATTATTTCTTATCATTTCAATCTTTCTGAATTCATTGAGATATTCTCTGTGGCCAAGCAGGTGGTCTATCTTAGAGAATGATCCATGTGTGTTTGAGAAGAATGTATATCCTGCTGTATTTGGGTGTAATGTTCTGTATATGTTTTTAGGTCCAGCTTCTCTAACATATTGTTCAAAGTCTTTGTTTCTTTATTGATTCTCTGTTCATATGTTCTCTCAAATATTGATAGGGGTATATTAAACTCCCTCATTATAATTGTAGAGGCATCTATTCGTTCACTTAGTTTTTCCAGTGTTTGCCTCACATATTTGGAGGCACCATTGTTAGAAGCATAATTGTTTATGATTTTTCTTTCTTCTTGAAAGATTATCCCTTTCACTAATATGTAGTGTCCATCTTTGTCTCTCACAATTGTTTTGCATTTAAAGTCTATTTTGTCTGATATCAATATAGCTACTCCTGCCCTTTTTTTGGTTATTGTTTGCCTATAAGATTGTTTTCCAGCCATTCACATTCAAACTCCTTGAATCCCTGGATCTAAGATGTGTTTCTTGCAGACAGCATATAGATTGGTCATATTTCCTTATCCATTCTTCCAATCTATGTCTTTTGACAGGTGAGTTTAATCCATTGACATTCAGTGTTATTACTCTCAAGGAATTACTTATATTAGCAATATTTTCTTTGTATTTGTCATATATTTTTGTTGTTTTTTTTTTTGTATTTTTAGTTGATCTTACACTCTCTTCCAACTGTTTCTCTTGTTTTTTTTCTTTCCTTATGCTGAACTCCGTTTAGTATTTCTTTTTTCTTCTTTATTTTCTTTTAAATGTTACATTAAAAAATTATGAAGTCCCCATATGCCCCCCCACCCCACCCATGCCACCCCTCCCACATCAACAAACTCTTCAACCATTGTGGCACATCCACTTCACCCAGCAAATACATTCTGGAGGACTGCTGCAACACATGGACAGTGGTCCACATTGTAGTCCACACTCTCCCCCAGTCCACCCAGTGGGCCATGACAGGTCACACAACGTCCAGCATCCATCCTTGCAGCACCACCTAGGACAACTCCAAATCCTGAAAATGCCCCACACCATATCTCTTCTTCCCTCTCCCGACCATTAGCAGCCACCGTGGCCACCCTCTCCATATCACTACTACAATTTCTTCCTTTACTAATCAATAGTTTCCAAGCAGAACACCAGTTCACTCTAATCTGTACTCTATTCCTCCATCTTGCGGACCTGGGATGGCTATGTCCAGTCCCCCTCTACATCAAGAGGGGGTTTAGATTCCACATGGATGATGGATGCAATTCTCCTGCTTGCAGCTGTAGACACTCTTGGCTCCCTAGTGTGGTGGTTGACCCTCTTCACCTCCCTGTCAGCTGGCCAGGGTAGGTCCAAGTAACCAGAGAGTAAGAGCCACAGGTCTGCTGAGGCCCATGGCCTGGCCATCACATGGACAGTTCAGAGATTCAGGTCTCCTGAGTATACACCAACCCAAATGCCAACCACACGTCTGGTAAAAGTAACAGAAGAGGCATATGTAGAAAGATTATATCTGAGTCCAACTCCATCACCCTTTAGTATTTCTTGAATGGCATATTTCTTGTTGGAATACTCTCTTAGTTTCTGTTTATCTGTGAATATTTTGAACTCTCCATCATTTCTGAGTGCCAACTTTCATGGATAGAGTATTCTTGGTTGGAATTTTTTTTTTAGTACCTTGACTATGTCATATTACTGCCTTCTTGACTCCATGGTTATAGATGAAAAATCTTATGGAGCCTCCATTGTATGTGATGATTCTCTTTTCCCTTGCTGTTTTCAGTGTTTTCTCTTTGTCTTGAGAAAATTTGTTGGGTAATTTGACAAGTATATGTCTTGGGGTAAGCCTGCTGGGATTTATGCTGTTTGGGGTGCATTTTGCTTCCTGGACATGCACATTCATCTCCCTCAGTAGGTTTGGGAATTTTTCAATCATTATTTCCTCCAACACGTAAGTCCCTGCTGGATTTTTTCTATCTTTTTATTGATCATTTCTATTATTTGTTTGATTTCAGATGTACTGGTTTCCACATCACTAATTCTTTCCTCTGCCTCTTCAAATCTGCTGTTATTTGCTGAGAGTGTATTTTTGATTTCTTGCATTGTGCTGTTCATCAGCATCATATCCGTTATCTTTTTGTTTATGTTTACAATTTCTTCTGCATACTCTCCAACTATTTTCTTAATATCCTTAATCTCTTTCTTCATTTCATTATATTGGTCCATGATATATGTTTTGTGAACTTTGTATAGTTTTTCAGTGTTCTGCTCCTCTTCCTGGTCTTTAATTTATTCATTGGATTGGACCATGTCCTCCTGATTATTGGTATGGTTTGTAATTTTTTGTTCCTCTCTGGTCATAATTTTACCTTAATGGGTTTATTCAGTTGATTGTCTTCTCTATCTAGTCTCTGGGTTTATTTAGGTGTTGTTTGTGTGTGTGTGTGTGTGTGTGTGTGTGTGTGTGTGTTAAGTCTTCCCTTTGACACCTTTTCTTCTTATTCTATTTCCTTGTTGTTGTCTAAGTTCCCTTGAAGGAAAATATTTGGTTCAGGGAAAGGAAAAGGGGCAAGAAAAGAAAAAGTATAACACTAATATTGATAGTAAATGTTAACAGAAGAATCATATGAGATCTAGGAGAATGGATATTAAACTCATGTAAGCTGTGTAGAGTTATAACAATAACAAAGTGGAATACCTACAGTGAGATTGTAAACTGAGTATGCAGAAGACTATAGTATGAATTAAAAGACCAGTGTAGTCAGGAGAGAGGAAAAGAGAAAACAAAGGGCAATAACATAAAGAGTGAATGAAAGATAGAAAACATAAAAGAGGTGTTAGAAATAAAAGACCAGAATATTTGGGGGCTAAACAAAGAGAGATGGATTGTAAGAGAACAATAGATGATGGAAGATAGAAAGATGTAAAGGAAAAGAAATAGTTTTGGTAGCCAAAATCAGTACACACAGAAAAGAGGAAACTGAGGGTAAGGAAGCACATCAAATAAGAAACACTGCTTTACAGGACATATGTCCAGGGTGCATGGTAATGTTTGGATATACTCATAGTGGCAACAATTAAAAACTACAGCTGGGGGGGGTACTGGGTTCCTGGCTGGTGGTGCTCTGTCGTGGTCCCTAGGGGAGCAGCGACAGTCTCCCAGGTGCAGCAGCAAGGACCGGGAAGGAATGAGGATCCAACAGTGAGCCCCTGATGCTAATGACTATGCTTGTGAGCTGATATGCCTGAAATAAGAACAAGGCCTAGAGCAGCATTGTGCCTGGGAATTTCCTCCTGACAACCTTCATGTTACTCAAATGTGGCCAGTCTCGAAGCCAAACTCAGCATGTAAATGCAATGCCTTCCCCCCAGCGTGGGACATGACACCCAGGGATGAGCCTCCCTGGCACCGAGGGATCACTATCAACTACCAACTTATGATGCAACTGGAGAATGACTTTGAATGGAAGGTTCAATGCAGATCAGCAGAATATCCCTGTCTACATAAAATAACATGACTTTAAAATGCTGTTTGACCTAATGTAAGGGGGAAATGGAAAGGAGAAATGAGTTTATATGGCTACGAGTCTCGAAAAAAGAGTCTGGAGGCTGTCAGAAGGATTGCCCTTATGCACAACTGAGCAGAGTCTAAGAGACAGATAAAGTAGATACAACCCGCAGGTATTGGTTCCTTTGAGGGCTAAAGAGGCCCATGGCTGCTATGGTCATGGCAGATGGGGTTAACTGCCATGTCAGATGGCCCTTCTTTGGAGCTGGTGTTTATGCATGATGAATCTGGACTCAGATGGGATCTCTCTTCATAAGACTTTCATGCTACTGTGCTGGGGTTGTAGTTGGTGTTGGGGTTTAAGATATATTTAGGGGATCTGAATCTCTGGACTGACAATGTGATAGCCAGGCCCTGAGCCTCAACAGACTCCAGCACCTACAATCTGATTTATTGGACTCACCTCACTCAGCTAAGATGGAGTTGAAGAAGGACAACCACCACACCATGGAGCCTAGAGTGCCTACAACTGAATGCGGGAGGATTGCATCCAGCATCCATGTGGAATCTGAGCCTCCTCTTGACATAGAGGTGCAATGGACACAACCAATCCAATGTCCACAGAGAAAAGGTGGCATTGGAGTGGGAAAAGTGGACATGGTGGCTAATGGGTATGGGGAATGGCAGGAAGAGATGAGATGTGGAGGCGTCTTAGGGACTTGGAGCTGCCCTGGATGGTGCTTCAGGGGCAATCACCGGACATTGTAAATCCTCACAGGGCCCACTGGATGGAATGGGGGAGAGTATGGGCCATGATGTGGACCATTGACCATGAGGTGCAGAGGTGCCCAGAGATGTACTTACCAAATGCAATGGATGTGTCATGATGATGGGAATGAGTGTTGCTGGGGGGGCAGTGGTGGGGTTGAAGAGGTCCTCATATATATATTTTTTAATGTAATATTTTTACAAAATCAATTAAAAAAAATAAAGTGAAAAAAACAAAACAAAACAAAAAGAAACACTGCCTGCAGCACCTAATAGAAAAAAAAGAAGAAAAAAAGGGGGGGCGGGTGAAGGAAAAAGAAAAAAAAACGTAAGCAGGAAAAAAAGTGGGAGAGGCTGTGGGGTAGAAAAAGGAAGGAAAGATAAGAAAACAAATGAACAAAAAAGACCATAGAGGGCCTCAAGCAAGGAATCCCCTTTGCAACTGAATAAACTGCTTAGGAGTCTATCCTTTCCCCTTTCTCACTTCCTCACTTCCCTCTCTCCCAGGGCAGCAGGAAGGCTGTGTGAGGGCTCCCCTTGGAGATTCAAATGGAATCCTAGTGAACCAACTCCCCACAGAAAATAATGACTCTTAGTCTTTTTGAGAATGAACACCCACCACTTGCCAGGAACCCTAAATATGCTATTGGAAGAATGCATAGCATTTCCTATTGTCCCCCCACCCCCCCACCCCCACTTAGGTGTGCTGTGGAGGACTAGTGAATTTTCTTTCTTTTTTTTTTATTCATTTTTAAAAAAATATTACATTCAAAAAATATGAAGTCCCATACTTTCAGGGATCATTTCTATAGTTGTTGACTAGTTAATTTTCTGACTCCACATTCTTGCAGACCAAGTTTCCCTATCCCAGGGCTCTTTGGAAAATCGGGGTCTCAGCAGATTCTCCTCTCCTGTCTTCCTAGCCTCTTCCCAAGCTAGCTGGTATGCTCCTCCAAGCTTGAAAAAAGGGGGGACCAGACAATTGAACCTGCTCTCCTCGGGCGCCTCAGCACCCTTCAACAAAACCCTCCCACTCTCAGAGCTTGCCTGAGATTGAAGGGCTAGGGGAATGCCTGAGTTCAGGTAATGCTGGGTTCGGGGAATATGGGCTTGGGAGAATGTGGGCTCAGGGTACACAGGTTTGGGGAACGTGGGTTCCAGGGAGTGTGGGGTTTGGTGAACACCAATTTCAAGGAACATGGGTTCAGAGATCACGTGTTTGGGGAACATGGGGCTTGGGAATGCTGTTGTACGAACTGAAGAGTTCAGAGAATGCTGCGGCTATCAGCCCTAGGGGAAGGGTTTTGCTTTCCCCACAGCTTCAGGATCCAGTGTTAGAAATCTGTGGTTTTACCTTGAGCAAGCTCTCCTTTTGTCGAACTCTCTCCAGATCGATGTCCAGATACCTCCTACTTTGTTTGTTCCTAAAACTGCTCATTCAGGCAATACTGTCTCCACTCAGCAGGTTTTTTGCAGGAGAGATGAAGAGGGTGCACTCACTCGGATGCCATCTTGCCCCACCTCCTCTCTTCATCATTTTTCTTTTTTTTAAAGAGATTTATTTTTTATTTATTTCTCTCCTCTTCCCTGCCCTCCCCCAGTTGTCTGCTCTCTCTCCATTCTCTGTCCACTTTTATTCTTGTCAGCTGCACCTGGAATCCGTGTTTCATTTTGTTGCGTCATCTTGCAGCATCAGCTCTCTGTGTGTGCGGTGCCATTCCTGGGCAGGCTGCACTTTTTTTCACGCAGGGCGGCTCTCCTTATGGGGCGCACTACTTGCGCATGGGGCTCCCCTACACGGGGAACACCCTGGGTGGCACGGCACTCCTTGCGTGCATCAGCATTGTGCGTGGACCAGCTTATCACATGGGTCAGGAGGCCCACGGTTTGAACCTTGGACCTGCCATGTGGTAGGCGGACCCCCTATCTGTTTGGCCAAATCTGCTTCCCCCATCATTTTTCAATGCCAGCTTTGCTGGATAGAATATTCTTGGCTGGAAATTTTTTTCTTTTAGTACTTTGACTATGTCATACCACTGCCTCGTGCCTCCAAGGTTTCAGATGAGAAATCAGCACTTAATCTTATTGAGGTTCCCTTGCATGTGATGGGTCTCTTTTCTCTCGCTACCTTCAGTATTTTCTCTTTGTCTTGAACATTGGATAATTTGACAAGTATATGTCTTAGAGTAGGCCTGTTGGGATTAATACTGTTTGGGGCATGCTGTGCTTCCTGGACATGTATATCCATCTCCTTCAATAGGTTTGGGAACTTTTCAGCTATTATTTCCTCCAACTCCCCTTCTGTTCCCTTTCTCTTCTCCTTTTGGGATGCCTATAATGTGTATGTTTGCGTGTTTTGTGTGGTCATTCAAATCCCTAAGTCCCTGCTGGATTTTTTCTATCTTTTTATCTATTAATTCTACAATCTGTTTGATTTCAGATATCCTGTCTTCCACATCACTAATCCTTTCCGCTGCTTCTTCAAATCTTCTGTTATTTGCTGAGAATGTCTTTTTGATTTCTTGAATTGTGCCATTCATCACCATCATATCTGTTATCATTTTGTGTGTGTGTACAATTTCTTCAGTATGCTCTCCAAGTATTTTCTTAATATCCTTAATCTCTTCCTTCACTTCATGAAGTTGGTCCATGATTATTTGTTTGAAGAACTTCGATTAGTTGTTCAAAGTTTTGCTCCTCTTCCTGGTTTTTAATTTGTTCATTGGACTGTGTTATGCCTTCCTAATTAATGTTATGGTTTGTACTTTTTTGTTGCTGTCTGGTCATCCTTTTATCTTAGTGGGTTTGTTCAGTTGATTAGCTTCTCCCTCTAGTCTTGGGTTTTTTAGGTGCTGTTTTTGCATGTGTGTTAAGTTTTCTCTTTGACACTTTGTTCTTCTTATTTTCTTATTCTGTATTTCTTCTTGTTGTCTATGTTATCTTGAAGGAAAAAGATTAGGGCCAGGGAAAGAAATAGAGGTAAGAAAAGAAAAAGTATAATAGTAGTATTGGTAGTAAATGTTATCAGAAGAACTGTATAAGACCTAGCAGAATAAATATTAAACTCATGTAAGCAGTATATAGCTATAGGAATAAGAAAGTGGAATATCTACAATGAAATGGGAAACTAAATATCAAAAAGAATATATTATGAATTAAAAGGCTAGCATGATCAGGAGACAGAGAAAGAGAAAGGAAAAGACAATAACATAAAGAGTTTATAAAAGATAGAAAACGGGACAGAAGTGTTAGAAATTAAAAGCCAGAAAAATTGGGGGTTGAACAAAGAGAGGTGTAATATAAGAGCAACAACGGAATGTAGAAGGAAGAAAGATGTAGGAAGGGAAAGAGATAGCATTGGTAGCCAAAATCAGTACACACAGTAAAGAAGAAACTGAGGACAAGGAAGCACAGCAAACAATAAATAAGGAGGCAGCACCTAATTTTAAAAAGAAAAAAAAATGTGGGAGGATAAAGAGGAAGGAAAGACAAGTTGGAAAAACAAACAAAAAAACCAAGCTCTCCAGCAAGGAGTCAAGGAAACAATTTAAAAAAAACCAGACTTCCCTCTAAAGCTCTTATTTAGGAAAAATAAGAGACTGTAGGGAAGCTAATACAAGGATAATATCTATGTGAACTAGAGACCTTGCATATTCAAGGCTGTAATTCCTCCACTGAGCCAAACCCTCCTTCCAGATCAACCTGCTCTTCAAAAAAAAAATCTGTCCTTCCCACTTTCTCCCTTCCCTCTCTCTCAGTGCAGCAGGAAGCGGTATGAGAGTTCCCCTCTGAAATTCAAATAGGACCCTGCTGAACCAAATCAACATGGAAAATAATGACTCTCAGTCTCTTTGAGAGAGAGCACCCACACCTTGCCAGGAACCCTAAATATGCTCTTGGAAGCCTACCAAGCACTTCCTCTGCCTGTTGTTTGGGCTTATTGTGTCTATGCCTATTAGTATTTCCAGGTTGCTCCTTTTTGAACTACAAGCCTGGGCTATAAAAAGCAATAAATAAATAAGCAAACAAATAACAAATAAATAAAACAGAACTCTTCAGTGTGTTGTTCCTTGGTCTTAAGGTCCCTAGCCAGTCTGCATTCTTAATGTAATAAAAGTGTTCTTCCATTACATTAAGAATATTCTAACTGGATTGTTGGTGTATTACTGTTGAGTTTTGAAGTTTCTGTATATATTCTAGATATTACTCCTTTGTCAGATAGGTGTTTTTCAAGTAGTTTCTTCTAATGAGACAGCAGCCCCTTCCCCTGCCAGATGACCAGTCTTCTTTGTTTTTGTTTTTGTTTTTTTTGCAGGTCTTTTAGTTGCACTTAGTGGGAAGAATGTGGAAAAATATATCTAGTCCATCTTCTCAGAAGTGGAAGTCACAATTATGCTTGACCCCACCATCCTGATAGTTTTAAGCACTACTTCTTCATACCTTTTATGATTCAAAATCTAGTAGCTTTATTAAAACAGCTAAACTTAGCAAATCTAAAGCATCAAAAGCTGTTTCTTTTTGACTAAATCTTCTTATTAACAAATATATGAATCTTGAAGATGTTGGGATATACCTTACCAGTCCTTATTACTTAACAGCTTCTTCAAACTCCACTCTTAGGCTTAGTTCTTGATGAATATGTCAATCCTGAATCTGAGTTCAAGTGTCAAGATTCCTTCTGGGGACTTGACTCTGAATTGGCAGCTTTCTGGACTTCGTACTGCTTTCTATTTTTCAGTGAATGCTCCAATATAACAAAAGAACATTGATTGCTTTCCAGCTAATCAAAGGGAATGCATTGGTTGGCCATTCTGGCATCCTAGTTCAGCTAAAAATGATTATGTCTGAGGCTCCTAATGCAAAGATATATTCTTCACTTTTTTTCCTGTGATGAGGGTGCAGAATATCCTTCAATTTTCCTAGGTATAAAGTTAATGTATGTCTTTGAGAAGTTATACAGTGTAAGTTTTCTCTCTAGGGGAAAGAATGGAACATCACCTGCCCTTCTCTTTCTCTCAGACATAAAAGCTATTTGATTTAAATTTACACACAGTGATGGTTACATATCTGAGGTTGTCCCTCTTTGCACTTCAGAAGGAGATTTCTTAAAGGACCAGAAGTCCTTCCAATAGAATGGAAAATTCTGAAAAAAATTAAAAACTAGTTTGGGTACATGCAATTTTATGAGTTTGGAGAATTTTTCTCTATTGATATTCTTCTTTTTCTTGTGATTCTTTGCTACTCTATCCTTCCTAGGAAAGCTTGGAGTTGAACAGGGGAAAATTTAAGCATGATTGGGAGAGGGAATTGGTGAAGCAATGGAGAATATGACTAATCTGTTATATGTGATTCAGAATCATTATGAATACCTCAGAAGTGAAAGATGTTCTAGAATCCTCTTTCATGTCACACGAAATTACTTGTAAATACCAAAGAATTTCTTTTCCCCTCCCCATTGCTCATCAGTGTAAATATTTGCAATGGCTATTGGTTTGCCACTGCTGTTCTGGAAAAGTAGTCCTGTGTTGCTTGTGTATTATATCCCCTGGACCTGATTAGCTTGCTTGGACTGGGACCTCAAGAGATCATGAGAATACAATAATAATAGCACCTCAGACTTTTGAATTCTTACCATAGTCTACAAAGTATATATTATTTGAGGAAACCAAGGCTCAGAATGGATATATCACTTGTCCTAGACCAGCTAGTGTCAGAATCAGTATTTAAATCTAGTTTCTGTGTGTGACTCCAAAACTCATCTCTTTTCCCTATTTAAACACTGCTGAGTTAGGGGGACTTTCAGCCATTGGGACTATTATATCTCTAGAGCTCACTGAGATACTTCTGTATCCGTTTTCTGCCCAATAGTTGATTTGAAATTGTTAAGACCAGGAAGGGATGAACTAATATATGAACTAAGTCTTCCTTGAGGATTTTGATAAATGAAGGGTTCTTCCAAGGTTCTTCCAACATAAGTTTGAGGTGGCACAGCCAGAACCATGATTATTTTCACATTTAATAGGCAATTTGTAAATGTTAGTTCTGTCTCTCTATCCAGCACTTAAAATAGAACATATACTGTGCTAGCATCTGTCATTTAATCATCATGGCACTCTTGTAAAGTATACGGACAAAAGCATACCAGTATTGCAGATGAGAAGTGCTTTAGTTTCCTAGCCTACTCAAGCAAATACTATGTAAAGGGACGATTTAAGCAATGTAAATTTATCAGCCCATGGTTTTGAGGATTAAAGAAAGTCCAAAGCACGTTGTCATCAAAGCAAATCTTTCTTTTTGAAGATTGAATTCTGGAGCTGGCTGACAGTGATCCTTGTTCCTTGGCTCCTCTGTCACATGTCAAAGCACATGACACCATTTCCTGGACTCTCCATTCTCTTCTGGGTTCCATTGAATTTCAGCTTCTGGCTGCTTCCTGTGGCTTTCTTTTTCTCTTTATGTATTTCATTTGGCTTATAAAGGACTCCAATAATACAATTAAGACCCATCCTGATTGAGTGGGGTACATCTTTTTATTTAATTTTTTAAAGAAACTTTAGATAACATAAATGTTACACAAAAAATATAGGGGATTCCCATATGACCCATTCCCTTTACCTCTCACACTTTCTCACATTAACAACATACTTCATTAGTGTGGTACATTAGTTACAATTGATGAACACATACTGAAGCATTGCCACTAACCATGGATTAGAGTTTACACTTTGTCCCACACAATTTTCTAAGTTATGACAAAATACATAATGATCTGTATCTGTCATTGCAGCATCATGCAGGACAATTCCAGTGTCCCCCAAATGTCCCCATATTACCCTATTTTTCCCTCTCCCTCCCCTCAGAATCTCTGGTGCCCACTACCTCCACATCAATTGTAAAAGTTCTTCCATTGATAGAATAACAATAAGTCTATAATAGAATAATATAATAGTAAGTCTACTTTAGTCCATCATTCATTCTGCAATCTTGAGGATTTTGGAATGGCGATGCCCACTCTGCCTCTAATTGAGAGGGGGCTTAGATCCCATGGGGCAAATGGATGGGACCATCTTGCTTGCAGTTGCAGACTCTCTCTCTTCCTTGGGATGGTCATTGTCCATCAACATCTCCTTGTTAGTTGTCCTGGGTGAGTCCAATGAACTGGAGAATAGGTGTTGCAGCTCTGTTGAGATTCAGGGCCCAGCTGGCACATGGACATCCCATGATTTAAGTCTCCTGGACATACAACTATCAAGTATAGTATTAACTATAGGTTCAAATAGAAGGGGCAGAAAAGCCATGTGTAGGGAAATCCCAACAGAGTCCAGCTGTGTCACACTGGGGAGCAAAATTCAAAGTAGGGCCCACTGGCAGGGCACCAGACTCCCGAGCTGCCTGCCCTTCCTTGAGTGTCTGGATATCTCTAGAGCCTTCAGGAGTCCCACTATTTGAGGCACTATTTACTGTGGCAATCAATGTGATCCTACCAAGACATGCATAAGCATACCTCCGGAATGACCTCCCAACTCACTTTGAAATTTCTTAGCCATTAAAACTCATTTGTATTTACCATTTCCCCCTTACGGTCAAATTTTTTTCCAGGTGCATTGCTGGTTGGCACTTGGTAATAATCCCTTAGTGCCAGGGAGGCTCATCCCCAGTAGTCATGTTCTACACCTGGGGGAAGGTAGTGCATTTATATACTAAGTTTGGCTTAGAGAGAAGCCACATTTGAGCAACAAGGAGGCCCTCAGGAGGTAACTCTTAGGCAACATATAGTACTAGGCTAAGTTTCAATTTCAAAAGAAAAAGTGCATAAGTACAATCATCAATATCAAGGGCCCAGTGCAATGATCTTTCCTCCTTTACTAGGCACTGCCCCTGTGTTCGGGGGATTCTTGCTGTCCTATTTATTAGAGAATGTAGTAGAACTCCCCAGGACAGAAGTTTGATATCCTTTTGGTTTTTCTGTGGATCTCCACCCACCGTGACAATGCCCCATGAACACTTGAACACATTCATTTATCTTAGAGGCATGCAAGTGGGCTACATCTTAACAGAAGTAAATTCAACAAAAGATTGTATTTACAAAGGGTTTGCACTCAAAGGAATAGATTAGGTTTAAGAACATGTTTTTCTGGGGTTCTTATAGTTCCTAAGCACCACAGTGAGATTGAGGTACAAAAAAATGAAGTAACTGACAGGTCCATTGTCTCATCACCACGTTTGTCTGACTCCATATCTAGTTTTCTCTCTCTTACACTTCATTTGGTTCCTACCCACCTCTCTGCTTCTGCTATAGTACTATTTTCAGAGACTATCAATTGAATATTTTAATTGAGTTCATCTGAATTCCTAAAAGAATATTTAAATCCTTGGGATTCCCATACTTTCTTCCTTGCCTCACCCTGTGAATTTTATCCTGAGCAGTAAACTTGCCTCCAAGACCTCAAAGCAAAAGAAATTATAAATAGGTCTAATAGGATAATTGAATCTTTATCAACCCCCCAAGCTTTAGCTTTGCTTTCATCTGTTAGGCTTGCTAGTTTCAGCAGAACAATAAAATGTATTAGTGGGCTCTTGAGAGGATGAGGATAAAGTCTCTAGAAATGAGTCTGCTTGGAGCTGAGTTGATTGTTGTTGGCATCTTACATTAAGAATACCAGTATCCATTTGTTGGATGAAGGCATCTGTTTTTCTGACCTGAAGCTAGGCCAAAGTTAGTCAGAAGGAAAATGTCATTTTTATTCTGTGTTCCTCCTGCTTATTTGAGGATGTGCTGTGTTTAATCAAGTGTGCACTAGGAATTACTGAAAAAAGTTCATAATGTAGTCTTTTTCTCACAGTAGGTTTAAGTTGCCCATGAAGTGTGTGTATGTGGTTTAGACCAAGTATCACTGGAGAAGCTGACACCTCATTTTGTGTAGATTATTGCATTTGAGAACTAAAATCTCCCTTAAGTGATATGTCTACTATGTGTCATAAAAATTAATTTGTTTTATGATTGTGTGTTCTCATTTTGGGTATCTTTAATTGGGAGATATATTCTGGTAAATTAGTTTACAGTGTTTCTAAATAACAAATCATAAATACCAACAAAAGAAAGCATCTAAAATGTGCATATTTGGGAGTCAATTATATGTTGGTTAACCTTATGTGCTTTTGCCATAATTCTTATTATTGTCATTTTCCTTTGCTGCCAAACAGCAATTCATTTTTAGAACATATGATGAGCAATAATATTTTTAGGAGGTACCCGTGATTTTACCTAGGACCTCATACATGGGAAGCAGGCACTCAACCATTGAGCTATATCCGCTCCCCTATGAATGTTAATAGAGCACCCCCTTGCACCTCATTTCCCTTTGCATTATGGCATAAATTTCCTTTGGGAACACAGAGATACTTTCTCTCATTATTCATAGTAACTATAATTAGACATTCAACTTGAGATATAAATATATTTATTATTTACCATTTTGTTAGTAAGAAATTTATATCAAAACTATACACACACAATGTTTATAATTCAAATAAGAAACATGGAGCTGTGCTCAAAATATAATGGTGAAAGAAAGGAATCCATGTTGAGCAGACAGGGCAATGGAATTGGGAGGTTTAAATGCAGATTTGATTACTCAGTGGAAATAGTGGTAATACTGGGAGAGTCTTTAAAATGTTTCATAGTCTTATCTTTATGGGAAAATTAGGATGATAATTCCCACCTGACAGAGATTTGATAAAGGTTAAATAGTTACTTCATGAAAAAGTACCTAGACAGAACCTGATAACTGGTACATATCTGATGAATGTGTATTGTTTTTAACATGGCATCTCTAAATTCGAAAGTTAATAGACATTTTGCAAAAATTAATTCACCAAATATCTCTTTAAATAGCAAGTTCCCATGGTATAGTTGTACTGGTTTAATAGAATTTTGAGAGCTTAGCATGTGCATAGTAGTGTGTTCAACAGAAGAATTTTGCTCTAGCCCTTTAGTCTAGTTGAGGGAAATAAGACGTATATAGGCAAAATGGCTGGGCAAGAAAGAATGATAACAGCAGCAAGTAATTTTGAAGTTTGAGAAAGAAAACATCACAAAGGGCTGGCAAAAAAGAGGAGGAGCTTGATCTAATTCCTAAATGGTTCGTAGGAAGGCATAAAGAAAGGATGGAGAGAAATGTAGGTTTTGGAAATATTAAGGAGGTCCATCCGGTTTAAGACTTATGAAGGTGGATTCATAAGAGAGAAATATCAACAAATTTAAATTTAAATTCAAAAAGTCCATTGAAGCAAGTTAAAGGCCTTAAACTTTACTTAACAGGCAATGGGGAGCCATGGCAGGATTGTGAGTAGATAAATAAGAATGAAATTGGTGTTTGGGAGAAAGGCGGTGTGGGTTGGACTAGATGTTTGGAGGTCATGGGATATGATTATTTACATAGAGTAGGGAGTGGTGATAGTAGGAATAAACAAAACAAAACAATAAGGGCAGATACTTCAAATCCATGATTTTGTGACTGATTGAATATAAAGGCTGAAGAGGAAGAATAAAAGAGAGGCTACAAAACTTTTAAGGGTTTGAAAAAACTAAATAAAACAAAAAGGTAAATTAGAGCTAGGTTTGGTGTCAGTATTTGTTTCTTTTATTTAAGTTTGAGGGGATTGATAGGATATTTAGGGATTCAGCTAGCAGTTTTAGGCATAGGTAAAACTACCTTACAGATAGTCATAGACCCATAGAATGCTTTTCCTAATCTAAACTAGTCTTAACTCCATATATCTCCCATTGGTCCCTTTCATCCTAGAAACATCATTTGCCCATAACCTTCATCCTCCTCCAAATACTAATCTCTTTGCCTTCACAGCTAACCTTTTCAGATGCTTGAAACATTGTTATGCTCTTTATCTCCATTTCCTCACCTCTTATTTCCTCACTACAGGGTAGATTCACTCCCTGCCACTACCACAACACTTGTCTGTGTATTTCCAAGGTGAATTAGTGTTCTCCAGATTGAAAAAGAATCAAAGAACAACTTTCCCTCCCCTTTATCATTGGACCATTTTTCAATAGCAATTTTTCAGCAATGTAGTACAGTGGAAGGGCACTATTTATTGGTGTATAATAGGACTAGTGTCAGTCATGTATTAGCTGGCTGACCTTTAGCAAGTTTTTTTTATTGTACTTTCCTCATCTGTGAAATAGGGCCCATCATATCTGCCATATAGATTTATCTGAGGCTTAAATAAGATGTGTGCAAAACCCTATAAACATAGTAGTTGCTCAATACATTTTAGTTTCTTTTTCCATTGCAGCATTGGGTACTTTTGAGCACTTCTTTCTAGAAATTTATTCCCTTTGATTATCATAACATCTTTTTCTACTGGTTTTCTTCCTACTTCTATTCAGCTCTTTTTCCTTAATTATTATCTTAACCAGTGGTATACACTAGAACAGAAGTTGTCAACCTTGACTGTGCATCAGAATCCCCTGGACAGTTTGTTAAATCATGGACTGCTCACAGCTCTCCTACTTTACCTACCCTTGAGGTTCTGATTCAGTAGGACTGGGGCAAGTCCTATTTGAGAACTATAGAAATAGATTTCTGTCTCAGATGCTCTTCTCATTCTATTAACCCTTCTTGAGAGTCTTCAGGTGCACTAATGATTTCCATATTTTTATATCCAGAGAAGACAACACTTCTAGATTCCAGATTATTATTTTCATATGCCCATTAGACTTCTCCACCAGGAATGCTCTTAGGCACATGATAATCAATCATGTCTAAGTTAATTCTGAAGTATATATGAAAGTACAAATCTGTATGATTAGTAAAGTCTGAAAGAGTAATAAGGGGGAAGGGGATTAATACTGTTGAAACATATTCTAAAACTACAGTAATTAAAACAATTTGGTACTAGCATATTGACAGACTAATGACCATAATTGAGTCTGGGAATAGATACAAAGACAGTTAAGTATATGAATTTTAAATGATGATTTTTATCTTGAAATATAAAAGGTATTTCTAAGCAAGACACAAAACCCAGAAGCCATAAAAGAGAAAAGTGTGGAATTTCACTCACAAAAATTAAAATATACATGACCACAAAAAATAAACAAAATCCAAAGACAAAAAAATTTGGAAAAGATTTTGCAACTTTCAAGGCAAAGGGCTGGTTCTCTTAATTTATAAAGAGCTCTAGAAAACACTAAAAAAATACCAACAGAACTTTTAGGTAAGAGAGAAAAGAACTTAACAGGTAGTTCAGAGAAAAATAATTGGCTTATAAAAATAAATGAAGTGGGTGGGAGCAAGACAGCAGCCATTCCAAGAGTCAGTTTATCCTACAGGGCAGGTAGTAATCTAAACAGAGTCATATAAAGCACAAGTTTGGGGGGCTTCCTGAAATAGCTTTGAAAGAATGGATGGAGAAGACTGCCCACCTGCAGTGAAGATTTGTGAGTAGAGCACTCCACGGCACAGAGGCTAGTGCCCATCTTCCACTGGCAGCAGAAACTGCCTAGGATGCTATTCTCTGACTAGAGTTGGAAGCTCCATTTCCCAAAAACCGGGGAGGAAGAGATGGTTGGCCACTAACTTCAGTTACTGATTAATAAATCTAGTTGGATAAAGTATAATCCTAACATCAGCTAAAATTTGAACCTGTCCAAGTCAGAAAGAGGCTGGTAGCCACCATTTTAACTCCGTCTCTGGCATAAGGGGATGTGGGGATGATTGAAAATCACAGTGATGGTAGGGATTGACTTCTTTCCATGCAGAGTGGATTGCAGCCCTAGCCTAGGCTCCAGCTCCACCTCCAGCAGGGAAGAAGCTGAGGGAACCTGCTCCAGGCTTTCCAAGCAACTGTAGGCATTTTGAGTGGGCACAAAATAAATAGTCAGATATCTGGGGCTCCTTGTCCACACAACAATAGGATAGGAGGGAGCTGTGTTTCCTCGGCCTCTCTGGGCAACTGCAGGCACTTTCAGTCCACATGAACTGGTTTCTTGTATGCCTTCAATTTCATCTACAGCCCTCCACCCCATAGGATAGGAGGGGCCTGGTGTCTCTTCATCCTCTTTGGACAAATGAAGGTGTTTTCAACTTGCACAGAATGGACACTCAGATGCCTGTAGCTCCATCCCCACCCCTAAAATGATAGGAGGGGAGCTGTGTGTCCTCAGCCTCTCTGGAAAAATGCAGGCACTTTTAGCCCACATGAACTAGTTTGTTGAGCACCTTCAATTCCATCTCACCCTTGCACCTACCCCAGGGTAGAAGGGGTCTGGTGATTCTGTTGCCTCTTAGGGCAACTACAGGTACTTGTGGTCTTCTGAACTCAACAGTTGGGTACCTGTAGATCTACCCCCATCCCCCAATAGAATAGGAGGATGTTGCCATTTCTTCAGGCTTTCCAGACAACATCAGGCACTTTTGTCCTGCACGGACTAAACTATTGGGTGCCTGTGGATTCACCTGCATCCCACAATAGGATAGGAAGGGGCTGGTGATTCCTCAGCCTCTCCAGACAATGGCAGGTACATTTGGCCTACAGGAACTGAACAGTTGGGCACCTGTTTTTCCATTCCCATCCACTAAAGGGCAGAAGGGACAGTACTCCATCAGGCTCTCAGAGCAACTGCAAGTGCATTCAGCCCACAAGGATTAGATTGTTGGACAATCTGGAGGGTCCATCCCCACATCATCCAGGGGAGGAGGGGGGACAGTGCTATGCCAGTCTACCTGGGTAACTGTGGTCATTTTGGATCCACACAGCACAAATTGCTGCCCACACCTGCAGGTCCATCCCCACTCTGGCAGGGGAAGAAGGGGCATGAATCTTCATCAGTCTCTCTGGGATACCACAGACAGTCTTAGACAGCAGGAATTGGGTTCATACACAAGGCTGCAGCTCTGTCCCTACTTCTGGCAGAGAAAATGGAAGAAGCTTCATTGGTTCCTGGGGCAATGCAGGCAACTACAGCAGCCACAGCTTACAGTACCAACTATATTCTTGGCTCCTACTACACAACCAGGAAGGGAGAAAGGGCAAGAAAGCCCTAAACTAAAGAGAGAAACTGCACAGAGAATAAATAAATCTAGTAAGTCAGATGTAAAAAAAAAAAAATTGAAATCCATACTAAGATCAGGAAGATATGGCCCAGTCAAAGGATCAAGATAAACCTCCAGAAGACATAAGAGGTGAGACAACTCAGTACAGATGTTCAAACAAATCTCTGTAATAAATTCTATGAGATGTCTAAATAGATTAAGGATATTAAAAAAGATACTGGGTGAGCACAAAGATGAATTTGAAAGCATACATAGAAAAATAGAAGATCTTATAGGAATGGAAGGCACAATAAATGAAATTAAATATACACTGGAGGCATATAACAGCAGATTTGAGGAAGCAGAAGAAAGAATCAGTGAGCTTGAAGACATGGTCTATAAAAGTGATCATAAAAAATAACAGATGAAGAAAAGAATAGAAAAAAATTAAACAGGGTCTCAGTGAACTGCATGATAGCTAGAGATGTGCAAATATATTTGTCATGGGTAACCCAGAAGAAAAAGGGAAGGGAAAAAGGGCAGAAGGAATTTGAAGAAATAATAGTAGAAAGTTCCCAGCCCTATTGAAAGACATAGAGATCAGGATCCAAGAAGCACAACATACTCCCATCCAAATAAATCCAAATAGACCAACTCTGAGACACTTACTAAACAGAATGTCAAATGTGAAAGACAACAAACAAATTATGAAAAGAGCAAGAAAATAGTGATGCATATCATACAAGGGATGCCCAATAAGATTAAGTGCTGATTTCTCATCAGAAACCAAGGAGGGAAGAAGGCAGTGGTGTGATATATCCAGCCAAGAATCATATCTGGCAAAACTGTCTTTCAAAAATGAGGGTGAGTTTAGAATATTCACAGATAAACAAATTGAGAGAGTTTGTAACCAAGAGACCAGCATTGCAGGAAATACTAAAAAGTATGCTATGGCCTAAAAAGAAAAGACAGGAGAGAAAGACATGGAAGAGAGTCTAGAAATGAAGATTATATCAGTAAAAGTAACTAAAAGTGTCAAAAGAGTGGTGAAAATTTTTAAAAATGACAGATAAAATCCACATACTTGGGAATAAACATAACTAATGATTTAAAGCACTTAAATTCAGAAAATGACCACTCATTGTTGAAGAAATCAAAAAGACCTAAATAACTGAAAGAACATTCCATGATCACAGATTGAAAGGCTAAATGTCATTAAAATGTCAGTTCTACTCAAATTGATGTGCAGATTCCATGCAATCCCAATAAAAATTCCATCAGCATTTTTAAAATAAATGGAAAGCACAATTATCCAATTTATTTTGAAGGATGATGGGTCCTGAATAGCCAAAAACATCCTTAAAAGGAAAAGCAAAAGTTGGAGGACTCTCACTTCCGGACTTTAAATCATATTACCTAGCTACAGTGGTAAAAACAGCATGGTACTGGCATGAAGACAAACACATAGACCAATGGAACTGAATTGATGGTTTGGAAACAGAACCTCACATCTAGGGTCAAGTCATTTTTGACAAGCCTTTCAAACCCACCCAGCTCAGGCAGAACAGTCCATTAAAAAAATGGTGCTGGGAGAATTGGATATCCATAGCCAAAAGAAGGAAAGAGGAAAGGGGACCCCTAATTCACACCTTATTCAAAAATTAACTCAGAATGGAACAAAAACCTAAATATAAAAGCAAGAACCATTAAGGTTCTAGAAGAAAATGTAGGAAAATATTAAGACTTTGTGGTAGATGGTGGATTCTTAAAGGAGATAAGAGCAGGACTGAGATGAACTACTGATGTTTAATGTATTTTGAAGTTTTAACTAACTTTACTGTGAAAGTGCAAAAATGTATAGAGTTGATGGTAACACATTATAGTGAGTTACAGCTGGTTTATAAACATGAATGTGGCTAAAAGGGTAGTCTAGGGATGTAAATGCCAATTGACAGAATGCTAGAGAATAATCAAGGGGATGAATAACATAGTCAACGCAGAGGTGAATGAGAATTATGGTTGATGGTAGAGATGCAAGAGTGTCCTTGGTGAGCTAGAACAGATGTACATTACTACAGCAGGATGGTGGAAATGTGGAGAAACAAGGGAAAAATACAACTGGAGTGACCTATAGACTGTAGTTCGCAATAATAATATAATATTCTTGCATCTATGCCAAAGATGTGCTGTGTTGATAATGGGGAGGGTATGGGAAAAGTGTGCCAAATGTATGCTATGGACTTGGTAATAATCTGATGATATTGTCTCATAATCTGTAACAAATATTTCATCCTAGTGTGGTGTGTTGACAGAAGGGTGTTCTATGGGAATTCTACACATGTGCATGATTTTTTGTAAGTTTATAACTTCCGTCATAAAAATACATTTAAAAATAATAATAGGATATGTTGGGGGGGAAATACACCAAATATAAGGACTAGAGTTAGTAGTAAGATTTTGACAATATTCTTTCATAATTTATAACAAATATCTCACAACAATGCAAGGTGCTGGTGGCAGGTTGGTGTATGGGGCTCCTGTGTGATGTTATGCATGCTTGCATTGTAATTTTATAACTTTTGCTATACACTTATTGTTTATTTATGCTCACGTTTAAATGATATAAAATAATAATAAGGTGGGTTGGGGAAATACACTTTTGTTAGTAGTAATATTTTGAAGATGCTCTTTAATAATTAGTTAAAATGTTTCACAACAATGCAAATTAATGGTGGTAGGGTGAGGTATGAGAGCCATGTATGATGTTATGTATATTTGTTTTATAAGTTCACAACTATTACTACACACTTATTGTTTATGTATGTTTATGTATGAGTGGTATACTTCAATAAATGAAAAAAAATTTAAAAAACAGAACTACAAGTGTTGGAGAGGATGTGGAGATATTCACTGTTGATGGGAATGCAGAATGGTACAGCCACTATGGAGGACTGTTTGGCAGTTCCTAAAGAAGTTAAATACAGTCTTGCCATGTGACCCTGCTATACCACTAACCATTACTGGGTAGAACCAAGAGCAGTGTCGTGAATGATATCTGCACACCTATGTTTATAGTGGCACTATCCATGATTACCAAAAGTTGGAAACAACCCAGGTGTCCATCAACCAATGATGGATAAACAAACTGGTGTATTCACATGATGTAATATTATGCAGCTGTAAGAAGAAGTGAAGATATAAAGTATATGATGTAGCGGTTTGATATGGTTTATGAATTCTAAAACTAGATATTGGATTATGTTTGTAAACTGGTCTGTACCTGGGCATGATTAAATTATGATTAGGGCTTTGATTGGGCCATGTTAGGAGGGTGGAGACTGACATATAAAAGATGGCAGAGGACAGCTGTAGTTTTGATGTTGGAGTTTTGATGCTGGATTTTTGAGCTGGTGCCCAGGAAGTAAACACACAAGAGAAGAACACAGAGGAATAGAGACAGCTTCTTAGACATGGCAAAAGCCCCAGGGAAAGAGACAGAGCTGGTTTCCTGATATTCTACAGCTGACCTTGTGGAGAAAACAGAGATGAGCCCATAGAGAAACCCTTAAAAGAGACGAACCCAGGAATCCTGAACTCTGGCAGATGTCGGCAGCCATCTTGCTCCAATACGTGGTAAAAGACTTTGGTGAGGAAAGTAACTTATGCTTTATGGCCTGGTAGCTGTAAGCTTCTACCAAAATAAATACCCTTTATAAAAACCAACCAATTTCTGGTATTTTGCATCAGCATCCCTTTGGTTGACTAATACATATGACAACATGGATGAACCTGGAGGACATTATGTTGAGCGAAGCAAGCCAAACACAAAAGGACAAATACTGTATGATTGTGTTACTATGAACCAAATACATTGTATAACATATTGTATGATTCAAAAAAAATTTATACATATCTAGGACTTTTAACTGAGAAATGTATGTTTTTATTCATCTGTATTTTCTTTTTCTTTTTTAAATTATTGTTTATGTTTTCAATTATTTAATATAAAAATAAAGTTTAAAACATATAAGGGATTCCCATATGACCCCCTCCTTCCCCCTCCCACACTTTCCCACATTAACAACATACTTCATTAGTGTAAAATATTTGTTACAATTGATGAACCCATACTGAAGCATTGCTACTAAGCATGGACTACACTTTATGTTATACATTATACTTTGTCCCACACAATTTTGTAAGTTATGACAAAATATACAGTGGACTGTATCTGGACTCTCACTTCTGGACTTAAATCAAATGTAGCTATGTATTTTTAAAAGTCCAGAAGTGAGAGCCCTCCAACTTTGCTTTTCTTTTTAAGATGTTTCTGGCTATTCGTGACCCCTTACCCTTCCAAATAAATTTGCTAATTGTGTTTTCCATTTGTTAAAAAAATGCTGATGGAAGATTTATCAGGATTGAATTGATTTGGTTTATCAATCTGGATAGAGGTGACGTCTTAGTGATATTTAGTCTTCCAATCCATGAGCATGGAATGTTCTTCCAATTATTTAGGTCTTTTTCAATTTCTTTTATCAATGCATTGTAGTTTCCTGAATGAAAGTGTTTTACATCCTTGTTTAAGTTTTTTCTAAATATTTGATTCTTTTTGTCACCATTGTAAATGGATTTTTCCCTGACTTCTTCCTCAGATTGCACATTACAACTATATAGTAACACCATTGATTTTTGCATATTGATCTTTTATCTACCGAAATCGTTCATTAGCTCTAGAAGCTTTGTTGTAGATTTTTCTGGACTGTCTAGGTATAGGATCTAAAAGTGCGGCTGAAGCCTAGGCTAGGGCTGCCTGCCACTCTGGGTGAAAGAAACTGGTCTCTACCCTTACTATGATTTTCAGTCAGCCCGAGTTCCCCTCATGCTGGGGGGTGGAGTCAAAGTGGAGGCTACTGGCCTCTTTCCAACTTAGACAAGTTCAAACTTTAGCTGCTCCTAGGGTTATACTTTCACTAGCCGAGTTTACTAATCAGTATCTGAAATCAGTGGCCAGCTATCTCTTCCTCCCCTGTTTTTGGGAAATGGAGCTTCCAATTCTAACCCCAGAATCACTCCTGAGGTGACTTGCACCGCCAGAGTAGGATCATCACAGGAATCCGCAGTGTGGCCTGTAATTTCCTGGAGAGGTTGATGTAGGTCCCCCACCTTCCTCCCTGCTAGAGGTGGGGTTGGGACTTATGCTAGAGCTGCAGTCTTATCTGGATGGAAAGAAGTGGGTCCCTACCAGCACTGTGATTTCCAGTCCACCCCGCTTCCCCTTATGCCAGGTGCAGAGTTAAAATGGCAGCTACGGGCCTCTTTCTGACTCGGATAATTTCAAATTTAGCTCTTCTTAGGCTTATACTTTAGCCCTCTGAATTTGCTAATCAGTAGCTGAAGGTGGTGCCCAACCATCTCTTCCTCCCCCGTTTTGGAGAGGTGGAACTTCCAATTCCAGCCAGGGAATAGCTTCCTAGGTGGTTTGTGCTGCCAGTGGAGGATGGGCAATGTCCTCCTAGGCATGGAGCACTCTACCTACGAATCTTCTTTGCAGATGGGCAGTTTCCTCCTTGCATTCTCTCAGGGATGTTGAGGATGCTCTTCTGGTCTCCTGGAGCCCCAAAACAGTTGCTTTAGATCACTCTGGGTGTTTACTTACTGCCCTATACTACGAGCTGACTCTAGGAGCTCCTTATTCTGCTGCCATCTTGCTGGTTGTCCTCTATCTTTTTGTGGAATCCCTTATATTTTTTATGTAACATTTATGTAATCTAAAGCTTCTTTAAAAATAAAATTAAAAATTAAAAAATACCTAGCTATAGTGGTAATAACAGCATGGTACTGGCATAAAAATAGACACATAGACCAACGGAACTTGAATTGATGGTTCTGAATCAGACCCTCACATCTATGGTCAAGTGATTTTTGACAAGCCTGTCAGACCCACCCAGCTGGGGCAGAACAGTCTATTCATGAAATGGTACTGGGAAAACTGGATATCCACATCCAAAAGAAGGAAAGAGGACCTCTATCTTACACCTTATGCAAAAATTAACTCAAAATGGATCAAAGACCTAAATATAAAAGCTAAAACCATAAAGCTCCTAGGAGAAAATGTAGAAAAACATCTTCAAGACCTGGTGTTAGTCTTGGGCTGAGTATGTTGTAGAATGGGCTGCAAAGGACCCATATGGCTTCTTTACGACAGTGATTTGGGCTCTTACTCCATTGTTCCTAGCAAGTGCTGTACTGTCCTAGAAATTGGCCAAGATGATTGAGGCCAGGGAAAAAGAACAGAAGAAGAAACAAAAATTTCAAGAAACTACTGCAAAAGCCAAATGACTAAAAAAAGGATTGCAGAAAACAGGCTCTGCAACCAATAGAAAATTATTTGGAAATGTATACAGCTTTAGAAGAACTCAGTATGGTTTCTTCTTTGTATTTCATTATGGTATTATATAGTAAACGTGTGACCATATGGAAGAATCATGTCACTTATGACCTCATGCTGTAGTAATTTGAGCTTGAGTATAGAAGTTTGTTCATATCTGTGACAGTTATTGGGTAAATTAGCATTTATTATCTTAGTAACTGACTTAGTCATTTGCTATTTTGTAACATTTTACTGAAATAAAAATATCTTATGGATTAAAAAATGACTTTAAATTATGAACTCTAATAAAGTAACAGCTTAAATTGCGGTCCTATTCTGGGCAAATAATGTAAAAGTTGGAACTGTCCTCTAGGAGATGAAGAACACGTTTGAGTTTTATAAAGATACAGTATATTAATCACATCTTTTATCAATATTGCTTATTTCTTAGAATATAATCACTCTGGCTTTCTCATAGAAAAATAATATTAATGCTTTACCTTCTGTATAGTTTTTTTCATTTTTAGCTTTTCTATTACTGATATAATTACCTGATATTCTGCATTTTTAAACCTAATTTTATAGAGTTCTCTTGCTTGAACTCCTGCTGTATATAACAATTTTTACATTTATGAGCACTGCCATTTTCTTAGAAATGACATTGAGCAGAATAAAAGTATAATTTAAAGCTTGCAGTACAAATGACAAACTTTGTAGTATCTTGGGACCAGCTTTTTCTTTCTTGTGCTAAGTTAAAATTCTTATCAGATAATTCGCTTGTTAGATAGGTACCACTTTTGTTTTTTTACTCCATTTTTGTTTGACTCATGTGATATTGACATCCTTTACTCTTTGATTAAACAGTTTTAAGGTAAAAATTAATATTTCAAGTTTGCTTTAAGGAGAATTCCTAAGATGAGCAGTTAAATCATACTTCATAAGTTGTAAGGAGAGCTTGGAAAAATTTTTGTTAGGCAGAGTAGTAATGAGAATGAAAATAGATAAACTATGTCAAAAGAAATATGTTACATTTAGAAGTAAAGAAATAATAAATACTTCTCAGTAAATAGTATAACTGGAATTTTTTTGCTATTAAACATGGTTTTTGTAAATACACGCTCCAGGAATATTTTTCATGGTCAGTCTCTATTAGCTTATTAATATTCCTATATTATATATGAATTTTAAGTTACACAAAAATTGTCCAGCAGCTCTAATTTTAAAATGAAACTAGATATTGAAATAAATTTGATATTTTTAATATACTTTTTAATTTTTTTAAAGATCCTTAGATTACATAAATACTACATAAAAAATATAGAGGATTCCCATATGCCCTGCTCCCTACCCCTCCCACATTTTCCTACATTAACAATAGCCTTCATTAGTGTGGTACATTTGTTAGAATTGATAAACACATTTTGGAGCATTGCCACTAAGAGTGGATTATAGTTTACCTTGTAGTTTACACTCTCTCCCACACAATTTTGTAAGTTATGGCAAGATATATAATGTCCTGTATCAGTGATTGCAGTGTCATTCAGGACAATTCCCAAGTCCCAAAAATATCCCTATATTACACCTGTTTTTCCTCTCCCTCCCCTCAGAACCTCCAGTGGCCACTGCCTCCATATCAATGATATAAGTTCTTCCATTGCTAGAATCACAATAAGTCTATAGTAGAATAACAGTAAGTCTCCTCTAGTCCATCATTCATTTGCCAATCCTGAGAATTCTGGGATGGTGATAGCCACTCTGCCTTTAATTGAGAAGGGGCTTAAATCCCATGGGGCAGATAGATGGGACTCTCTTGCTTGCAGTTGCAGACTCTGTTCCTTGGGATGGTCATTGTCCATCATCATCTCCTTGTTATTTGTCCTGGGGGAGTCCAATGAACTGGAGAGTAGGTGTTGCAATGCCTAAATTTGATATTTTTATAAAGAAAAAAAAAAGGGCAAAAGACTTAAATAGACATTTCTCCAAAGAGGAAATACAAATGGCCAATAAGCGCATGAAAAATTATCATGTGCTATCAATATCACTAGCTGTTAGGGAAATACAAACCAAAACAATGAAATATCATCTCGCACCATACACAATGGCCATTATTTTTTTAAAAACAGAAAACAATAAGTGCTGGAGAGGATGTGAAGAAATAGGAACACTCTTTCACTGTTGGTGGGATTGTAAACTGGTCCAGCCTTTGTGGAAGACAGTTTGGAGGTTCCTCAGCAAGCTATATATAGAACTGCCTTATGATCCAGCAATAGTTTCACGCAGTGAAATACTATGCAACTATTAAAATTTTGTGAAAAAGTAAATGCAGATGTGAAATTATCTCCGAGATATATTGTTAAACACAGAAAACAAGGTTCCAAACAATAGGTATATTATGCTTTTGTAAAATTACTATTGTAATACCCATTTTACAGATATGAGAGGTGAGATAGAGATGTGAAATAATTAGCCCAAGACCACTCATTTGGAAATGCTAGATTCAAATCCAGGCAGTCTGGTTCCAGAGCTTGTGCTTTTAACACTATCCTATACTGCTGCTCAGGGATAAACCAGAGACATTTAACAGTGGTTTCTCCGGGAATGTGCATGACTTATTTTTTCATTGTAAATGCCTTTGTACCGTTTGAATGGTTCGACTTCTGCAAGTATTGCTCTAAAAAAATTAAGAAGAAATTATTTTTTAAAAACCTATCCAAAACATAACTAACTCATCTCCCTACTTCTTTTGTTCATGTTGGTGACAGGCTGCATCATTTACTAAGGTCCAAAATCTGCCAGACACTCTGGACTCCTCCCTCTACTTTACCTCTCGCATCTGTCCAATCAGGCAAGAAGACTTACTGGTTCTACCTCCTAGTTTAGACCATCCTCAAATCTGCCTCTTCACTCTATCCCTAAACCATAGCCGGCTTGGATTATAGTATTCACTGCCTAACTGGTCCACCTGCCTCTCTCCCTGCAAACTGCCAACAAATGTATCTTTCCAAAATGAAACTTCAGTCCTGCCACTCCCATGCTTAAAATCCTTCACTGGCTCCCCAGCACCTTTGAGAAAAGTCCAAACCCATTACCATGGCAACCTAGACTGCCCATGTTCTGCCCCAGTCACCTCTCTTGTCTTACCTCCTACCATTCCCTCCTTATACTTCCTACTCATTTTTCTTGCATTTTCATGAATATCACATGCTTTTCATTCTACAGAAGTACCTTTCAACTGGATCAGTTCCTAACCCTCTTTCAAGACCAGACCTCAAACATAACCTCCCTTTTATGTAGGTTTTCCTAGCTGCAGGCTGTTGGTAGATATTATGTGTTCTGTACCAGGCAGATCAGGATACCCTAAAGTCTCATGGTCTCTCAGTGTCGCATAAGGGATGTTCCCAATATCAAAGCACTTCTGCCTGAATGCTTTGCATCCTTATTCCTTGTGGACTCCCCAGCAAAGATGTAGTATCTTGTTGCCTGCTTATTCAGAGATCCCCCATTGCTACCTTAGGGTCTTCTTTCCCAGATGTCCTTCTCCCACTTCCCCAACACTCTTCTTGGTCACTCAGAATTTCTGGGAGACTTTCCCCCTTTATTCTCAGTTTTAAATTCATCACCACCCTCCATCCTTCTGCCTGTACCTTTAGGGAAGACAGGTTAGTGTGGTGGTTAAGAAACATGGGCTCTGGGGCCAGGATGCCTGGGGTTGAATACCATCAATGTCACTTTTTAGTTATGTGATTTGGAGCAATTTACTCAATCTCTCCAGACCTCAGTTTTTCCCCTCTGTAAAATGGGGATGGCAGTAGTAGTACCTGCCTCATAGGACTGTTATGAGGATGACGTATTTTAATATTTGTAACACATAGTAAGCACTATAAGCTTTTGTGAAATAAATTTCCTAAAGTATGATGTGGGTGCATCTTCTCAAATTAGAATAGGAAGCAAGCCCTTTTCTCCTTTGAGGCTCTTTTCTACTGAAGGTGGCTCATTAATATTAGAAACAAGTGTACATTAGGTAGGAAGAATCCCTACCACTTCCTAAATTTCCTGTAATTCTGGCTTATTTCACCAGCTGAAATGGATTAAAATCTTCTTGATGGCAAGGACCAAACTGCAGACTTTTTTTACTCCATGGTATCTACTAGATACATGATAGATACAGGGTTTATTTCCATCAGTCTTAAAATTAAATCCAGAGTTCTTACCGTATCTTCTTTACCTGATCCCTGGCTACTTCTCCAACCACATTTCCTCCCCCTCTTTGTATTGCTCATTCCAGTTTAGTCACTTAGGCTTTCATGCTGCTCTTGGACTATGGCAAGATGTTCCTGCCTCAGAACCATTGCCTTTGCTGATCCCTCTGCCTGGAACATACTTACCTCAGATATTCTCATGGCTCCATCCCTGACTTCATTTAGGTCACTGCTCAAATATCACCTCCTAACAGAGGACTTCTCTGACTCTAAAATGGCACTAACCCCATCACCCCCTATCTGCCTACCCTCTTACCCTGATTCCTTTTTTTTATAGCACATATCACTACTTTACATTATTTATTGAGTTGAGCCCCGTGAGGACTGAGTTATTTTCTATTTTGTTCATTGCTTTGTCCCTAGCACCTTGAATAGTGCTTGCTTGACTCTCAATAACTAATAAATGAATGTATGACTACATCAACAACTTAAATAAATGAATGATTTCAATACTAGTAGAAATTGAAATATAATAAATTTTGTTGACTCCCAGAGTTTTGAATACTTTGTGAAAAATTTTCATTCCATGATTCTGTCTTTCAGCTTTATCATTTTCACATTAAATCTTGTCCATGTATGTTTTTTCTTTTAATTTTACAAACCTCACCTTGACAAAATTTAAAATCCAACTTAAATATTCAAAATAAGTGATTTATCTCCTCCATCCCAAGGGAAAGGAATGTATATGATTGAGTGCTTGACTGCATGAGTGTGTGTGTGTGTCTGTGTCTGTGTAAGAGAGAGAGAGACACACAGAGCGACAGAGATAGAGACAGAGAGACGGGAGGGCGGAGATGAGAGACGATGGTTACCAGCAGTGATAAAATTGGGTTGGGAGTGGGTATTCAGGAGGTGGGGGTGTTGTAGAAGTCAAGAGGTTCAATTATTTGCATATAGAAAGGGCAGGACTCAGGAATAATTTTGGGAAGGAAAAAGATTTATTTACAGCCGGCTGGACTCGGTTGCTTTCTGTTCGAAACCAGAGCCCTAAACAAGATTTTCAAGTTCCTTTTATACAGGGTGGGGAGTCCAATGATGCTTTCTTTGTTAGTTAGGTGTTTGTCTGAGTACCAGATAGGTTTTGAATGAACATATCGCCCACATTCCGTCCGGATGGAACCTTGAATACACATCCTTTCTGAACATTCAAAGTCTGAAGGGCCTGTATTACTTAATTGGATTTCTTAATTGGTACACTTGGATACAGAATTAGATAATTTTGAATTCATGCACAGGCTATATTATATTTCCCCATCCGAGGCCAAGTTTAAGTTTATTTAAGCTTCGGCATCATTATTATCAGAGTCTCTCTGAACTGACTAGTATGTATATAGAGTTTGCATTGCTAAATTGTTTCACGGGACTGGAGTCGTTGCCATGGTTACCAAGGGCAGGACTGCAGCTTCTCACCGTCCCACACGCATAGCTCAAGATACATAGAGCTCAGGTTATCTACAGAGAGATGAACAGCCTCCCACCTATAGCCCACATCAGGAGTAGGGATGTCCATGTCCCCTAGAAGGAAAAAACTTATTTCAACTGCTCTATTCTTTTCTCGGTTTTTGTTCCAAATCCTTTTAAAAAACACCTAAAACCCAAAGAAATGAAAAGCTCCATGAACTAGAACTTTGTTAATGTAAATACACAGATCAGGGGATTTCCTAGGGGCTCATGCGGAACATTTATGGAACCAAGTGAATGGCTTTAGGAAGAGAGTTTTCCAAAAGGGAGGTAGATATATAGCAGCTGCTCACCAACTCATATCTCTCACTGACAAGGGAAGCTATGGCCTAGGATTTACCCTGTTGGTTGTGGGACCTTCCCCAACATGAAGTACATTTCCTTCTCTGGAGCCCGAGTACTTTTTAAGCAGCTGCCCTTTATTATGTACATAGCCACTGACAATTGAAGGGAGGCTCCCAGCCTGCCTTGGAAGACAAGACCCCACTCAAGTGACAGCAGCAAAAGCCAGCAGCAGTATTTTAAAGAAGTCAATGTAAACTACAATGTAAACTATAATCCATGCTGTATAGCAGTGCTCCAAAATATATTCATCAAATGCAATGAATGTACCACTCTAATGAAAGAAGTTGTTGATGTGGGAGGAGGGGCTGTGTTTGGGGAGTGGGGTATATGGGAACCTCTTATTTTTTTTAAAGTAACATTTTGTGATTTATATATCTTTTTAAAAAATAATTAAAAATGAAAAAAAAAAGACAGTGAGTAAGCTCATGGAGGTAAATTCTGGATTACATGTTACTTATAGATAAGATGTGCTTTGAGAATGGGAGCTAACTCTTAATGTATGTATAATTTTTAGTAAGGTTTATTTTAAAAGTGGGGAAGTGAATAGAGTTGTTGGTAGATTATATTGAGTATAAATAACCCTGGTGAATTACAAATGTGATTGTGGTTGGAAGGCAGTCTAGAGATGTAAATGTCAATTAAATGGACAATGGAGGATAACCTAGGAATTGTATAGCATATTGATTTTGTTGAAGGTTGAGGACTCTGGTTAATAGTATAAACCTAAGATTGTTCTTCTATTACAAATGGTTAGGAATATGGTGATCTTGGGAAAATAATAACTAATATAACTTATGGACAATAGTTAACCATAATATTGTAATATTTCTACAACAGTGGCAAATAAGATACTATATCAATTCTAAAGTTTAACAATAATGGGATATGAGGAGATATGGACTTTTTCCTTCTGGAGTAATAAAAAATGTTCTAAAATTGATGGAGGTGAGGATAGCTCAACTCTGTGATGAAAATGAGAACCACTTTGAATGGATTGTACAAAGCATGGAGCTATATAGCACAGTGAATCCTGTGGTGGATGATGGACTGTGGTTAACAGAACAAATATGAGAATGTTCTCATGTGAACTATAACAAATATGTCATATTTGGCTTTAATAATAGGGAGGGTTTGGAGTAAAGTACACCAAATGTAAAATAAGGACTATAATTTGTAGTAATATTTTGATGATGCTCTTTCATCTGTAACAAATATTCCACAACAATGCAAGGTTTTTTTGGAAAATGGGAGTCCTGTATGCTATGTGTGTTTGTTTGTAAGTTCACAACTTTTACTACAAACTTATTGTTTATGTATGTTCATGTATGCAAGATAAACTTCAGTGAATTTTTTTTAATTAAAAAATCACTTAAAAAAAAGAAGCCATGTGAAAATGTGTTTTTAAATGTATGGTAACATTCATTAGAGTGATGATTCACCAACTTGAGCATGCATTGAGCTCTCCTGGAAGACTTGTTAAAACTCAGATTTCTAGGCCCCATCTCAGAGTTTCTGATTCAGTAGATTTGGGGAAGGGCCCCAAAATTTTGTTTCTAACAAGTTACCAGATAATATTTATGTTGACCTATTGGAAGAAAAAAAAAACAACTTTGAGAACCAATGGTTTAAGAGGAAAAAAATTCGATGCCAAGAACTTGAGTTCAAGCCTTACATGATTTACTTCACCTCTCTAAGCCTGAGTTTCTTCTTTAATAAACTGGAGTTCATACTGTTGTTGTGAGGATTAAATGGAATGGGGTCTATGAAAGTTCTTTAGGAACTGTCAATATGATGTACAAATATTATTAATTAGATAACTTCATAAATGGTACTTCCTGCCACCCTCCAATAGATTTTCCTGTACTTTGTCCCTGTTCACCCAACTTTTTCCCCACCCAGTTCATCAGACACCTGGAAAGAAACTAAAGCCAAAGCCAAGGAGGGCCTGAGTAGAATTTGTTTCAAACTGTTAGGCACGGCCTTGTTACTGACCTTCACTTGACCTCCCTTTTCTTCTACCTGGCCTCCCCTCAAACTTTTCCTTCTTTTTCCAGCCCTGGCACACTGCCACAGGAAAGAACAGTCCCCAGTGCTAATATTGGGCTAAAAAACTGACAGGTGGAGTTGTTTTAAAAATTAATAGTAAAAACATAGGACTTCCCTGTCAGGCAGCAAAGCTCTATTGGGGAGAACCCATTTTGCTAGGTTGATGGGCTCTAGGCTGATATCCCTGAGGGCAAAATCCAGATGTTTAAAATAGTTAATTTGAATCACAGTATATTTGCAGGTTCCTAACTTAGAAATGTGTCAGACAGTTATGCCAGACAGTTTCCAGGGCAAATGATATATCCGTGTAGAATGGTGTCAATTTTCTTTGGGAAATTTTTCTCATTAGGAAAGTATTATATGTGTAGTATAGGAAATTAAAATTTTTTCTTAGTATAAAAAATGAAAGTGGCCTTTAATCCCACCACAAAAGATAAATAACCACTGGTACTAGTGCATTTGCATCCAGCCTTTGATGTGTGCGTGTCTATGTATAAATATCTGTATTTGCATATATTTTTAATTGGGCTGGTACCATGTACAGAACTGTATACTGTTTTTTCACTTGCCATTATATTGTGAGTCTTTTCCAGGAGCATTAGTCTTCAAAACAATGTTTTTAAATGGCAGACTATTATTCTATCATATACATGTACAATATTTCAACTGACTCTTCCTAAATATTGGACAGTTATGATATTCCCAAATTTTACCATTATAAATAGCTCTGCAGTAAATGGTACTTCATGTACATAAATCAATATGTGCATCTCCAATTGCTTTCTGAGGATAGACTCCTAGAAGTGGAAACGCTGGATCACAGGGCAGGAACTTTTAAAAACTGAGATACAATACACATTCCATAGAATTTACTATTTTTAATGTACAATTCAGTGGGTTTTATGTATATTCATAAGATTATGCAGCCATCGCCACTATCAAATTGCAAAAAATATATACAAAACTTCATGAACTTGCATGTCATCCTTGTGTAAGGGCCATGCTAATCTTCTTGGTATTAGTCCAATTTAAGTATATGCGGGCTGAAGCAAACACAGTAGGAACATTTATATCTCTTGAAAACAAATGGCCAAATTGCCCTCTCACAAGTGTGTACTCAATTCTACTCCCATCCAGCAACATATAAGATTGCCTATTTATCTGAAACCCTGCCCACACAACCACTGCAACAGTCTTCATTGACTCCTCTCTGTGGTAATGACCACAGAGATATCCTGCCTTAACCTCCTTCTGTCACTGCAGCCCAGAGGTCAAGCTACTTACTAGGCATGTTAATCTACATATGTTGACAGTACAACAAGCAAACACACCTTAAACTCATGTCGACTTCCTTATCTGGATTAGTGATACCATTCTCACATGTGCCTCACAGTCATCTTAATTCCTCTCCTTCATATCTAATTGGTAGTCCAACCCTACTGATTCTCACATCTTTCCTTTCTGCTCCTGTCAGTGCTCTAAATTTCCCTTTTATTGGGTCACTAATCTGCTCACATCTCTCTGCTTCCAGCATTTTTCCACGTAATTCATCCTACACAGCTACAAAAATAACCTTCCTAAAATACTTCTCTCTTATTCAATAACCTCCAAGGCCTCACTTTTCCCCCATATAGTCCTTCTCGTTTTTTTGTAAAAAATTATCAATATATTAACATTTCTGAAATCCTTTTTGCTATCACGAAAAATAATATTAACATAATGCTTTAGCAAGAGCAACATGATTTAATAAGTCCAGTTTTTAAAATCTTAGTGTAATCCGCCATGATATAGCAATTTGAAGTTCTGATTCTAAGTTCAGTAATTTGAATTCTTGGTATTCATGCTATCATAACCCATAAAAGTATACCTCACCAGGATTTTTGGCCTTTTTGGCCCATCTCTAATCAGTTTCTTGATTAGATTGTTGCTGTTTTAACTTGGTAACCTGGCTGACAAAGAGCTCATTGTACAGCCAGAAAAATAAGAGCTCTGCTATTTTTTTTTGTTATTATTTTATGCTAACCTTATTTTTTTCTTCTTCTTTATTTTCTTTTAAATTTTACATTCAAAAAATATGAGGTCCCCATATACCACCCCCCCACGCCACCCCTCCCACATCAACAAAATCTTCAATCATTGTGGCTCATCCACTGCATCCGGTGAATACATTCTGGAGAACCACTGCAGCACATGGACAGTGGTCCACATTGTAGTCCACACTCTCCCCCAGTCCACCTAGTGGCCCAGGACAGGGCACATGACGTCCAGCATCCATCCCTGCAGCACTACCTAGGACAACTCCAAATCCTGAAAATGCCCCCAAACCATATCTCTTCTTCCCTCTCCCGATGTCCTCCTCAGATTGCTCATTATTGGTATGCAGAAATGCTACTGATTTGTGTGCATTCATCTTGTAATCTGCGAATTTACTGAACTCATTTATAAGGTCTAGAAGCTTTGTTGTAGACTTCTCAGGCTTTTCTATTTATAGGATCATATCATCTGGTAGTGAAATTTTGACTTCTTCCTTTCTGATTTCGGTGCCTTTTATGTCTGGTTCTTGCCTCAGTGCTCGATCAAGAACTTCTAAGACTATATTAAAGAGGAGGGGTGATAGTGGGCATCCTTGTCTTGTTCCTGATCTTAGAGGGAAAGATTTTAGTATTTCAACATTGTAAATGATGTTAGCTGTGGTTTTTTCATATATACTCTTTATCATGTTCAGAAAGTTTCCTTCTATTATGATCTTTTGCAGTGTTTTTATCAACAAAGGGTGCTGTATTTTGTTGAATGCTTTTTCTGCATCTATAGATATGATCATGTGATTTTTTTCCTTCAATCTCTTTATGTGGTATATTATATTAATTGATTTTCTTATGTTGAACCATCCTTGCATACTGGGAATGAATACCACTTGGTCATGTTGTGTAAGTTGTTTAATGTGTTGTTGAATACGGTTGGCAAGTATTTTGTTGAGGATTTTCACGTCAAGTTTCATTAGAGAGATTGTTCTGCAATTTTCCTTTTTTGTGGCATCTTTGTCTGGCTTTGGTACTAGAATAATGTAGGCATCATAGAATGAGTTAGGCAACGTTCCTTCTGTTTCAATTTTTTGGAAGAGTTAAAGCAAGATTGGTGTTAGTTCTTTCCAGATATTTTGTAGAATTCACCTTTGAGGCCATCTGGCTCAGGGCTCTTTTTAGTTTGGGAGGTTTTTAATGACTGATTCTACCTCTTTACTTGTGATTGGTTTGTTGAGATCATTAACTTCTTCTTTTGTAATGTAGGCTGCTTATGTGTTTCTAGGAATTTGCCCATTTCCTCTAAATTGTTGTTTTTGTTGGAATATAGTTTTTCAAAGTATCCTCTTATGATAGTCTTTATTTCTGTGGGATCAGTGGTGATATCTCCTTTCTCATTTCTTATTTTGCGTATTTGCATCGTCTCTCTTTTTTTCTTTCTTAGTCTACCTAAGGGTTTGTCAATTTTATTGAGTTTCTAAAAGAACCAGCTCTTGGTTTTGTTTATTTTTTCAAGTGCTTTCTTATTTTCTATTTCATTTAGTTATGCTCTGATCTTTGTTATTTCTTTCTTTCTTCTTCCTTTGAGGTTAGTTTGCTGTTTTTAAAATTAATTCCTCCATGTGTGCATTTAGTTTTTCAACTTTAGCTCTTTCTTCTTTTTTCATGTATGAATTTATGGCTATAATTTTCCCTCTCAGTACTGCTTTTGCTGCATCCCATAAGTTTGGATATGTTGTGTTACCATTTTCATTAGTTTCAAGGTAGTTATTAATTTCTTTTGAGATTTCCTTCTTCACCCACTGTTTTTCTTAGAGTGTGTTGTTTAACTTCCAAATCTTGGTGCCAAATCTGGGTCTCTGGCCCTTGCAGATTTCTAGATTCATTCACTGTGGTCAGAGAAATTATTTTGTATGATTTCTATCTTTCTGAATTCATTGAGACTTTTCTGTGGCCTAGCGTGTGGTCTATCTTGGAGAATGATCCATGTGCACCTGAGAAGAATGTATATCCTGCTGTATTTGGGTGAAATGTTCTGTATATGTCTATTAGGCCCAGCTCCTCTAATATATTGTTCAAAGTCTTTGTTTCTTTATTGATTCTCTTTTGAAATGTTCTGTCCAAAGTTGATAGAGGTGTATTAAAGTTCCCCACTATAATTATAGAGGCACCTATTCCTTCACTTAGTTTTCCAGTGTTTGCCTCTCGTATTTGGAGACACCCTTGTTAGGTGCATAAATGTTTATGATTGTTCTTTCTTCTTGAAAGATTATCCCTTTCACTAATATGTACTGTCCATCTTTGTCTCTCACAATTGTTTTGCATTTAAAGTCTATTTTGTCTGATATTAATGTAGCTATTCCTGCCCTTTTTTGGTTATTGTTTGCCTGTAAGATTGTCTTCCAACCATTCACTTTCAACCTCCTTGAATCCCCAGGTCTAAAATGTGTTTCTTGCAGACAGCATATAGATGGGTCATATTTCCTTATCCACTCCTCCAGTCTGAGTCTCTTGACAGGTGAGTTTAATCCATTGCCATTCAGTGTTATTACTTTCAAGGAATTACTTTTTCTTGTATATATTTTTTCTTTATTTATTTTTTTAATATTACATTAAAAAAATATGAGGTCCCCATATACCCCCACCCCCCTCACCCCACTCTTCCCCCATAACAACAATCTCCTCCATCATCATGAGACATTCATTGCATTTGGTGAATACATCTCTGAGCACCGCTGCACCTCATGGTCAATGGTCCACATCATAGCCCACACTCTCCCACATTCCACCCAGTGGGCCATGGGAGAAATTACTTTTATTAGCCATATATTTTTTGGATTTGTGTTTGTCATATTCTGTTTTATTTTCTTTTTCTGTTTTTGTCTTTTTAGTTGCTCTTACACTCTCCTCCAACTCACTCTGTCTCTCTTGTTTATTTCTTTCTTCCTGCAGAACTCCCTTTAGTATTTCTTGAAGGGCAGGATTCTTGTTGACATACTCTCATAGTTTCTGTTTTTCTGTGAATATTTTGAACTCTCCATCATTTTTGAATGCTAACTTTGCTGGATAGAGTATTCTCGGTTGGAAATTTTTTTCTTTTAGTGCCTTGACTATGTCATTCCACTGTCTTCTTGCCTCCATGGTTTCAGATGAGAAATCAGCACTTAATTGTATGGAGCCTCCTTTGTATGTGATGGTTCTCTTTTCTCTTGCTGCTTTTAGTATTTTCTCTTTGTCCTGAGCATTGAATAACTTGACAGTATATGTCATGGGGTAGGTCTGTTGGGATTTATGCTGGTTGGCATGTGTTGTGCTTCCTGGACATGTACATCCATCTCCCTCAATATGTTTGGAAAGTTTCCAGCCATTATTTCCTCCAACACTCCTTCTGTTCCCTTTCCCATCTCTTCTCCTTCTGGGATGCCTATAATATGGTATGGTTGCACGTTTTGCATTATCATTCAAGTCCCTAAGCCCCTGCTGGAATTTTTTCTGTCTTTTTATCGACCTGTTCTGCTATCTGTTTAATTTCAGATGTTCTGTCTTGCACATCACTTAATCTCTCCTCTGCCTCTTCTAGTCTGCTGTTATTTGCTGAGAGTATATTTTTGTCTTTATTTTTTTAATGTTACTTTCAAAAAATATGAGGTCCCCATATACCCCCCACCCCACTCACCCCACTTCTCCCCCCATAGCAACAACCTCCTCCATCATCATGAGACATTCATTGCACTTGGTGAATTTTTTTTTAATTTTTATTTTTAATTGATTTTGTAAAAATATTACATTAAAAAAATATGAGGTCCCATTCAACCCCACCACCCCCACCGCACCCCTCCCCGCCCCCCAGCAACACTCACTCCCATCATCATGACACATCCATTGCATTTGGTAAGTACATCTCTGGGTATCTCTGCACCTCATGGTCATTGGTCCACATCGTGGCCCACACCCTCCCCCATTCCATCCAGTGGGCCCTGGGAGGATTTACAATGTCCGGTGATTGCCCCTGAAGCACCATCCAGGGCAACTCCAAGTCCCAAAGGCGCCTCCACATCTCATCTCTTCCTGCCATTCCCCATACCCATCAGCCACCATGTCCACTTTTCCCACTCCAATGCCACCTTTTCTCTGTGGTCCTTGGATTGGTTGTGTCCGTTGCACCTCTATGTCAAGAGGAGGCTCAGATTCCACATGGTTACTGGATGCAATCCTCCTGCTTTCAGTTGTAGGCACTCTAGGCTCCATGGTGTGGTGGTTGTCCTTCTCCAACTCCATCTTAGCTGAGTGAGGTGAGTCCAATAAATCAGATTGTAGGAGCTGGAGTCTGTTGAGGCTCAGGGCCTGGCTATCATATTGTCAGTAAAAAGATTCAATCCCCTAAATATATCTTAAACCCCAAAGCACTTGGTGAATTTTTGAGTTCTTGAATTGTGCTGTTCATCACCATCATATCCGTTATATTTTTGTGTATGATTGCAATTTCTTCTGTATTCTTCCCAATTGCTTTGTTCATATTCTTTTTTTTTTTTAAAGATTTCTTTATTTATTTAATTCCCCCCTCCCCCGGTTGTCTGTTCTTGGTGTCTATTTGCTGCGTCTTGTTTCTTTGTCCGCTTCTGTTGTCGTCAGCGGCATGGGAAGTGTGGGTGGCGCCATTCCTGGGCAGGCTGCTCTTTCTTTTTCACGCTGGGCGGCTTTCCTCATGGGCGCACTCCTTGTGCGTGGGGCTCCCCCACGCGGGGGACACCCTTGCGTGGCACGGCACTCCTTGCGCGCATCAGCACTGCGCATGGCCAGCTCCACACGGGTCAAGGAGGCCCGGGGTTTGAACCGCGGACCTCCCATGTGGTATACGGACGCCATAACCACTGGGCCAAAGTCCGTTTCCCTGTTCATATTCTTAATCTCTTCCTTCACCTCATCAAATTGGTCCCTAATATATGTTTTGAGATCTTTAATTACTTGTTCGATGTTCTGCTCCTCTTCCTGGTTTTTAGTTTGTTCATTGGATTGGGATATGTTTTCCTGATTATTGGTTTGTTTTGTAGTTTTTTGTTGCTGTCTGGTCATCATTTTATCTTGACAGGTTTAGTCAGTTGCTTAGCTTCTTTCTCTAGTTTGGAGTTTAATTACTTGTTGTTTTCACATGCATGTTAAGTCTTCTCTTTGTCACTTTGTTCTTCTTATTCTATTTCCTTGTTGTTGGCTATGTTCACTTGAAGTAAATTTTAGGGCCAGAAAAAGCAAATTAGTAAGAATAGAAAATGAATAATAGTAGTATTGATATTAAATATTAGCAGAGAAACCATGTAAGATATAGGAGAATGGATATTAGATTCATGTAAGGTATGTAGAGTCATAACTATAAGAAAAGTAGAGTACTGTGAATTAAAAGGCCTGTGTGTTCAGGAGAGAGGGAAAGAGAAAAGAGAGGACAATAATATAAGAGTGAATATAAGGCAGAAAACAGAACAAAGGTATTAGTAATAAAAAGTCAAAAAATAGGGGGGCAAACAAAGTGAGGTGTAATGTAAGAGAAACAATCAATGATGGAGGATAGAAAGATGTAGAGGAAAGGGAATAGTGTTGGTGGCCAAAATCAATACACACAGAAAAGATTAAGTGGACGATGAGGAAATACAGTAAATGTGAATCTCTCCCTGCAGCACCTAATGTAAGAAGAATAAGAAAGCAGAGAAAGAAAGGAAGAGAAAAAAAAGGGAGTGGGAAAGTAAGCAGGAAGAAGAAGAGAAAGGAAGAAAAAAGGGCCTTGGGGGGATAAAGAGGAAGGAAAAACAAGGAAAAACCAATCAAATACTAGGGAAATTTTCAAGCAAGGAATCCTGTTCACAGTTAAATAAAACACTTAGGGACCTGACGTTCCCCCTTTTCTCCCTTCCTCACTTCCCTCTCTCCCAAGCAGCAGGAAAGCTGCCTGAGAGGTCCAGTAGGAGATTCAAGTGGGTCCTTGTTGAATCAGCTCTGCACAGAAAACAATGATTCTTAATTTCCAGGGAGAGAGCACCCACACCTCATCAGGACCCCCAAGTATGCTATTGGAGGCTTGGAAAGCACCTCCTACAGTCCCTCTCCTTTAGGTGTGCTATGAGAAATCTTGTTGATTTTCTGACTCCACCTTCTCCCAGGCCAAGTTTCCTATCCCAGGGTATTTAGGTGAATTGGGCTTTCTCAGCAGATTCGCCACTCCTCTCTTCCCAGACTCTCCCCAAGCCAGCCGGTATGCTCGTCCAAGCGCAAGAAAAGAAAAAAGTGGGGGGAAACACCAGAAAATCGAACCCACACTAGCCGGGTGCCCCTACAGCACCCCCCCCAAATCCCTCCCACCTCCAGAGTCAGTTCAAAACCGAAGGGCTAAGGCAATATCCGAACTCCCTGAATGCTGGACTTGGGAAAGGTTAGTCTGGGACTCTGCAGACCCAGGGCACATAGGTTCATGGAAAACAGATTATGAGGGCTCAGGGGCCCTGACCTGGGGACCAAGCATCTGGGGACCACAGGGCCCAGTAACGCCACCGCACAACCAACTGTTCTCAGGAATCACTGTGGCCGCCAGCCCCAGAGGGAAGGGTCCCGCTAGTCCACAGCTTCCCATATAGTCCTTCTAACTACCAAAGGAAATCCCATGGAGTTAACTTGGGTGGCATATGCCTTTTATAGAATACAAGTTGACCAAGATCCTCCTGTGAGGTACAGAGAGAAGAGAGGGATAAAAGCTTGTGAGCATGGCTTCCTTAGAGAGCAAATACCCTAACATACTTTTTGTCCCGAGGGAGCTTGCGTAAGCCCCCTCAGGGACCGGAAATTAAAATTGGGACCAGAGGTCAAGGAAAACTGGAATGGAGATCAGAGGTACCATGAAGATCAAAAATCCTAACTCCAAATTCCCAAAAGAAATTAAATTCTGATGTCTTAGATTGGATTCAAGGGGTACAAAAAATGCATGGGGGCTGCTCTGAGTTCTGATTATTATACAGGTCAGTGAATACATCATTTGGAGCCACCATTTTTCAGGGTCCAGGGCTGCTACATCATAGCATGCTATAGCTGGAAGTGTCGGTGGTAATGATTGTGTCCAACGTTTTACTTTGAAGAGGAAGAAACCTACCTAGAGAAGTAAAGGGACTTACCAGAGGTCAGAGTGAATCCATGGCTATTAGCTACACTTACCATGGAAATTACCCAGGGTGTAAAGATGACTTAGGAGAGAGCTGGGTGTCCAGTCAGCTCAGATTTTCAGTCAAATTCCCCTTCAGCCAGCCCCCAGGGCCTCCTTAGAGCCAGCAACCACTATGCCAGCATGGCTAAAGGGCAGGCTTTTCAGGATTTGGAGTCTCTGATGTGAAACAGGTTGGTTTTTTTTTAAGTTTTTTTCTTTTCACTCTTCTGAAGTGCACATAGGAAGTGCAGACCCTGTAAATATGACCCAGAATGGTTTGTGAGCTTTGACATCCCAGCAGGACCTTCATCTCGGAAAATCTTTAGGTCCTTAGCCCCCAGCTTTGTAAAATCTGATTGTAGTGTTATTCCCCTGAACTTGGAAGCTGCTACATCTGGCTGATCTGGGCTTTCCTTTTCTGGGACCTAGCAGACCTGTGGAGATGGCTGGGTGGGGTCAGCTCAGTCCCGGAAGCACAGAAATTCTTTTAAGTATGTGTGTCTGGGGTATTTTTCTCTCTCGCTTACGTGTATTTTTAAAAATTCTTTTTAGACACCCGCTTTATCTTTCCCAAACATCATTTCCTAGCTCCTTTCCTGAGTTCTAGAGGTGGCTGCGGGCCCAGCCTCCTTATTGGCTACAGAGCTGTGAAAGGGGGCTGGGTAGGGCTCACAGGAGGTTGGAGCAGGGAGCAGGGGGGTTGTTTATGCTGCTGGATCTGCCTTTTATCCTTCCTTTTGCCAACAGGGTGCTGGCTGGTTCCTGGAACAGCGTCTTCACTCCTATCCAGCTCTTGGCACTGACTTTCACTCCCCAAAACTGTGGCCACATCTAGGTCCAACCAGGCTGATAGCTGTATCTTGCCTTCAGTGCTCTCCTCTCTGTTCTTAGAACTGAGACCTAACTGGGCCTGAGCATCTTGGATCACACTCTGAATCTTGGACTGCTGGTCCCTCACCTCAAGAGATCTTAACTGGAGAGCAGACGGGCCCCAGCTAAGGAAAGACCAGCCTACAGAAGGCAGCCCTGGAGGCTGGCTGGAGGGGAATTTGACTGAAAGTCTAAGCTGGCTGGACACCCAGCTCTCTCCTAAGCCATCCTTCCACCCTGGGTAACTTCCATGGTAGGTATAGCCAATAGCCATGGATTCCATGGCTACTGCCTCTCCTCCCCTTCCTGCTTTCTTTCTTCAATGTCCTTTTCTTTTTGTTTCTTAAGAAAGACAATTTGGAGCAACGTGCGATGGTGTTTGTGTTCAGTGATAGTACCTAAACCAGCCTTAGGAGAAAAGGCAGGTGCTGCGGTTGTCATTTCTACAACCAGGCGGCAAGCTTCATGGTTTGGCAGTTGATGTTTTTGGTTTTTTTTTCATCTCTCTGCTTATTTATTCTTATTTCTCTCCCCACTGACTAAGGGGGGTAGTTTAAACTCTAGGGCGATTGAGAACTCAATTTTCTGACTGCTTCTTGAGGGAATGGCTATGGGAAACCTCAGGTATATAAACTGTTTGAGACAGACAAACAGCTCTTTGGGAAGGAGGGGCTTTATGGTATCCTAGAAAGGCCTGGAGGATTGATCCTAGCTCTGCTGGTTACTAGCTGTGTGCTTTTTGCAAATCACTTAAGCTATCTGCTATGTACCACATAGTGTTAGAGAGTACATTGAGGGATTAAGTCAGCTAATATGCGTGCAAAGTGCTTAGTTCCTGGCACATCTTAAGAGTTCAATAAAAGGCCCCTATTATCTCTTTTAAAAATTTGTAGAATACGTATATGTCAGGTGAATGCTGGGAATTTCTTATGTGAAGCTGCATGTAATCCCAACCACAACTCATGAGAAAGTAATGCTATCTTCCCTGTTTCACAGATGAAGACTCTGAGACTCAAATAAGAGAAGTGACTTGCCCAAGGTTATACAACTAGGGTTTGAAAGTAAGTGTGTACTGACTCCAAATGTTAGGACCTATAGATAGTTTTCTCCCCTTTCCCAAACTGGGCCTAGAAGTCCCCTATTCTGGCCCCAGTTCCGTCTGCTTAGCTTTTCCTCCTCCCAGCTTTTAATTATCTCCGAGTGGTCCCAGAATCTACATTTCCCTTACTTCCATCTTCTTTGGGACTAGTTTCCAACTCCTGTAGAAATCATAGAGAGAGTATGGTGATTTGTAGGCTTCGAAGCAAGGAATTTTCATGATAGAAGCTTGACAGTGGGTGTCCATATATGGGTACTTCTGGTGGTGAACTCTTGTACCATCAAGAACAAGGCTGACAAACTTATTTTTACTCACACCCATACTCTCTCTTTCCATTTTGTTAGGAAAGCTAGTCCTTCCTTGTGAATTCTGAATCTAATCCTTCCTGCTTTTTCAGGAATCTGATTCCATTTGTTATGCCCATTCTCTCTTGTTTCTTGAACCTCCTCTTCTCTACTGGATTCTTTCTGTCAAACATTCAAACCTCCTAGTACATGGTTGCCCCCACATGTTCCATCACTCACACCTCCCTGATGCATGGTTATCCCAAAATGTGTTGGCAATGAGTTTGACAGAAAGAACCCAACAGACACAATTTTGGAGGTAAGGTTTTGTGTCTGTAAGTTTGTCAATATGGTGGTGGGAAAGTTAAAGCAATGCTTTGACTGTTTTCTTTATGAAGTATAAAATAAGATCTACTAAAAGTAAAGAAAGAAGCAGGTGGATTAAAAGCTAGAAGAGAGTGGAGGAACTGGTTAGTAAGCCAATTGACAAAAGAAATGAGTTCTAGTTAGGCAAAGTTGGTGATCATGAATTAATAGTGCTGCCAATCTGTTTGGTTCTGTAAGTTTCAGGTCAGGGATCTACCAATTCCTTTCCTAATTCCTTCAACTGCATTTTAATTATTTCTTTATTTGAACCTCTAAAGCATTTTGTCATACTTGACTCAAATCCTCCTTTTTACTATAATTCTGCTTTATACATATTTTTCCTATTAAAATAAAAAGTCCCAGAATAAAAAAAAAATTGGAGGGGATAAAAACCTATAAAGGAAACAACTTAGAATTAAAAGAATTATATATTTTATTCTGATCTTCTGTTTTTGTTTTGTACAACCAACCCTAGTTCCGACTCCTCAAAATTGTTCCTTTTTTTCAGATAAGAAAACCAAGGCTCTAATGGGTTAAGTGACTTGTGTGGCATCACAAATCTAAAGCAATAGGGCTAGGTTATGATCCTAAATCTGTCTCACTCCTTTGTGTCTCATAGCCAAGTGGCTTGTTATATATGGTGAGATCAGCCTAACATAAACAAAATGATGATAAGCAATACAAAACATCATGTTATTATGGGCTAAATTGTGAAAACTGGATTACCCATGACAAACTCCCTGGAGGAGATGGTGTTTTAGTAGTACCTTGAAGAAAAGGTAGGATTTAAATTAACAAAAAAAGGAGGGGGGGGCATTTCAGACAAAGGGAACAGTCATAAACTTTTTTAAAAGATTTATTTATTTATTTTTCTCCCCTCCCCCCCACCAGTTGTCTGTTCTCTGTGTCTATTTGCTGTGTCTTCTTTGTCTGCTTTTGTTGTTGTCAGCAGCACAGGAATCTGTGTTTCTTTTTGTTGCATCATCTTGTGGTGTCAGCTCTCCATGTGTGCGGCGCCATTCCTGGGCAGGCTGCACTTTCTTTCGTGCTGGGCGGCTTTCCTTACGGGGTGCACTCCTTGCGCGTGGGGCTCCCCAATGCGGGGGACACCCCTGCGTGGCATGGCACTCCTTGCGCGCATCAGCACTGCGCGTAGGCCAGCTCCACGTGGGTCAAGGAGGCCCGGGGTTTGAACCGCAGACCTCCCATGTGGTAGACGGATGCCCTAACCACTGGGCCAAGTCCGCTGCCCTCATAAACTTAACTAATAACTAAATAATCAAAATTGGTTGCGCACTTGCCAGACCCTGTTCTATGCACTTGATGTGCATTATCTCATTTCCTTCTCACAACAACTCCATTAGGTAGATACTAGACACTATTTTCCCCCATTTTACTATTATGGGAACTAGGCCTCTGAGAAGTGGAACCATCTATCTAAAGCAACAGATATAATAAGTGGTGGATCTGGGATTCAAACCAAGATAGTGCAACTCCAGAGGCTATCTTAGATTCTGCTGGGAAACCACCAGCATGAACAAAGGTACAGCATGGGAAAAGGACAAAGCTTGATACAGACACACTCCCCAAGGCCTCCTTGTGCTTTCAGCCTCCCCTCCAGGCACTTAATCTACATTAGATCAATGTGATTACTAAGTGGGACCTCACCTGGCCTTCTTCCCCATTGAATCTTAGCCACTGCTGCAAACCTATGGCTCTGGTTCCTGATCTTTGGCAAGCAGTTTCCATTTCCTTTCCTTTTACACCTCCTTGTTTGTGTCTGACTGTTACCACTGAATTCATGTTTTCCCCAGCAAGGCCATTTTCCTAAGGACCACCTTGTTAGACCTCAGTCTTCTAGGTCCTTGCACTAGTGGAATATTCTATGTTTCTGCTGGGATGAGGGGGGCATTCTCAGCCAGGATTGAATTCTCCAGTTTGGCTCTGTACACTACTGCTCCTGGGAGTTAGGGAGCTGATTTACCCACTATATAGAAAGCTTGTTGGAAACAAGGGCCCTTATATTATTCAACTCTGTACTCTCAGTGCTTAGTATAGAGCCTGGCAAAGTAAATGAGTGAATAAATTAATAAATAAGCTATCATCTAGTTATCTCCCTGTCATCTATTTATTTCTATTTCTCTTACACTCTCATTTGTCTCTCCCTGTCATCCATTTCTCTCTATTGTTTATTTCTTGATGATCTTTACCTGAATTTTCTCCCTTTCTGTTATTTGCGTATCCCTCTATCATCTCTCCCTCTTATCTCTAGCATCTGTCATGCCCTCTTCACCATCTATCTCTCCCTGTCCTCTTTTGTTCTCTCTCTTTTTCTCTCTTCCTCTCTCTCCCTCTCTCCTTGTCTATCTTCTTCTCCCTTTCCCCCTCCCTCCCTCCTTTCCTCTCCTTCATCTTTCTCTCTCCCATTCCTCTCTCCTTTCATCAGCCATCCCTTTATCTTCTGGCATTGCCCATGCCCCATGTGTGCTCTTCCCCATATCATTCTTCCCCACGTACAAAGGTGACCTATATTCATATGACATATAACAAGAGACAGGGATGGGTGCTGTCTAAGGCAGTCAGTACAAGAGTTGTAACTGCAGCCCCCAACATCAACAACTCTAGGCTGTCTTAGTCTCTAAACTCTTTCCCTTCCTTTTCCTTTGGACTGCTGAGCAGCCAGTCCAGTTGAGCACTGTACCCTTCACCACTTTTTTTCTGTTTTTCCCTTATGGAGAACATGACTACCTGCTACCACTTTGCTGACAAACTCGGTGTCTTACTTCTGTGCCCACCTTATCCTTGACTCTCTCAGTGCCTTTACCACACTGGTTTTGAATTAGTTCTGTGTCACTTACTAAGCTGTAAGCTCTCAAGGTTAAAGACAGGGTTTGATTCACCTCTGTATTCTAAGAGCTACACATAGATGGCATATGGTAATCGTATTAATACTTACTGAATAAATAAGTGAAAATTAGAGAGTACCCAGTCTAGTGTTTACTTGTTTGAATGTCTCAATCACTTGTTTGTTCCTTTCTGAAAGAAAAATGGAAATATTGGCCAGATTGATTTGTTTTCTCAAAGAGAAGGGAGGGTCAGCCCACTGTTTATTGGGCAGCAGCACTCATTTATTCCACAAGGATTTGTTATGAATCTACTGTGTGCCCAGCACTGTTGTATGTGCTTGGGATATATCTGTGAACAAAATCACCCCATGGAACTGGCATTCCTTATCTCCAGCCATCACTCCCAGGATGAAGGAGGTTGGAGTAACAGGAGCTGAGGAGGACCACTAAGATTCCCACAGCTCCTTGCAAGATGTTCTCCTTCATTAAAGGGAAAGAGGGGGTGGGGAGCGGAAGCTGCCTGGGAAGTGATTTCATCTCTGGTTCCCCAAGCTGACTTCCTGTCTCTTTCTTGCTGTAGAAGGAACGCCCCTGCCAGTAGGCCACACTCATGGCACGTGGCCAAGCTGCTGGAGGGATGCCCTGAAGTGACCACCACCATGCATTTCCCATCCGAAGCCTTCAGCTTGTCCTGGCATTCAGGCTACAATCCAAGGTGAGTCTAGAGGTCTCCCCTAAATATGAGCTGTGAGGTAGACAACCTTGCAGCTCATCTTCTTCTCTAGTTCCTATTGGATGTTACAGAGCCTGGAGTGATATTATAGTGGAAAATAAACTAGGAGTACAGAGAGCTAGGTTTATAGCCTTCATCTACTGCTAATACTCTGTGTGACTCTCTCGGGGCCAGTCACTTTCTTTCTGGAAAATGTTTCTTTGAAATATTTCCCTCACTTGGCTTGTAAGATACCACACTCTCCTGCTTTTCATCCTTCCTCATGGGCTACTACTTCTCAGGCTCTTTCTCTGGTCCCTTCTCATCCCCCTGACCTGTTAATGTAGGTGGACAACAGGGCTCAGTTTTAGACCTCTTCTTTTACCATAGCAACTCACTGGTGATTTCATACAATATTCATCAGCTCTATTAAAGAACTAAAACCTTTAAATTGTGGACCTCCATGAATAACAGAGTTTCCCTGCTTGAGGATCACTCCACTCAAGGACCTTGTTATGGGGACTGCTGTCCTTAAAACAGTTGCCCAGAAAAGGCAGAAAACTTTTTCAGTAAGCTCAGATCCAGCAGAGCTGCTGATCTCAACAGGCTTTTCCATTCCACAACAAGATCTTCCCTCTAAGAAGTTATTTCTTCTCAAAGAAGCTAAGTGTTGAGTTTGATCTTTCATTGACTTGATTTGACAATGGGAGCCAGAGGCGCAGGGCAGAGACAGTTTTATTCTGGAAGTACAGACAAAACCATATTCTGAGCTTGGCTCCTATGTGTGTGTGTGTGTTATATGTTCAACAGGAAGGGTGGTGGAATGGATAATGGGTCCCTTGCCAAGAAAGTAATTAATGAATTGCTAGCCCAGAGGCCAAGTGAGCAGAGTGGCTAAGGGGCAAGGCAAGGAGCAAGAATTAGGGGAGACTGACCTATGAATATCCTGGGCTCCTGCCACAGCTCAACTTTTGCCTTTTGGGCTATGACTTTTCTGAGAGAATCTTGCATCCTCTGGGGTTCTACCATGGGGAGTTACTGGCATGGCTTGACCCAGTCTGCCATTGTGTATGGAAAAGATATTTAAAATTCAAGATAGTGTCTGATACTGGCCTCTTCCTTGTCTAATGGTTTGTTTGGCATGAGGGAAGAGGGGGTATTGGTAGGTAGGGGTCACTACATTACGATTAGTAGGAAAGATCATGCTGGTAACAATAACAACTATCAAAATAGTACACCCAGAGAACCTAAATCTCTGGACCAACCATGTGATAGCCAGGCCCTGAGCCTCAACAGACTTCAGCTCCTACACTCTGGTTTATTGGACTTACCCCACTCAGCTAAAATGGAGGTGAAGA